>NC_140123.1:33464797-34169336 GCF_964035555.1 Netta rufina | reverse complement strand
AGGGATTTGCTCCCCCAGCCCTTGTTTTAAGGTTCAGGAACTTGAGAATAGTGGGAAGCCTGCTGGCAGTGAAGAGTGAGAAAAAGAAGTTGTTGAGTACCTCAGCCTTCCTTATGTCTGTTGTTATAGTTCTTCCTTGTTTGTCAGAGAGGGTACATTCTCCTTGTCCTTTCTGTTCTGGTGAATGTACCTATAGAATACCTTCTTGTTATTTTTTGCATCCTTTGCCAAGCTCAGTTCCATCCCATCTCTGCACATCCAGACAGCATCCTGTATTCTTCCCAGGCTATGTGTCCCTATTTCCGCTCTCTGTGCATTTCCATCTTACACCTCAATTTGAAAAGCTGGTCAAACAGACATTTGAGTCTGTTTGCCAAAGTTTATCATCTGTGAATAGGGTAAAGCTATTCACAACTATCACATGCCTTGCAAGTCCCTGGAGGACAACTGTTTAGGAATAAATAATAATTATATATACATATATGTATATAGTGTGTATGTGTGATTAAGTTCTAAGTTATGTCTGGTTAATATTTTCATTGTCTCTCCAACAAAACTGACTAGGAATCTACTTCTGTTTTTAAGTGTAGATCTGCTAATTTAGAATTAAATATCAGGTAAAAAATGTAACACAAAGTTGTCAATCAAGTGATAACCAATTAATGTAAGTCCAAAGATAATGTGAAAGTAAAAATTTTCATTTGAACTGATGGAGTTAATATCTACTTCTTTGAACTGTAACCAAATCTCTGACTAGTCAGACTAGCCAGCCAACCAACAGCAAGGAATGTATGCCAAAACAGTTTCAACAGAAATACAAAGTTCCTTAAACTAGTTCTCTAACATAAAGAAGTGGAAATTAATCCATCTGGAGTATTTAACTACTGTTACTTAAGAGGAATTCTTTTTAGTCAGAGGCAAATAATACCAAATACTTACTTCAGTGATTCTAGAAATCTAAAATAAATCAACCTTGACTGAAATCAAGCCAAATGGGCAGAATAGCAGGATTCTGCCAGAAGAAGCCTTATTTAGCAAAAGAAATACAAGATAAACTGGAATTAGGTGTCCCATGGATGACGTTAACCCTAAATCTTCCCAGATTAATAGTTTAGTAGACAAGCAAGGACAGAGAATGTCCTGTTCCTCGTTTTGTTTTCCCACTTCTCCTCTGCAAATTTATGGCTCCTGACTTCAGTGAAAGAGGAAGGAAAGTAGAGCATTCTTCCTCAGTGTTTAGAAACCTGAGGGATTCCTATGCTGGCTAACATGCTTAAAAAAAAAAAAAAAAAAAAGAAAGAAAGAGAGAGAGAGAGATTTCACCAGTTGACATAGCTAGGCTGGAATTATAATGTCCAAATAAAATAAAGCACAAGTCTGAGTAAAAAGGGGAAGGAGTCTGACTTTTTAATAAAACCTAGTCATAAGCCTAACAATGACAACAGTGAGACAGCACTTGGCAGATCAGTTAGTATGTCAGTAAGAACAAACTAGCAGGTGCAATATTAATAAAAGGCACAAGGAGACCCAGAGCTCTGTGCGTCATACCATCAATTCTCTGGATTGTACTGGATATTGATCATAAATAAATAATTGTTTCATCCAACTGTTGATTAAAATGTTAGTAAAACTACAAGTTACAGGAACAAAATCTAAAACTGCACCAGAGCTGTGAAAAATCTATAAAAAGGGTCAAAGCATTTTTCCCTCCTGCTCAGTCCTTCCAGATTAATACCAGCTCCTTGTCATATGGATTTTAAGAAGGATATCTTGTTTGAAAGATGGTATTTTAACTTTCCATATAGAAGTGATAATACATCTTGTGGTGCATTTATATTATACTCTAAATGCATTTGCTTTCACTTTCTTTTAGTATAAGAGTAAACTTTTACATCACACTTTATGCAAATACATATATATATAAAAGAAAGGAAATAAAAACCGCTATTTTATTTATTTTTTAATCAATAAGGGGTCACTGGTCCAGATTTACTGGGCACTTTGTTTCTTTATTTAACAAAAATTAGAAGGATAAAGCAACTTTTTAGTTCCTAAATACTGAAGTACTAGTTATTTTCTCTCTCAGTGTTCAGAATATCTTCCTTCCAGCCTAAATTCCTATGGCCATTATTTCAATGAACAAATAGGGGACTGACTGATTCTTCTAAAGTCTCTCACAGACTTTACATCAAACTGGATGCTTTATACTGAAACAAGTTGGCTGTTATTTGAGGTAATAACATCCAGCTGAAAGGTGGCAATAAGTAACTGGTGGAAATGACAGACATTTGTGCAGTAACAATGGAATAGTGGTTAACATTTCCATCTTTCAGCAGGTTTATTAACTCTTGTTTATAGAAGCACATGCAAGGTTAAAGAAGTTTTGGATCAGAACAAACCTGCACCTGCTTGCTTGCTACACGATTCACTTGGTATGTTATTTTTCACTGAAGTGCTTAAATGACTACCATAAAAATTAGCTATTGCAATAACTATCTGAACTTCCTAAGTAATTTTGAAACTTATTCCATCATACTGAGATTAATTCTAATTTATTATAGCTCCTACTGTAGCAATTACCAAAAATAAATAAATAAATAAATAAATATAATCAAGAAATAAAATAAGCCATTTAGAAAAGAATTAATAAAAGGATGTTTTCATTTTGAACTAAACAATATATTGATATGTAAATTAAATGAGAAATATATTTCTGGATTCGTATTCATTACATAAGGTGCTCAGCACCAGAGTATCTGAATATTGATTTAATAAGGAAAGCTTCCCCCTCCGCCCTCCTCCCCTCCCCCCCCTCCCCCGAAAGAAAAGAAAAGGAAAAGAAAAGAAAAGAAAAGAAAAGAAAAGAAAAGAAAAGAAAAGAAAAGAAAAGAAAAGAAAAAGGATTCTATGAATTCACACAGTACACAATGTATAAACTGAAATGTAAGCTTGTTGTCATTGTGTGGGTGTGAGGGGAACACAGAGTTTTTTTCTCATCAGTCATATATGAAAGGCACATTTTTGTGTTACTTTGACTGAGACTATATATGTATGTATATATATATATGTATATGTATAAAAGAACAAGCAACAACATAACCAATAAAATTCTAAGTCCTCCTCAAATACAGCGTAAAGGTTATATATTCCTTAAAAAATGTATCAAATTGAGGCTATATTTACTTTCTGCTTTGGGAGGCTTCTCTAAACTTGTCAAGAAAGCAATGTGTCACCAAAAAAATAATATAACATCACAGCTGCAGCTCAGCTGTTCAAGATTTTGACCACTTGCCTTGATTTCAATACTCCTCAGCTGCCTCAATCAAAAGGTCAAAAATATGTTCTGGAGTTATAGAAGAAGAAGAATATTTACTGTGGTGCCAGCCTTGGGTAGCTTCTTAAACGAGGTGATAGAGTGTATTGCTGATGGAGCTACTCATTTTTCTCCTTTGCCAGATGTAATGGCTGAGATGTGATATCTGCCACACAGCCATCAATGAATTGCAAAAATGTGACTTCAGCTCTGAGATTAAAGGAGCTATGTTGGTGACCACAGAAAGAAAGGGAACTGTTACAAGCAGTATTAATGGATACTGAGCTTTAAAAACAAACAAACAAACAAAAGAAAACACAACATGAAAATACTAAATGACACATGGGGGGTGGGGAGGGGAGGAGTTAAAATAACAGAATAGAGAACTACAACAAAGAAGGAACATTTTAAATTTCTTATTTATTTAAGTATATGTGTCTGTTAGTACCTATGAAAGATCTGACTAACACATGGATATCCTGAAGAGATAGGGAAAAGCTGAAGTTCAGCTCAAATTTTGACTGGAACTTAGAGAAAAAAGAAATGAAAAAAAAAAAAAAAAAAAAAAAAAAAGGTCTTCTAATATTTCACTGATTGTTCCTTTATTGATTTGTTGGACTGTTAAGTTGTTTTACAGTAGTGGATGACGATTCGCTGTCTTTCTGAAGAAGAATTATTCTCTAGCCAAAATTGACATCCTGGTTTATCTATCTTGACTATGTTAATAATAAATAAGCAAATTGTACTAGATACATCTGGGATGGAGTTAACTTTCCCTGCAGCAGCCCATACAGTGCTGCTTTCCCTGCAAGATTCTGCTTCCCAAGATGTGTTTGAACATTGCTTTCTGATAGAAAGTAGAGAATAATTGTTTTCTCTCTATTTCCTTCCATGCAAACTTTGCTTGTTTTTTCCCCTCCTCTCCCCCCCCCCCCCCCCCCCCCCCCCCCCCGCCCCTTTCCATTTCCTTTAATTAAATCATCCTTATCTCAACCCTTGAGATTTTTTGTTTGTTCATATTTTCTCCCCTTCCTTATCCTTTGAGGAGAGGAATGAGAGAGTGGTCTGGTGGAGTTTAGTTTGCTATCATTATGAAACCACCACATAACTAAATGATCTAATAAATAAATCAGTAGATATAGAAATTAAACAACAGCAAAACACATTTAGCGTCAGTCTTTAAAATCAAATCAGGTCTGAGGTTATCACAATGACTGACAAATTTACATAAAGGACAGCAACCTCTCAATTCGTTTACAGCCTTTCTCCCCTACTACATCCATTTAAATTTAAAATAAATGATGGTTATGAACGTGTTCTTATTGCATAATCTATTTCTGATACTATGAGTTTTCTAAACTTGGTATTACTTCAATCAGAAAATGAATGAATTGGGCTTTTGTAATATATATCTCTACTTACTAGAAGGCTTTCTTTCTTGAGCAAGTTAGTGAATATACTGCTACAGAAGATATGATTCATGTGTCCTGAAGACACTGTACTTTGTAGAATAATTATCATATGAATTTACTAAAAGTTCACTGTCATATCTCTTTTGTGTTTGAAGCAGTGATGTGAATTATGAAGTAGAAGAAATTACAAATAGTGAAATCTAACGGGTAAAATTGTAGGTCTTTCCGGGAAAGTTCTTTACTACCTCTCCATAATTCTGATCCTCATTCATAGAGTCTTTTAAACAAATCTGTAAAGCAGGAGGCAGAAAGTGTGCTACAGCAAAATATATGTTCTACAAAAAATGCAATTAATTCTATGTCATGGTTGATCAAATACATTAATTAACATAACCAAACCCACAAATCAAGGGAATACTTTGCATATCACTGTACGAGACATAAGGCAAAATTCCTTATTTTAATTTTTCTGAATCATATTCAGATTATTCAGTATTAGATTCAGTATAAGAGAATTCAAACTACACAGAAATATAATATATTTGTTAATAAATGAAAGAAAAAGAAGGCCTTCAAATTGAATTGACATAAATAGGAAAAAGAAACTGGACAAGTGCATTCAAATCATCATATCCTGATGTGATAGTCATCCAAATATATAGCTTTGTGCAGTAGTAACAAACATAAGTATAGGGAAGGGAGGGGAAGGGAGGGGAAGGGAAGGGAAGGGAAGGGAAGGGAAGGGAAGGGAAGGGAAGGGAAGGGAAGGGAAGGGAAGGGAAGGGAAGGGAAGGGAAGGGAAGGAGGAAGGGAAGGGAAGGGAAGGGAAGGGAAAAACAGTAACCTTCCCAATCCTAGTCACTTGGCTGAGTCTCTCCTAAGTTACAAAAGTGTCTTGTTATTAATTGTACTAAAGATGTATTTGACCTGTTAGTGCATTTTATGAGAATGCCTTTGAAATTATCTCAGAAACCAGTCCACATTAAGCCATGTTCAATCATGCTCTATAAATATAAGTCCTGCAGGGGGGAAAAAAAAAAAAAAAAAGAGAGAGAGAAAGAGAGAAAGGAAGATGGAAAGAGAGAAAGAAAGATGGAAAGAGAGAGAGAGAGAGAAAAAGAGAGAGAGAAAGAGAGAAAGAAAGAAAGGAGGGAGGGAGGGAAGGAAGGAAGGAAGGAAGGAAAGACAATAACATCAACAAAAGGAGAGACAGTATTTTTGTTACTGCAAGAGTGGTATTCATTTCTAGAGTGTGCATGTTTTCAGTCATAACATTGGTTTCATCATCTGTCAGTGGAAATTTAAATAATATAACAGATAAGTTCTAAAGTCTTGATAGAGTTCCCTGAACATAGACATCTAGTGCTGTTTCATATGATCTATGGCATCTATCTAGTGTCCAGCTGATGCTTAGGGAGTGTCCTGTATGTACTATGTCAACTCTGACAGCTATTATGACATATCTTGTATGTGACAGCTTAGGGTAGTCAAATAGCACTAGGTATCTAACACTAGACAATTCATTGATCTGTAGGTGTTCATTCTTTAAGCTTGAATCGCACCCTAAAAATTCAAATTTCAAGAAAAATACTGAACATCAAGACCAAACTGTCAAATACACTGGAAACATGCACCTGGATAATATGCATATATTTCATGTATAGATACGCCACCTCTTTGAAGTGAGGGGGGATATATCCTTCAAGTATTACATACAATGAATACATGAAAAAATGTTGATAAAAACATTTGTCTATTTATTTTCACTGATCCACCATTCTGAAAATATTTGTTACAAATCTAAAAGTTTTGTACAGAGGTGTATAAATGCAAAAGTGTAAAACCACATACCTGGATTTCATTTGTTCTCCTATGCAAAGCAAACATGCTTCCTCACCCGATCACCACATTCTCAGTACAAAGGCAGCCTCTTAAAAACTTCAAAGACTAGTAGAAGTCTAGCATTTAAATTATTTTATTTTTTTTAATAATGTTTTTCCCAGTCAGTAATGTATTGAACTTACGACTGGTACTTGTGATGAAGTGCTGGTACTTGTGATTTTTTTTTTTCCAGATGAAAAATGGCAACATATTTTCTACAGATCCATTTGCAAATCAAGATTTCATCTGACCATATGATACACAGAAATGAAGCAACAATAAATACGTTCTCCTCAATTTGGTATGCTCAAATTCTGATGCCAGAGATGATGAAAACTACAGGTAGGTGGCAAACATCACAAGACATCTACACATTATTATAGTACATTCTAGGAGGTAAATTATCACTTTGGCAGATAAATGTTGCCACTCTCTGTGCTACCCCAGCCTGAGAGACAACATTAATTGTCTGCCTGGACGTGGACGTCTGCTCCCCGAGCAGGGACACCAGAAATGGACACACTGTGTCTAGCTCAAGTGCCAATTTATTGCTCCGTAGCATAGCTTCTTATACCTGTACACACAACCGCCCCGGATCCCCTTGACCCTCTGTTCCACCCATGGTTGTCGTGGTTCCGCTCGAGTGAGCAGCTGAGCTCCACCACAGCCACTCTCTCACTCCCCCTCCTCAAAGAGGAATGGGGAGAAAATATGTGAAAAGGGCTCAAAGGTTGAGATAAGGATGAGAAAATCACTCAGTAATTATTGTAACGGGCAAAACAGACTCGGCATAAGGAGATAGTAAGATTTATTGCCTATTACTAACAAGCTAGAGAAGTGAGAAACAAAGGAAAAAAAACAAAAGCACCTTCTGTCCCATCCACCCTCTTCCACCTCCTCCCCCCGAGCGGCGCAGGGGAACAGGGGAATGGGGGTCAATCTACAGCGCTTCTCTGCCGCTTCTTCTCAGTCACTCTCGTCCCCTGTGCTGTGGGGTCCCACCCACGGGATACAGTCCTTGATGAACTGATCCAGCGTGGGCTTCCCACAGGCAGCAGCTCTTCCAGAACTGCTCCAGATATGGGTCCTTACCACGGGGTCCATCCCTCAGGAGAAAACTGCTCCAACCTGGCTCCCCTACGGGCAGCAGCTCCTGCCAGGTCACCTGCTCCTGCGTGGTCTCCTCTCCACGGGCTACAGGTCCGGCCTGGAATCTGCTCCAGCAGCGGTCTTCCACAGGCAGCAGCCTCCATCAGTGCAGGGCCACCTGCTCCACCATGGTCTCCTCCACGGGCTGCAGCGTGAAACCCTGCTCCACCGTGGTACTCCATGGGCTGCAGGGGGACATCCTGCTTCACCATGGTCCTCACCACAGGCTGCAGGGGACTTCTGCTCCGGCGCCTGGAACACCTCTCCCCCTCCTTCTTCACTGACCTTGGTGTCTGCAAGGCTGTTTTTCTCACTCCTCTCACTCTCCCAGCTGCTGTGCATCACAGCGTTTTTTTTCCCTCTCTTAAATATGCTCTCACAGAGGCGCAAAACAACATCGCTTATTGGCTCAGCTCTGGAAAACAATGGGGCCCTTACCAAACATGGGGAAGCTTCTAGATCCTTCTCACAGAAATCACTCCTATGGCCCCCTGCTACCAAACCTTGCCACGTAAACCCACTACAATGGTCCCTCCCAATCCTCCCCCCACACCTCCCCCCACAATAAACAATGAGAAACATCAGTGTTTATCAATGTTTATCAATGTTTATCAATGATAAACATGGCAGATAAACACCATGGCAGAAATTCATTAAAAAGTTCCTAAAGGGCAATGTAAACTGCCACTCTACTATGCTATTTCAAATGTTTCTTATACTGTATTTGCAAACGACTGTGGAGGTAAAATTTCAGTTTATTAGGAACTGAGGAAACCTTTGAAATAACCTATAAAGGAAGGATGAGTTTCATCTAAAGCACATAAAACTCAGACTTAAAATAAAGTTTATGGGGGAGTTTTAAGCTAGAGACTGAGGAAAATACAAGGGTGAAGTAATAAAATCTCTGTTGTATTACAAAAACTGGCAGAATAAAAGTCAATAATATTCAGAAAGGTAGTAGATAGGAACTGTCCTTATAAATAAGATTCAACTGAAGCAGAAGAAATCAAAACAAGCAACCAGAACAGGGCCAAATATATATGTGGTTCTATACAAATTACAGAAATGGAAAGAAACAAATGACCAAGCCAAAAGGCCTGATTTTAAATAAGATTACTGACATACTAGGCACTGAAGAAGCTTGGTGGAAGTCTGATTACCACTTCAGCACTGTGATGCTGGCATACAGATTACATTAGATTACATTAGGTTACACGTATTAAATTACATACACATTACATACTACATCAATGATGATGTGCAATTACTGAGAGATATAAAAAATAGATCTGCCTACAAAGAGTTGCAAAAGGATCTTGCACTGCTAAGTTTCCGGGCAATAAAACGAAATTGACAAAATTCTGTTTTGGCATCAGAAGAAAAAAAAAAAAAGTGCATGAGAAAAAACAACAAAACGGCGTGTATAAAATTATTTGCTCTAAATTAGCCATTACCATTTAGAAAAGATCTTAAAGATCTTGCAGTTACTGCAAATCATTTTCAAAAAAAAAAAAAAAAAAAAAAAAGGAACAAACCAAACTTATCAGCTTGAAGATGAACAGTGTCTGAAAATACAGTTAGAAAAACACAAATAACTAGTAAAGGAACAAAACAGAAATCATTATTGCCATACTATGTGACACATTCACATTTTGCTTACCAATAGCAATAAAGACTCTTTTGCCTCCAAAAAGGATACGACAGAACAACAACAAAAGCCCCAGATGCTAACATTGCCTTATGCTAAGATAAAACACAAGATATCTAAGGCTGAGACTGAAATTCAGATGGAAGTGATACAACTTCCCTATGCAGACAGCTACACCCTGACAGACCTCTCAAGGACTGAAAAGGCTGCCCAGACCCCAAGTTATGTGGAGCTCCAGAAACTCAAAGTTCCCCCTAGGTCAGAAGTGGATGACAAAAAATAGGGAAGTTTGCTGGGAACCCATATTCATCATGACATAGATAGGCTACCAAGCCTGGTAAAACCTGCAAACCCATTCCTACTGTTCGGTGCAGGGTTGAATGATGTTGCAACAAGATGACCAAGAAATATCCAAAGAAACTTTATGTCCTTTGGAACAAGGTTAAAGGGGCCAGGAGCACAGGTGGTGTTCTCTATCCTCCCAGTCACCGAAGGGGGTTCAAGAAGGAGACAAACTGACCAGGTGAATGCCTGGCTGTGTGGCTGGTGCCATGCTCAAGGTTTCAACTTCCATGATCATAGACAGACCTTCAGGAAACTGGGACGGTTGACAGCAGACAGGGCTCACCTAACCAAGTGGAGCAAGAATGACCCGGGCAACAAACTGGCTGAACTTATAAGCAGAGCTTTAAACTAGCTTATCTAGCGGGGAAAGAGGGTGGACTTCTGAGTGACAGACAAGAGCCAGGGGCTGCCGATGCATTATGAAGAAATGTGTAAATACCTGGGAATTGTCTCAAAGAAATCATGGTGTGCTCCTCTACAAAAAGTAATGTGGCTGATAGCCCAGCTGAAGCACCTTGATACCAGTGCACGCTGCATTGGAAATAAACAGGAGGAACTGGAAACCACAGTGCATATAGACAACTATGACCTAATTGCTATCATCATAATGTGGTGGGATGAATCACATGGCTGGAGTACTGCAATGGATGGCTACAGACTGTTCTGAATAGGCAGACAAGGAAGGAGGGGTAATGGGGTTGCCCTTTATGTAAAGAAATTGATTGGTTATGAAGAGGTGTCTTAAAAAAAAAAAAAAAAAAAAAAAAAAAAAAAAAAAAAAAAGCTATGAACAGGTTGAGAGCTTATAGGTAAAAATTAGGGACTCAGCCAACAAAGGAAACCTTTTAGGCTCTCACCCTGCTGGGGGATTTCAACCACACAGATACCTTCCGGAAAAGCAACACAGAAAGCTATAAGCAATTCAGGAGATTCCTAGAAAGCACTGGGGAGAAGTTCTTGGTCCAGGTAATAGACAGTCCAACCTGAGGAGAAATGTTACTGGATGTGCTGATCACCAATGCAGATAAACTAATTAAAGAGGTCAAGATAGGAGGTACTCTGGCTTTCAGTGGGCACACCCTGGTGGATTTCAATCTTCTTAGAAGACAAAAGGAGGGAAAGAACATTAAAAGTGATCTCTTTATCATATCAATTCAGTTTTCTTTGAAATTGGCCTGATTTGAAATGGGATGAACCCTAAATTTTAAGCATTCTAATGCCAACATGGACTATTTATTACCTTCAGTAACACAGTGCAAAGGACTGTTGCTCTATAGCAGATACTGACATAGCAGTCAGAAGACTTTCTGAGAACTTTCAGTTTGTGCAACAAGCATCAAGGCTAAGCAGGTTGGTTTAGGGCTGCATTAAACCTTACAACAGTCACAGCTGAAAGCCACATCAGTTGTAATTTTGAGGATTTTATTTACTTTTATTTCCTTTACAAAGATCATGGATATTGTTATGCTTAGTTTTCCATGGACCACGGTTTTAGATCTCGGAACTCTGCCTTTGGGGCAACATTTAGGTCTGCCACATGGTTGCAGGAGGAGCAGAAACCTAAAATCTTGCTATGCTTAACATTCTTCAGGTGGCCTGTTCAAGGGCTGGGGACCTTTTGCTGTCAAATGGCAGATATTCCTCCAAAGATGTAGGCTGCATCCGAAATCTTGAGTCCTTTCATGAAAAAAGCAATGCTTATTTCTCAAAAGTGTTGTGTACAAGTTGAGACTAGACTGGGGTAAACAATTTCTGAGAAAGCAACTTGAGTAAAACATTAATTTCTTAAACACTGAAGTTTTTCTTCAAATCTTTATGGACCTGGAGTTCTTTCCTTCTATATTAGGCATGATCACAATGGAAAAGTGCTCAGGAGCCTGAAGTTTTGCCTGTGCTATTGTTCCTGTCAGGACTGGATGTCTCAGTGGTCCACTGAACAGCTGTTGCAATCCAAAATGTTGTGTTCAGCCCCTGTGTAGCCTACATAGTGAGACTCCTGTGCTTGTAGTTATGGTATAGGCCTACTAGATAGTTTGCCTTGATGGAGCACTAGAGGCTGGATAAACCTCCCAATGACATACAAATAACACATTCTGATAAAGCTTGATACTTGGTGACAGAGAGTCACTCTGTATTAAATATTTAGTATATAATGGAATAAACTGTCCTCTGGAAGTACTTTTCTTTACATGGACATGCAGAGAAGAGCTTTGGGTGACACAATGGAACGTAGACTTCAATGCTGTAGAAGTTTAAGTTAGAAGAGATGTATCCTACGTAATATAATTATGTGAGTATGGATTATGGAAAAGAAAAATATGCTCAGATTTTCTCAATCTCACAAGATTTTGTTATTTATTTGTGAAAGCTTTATTTCTCTGCTAATGTTCCATATCAGTTCTTTAAAATATTTAGACATTACTTCTTCTCTTAAACCATGAACATTTTTTATATGGAAATATATTTGCAATAAAGAGGTATTCTATTATACTGCTTTTATATAACCCATTAGGAATATCCTCAACAGAATACAAACATTCCTTCGTGTACTTGTGATGTTTCCAAGCTTTAGCTGCAGCTAGTAATATACAAGAACAGTTATTCTAAATAAATTATTGATTTAGTATTCATAGGATTACCAAAATGGAATATTACTACCTATTTATTTATTTGCAAATATAGCAATATTTTTACAACCTTTTTTTTTTTTTTTTTTTTTTTGGGGGGGGGGGATCTTTAAGAAGGAAAACTAAGACAATTGGGAAAAAATGCTTTTAAATCTATAATTATTTGTCTGAAACCAGTATTTTCACTGAAATAAGGGATAAATTTAGGCTTAGTCTTAGGCAGAAGGAATTTCATTTTTTTTTTAAAGTAATTTCACAGGGCATACAGTGTGCTGTCCTACAAATTTAATGGGACTTCCCATTTCCTTGATAGTAAAACTAGCAAGAGGCTAATTCTTCCTCACAGTAAGACTATTTTAATCATCCTCATTGGAAATGGTATAACATGTATTAACATGTACTCTAGGTTGCTTTAGCAATGTATGTATTGGCAGTGTAAATGACAGTCATTCCTATGAAAAGCAATATAATATGAGATGATAAAGGCTTTATAATATACAGTGTTCAAGTCTACCAAGTTTCTAAGTGACCCATATTCTTTATGTCCAGTGAATATAAAAATACTTACACTTCTGTGGTCCATCTTGATCCCTCCGTTTCTCAGCTTTTGTCTCTTCCCAGACAAACAACACTGATTTTATGGCATTGTTACCTAAATCTGGTATTTCTGTTAGTAACCTAGGCAATCTCAGATTTATGTAGTACTACTGACAAAGCTACGTAGGTACTGTTGCCTTGTAATGTTTTCCTTCCCCAAACATCCCCAATACTCTACCTTAATTGTCCGTGAAGACCAGCCATTTCTCACATAACTCCCTTAAACATCTGTGAAATTTGACTGGCCATCTATCACAGCACAATCTGTAACTTCAGTCAGCTTCTTATTTGTTAAGGTCAGCAAATTCTCATATCCTGCCCTATCCATAATTTTTCAAGTTCTGAACAGTTAGTTAAATCTCAGGCTAGGACCTGTGTTATTACATACCTTAACATCATTCCTAAAACGAATCTCATGTTGAGGGGTCAAGTAGTTACCTCACTACCTTTCACATTGGGACATTACATGTTCACTCTAATTATCTTCAGAACAAATAATATCCATGACACAATTTTAACCTGAGTTCTCCATTCTCTCAATTGACCTCATTGCTGTAGAACCAAACAGATCAAATATCATATGTTTAAAAATATCTTCCTTTTAGAAAATAACATGTTAAGATGGCATCCAGCATAAAAAAAAAAAAAAAAAAAAAAAAGCAAATTGTCAATGAAAATATAATGCAAAATAAGCACATTCTCCTGTCTAGAGCAATAACACTGTGTTTCTAAGCTTTCAAGAATTCTGGATAATTCCTGGGCATTCTTTGCCCTAGCAACTATTAAAGGACATAAAACAAGCTTTCTATTGTTCTTTTATATACCCCTGGAAAAATGTATTTTCTTTTCAGTCTTTCCTGAGAAACATTGTCTTTCTCTGATTAGGAGTATTACACTGCACTGAAAACTGTATGTCGAGAGAGAGGAAAGTCAAGACAAAAGACATAAACCAATTGAAACAATATATAACCTGAAATGTGAGATAAAAAGGCTGGTAAAAAAAAAAAAAAAAGAAAAAAAAAAAAGTGCTATGGCTAAAAGAAATAAATTATGTAGATAATAACACAGAAAGTATTGTATAGTGAACACATACAAAAACTTGTTCAAACAAAAATATTTCAATCGTTTGGCTTGTTTTTCCAAATTGAAGTTTTCCATGGCTACATAGAGCCATAGAAAAAATGCAGAAAATGTCAAACAAAGCATTTAATTCTATTTTTCAATGTTATTTTATTTTTAGTATAGATTTACCTAAGAACATAAAACTACTAGAGGGCAAAAAAATGGTGAATGGTCTGAAGAGAAAGATGTATGAGGAGTGGCTGAAGTCACTTAGTTCATTCAGCCTAGAGAAGAGGAGACTGAGAAGATGCCTTATGTCAGACTACTCCTCATGAGTAGAGTGGAAGGGCAGGCACTGATCTCTTTTCTCAGGTGTCCAGCAATAGGACCTATTTAAATGAAGCCGCAACAGGGGAGGTTCAGGTTGGATATTAAGAAAAGGTTCTTCACTGAGAGGGTGGTTGGGCTCTCCAGAGTCATGGCACCAAGCTTGCTGGAGTTCAGGAAGCATTTGGGCAACACCCTCAGATATATGGTTTAATTTTTAGGTGGTCCTGTGTGGAGCCAGGATTTCAACTTGAGCCCTTCCAACTCAGGATATTCTATTGTTCTATGAATCTATGTTCCTATATTTAAGTCTGAAAATGCTTGTACTTAGAAAATGTAGCAACTAAACATTTAATGGTGCTTTATTTATTTATTTATTTTTAAAAATACATAGAACATTCATTGCAGCTGTCCTTTCCTTCAGACGTGAGTGAATATACTTTTTTCTTTTTTTTTTTTTTTCCTAGTGAAATCATTTTCTTTCCCAAAACTTGGTAACTAAGTTCCTTAAATATTTATACCTTCTTCCCTGACAATTCACCATAATCATCTATTATGAAATCATTTTCTCCTTTGCAGCTGTCATACTATTTTGCTTTGAATATAGTTATATATTTTACTGTATTATGTATAGTATATACATACGTAACATATATACAGTAGGAAGCATGACTCTCTTCATCAGGGTCAGGAGTAATACTATCCCTTCTACTGCCTCTGGGGGACTGCCCAACAGAAACTGGGACAGCAATCCTCCTAGGGGCCCTCTTTGTTGCTGCTGTATCTTTCCATAGCTCACGTACCCAAGCAGCTAGGGCCGAGGTTGGTTCACTGTCCCACTTCCTCATATCTTCCCCGTGGTCACATAAATAAAACCACAAGGTACCTCGCAGTGTGCATCCCGGATTCTCTCTTGTTTGAGCTGGAGACTGCTGGCGCTTGATGGCCGAAAGATTTTTCCGTCTAGGTGAGGAGGAAGCTATGTGTTCATCTAACCATTGGGACAGTTCCTCTACAGCTGAAATGCAGTCTAGTACTGGGGCAGAGAGATTCTCTTCATATTTGTGAAGGTGATTGGACATGTTGTCCTTGGCCCCATCCCCTCCTCCCAATCCATTGCTGCCAGTGTGCTGGCATGTGTTGGGGGTGCAGCCTGTACAAACTTCCAGCACATGGATGTTGTGCATTGGACTTCATTAGGGTCTTTAGGTGTCTGGGCATTGTTTAAATCACTATAAAGCATCTCCAGCTGTGGTGGTTTTACTCAGGTGGGCAGCTGAGCTCCACCACAACCGCTCTCTCACTCCCCCTCTCCTCAAAGAGGAAGGGGGAGAAAATACAACACAGAGAACTTGAGGTTTGAGATGAGAAAGGTTTAATTAAAGGGAAAGGGAATGGGGAGGAAAAAAAAAAAAGAAACAAAAGAAACAATAAGTCCATGTGGAAGCACAGAGAGAGGGAAAAAAATTATTCTCTACTTCCCATCAACAAGTGATGTTCGGCCACGTCTTGGGAAGCAGGGCCTCAAAACACGTAGTGGTTGTTCAGGAGGAACAGTCCCCTCCCCCACGAGAGTCCCCCTTTTATTGCTGAGTGTGACATCAGGTGTTATGGAATATCCCTTTGGTTGGTTTAGGTCAGCTGCCCTGGTAATGTCCCCTCCCCATCACTTGACCACCCCCAGCCTGTTGGCTCTTGGGGGCTCGGAACGAGTGCCAGCACTACGCAGCAATAGACACAACGCTGGAGTGATATTAGTGCTGTTCCAGCTACGAGTGCAGAGCACAGCACTGTGTGGGCTGCTGCAGGGAAAAGGTGACTCCATCTCAGACAGACCCGACACAATGACAGGATCAGAAATTTGAGAGATCCAACCTCATAGGTCCTTACTATGTATTTTCAAAAAGCTGAACAAGGTACAGGTAACCTGAAATGTTCTATTGGAAGCCAAATAGTTAAAGTTTTGTCAAGGCTTTGAAACCTGTAGGAAATAAATTTAGCTAGTGTCTGTATCTCCACTGTATTTTTTCCAATATTTTGTCCAGTTCTCACTTGAGCTGATCTCACTCTATACCACCATTACTAGCTTTGGCAGCTTGTTTCTTAAACCGGCTATCTGTGCTCAATAAAAGAATCTGTCTGAACTTAATAGACTGCATGCTGTTGTCTCTTCTCACAGTCATCTCCTGTTTTCCATCAAATTAGTTAGACTCCTAAAGTGCTTGTTATCATCAGTACTTTTTTTTCTATTAGATTTTTATTTTAAATGATGTCTACTTATCTGCTTTCCCCTCTGAAAATGTCAATATGTAAAGATTAAAGTTATATTAAAGCTGTGGAAAGTATTTTAAGAAATAAATTTATTCAACAGTTTCAGAATTTGGGGGACTTGTACATTATCTGGGAACAGCACATTAGTGTTTTCAATATGCTTGTTGCTGCTCTATTTATTGTTACCTTTTCTATTACAGCAGCAGTTGGAAGCATTGAATAAGACTCAGGGTGTCACTGTGGTAGACTTCACAGATATATGGTATTGACTTAGAAGGCTTATAATTTAAGTCCAAAGACGGAGAAAAAGATCATCAGGGACATTACCACCTAAGGGAAGTGTAATAGGACCTCTGATCTTATGCCCTAAAATTTGCAACATGTACTTTTTTTTTTTTTTTCCTTCTAAATTATAGGGAAACCCATATATCACCAACAAAACACATATTATTATTATTATTAAGACTAGATGGATGTTTCAGGCAGGCTATTACTCAACAAGGTACATTCTTAATGTGGTGTTTTGATTTTCACTGAATACTTTGTGTTACATCAAGGAAAAAAACAAAAACAAAAACAAAAACAAAAACATTGTGTTTTACTCCTGACAATACCTTTTGAATATGATTTGATAAATATTTGATTGCATAAGTATAGTATTTGTTAGTTTGGCAATTAAATCCTTCAGAAAGCTTAACTAAATATGCAAAGGTGCTTCTGGTATGTCCATATAGACTTGAAGCACTTTGAATCCAGCTCCATGAAGCTCTAGTCCCTAGAACCATCACATGATGGCCTGGAGCTGTTTACAAAAAAGAGTCTTGTCAGCATTCAGCAATACTGTCATAATAAGAGGAAAACTAAAGAAATGAATAAAGGCAGAGATATAAGGAGAAAAAAAAAAAAAAAAAAAAAAAAAGGAGAAGAAGTGAGCAAAGATGATTCTTCAGTGGAATTTACAGTGTATTTCCATTGAAACTCTAGTTGTTGAAGCTGCTCTTTTATCTAAAATAATAGTAAAAACCTGTTCTGAGTATAAATGAACAATGTCAACTAGACAAATATATCATAGAGGGCATTTTGTTTTCCATGTAGAATATCTGTAATCAGAGTTCACTTTTTATTTATTTATTTATTTATTCCCTAGAGAGAAAAGGACAGTCACTTACATATATTCATTGTCTATCCCAAAGACATGTTACTGCTTCAAACATAATAGACAGTCACTGGCAGAAGATGCTAAACAGTAATAATACAATTTTGGCAAGGAAAAAGACCCAACAAACATAAGTTACTCTGATTTCCCAGTACTACATATATACATTTTAAGGGTTACATCTTGAGATGTATCAAACTGCTTTGCTGAAAATGCCTTGGAAAATGCCTTTTTTAAACAAAGTGTAAGCTAGAAACCAGCTATATGTAAGCTGGTCCAAGAGGCCAAAGAAAATTGCTGTTTATCTCAGAAGGTTATATCAATACTCACAACCTGTTCAGCATAAGAGCTAATAAGACTTGAACATTTTAGAACTGAAAATTTTATACTTAGACCAGGTGTATTATTCATCTGCCAAATTCTGTGTAAGAATACTGTCATGAAAATATTTGTGAAGAATTCATTATTTATAAATACTAATAAAAGCCTCTTTGTTTCTTTTTATGCATATACAACATTTCAATATCCTTAGTTTGGTCTCTTCACCCTCTTTCAATTTGTCAGTAATTAAAATAGATTGAAAACTCTGCTAAACCATGTACAGGAGCTAGTTTTCCCGATTTACACTGCAGTATTTGAAATGATTGGAATATATAAAATTTCACCACTAAGTTAAGGAATCTGACACAGGACATGTGGGAGAGCTGCAGATTTTGAAGCAGCAGCCTGAACAGCAGCCATGAGTTACTTTAAATTCAGTAAAGTAATTAAGTTTTTGTTATGTAATGCAGTGGCCCAGGGGAAGTGGTATGTCTTCCTTTCCCATACCAACAGGCAGTAAGAAAGTGGTCTGGGCTAATCTAAATACGATGGGAAAGGAATGTAACTTGCAGAGTCAAGCAAATTCTTGTATATTGATAAAGGGTCCTCTCTAGAACAGAGTTAAGTTATGCCTTTCTGAGGTATGATTCTTCCTCAGAGCTACTTAAATGAGAATGATGTAAATTTATGCAATGTTCTTCACATTCTTTTCCAAACCAATGTATACTTACTTTTTTTTTTTTTTTTTTTTTTTTTTTTTTTTTTTTTGCTGAGTGATAGAAGAACTTAAGGCTTTGCAAGTCACCATCCTATTTGTAGCACAAATCCATGAAGGTATTTAAGAGACATGGATCAGGCACTTAGAGACATGGTTAAGCAGTGGACTTGTAGTGTTAGGTGGCTGGTTGGACTCAATGGACTTCAGGGCCTTTTCCAACCTAAACCTTTCTATAATACAAAGTCATATATCTTCCTATGGTTTTGTTCATCAGCTCTGCAGAAGTCCTTGGTACCTCTGCAAAGGTGGTAAGAAACCACATATGAAACTTCTCTCTTCAAAAACAGCTTGTTTCAATATAATTTACCAAGCCTTTTAAACTCTGCAGTTAAAAGTGAGCTTTTCTGCACTCAAGGCTAAGATACCTGACCATACCCATCTAAGAAAGAGGAGTGATGGATCTGTGAGTGTAAGATCTGAGACCAAACCTCTGAGGATTCAGATTTGAATTTTCCTTTGTGTCACAGTGAAGTTGAATAGAGCTGAGAGTAGTGACTGCTCCTACCCATCTGGATAGCTGTAGCCCACATATTATAACATCTCATGATATTAGTGGCTGCCTTCAGTTTTCAGGGCTTTAGACTAACATATTAAGCAAAGGGACCATGACCACTTTCTGTCTATCTGTCCAAAGAATTATGCTACTTTGACCATCTGAAATTCAATTTATGCCTTATCCAAGTCCATAGTAATGTAAAAATAATATTAACAAAATGACCTCTATATACCTACCCCTTTGTATACTTTTTCTGCACTCAGAGTAGGCTTACACTGCATGGTACAAATTAATGTTGACATATCTAACATAGCTCTGTTAGATAACTTACATAACTTACATAGTTATGTAACATAATACATCTGTGGATATATTAAAAATCATCTTAAGTAACAGTGAAACAGTTCTTGCCTTAAAGAATGCAACATTTATAATTATTGAATTTTCAGAAAATTTAGCCAATTTAAGAATATCCTGAAAAATATTTGTATAAGAGTGGAAGGATTCAAGATTCATAGGGCTGCATTGTGTACTTCCATGTGACAGGCAACCTAAACCTTCCTACTGGGCAGATGGAGAGAAATAAGTAAATGAGTAAATTAAAGGTAACTATTTGTATGAGATTTCAGACAACTGCTTTAAATGACCTTTGTTCTAAACGTGTTTTTTTATTATTTTATTTTATTTTATTTTATTTTATTTTTTAGGAAGTGTAAAATTAATAGGTTAAATGTAAGCATTCATATTTAAGAGATGATTTCCACTGCAGAGGTGTTTTTACATTTCCTCATCTGTAAATACATAAACACATATATCACATATACTGATAAAACAAGCATGGTGGTTGTTGTTATTGTTTTTGTTGTTGTTGTTATTTGCAACTGGAAAAGGTAAGTTTGAGTGCTGACTTAAAATATATATATATTTTACCTGAAGGAAGAACTAAGGGAAAATTAAGATCAGTGAATGTCAAACCTTTCAGATTATTGGTAATCTGAAATTCCAGATGGAAAAGACTTGTTCAAATTATTATTTACATGTTCAGAAACTTGATCAAACTTGCTTCTGGTCTTGGCTCCAGAAAGAAACTTTATGAAACTAAGGTATCTACCATATTAAGGATTTTATAGTTTCAGCAATAAAATATTCATGGTGGAAATACCTGTAAAGATACATTTAAAAACTGGAGTTGTCAAGAATGTTCCAGATTGTTCCTGACAAAATGATGGACAAAAGTAAAATTTACATTAACTTCCAAAGACAAGTTTCAGTCAATAGTAAGTACTTAAAAACCTCAGCAATCAAATATGATAAGTGTAAAAAATTAGAAGTTCACTCTACATGTGATTTTCCTGAGAATTACTGCAGTTTAAATTACTATAATAATTTGAATTTTACACCTTCCAGTTATTTCTAAATTCATTTGAATTATTCTCAATACATTTCTTATCAATCTTATTATGAAGTCCTGGGAACAGATTAATTTCCATAAATTCAAATGCTTTCTACCTCACTTTAATATTGAATAGTATTTGGTTATCTAAGCCTACATCTGTACTTGTAAATTAAAAGAGTTCATGTTCTCTGGCTATAAGAGTAAATGGCATAGAAAAGCTCAGTCTAGGATAAATATTTTTTCATTTTACCAGCCAGTACAGCTTCATCCACATTACTGGGTGAAAACAGTCCCTAGCTGAGTCATTGTCAGGGAGAAGGATAGTAAGAAAAAGATAAAACTGTACCCCAAATATGTGTTACACTGTACAGGTTTGTTTCTGTCAACTGTAAAATTGCTCTCAGTGAAAAGCCTTCGGTGTCCAGGTAGTTGTGTATAAACATGAGACCCTGCATGCTGCAGAGGTTGTACATTGTTCATGCTTAAGACTAAATTCGCATTCTTAAAAAATTTAAATGAGCTGATATTTGCATAATGTAGACATAACGGGGAAACTTTCACCATTTAGGTCAGCCTCTTGATATACCTGTTCTGAAAAACATAACCAAAAAGATCATACTATGATACCATTATATATAAATATATGAGATCATACCAAGTCCCGTGACTCTCTGGCTGGATTTTCTGTTTTCTTTTTTTGAAATTCAGTCTAATTAGCATAATCATTTTAAAGTTAGTTTATCTTTCCTAACAGTCAATCTCTTCTGTCTATGCTTGTGTTATGGGTAGTAAAATACTTTTATCAAAGATCATATCTGTTTCTTTTAAAAGTCATTCTGAAGTCAAAGAAAAGACTTAAAATGACTAAACAGATTTTTAGATCAAATCTACTGCCAAAAGCATTTTCCATGCTCCGTAATAGTCATGAAAAATATCCAAATGGTAATCTTATCCAGTGGATAGTCAAGCAAACAACAGCGTATTTACTCTGTTACTCTCTGAGACCCACTACATGAAGTTAAAATTAATTAATATGTAGCAGATTAATATTAAAATTTCTAGGTCATTCTTAGATCTCATTTAAGGAAATATTTCTAATAATATTAATGCTTGTTACTGTTGCTGTTTTCTTTGAAGTGTTAAGTCTAGGGCCTGTGTTCAACTGTTGTTTAACCCAGCAGACAGCTAAGCACCACACAGCCATTCAACCACTCCCCACCAGTGGGATGGGGAAGAAAACTGGAAAAAAAAAAGTTAAAATTTGTGTGTTGGTATAAAGGCAATTGAATAGGACAGAAAAGGAAGGGAATAACTATATTATTCTTTCTCCTTCTCCTCCTCCTCCTAATCCTACTACTAGTAGCAGTGATAAAAGAATATACAAAACAAATGATGCACAATGCAATTCCTCAACACACACTGACCAATGCCCAGCCAGACCCCAAGCAGAAGAAGACCACTCCAGCCAACTTCCATCAGCTTTATAGTTGAGCATGATGCCATACGGTATGGAATATCCCTTTGGCCAGTTTGCGTCATCTGTCCTGGTTGTGTTCCCTACCAGCTTCTTGTTTACCTCTAGCCTCCTTGTTGGCAGGATAGCATAAGAAGCTGAAAAGTCCTTGACTTTTCACTTCTAAGCACTGCTTAACAGCAACTAAAACACCAGAGTGTTATCAACATTATTCTCATTCTAAATACAAAACAGCACCATACCTGGTATTAGGAATAAAATTAACTCTGTCCCACCTGAAACCAAGACAGTATGGCATGCTGTGGTAATTGAATAGGCTACGTAATTTATGCAGTAATATACTGTGTGAAACCAAAGCGTCACAACAAATTTTTTTCTTTAAATGGTGGGCAGTTAACTCTATCAAAATAATTTATGCCTGGAAGCATAAAGGGAGAGATTAACAAAAGCAAATCACATTGCCTTTCTCTGCATATAACAAAATAGTTTGCATGCAGCTGGGAATATATATTCCCTAAAGTACCAAAGATACGGAAACTACACAGAGAAACATCAAAGACATTAGAATTAATTTCTACTGCTACATAGAATCTGAAGGAAAGAGTAATAGTCAAGTCTTCTAACACCACCTTCATCTTTCAAATAATAAATAACCAATTCTTTTCTTCTGAGAAGCACACTCAGGAGAGATGAAGGTTTAAATAAAACATCTTTCCTGCTGACAGAAAGTTTTTTTTTTTTTTTTTTTCTGGTATAAAAATCTTGAAATGTTCTTGGGAAAAGGAAAATGCATGCATTTTGTTTCTAACTTGTTATTTAAATTTTAATATTAGAGACAGTAACTTAGCTATAAGGTAGAATTATGAGCAATATTATCAATAATAAGATGAAATAATTTAATGTCTTGGTTTCAGCTAGGATACTTTTTTTTTTTTTTCTGGTAGCTGGTATGCTGCTGTGTTTTGGATTTAAGATGAGAATAATATTGATAGCATAACAATAGTTTTAACTGTTGCCAAGCAGTCCTTATACAAAGCCAAGGACTTCCTTGCTTCATTTCTGCCCTGACAGTGAGGAGACTGGGGGTGAACGAGAAGCTGGGAGAGGATACAACAAGGACAGGGGAGCTTCTGGCTTCTGCTGCTTGGGGTCTGGCTGGGCATTGTTTGGTGAGTGGTTCGTCACTTCCTCTGTATGTATTTTTATCACTATATTATTATTATTATTATTATTATTATTATTATTATTATTATTATTACTACTACTACTACTACTACTACTACTACTATCATCATCATCAATATTATTGAGATAAACCCGTGAGGTAAACCTATGGGAGAGAATGGTGGGTAGTGAGTGATCAGCTGTGTAGTGCTTAGCTGACAGCTGGGTTAAACCACAAAGGAAGAGAAAGGAAGGAAGGAAGGAAGGAAGGAAGGAAGGAAGGAAGGAAGGAAGGAAGGAAGGAAGGAAGGAAGGAAGGAAGGAAGGAAGGAAGGAAGGAAGGAAGGAAGGAAGGAAGGAAGGAAGGAAGGAAGGAAGGAAGGAAGGAAGGAAGGAAGGAAAGACCTGTAATGAAAGAAAGAGTTTTAGTGTCTTTACAACTAGGTTTAAATAAATAGATTTTATTATTCATAGCACCAACTAGTCTTTAAACTGATCAGTTTATGTCAGTAGTATACTTACAAAACTATTCTATGAAATAATCTTACCTCTCTTCTACTTCAGTCTTACCAAAGCCTGCTCTCCAACTGGGTTATATATTCCTCTTCCTATAAATAAAAAAATGCTGCATCCACAAAATCTACAATCAGACTTGTTCTTACAGGAATATTTTGTAATTTTATAACTCTGTAGAGTCTATATAAATAACTTAGAATTTTGAAGAATTTATTTTCAAAAAACATTTCCTGTTCTGACACCTCTGAAGAAAAAAAATGCTTGTCTTTGGTTGAATTGTACCATCTTGCCTTCAATGCTGCATGTATGTCAGCTGCTTTCCTAAGTAGCAGGAAATTTGATGTTTGACTTGAAATGGTTTGCCTTTCAAATCTGCCTGACACTGCCTGATGTTGATTAAATATTTGGGCAGTATGTTACCTCAGCACTGAGAATTTTTAATGTGTTACTACTTTTAATTATTTTCCATTAGGAATATAAAATCTGTCCTGATGGAATACTTCAAAGCACCTTTACCCTGAATTTGTCAAAATTTTGTTAAAATCCACAAACTACAATTGTGCAAATTTCAAATTTGCCAATAACATGAATGATAACTTACTAACTTAAGATAAAACCTGAGAGGGACTTTTTGGTCATATAATTGCTTCACAGCTATTTACTGTGATTTCTGTGTTACTAATGAAGCCAGGAAACTGCAGTAGTTGCATGGTGCAGAAGCTCATTCAGGAGTTGATTTAGCCTGAGCTTCAATATTCTTCAGAAGAACAAGAGAGGCAGGTATGTGAGTATACTTAACCTTCTGAAAGAGATATTGTAGAATGACCTAAGTCTCTCTTGTTAATGTTTTGTTTTGATATTTATCTTGTTTTCCTTTGTTGTTTTCCTTATGGATTAGCTGCACTAATATACAGAAATGGAGCCTAAAAACTCCAGGTAACAGGAAGAAAATCTAAGGCCTTTATTAGAAATGTTTATAATTAAAAATTGTTTTTGAAGAAAACCTTAGCACATGATTTTCAAGCAACTTGTATTTAAAAATTTATTTTTATAGACCAAACATCAGAGCTCTTTTTACTTCTTTTCTTAAACTTAAAGATGCTATATGTAACAGCTTGCATTAACATGAGCAGGTTCAGTATAATCTGGTGCAAAATGATTTCCAATAAAATGTTAATTGTTAATAAGTGAATACACCAAAGAATATATTGACATCATAGGATACAGTGACATGATTATATAAGGTTTTGTCTTCTCTAAAACTGTTTAAATATCTTCCATACACAATGGTACATGAAGAAAGTTATAACATCAGGACAGCTTTGCACTTATTTTACACTATTTCATGCACTGTACTTTAACAAACTACACTACCAGAATGCTGTTGTTCTTCCCAGCAAATAATTTAATGAAGGATTCTTACTCTAGATTCTGAGATAGGTTAAAGTGAAAGTTGGCTGGAAAAAGATCTGATCTTTTTACTGACCTATGGTACTGAAAACGAATCAAACCCTTGTATTTAAAATTATGTATAGAAGTATTTCAAAAATGTAAGAAAAGGTAGTACATATTGGTACTTTTATTTATTTATTTATTTATTTCTGGTGAAATCATGGGTTAGCATGACATTAGCCAAATGTAAAACAGTAAATATTTACAGATGATTTTGTCAAACATATTTTTATAGAATAATATTAATGGGAAGTACTTACAAGGTGTGGGGGCTTTTAATTAATTTTTTATTTATTACAAATATATATATATATATATATTTTTTTTTTTTTTTGAAGTGGCTTACAAAATTGCTTTCATTTGCTTAAGTGTTCAACTGACATGATGTATAGCAATGGAGTTCCCCATTATCTAAATGCTTTTAGATTTGGAACTCCAAAGCTTCTAGAGTGCACTGGCCAAATAGCTCCCCTATTTTCCGACTGTTGGCTCAGTTAGCTTTTTAACTTCTAATTAAAAAGGCAGTCTTAAAATTCTCTGACTTCCACACGGAGAAAAAAAAAAAAAAAAAGGATATGATAGGATTTACAGTTTCCAGTTTCAGGATCTCATCATCTGTTTTACAAAATCTGTGATCGTCTGGGAATCAGCTCCCCAAATAAGCTTCAGTAAACTAGGTTTTCATGTATTCTGAGAGCCACAGTTGCTTCTATGCTGAGAGCAGAGAGGGAAAAAAAAAAAAAAAAGAAACAAAAAAAAAAAAAGAGAGAGATTCTATTAATTCAGCAATTAGAGGTAAGCAGCCATAAAATTCTTAAAAGTCATTCCTGTCACTAGTATTTCTCAAATAGGTGGCTGTGCTGTAGTCTGGCAAGTGGAATGGGAATACCGATGAGCCATTTTTATCTAAGAAACACCCTCAATATTTTCAGATAAAATTCTGCATGATTGTAGTTCCAGAAATATGTTCAAATTGTATTCCCTGTCTTATAAGGGATTAAAAAAAATAAAATTAAAATTAAAATTAAAATTAAATAAAAAAATAAAATACAAATAAAAAATAAAGAAACACAAGAAAACCACATATGATTTATATTTATTGGACTTCCTAAGAACAGCAGGTCTAGGCTTAAAAAGATCGCAAGAGTTTACCAACACAAGCTGTCTTAAATGTATAAAGCCACTGGTTTTTTTTGTTTGTTTGTTTTGTTTTGTTTTGTTTTGTTCATTTGCTTGCTGGTTTGTTACTTGAGCTATAAACAAGGATGATGTGAAAGACTGTTTTCTGTTTTCCTTGCACATTGGGAGCACAAATTAAGATATATTTTAACATGTTAGATAAGACAGGTCCATTTCCACTATTTTTCTATTTATTTTCAAGTGAACATTTTATACCTTCTCTAAATACATCTGGAAATAAACTTGTGGTCTATATAGGAGGTAGTGACTTTATAAGGAATGTAAGAGGGAAAAAAATGAAAAACAAGTATATAATTTCTAAATACTTCCATATCCTCTTTTTCTTATGACTTTAATCAAAATAAAAAAAAAAAAAAAAAAAAAAAGGAGTTTATGAAGGTTTATGACCAGTTTATCAACAAATACATCTCACATTGCTGTTGTTAAACCTAAAATTAGTTAGCCTACTTAACTGAATGTCTTGCTAGAAGCATTTCAGAGAACATAGAGAGGGATTCAGCAAACCAGACAGCAGGAAATGGATTCTTTTGTCCACATGCACACCCATATCTAATGTCATTTGTGATACCTTAATGTCCTACCTGTTTTCTATTTTTCACTCCAGAACAGCCTGGGTATCCCATTATTGTATGTCCAACTCCATTAAGATGTATCCGGTATATCTTAGGACATTTTGAATGACTCTAGGTGCTTGTATGTGGGCAACTGACTTGGGTGTTAAATGTCAATTATAGGGCAAGCTAAATTTATCTCCAGGTTAGTATTGATTATGTCTGGTATTAACTTATACTTTTAGTGATATTTTTAGGTGTTATTGTACATGTCTTCAGCTGCCTGAAGTAAATTTTGTTTTCATAAAAATGTAGAATCATAGAATATCCTGAGTTGGAAGGGACCCACAGGGATCATCGAGTCCAACTCCTGACTCCACACAGGACCACCCAAAAAACAGAACTTATGTCAAATAGTGTTGTCCAAATAATTCTTGCTTACCAACAGTCTCAGTGCCATGACCACTTCTCTGGGGGGCCTGTTTCAGTGCCTGACCACACTCTCAGAGAAGAACCTTTTCCTAACATCCAGCCTGAACCTCCCCTGGCAGACCTTCATGTCCAACACCATTTTGTAGGTGTCTTGTGTTCTCTACATGATCTTAAATATACATAAAAAATGTAAAATAATACAAAAAATAAAATACTAAATACTAAATATAAAATGCAAAATATAAAATATAAAATAAATTTTAAATTCTAAATTTTCACAATTATATCCTAAGATTGCCCTGTTTTAAACACAACTTTATATCCCTAGTTCAAATGTACCTAACTACATTTAGACCCCAACATTTTTGGTTGAAATTGGTGCTTAGGGACATGGTTTAGTGGGCAACATTGGTAGTAAGGGGATAGTTGGACCAGATGATCTTGGAGGTCTTTTCCAACCTTAATGATTCTATGACCTATGCTTGGGTGTCTTAATTTCAAGGACAACATACCTATCTTATTAGTCATTTCTCTTCTTAATAAGTACAGCTTTACTTAGCAGTAGATATTTAACAAGCTATTAGCTATTTTCTGCTGTTTTTTTTATAAGTTAAAACAAGCCATAATTGTGGAAACAGATATACTAAGCATTTGATATCCACAAGAAAAAACAGCTTCAGATTTTGTACTAGTAGTTCAGCATTAATGACCAAAGTGAAAATTCTGATCAGTATACATAATCTATTTAGATTTGCAATACATTTAGTATTATATGAAATAATGTTTTTTATGCCTCCAGATATGTCAATGCTAGTATATAGTCAATATTATTTGAAATTGTACTGAATGTAAGCAAAACCAATCCTATACGAAAGAATAAGATTCGAGCACACAAAACCAAAAACCAACAAAACAACAAGCTAACTAAATATTAAAACCTCTAATCCACCTTCAAGTGCAAGACAAGATAAGTACAGGAATGTGTCATTAGAAAAATCTCAGCAGCTGCAATGTTTTGCTATTACTTAGATAGACTTAGATAGACTTAGACTAAAACTGGAATATCAGCATTGCTTAGCCGAATAATTGCATCAGAAATCTTCCCTGCCTTTGATAAGGTACACAAAACACTGAGAGATCTTATTAGATGCAAGGGTTTTACTTCAAAAACTCTTGTATCTTATAAATTTGTTATCACTAGGCATATAACTTAATGAAGATTTCAGTAATATTTTATCCCCAAACAAAATGCTTGCAGATGCCTAATCCTTCCCACTGGTGTGCACTATCCATATTTAGTAGTCACAGTATTTCTTCATAATCCTACTTTATTCCATATAGCTTTTTATTTTTATTTTTTTTCTCTCTCTCTTTTTTTTTTCCTAGCTTTAAGTATTTTTTTCACTCTCTTACACCATCTATTGTTTGTGTTTGTTTGTTTGTGTTTGTTAGTTTGTTTGTTTTAATTGAAAAAAGTTACTATTTTCCTGTTTCCTTTTAGGAAACTTGTGATATAACAGTGTTTATCAATTCTAGTTTTTAATAATGTCATAAACATTCTATCCCTTGCAGTATGATTTTATTTCTTTTTCATTACTGCTAATTCACTATAAACTTCAACAATGGATTCAGGAAAACCTCTTGCTTTTTGATGAAAATAAAAAGTGCTGAAAGTAATAGTACTTGTGATTTTCTTGTTCATCTTCATTACATTTCCAAAAAAAAGTTCTATAACAAATTAATATTTATTAATTTTAAATGGAAATTTATTATTATTAGTGCCATTACACAATCATATGAATTTCAAGGCATATTTCCAAACCAACAGCAAATTCTGAGCAATCTTTCTTTGTCTTTCTTTCCATGTAATTATTCCAAGCAATAATGGCTTTTCCATGTAATTCACACTTGTGAATGATGAGTGTGAATCCTCCTGTGAATTAGATGCATACCTGAAAGCAAAGATGGTTTAGTGAGTAACACTGGTAGTAGGGTGGTGTTTGGACCATATGATCTTGAAGATCTTTTCCAACTTTTATGATTCTATGATTCTATGATTCTATGATCCATCTCTTACAATGTCCAGCCTTTTCTATGAAAAAAAAAATCAGAAATTTGAACGTTTAATAAAGTCTTTCTGGGTGAAAGCCACCCCAAAGTAGAAAGCTGATACAAGACTCCTGTCTCCCAGGAGTGATGATTCTGACGTCTACGCCTATTTTCTTCAAGAAGAACTTCAGGTCAGTCACACATAACAAGATAACCACCACTGGGAAGTCAAGTTTGTCTTCTTGAAGCAATCTTCACATCCATCGTTATTCAAGAAAAACTGCCAGAACTTTTACAACCTCCCTGTACTGTGTTTGTGCCTAATTAAAGCAGGAATGGAGTATTTAGGCAATAAATATAGATACCAATGGCACACTTGGAGATGGCTCCCACAACTCTGAACATTTTACCAATAAAGAGGACATGATTCAGACTTTCTGCAGCCTAGAGCTACATCCTAGTACTCATTCTAGGATGTATATAGTAACTTTCTTATTGCTTCCAAAAGTAACAAGACTTTTTTTTTTTTTTTTTTTTCCTAATCATGATGTGAAATGAAACATAATATTGAATCCTTAAGTTTATTTGTCAGAAATTGTCCAGGTAATTAATGTTGAGTTAATATCAGAAATTTGTATGATATCTTCACTAATTCCAAAAGAACTCTTTTGGATTAATAATAGTACAGAAGATATTAAAAGAATTAATAATGATTAGGCTATCATTTTAAAGTGCCATTCTCCCTTAAAGAACTGGCAATTTTCATATATTTTTAGCAAGTTTCTATGGCAAGCCTTTATAACAAGTTACAAATCATCACTATTTCTTTTCATATTCATGCGCTAACATTAATCAGGGAAGCTACTTATGCATGTGTGTAGATAGCAATGCAATAGTGGATCTCTTAGAATTCCTGAGTAATTGAGTGTCAAGTACTATTACACCAAATTTCCTTTGAGATTTTTCTCTGATGTTTTTCTTCTTTTAAAACCTCCTTTTTTCTCTGTTCATTATCATTATTATTTATTTATTTATTCATTTGAGAGAAGGGAAACCAAAAGATTTTCTGGAGGAGAAAACATAGATATGTGTTGAATCCTATGAGATTAAAAATAAAACAGCTTTAAGAGAATAGGTAGATCAATCTGAAATATCCTCAGGATAATCCTAAGGGGGTCAGTGCTTCACTGCTTAGTATTTTCAAAATCCGTGTACCAGCCAAGATATCTCAAGGTGGATATCTGGAAATGTAGAACACCTTGAATATCTGCATATTGGAAAGCAGTCAAACGCATTTGTTGACAGCTTTATAAGTTTTGTTTCATGACAGTTAATGCTCTCCAAATAATGCTTAGGAATTGACTAGGGAATAACAACGCATGAAGTATTTTGTTGCAAAGTGTCAATATGATAGTAATTTTATTTTATGGGAGAAGACAATTTAACTGTAGTTAGTAATCATGCCTGTAGTGTATTATAAGATATGTGATTTGAGAACATTTAAGTTCTTTTTTTTTTTTTTTTTTTGAGCTAAACTTGAGTTTTAGAACTTTGTTATTTAATTACAACAGTAAAGTAAGTTATAAAAATATCTCATCAAATCCAGTTTTCTTTTCTCTTTTTTTTTTTTTTTTTTTTTTTGTTATGCAAAAAGAAGTAACTCTTGCCAGAAATAATTGATTTGCATAGCATGTTAGACACAATATTTTGAGCAAGTTGTTAGCTATTGAAAGTATGATGAAAGAGTCAAGATACAACTCCTAAATGAATTCAGATTTTATTTGACTCTCTTAGCTATAAAACAATAGTATATAATAAATTGATAAATGGCAAATCTACTTTAAGATAATGGAAAAACAACTTTCAACTATACTTATTGCTGCTGTTTAAAGGAAGACAAAGGTAAAATTTCCATATTTGAACTAAAGATAATCTTTTAAAATTTCTGTAAATGAAAGAATACTGTCAATATATCAGATTATCATTTATTTAAAAATAATTAATCACTACTCAATCGGTCTTCTTAAGTCATCAGCGGCAAAACCTTACAAACCCATCTGCATCTCTAGCCTAAAACACCAACTAGATCATTATTATTTATTTATTTATTTTAAGCAATTAAAAGCAGTAAATGAAAGAACACTGCAGTTTTTGGGGCATGTGTTTTTTCATGAATTGCATTGTTTATTCTATTTGTGTATCTGGCACAGCACAACAATCACTTTTTCCTCTCCTTTCACTTTTCCAATCTGATATGGAAAAAAAAGTTATGACACTTCAGGCTCTCTGAATACTATGTCAAAGAAAAGATGGTACACTAGCTTGGTAACTTCACTGCAACACATTTCTGTGATCCATTGAAAATATAGCATGCATCACCATTCACCCTTTTTAAAAGGAAACAGAATATAGAAATACAAACAAAATCTGCATTTCTGTCACTGAAAGATTTCAGTGACACTTATATTACTTTCAACTCTTGAATTCTCTTAAATACTTGCCTGAGCCATTTTTTGATCGTAATTTCAAATGTTCAAAAAATGACTAGTAATTACAAACTTATTTATGTTTGTTTGTTTGTTTGTTTTTCTGAATTGGAACTGTAGTCTAAAATTTTGCAAAAGCTTTGTGAAAATCCTGAAAATTCCAAGAGAGCTTTTAAATGAAAAAAAAAAAAAAAAATCCTGCTCAGTTTTAATACCCAGATAACCACCATTCATTTTAACATATTGTTCAAATGAGAACTATAATCAGCAGTTGAAGAAGAAGAAATAGAGTAAATACAGTTTAAATACCTCTTCTAAATCTGTGCTAAAAGAAACAGAAGGAGCAGAAAATGCAGCGGAAAGATTAAGATAATTTATGTATAAAAGACTAAAAGACATTGAGAAGATTAAATTTAGTGTTTTCTGGCAGTTTCATAGCAACAAGTTGGAGGTGGAAAGCACCTATTAGATTATTCATTTAATCTCTTTGTCAAAGCAGGATTTTCTCCAACTACACTTTTTTTTTTTCTTTTTTTTCTTTTTTTTTTCCCTGTGCTTTGCCCTCTGCAGCATAGAAAACACTAGATGATAAATATTCTACTACTACCCTTAGGAGACTATTCCATATCCTAATAAATTTCTCTGTCAGGATATCTACCAAAATTCAGTCTAAACTTTCCATTCGTTAATCTCAAATCATTATTTCTAGGATAGCCTGTTTTCCATACACGATAATTTCTTTTCTCTCCTGCTCTGTCTCACTGTCATTCTCTCACTCCCCTTAGTCACTGAGAGACTAAGAGTTAGTAAAAGAGTTAAACTCTTATTTTTAGCTCTGCTCGTCATTACTCTGAAGTTATTCCCTCCACCTTCCAATATCACTTTTGCAGCTTTTCCCTATTTTCTGATAATTTGCCATTATTTTCTTGGTAACGATATATAAAATCTACTGGTGCCCAAGACAGAAAACTGTAAACCAGTGAAGCTGAAATACAGACATTCTGTTTGCTAGTTATATTTTTATGTAGTAAAACTTCAATCTGTATCACTTTTTAGAAACTAGAATGCAAGGAGAGCCTTGACAGTGGATGAAATGCAATTTGTACAAAATGCAAAGTTCTTGTAGATAAATGAGGAATAAGCTGTATAATGATTAAAATATTTATTTTTCATATTGTCAACACTAATTAAGATGACAGGGAGAGGCTGAGTCAAATCTAAATCCTTCTTAAAAGGTTGACTATATATATGTATAAAAGATGCTTGCATGAGCATTAAGAGAAAGTTTATATAGAAATTGAATATATTTTTTAAACAATTTACAAAAAAAAATAGTAAAGAATATATTTCAATTTGTGATTAAAGTTATCAGTTTAATAGGAAATTAATATTAAAATTATGCTATGACATACATGTATATATTGTATATATATATTATGCTATGACATACATGTATATATTGTATATATATATATATTATGAACAAGCCCTGGGCTTGTTCAGCCTGGAGAAGAGGAGGCTCAGGGGTGACCTTATCGCTCTTTTTAGGTACCTCAAGGGAGGCTGTAGCGAGGTGGGGGTTGGCCTGTTCTCCCACGTGCCTGGTGACAGGACGAGGGGGAATGGGCTTAAGTTGAGCCAGGGGAGTTTTAGGTTAGATGTTAGGAAGAATTTCTTCACTGAAAGGGTTGTTAGACATTGGAACAGGCTGCCCAGGGAAGTGGTGGAGTCACCATCCCTGGAAGTCTTCAAAAGACGTTTAGATGTAGAGCTTAGGGATATGGTTTAGTGGAGGGCTGTTAGCGTTAGGTTGGAGGTTGGACTCGATGACCTTGAGGTCTCTTCCAACCTAGAAATTCTGTGATTCTGTGATATTTATGTATGTAAAATTAGTAAGATAAATGGTGTGTCAAGTTAATATTTAAACTTGGGATCATCTTGTCAATGGTAACTTTTTCTATATTGATGAATCTTCTTTTTCAATAAAAAATCCTGCAATATTACATTTTCAGTGATCCTATATGTGTGATAAAACCATGAGCTAAAATGAAATCACAGACAGTAGACCTGACAAGCTAATGTAGTTGATTTATTTAAATGTTCTGTTCTAATCAGATTAAAGATAGATTATCCTTCTGAAAATCAATTAATAAATCCTTCCATATGTTTGAAATAATCTTACTAAATTTAAAACATTTTGGTTAATTATGTATTATCACCGTACAGCAATGGTCATCTAAACCACATGCACTACATGTCTATAAAGTGTCTGAACTGTAAAATAAAGACATAAAAAACATGTTCAGATATAATGGAACAAATGGTGTGACATGTGGATCAAAATTAGAGACTATCACTTAAGAATGAAGACAATAATTTAAAATCCCACACAGAATATTTGTTCAGACTTCTTGTTCTTTGTATAGTCTTAAGGAGCTGTTAATACTAGGATTTTTGAGTCTAGATGAAAGAAAGGTTTTGATAATGACTAAACACAATAACCACATTGAGTATATCTAACTATAAAACCAAGAAAAGTGTTTCCTTACTCTGCTGTATTGAAGAGCATAGTCTTTCAGTAAGAGTCTGCTCATTTAACTCAATGAAAGAAACTCTGATAGTGATCAATCCCATTATTTTCTTTCCATGGAATGGATTGGAGACTATGACTTTTTCACTTTTTTTTTTTTTTTTTTTTTTTTTTTTTAAGTGATACCTTGAAGTGCTTGAAGTGCATGAAAGAAACATTTTCTCTTTTGTTGATACAGTGTGATATTTTAGTAGAAGAATACCATTGAAACTGTTCACAGTGGAAATAATCCAGTAGCACAAGGGATAACTAGAAAATAACTATAATAACTCCCTTGTTTAAAGGGAGTATAGAGGTGTAGGCTTGTATGGAGACACTCTTGGGTTTTCTCCATGTAAAAATAAAATAAAATAAATAAATACAATTTAGAATGGACATTTGACTTAGCATATGAATTTATTTTTGCACTCTTTTTTTCTATTGTTTTATCTTTATTCTTTTATGACTTCCTTGCTGTTTTCAAGTGAAAAAAGCCATCACCACCACCATCACCACTACCCCCCCCCCAAAAAAAAAAAAAAGTTTTAATTTCTCATTTTTTGATATTAGAAGCTCAGAGGTTCCATGGCAAGAGAATACTCCATCCTGAAATCTAAGCTAAGGTCAATGTAGGCCCCCATCTCAGCCTCTGCAATACCTTGAAAGCAGGCAGCAGGCAGTGGTCAGGTGATTGAAAACATAAGTTACAAAATTTTCCAAGTCATTCCAAATGACATCTCTTTTCTGCCATCTGATTGCTCTGAACAGGCTGGCACATATGTGAGACTAAGTTTCATCTCTTCACAGTAGCTGTTGCTATGTGGGGTGACCGCCTCTCCTCCCCTTGCCCCTTGTTTATTTATTTACTTACTTACATGCCTATTTTTCGGTACTTAAGCAATGGATATCTGTGGAAGGTGTAACTGGATGTAAAAGATAAGTGTATCTCAGGATCACACTTATGACCCACCACTGTTGAAAAGAAAATAAGACATTTTAGTCTTTGTTCAGAAGTTTTCTCCTCTAACAATGTGCTGCCACTACTATATACTTTTGCCTTCTATTTTCTAAATCAAAATGAAATAGGGAACAGGATTTTTCAGATGACATAAAATAATGTTTAGGTCACCCAAATAACAGGTCTTAGAGACCAGCTCAAATATTGTGAAATAACAAGGATGTGCCACTTTTCAAATAAAACTTTTTTGATACAAAATTATGCTCTGCACTACTAATCTTTTCTTCTTCCATTTACATAAATATTTTCCATCTCACTTTTGCTTGTTCTTCTGTTTTTCCAGTTCAATTCCTTGTTTTACTGTATTGTATGTGCTTGTCTTACATGGAGTCCTGGAATAAATGTTTTTCACTTCATTAATTTCTGAGGTCCCCATATGAAGCCATATTTTCATTCATGTTAAACCTGAATGCTTCTTTTTCAACATTTCTTACTTTTTAACTAGTTTTATTTTACCTTTTTCAGTTTCACTTAAATCATCTAATTGGTCTAAAAATAATGGCCACGCAATTAATTTTTGCCTGTCTATAGTTTAAACTTTGGGTAAATCTATACAGAGAAGTGACTTAGTGACATGGATTTCTAAAGCTGAAATGGTAAATGATATTGAAGAGACAGCTTGAGTCATTCTCTGAAATGGACAAAGACAAAGGAATATAAATAGTTTTCATGAGAAACCAAATAAAGATTCTCTATTAACTTATTAAAACAAAACAAAACAAAAAAAACAACAAAAACAAACAAACAAACAAACAAACAATAATTTAAAAAATCTAGTTTAAAAATTACACTTTTCAGCTACACAGAAATAAATAGGAATTGTAATTTATTTGACCACCTTCTCTAGCTAATAATAAAAATCTTTCTTAACTGGATGTCATACTAAATTATCTTGTCTTTGCTAATGAAACTCAAATGTCATGACCACAGCACAACTTTTTCAGATTACTTAATAAATCAAGTTTTCTTTTCAGCAGATGCTGCACACTAAACATTTTTTGAGAAGTAGTGATAAAAAAAAAAAATCATTTACTATATATATAAAAATTATTAAGTCTTAAGGCTTTTTTTTCCCCCCTTATTTTACTGAAAACATATTAAAAGTAAATTTAAGTTTTTAACTGTGTGTTTGACCAGGCTTTATAAAAAGCTGATAGTGAGAGTTTCCTATAAAAGACACTTAGAACAGGCAAAAATGTAGGTCATAAAAGATATATTTTATACAATCTACTCTTTGTACCACTTATCACTAGTCAGCTTCTCTCATCCTTTTCTGACAAATCTATTCCAATTTATTCCATGTTTTTACTTTTAAAACTGTTTTCTTATTTGGTCTTCTGCACAGTTCTAGTATGCAAGATGGCTCATTCCATCTATTTTTACATTGTTTAGAAATGCTAAAAGGGAGATCTGTCTGTCACACTGTCTGCATAGCACCATATACTTTGGTTGCTTCCTTTAGATTTCATTTTTATCAATCCAACATTCCATCTACTAAAAATATACTTTTATATATTCTGTGCATTTCTCCTTAAAAGTACAGATTTATTTAAATTAACAGCAATTATCTCACAAAATTACTGTCAACAAATATTTTCAGGTTTCTTCTTTCTTCCTCCCCTCCCCTTCCCACTGTCTTCTCCCCTAAAATGTGTCACTGTTCCCCTCCCTCCCCCATCCCCCTGCCATTTCTTCTTTTGGATGTCTATTTAAAGGTGTCTAGGCTTCTATATCACAGTATAATTCATTTAGAACAGGTGGTGTCAAGTGTTAAGAAATATTCTTTATATTGCGTGAACAGATAGTCTCTTAAGACTCCTTAACATGATTTTCAGAGAATAAAAAGAGGAAATAAAGGGGAAAGAATCTAGTAATCCCATAAAATCTGTACATTGAGGATATACTGCTCTTCTGAAAAAAAATAAATAAATAAAATAAAATAAAATAAAAAAAGACTTCTGTCCCAAAGGCTTCTGTTAATCCAACATAATTTAGAGACTCAATTATATAGTCAAAAAAAAAAAAAAAAGTGCTAAGGGAAAATTATAAAGTGAATAATCACTGAAGGAGCAAGGACAGGGAAAATATGAAAAGGAAAATCAAACTACTCAATAAAGGAGCTTTCTGCATTATAGCTATTGATCATTTGTGATATTAATAGGGCTTATTTTTTTTAAATAACAGGCAAATCTTTTCAACTTAAAAAAAAAAAAGAAAGAAACAACAAAGGAGATAGAAGATATGAGAAAATTGTCAGAAAAAAAAAAGTACAAAAAAGAAACAAAACACAACATTCTCTACAGCTTTACTATTATAATTTTGAGGATGAAATAGTCAAATCCATGATTGTAATAGTAACTCATGTACAAACAAGACACATTTTAATTATCTTCATTATTGAAAATAATAATTAAAAAAAAAAAAAAAAAAGTGAATACCATGCAGGAAATCTAAATGTAAACAAATATGGTTATTTTAAAATTCTGTAAAACTTTATAATTAGTCTGGTAAGGGGAAGTCCCTGTTCTCTAAATAGCCAATTTGGGGTTGAGATTAGATAGTAAATCTTTTTGTGCACAACACCTACAGAAATTGCTCAGAAGCTAAAGTCCAGGTCCTTTACTTTGTGAGAGTTAATTAGTTTTATAATTAGAAAATCACAATCTTTTGTTTTATGCTTCAAGATGATAAAAAAATACAAAACAAGGAATACCAAGCCAGCCTTTTTAAACAGTCTGAAGGAAAATCTGATGCCATTTGATGAGTAATACAGTGAAGTCGCTTGCAAATACGTGTGGTTAAAACAATAACAAAGCTAAAACATTTTGTATGATACTCTTTTCTCAACAAGACCATAACTCTACATACATTATTTAAGATGATAGTTTTTCAGTTAAAGAGGAAACTTGCATATCTAAATTGACTAACCTCATTTGCCTATATTTGAAAGTATTAATCATGACATTCTTGTTCACTTCCAATCTCTTTCTCCCACTTTTTAAAAACGAAACTGTTATACTGGCTTTATATAAGCAGTGGTCAGCATATCTATAAAGTTCCTAAGAACAGCTGGTCATACCACTTACTGTGTGATCATAAAGTATATATTTTAGCAGCCTCCTTTATTTTGGGAAAATTGCTTTGTGGCCATATGATCCAAGCAATCCTAATCAATCTGAACCCTGGCCAGTATCTGGAAAAAAGTTTTTTTGTTTGTTTGTTTGTTTGTTTGTTTGTTTTTTATCTATCAAATTGTACATTTGTCTATCAGGTTTAGAAGAGACCTATTTGAAGCAATTTTTAAATTAAGAATATTCTATGATATATTTGTTAGGTCTAGAATTAATATTTTTCACACATTGTTCAATATAACATTTTAAGACCTTTTCTCAGTTCATACCAACATCCCTTTATTCAATGGTCCATGATTAAGTGGAAATTAATCCTACTCTTCTTCAAATGCCTATCTTGAAAGCTAAGTGCTACAAATTAGAATACCAATATCTAAATAGAATAATAGAATGGCTTAGATTGGAAGGGATCTTAAATATCAACTAACTCCAACTCCCTGCAATAGGCAGGGATGCCACCCACTAGATCAGGTAGGCCAAGGCCCCATCTAACCTGGCCTTGAACACTTTCAGGGATGGGGCATCCACAACTTCTCTGGGGCGACGTTCCAGTGTCTCACTACCCTTATAATGAAGAATTTCTGCCAAATTTCTTGTCTAAATCTTTTAGTTTAAAACCACGCCCCTTTGTCCTATCATTATGTGCTCAAGTAAAGAGTCTTTCTCCATAGTGTTTATAAAGCCCTTTAAGGTCTTAAAGTCTGAGGTATCCCTCCAGCTCTCTCAGCCTTTCTTCACAGGAGAGATAACCCAGCCCTCTGATCATCTTTGTAGCCCTCCTCTGTACCTGTTCTAACAAGTCAACATCTTTCTTGTGCTGGGGGCTCCAGACCTGGATGCAGCACCTCAGGTGGGGCCTCACAAGGGCAGAACAGGGGGGGACAATCACTTGTCTTGACCTGCTGGCTACACCACTGTTGATGTAGACCAGGATGTGGTTGGTCTTCTAGGCTGCAAGCACACATTACTGACTTGTATTAATCTTTTCATCCACCAGAACCCCAAGGTTCTTCTCTGCAGGGCTGCTGTCAAAGAGTTCTTGTCCAACTCAGTACTCCTGTGTGGGAATGCCCTGATCCAGGTGCAGCATATTGTGTTTGGCCTTGTTGAACCTCATGCAATTCACATGGACCCACTGCTCCAGCATGTCCAGGTCCCTTTGAATGGCATCTCTTCCTTCTTTGGTATTAACTCAAGAGATGTGGGAAGCCAGACCACTAGTGAAGACCAAGGCAAAGAAGTTAAGTACCTCTGCCTTCTCATCTGTCATTGACCGTTCTCTGTCTTCATTTGTCAGAGGCGATACACTCTCATTAGTCTTTGTTTTGTGGTCAATGTATCTGTAGAATCCCTTCTTATTATTCTTTGCATCTCTCACCAAGTTTAGTTCTGTCAAGAACTAGCATTCTTGTTTTGAGTATAACCCTAACAAATATTTTCTATAAAAAGAACGATATTTTTCTGTATCTTTTACTTTTTTGATATTCATCCTAAATTCATCTGACATACATGCACAATCAGATGATAAGACACACACAGATGTCAATAAGATTACGTATTTTGACCTGGTTAAATCAGTTTTCACATTTTCCCTGAGGGGGACACAAGGAGGTCAATTACTTGTCAATTTAGTCTGCTACAAACAGAGTTATATGAGAAAATAATATTAATAAATAAATAAATAAATAAATAAATAAATGCTTTGTTTCTAGTAAAATGAAATTGATAAATTTATTTTCAGAATATGAACACATTTATCAGCTCTAAGCAAGTGAATGTCCAGATTATGATATCTACCAGTGTCCTCCTACTCACGTTAAGGAGTAAGGAGACTGGTGAGAAGTAAGATTGAAAATTTTAGAAATAAAATACTGCACTGGTTCTTCTTTCTTTTTATTTTCTTCAGACTGACTGTTTTTTGTTCATCTTATCAGTATTCTTACAGAAGGGGGAGGGGGGGAGGAGGAGGAGAAAGAAAAGGAACAAAAAGGGAAAAAAATAAAAAGGAAATTAACTACATTTTAGATGATTTCTTCCCTAAACAAATGCTACATCTCCAGTGTCCTTTTTAAGCAAGATTCTCCTAAGAGCCAGGAACATAAAACATGAAAGAAAAGACAAGAAACTAGGAAACCTCAAATATCTCTACATGAGATCCAAGATTTAGCTGTGTTTAGACTAAAATGCAAGTTTACACGGATTACAGTCAGGAATATCATAGTTCATGGAATCATAGAATGGTCTAGGTTAGAAAGGACCTTAAAGATCATCCAACCCCTCTGGCATGGGGTTGGAGTTAGATGATCTCTGCCACTTTCCACTAGACCAAGTTACTCAAAACCCCATCCAACCTGGCCTTTAACACTTCCAGGGATGGGGTACCCACAACTCTGGGCAACCTGTTCCAGTGCTTCACCACCCTCTGAGTAAAGAATTTCTTCCTTATATCTAATCTAAACCTACCTTCACTAGTTTAAAGCCATTAGTCCTTGTCCTATCACTACTCTCTCTGATAAAGTCCCTCCCTAGCTTTTCTGTAGACTCCCTTTAGGCACTCGAAGACTGCTAAAAGGTTTTCCCAGAGCTCTTGCTTCTCTGGGCTGAACAACCCCAAAATTCAGCCTGCCTTCATATGAGAGTTGTTCCAGCCCTTTGATCATCTTGATCATTCTTCTTGTCCTATATCCCATTCCTTTTAACTGTAACTGAAAAACAGTATATTGATTAATCATTTGCTAGGCAGAGTGAGATCTAGAATTCCCTGTCTTGCTTTCTGGATGATCATATCATATTTTACTTATTTTACTTTTTTTTTTCCCAAGACTTACAACAGTAAGATCTTGTTAGACAGTTTTAAGGAAGCATTTGATCATTTTGTGGATGTCTTATTGTATTCTCAGATCATTAAACAAACTTAAAAGGCTGCAAATAACTGCATGAACGGTATGATTGATAATGTTCATCTTCTGAAGATACAGTTCATCTTCTCCAATATTTTCCACCAGTGCACCAGGTGGAGCAAATCATGTTTCCTTTCCCATTCTCTCATTTGGTTTCTCTCCAGTAGGAACTAGTATAACAAGGCTGGGGATGGGAAAGAAAGTGGACAGAGAGGAAAAAGTTTGTCTAATACTAAGTATCCTTTTGTTTAATTAGCTTGTTTTCTGGAGACGAGAAGTGCTCTCAGGTCACATAATTTAGATACAAACTGAATTGTTGATTACCAGTACAGAGTAGTTTGCAATGGCTTATGGTACAGTATGCCATCATTGGAAGTCAGGCCTTTCTTGCTCCAGACCCTTTTTTTTTTTTTTTTTCCTGGAAAAATGCAGTTTATCCTCTGTGTTTCTAGTGAAACTGTTGTCTGGAGTTCATATTCCATGATGCTGAAGTAGATGTAGAGATGATAATATCCTGTGGTACTGTAATCAGAGTTCCTCTACTTCTTTATCCAGATCCAATGAGCTTGGCTCCACATTCATCCAGTAGAGAGTGTCTATCAGATATGTGGCACATAGAGAATGACACCCTCTGAAGTTATATTAGGTTAGATATTATGAAAAGAACAAAACAAAACAAAACAAACAAACAACACCTGTAAATGGGAGAGTAGAAAGATTATGCAGGTGGTTTCCTAGAAAGATTTTAAAGTCTTTATGTGTGAGTGGGTCTGAATACAACACAATCTTGAAACGGTATTTCCTGGTAGAAAGATTTTAAAAAGCTAAATGCATTTGTTGAAAGTAATAGGTTATTTAAAACATTGCACCATCCTTACAAGTTAGAAGAAACAGATTTTTCAGGAAAGTTTAGAAAAACATCTGATGAGAATTATTTCAACAGATATTGTCAACAGTATATAAACATGGTTTTTAGAATTTCAGTTAACATCATTAGACATGTAAAACACATCAGAAAGTAATCCTGAGAAGAAATAGGTGCCAGGAGATAGGGATACATATATACTACCTACCTGATATTTTTTCATGGAATAGAATGTGAATTTCTATTCCATTCTGCTAATTACAGCGAGAGCTTAGAATGTCTAATTCAGACACTGAACTTTTAGCAGAATTAAACCAGTCTCATTCTCTAGATGACAACTCAAAATCTTTTCTAGCCCTTTTTTTATATTTAATGTTATTTTAAATTAACTTTCATTATTAATCAAAAGAACAGTATTTGTCTTCTCATGCATATCCTTCTACTGTTCATGACTGTTTAATTTTATATAAACTCAATAACATATATCATTGTATTTCCAAACTATCTAAAACTAACTGAAACAGATGTTCACCACATATAAGCAAAAACAGCATCATCATCTTATACCTAAGACTGTCAGCTATAGAAGATTATAAATTTTCTCAAACACATACTTTCACTGTTAAACCATACTGTGACTTCACTGTTATGCTATGATTTCCAGAAGGTGAGCTCTTTATTTAGATAACACGGTGACAAATTAAGGAAAATGAAGCTTGCTATGGCCTGTCTTGGTTGGAAGAATTTTTCCTTTTAAGCTTAGTGATTTGCCTTACTATACAAAGTTTTTAATTATACCTTGCAATTCTTTGAAGCCCATTAGACACCTAGAAATGTAGCATACTGTAAACATAATTATACTTATGAGCAGTAATTAATCTAATGGATTTTCAGTCTACCTCACCTACTGAACTGCAACCTGTTCCAATTTATTATGCTGTTTCACAGCAGTAGTACAAGGGGGTAAATATTGTCTTCTGTAATAATTTGGAGTGTTTATTAAGGAGATTCCCTGTGTATTTCATACAATTATTTAGAGAAATTTACTTAGTTTAAGTAAATTACTTAGACTTCATGATTGCTGATAACAGTAAAGCAATACTTTATTACTTTTCCTAGTCATTCAGTGGCCCACAAAAATCAGCATCATCCTTACATACTTAGGCATCAAAATTCTGATCTAGCCAACAGGGACACATGTCTGGAATATATGATTCCATATGATATATGATATATGATATGTTCTTTGTTATTTTCCTAGAAAAACAAATAGATTGTTAATGTTAATGTTATCTGGAAATTTTCATACTTTGAGGACAAAGTTAAATGGCTCTTTCTACACAATATCTTTCTGATACTCATTTCTATTTAATACCACGGCTTTTCGATAACAGAAAGCAAGAAACTATGGCATTTTGCTTTAAGATTAGTGTCAGGGAATGTCATAGGTGTTTGACTCAGAATGAGTCTGTACTTGTTGCAACATTAGTTATAAGGACTACTTGCACAGGTACTATGAGACAAAAGATGTGAAAGATGAATCACAGTCTAAATTCTCTGAACTCATGAATTCACTGCCTCATAAGAGTTTGAAGTAATAGTCTTGCAAATGAACCAGGAAGACCAGATACGCACCATCCTTCTTTCACTCAGACTGACTTGGATAATATAGGGTTGGGTTATGTCTCTAGTCAAGAACTCTATGCTCTTGAACTCAGTACTTTTCAGCCCAAACAGGCTAAGCTATGTTATTTTTTATTGACTAAAATATCCACAACACCATTTATGTAATTACCTTTGTAGTAATGTGTGAGTAAATAAATTACTGGAAAATTTTAATTTGCTAATTTCTGGTCAAATTGAAATCACTTTTTATCATTCCCTTGTAAAAACACAGCAAATCCTAAAACCCTAAATTACCATCATTTTTACCTTTGTAAATGTTAAATTTCATACACTGGGAATGAAAAAGTATGGGGAACGTGTTTTTTACTATTTTTGTAAATCTTATCCTGTAGCCATGCATTGCTACATTACAAATGCATGAATGTACAAAAAATGTATTGTTTTATTTTTTTACATAGGATGTTCTGTATGATAATTTGGGAGTGGTTATGTTTAATTTTAGAAGAAAATAAACAAAAAGATTCAGTGGGAGAAAAGCGTAGCTTTTCAAAAAAACTTATTGTGGATCTAGTTGTATATCAATTGGTCCATAGGAATGCTATTAATATATTTTTGTCAACCTCGTCTAAAACAAAATATATTTTAAGTTTTATCCCAGTTATCTGTAGAAATTAAATGTTAGCAATGGCATAATAGATATGAATTATAAATGCAGCAGGACTTGGAGCTAAGGTCAGGGTTTTTCTTTGCTGTTGTGACCCCTTAAGTTTTCTTCATTAAAGGCAAGAAAAGCAGTGTAAAATAAAAGCTAATTGCATTTTAAAACAATTTAAATAAGGTAAAATTACTGGATCTTTTCCCCAACTCAACAACAATTAAAAACTTCCACAGAGTTTACAGCATGTCATGGACAGATGAAACAAAGAAGTGACTCCAGTTATCCCTCTCCTATTGTGCTGAAATTGCACACAAACATGTGCCTCAGATCCTTGGATGTGGGTCTTAAAGGAACTGTTCTCTCTGGTTTCCTCTGTATAGCCTGCATAGTCTTCCTGAAGAGGAGTGAGTAGGCTTTCTTCTGACACTCTGTAATCTTTGAAAATCATGTCTGTCATGCACTGAACTATAGAGGCTTTTGTAATTCTGAGTTGTTAGGACAATATAGGGACTAGAGATGCATCCAGATGACTTATTTAATTTTGTCCATAAACCATGTTAAAGAATATGGTTTGGACAGGTTTGTCTTAGCTACTTTTTAAACATTTATGTAATTTTGTGGTCATTCAATAATAATAATAATTATTATCATTATTTTAATGGAAGATCAGATATTCAAACAAATTTATTCTTTCTAGAAATAACCATTTAACTACAATTCATGAAGCAGATTTGCTCTTTCTCTGCATTACTCTTTTTTTTCTACACTAACTTGAATGCCATTGTCACAAGATAAAACTATCCAATCATGATTATGCACAAAAAGTTTACCCAGGAATTCAGAAGGACTTTACTGAGGGGAAAACAATAAAACTGTGGGGAAAACAAACAAAACAAAACAAAACAAAACAAAAAACAAAACAAAACAAAACAAAACAAAACAAAACAAAAAATAAAATAAAATAAAATAAAATAAAATAAAATAAAATAAAATAAAATAAAATAATGGCAAGAAGAACCTTAGTGAAACCTGTCTGTTTTTATAAAAGCTTTGGGCAAAAAAAGTTTTTAATCTTAATAAAAAAGAAAATTATGTAAAAGAAGTAGTTGGAAGAACATAAAAATTTTATGTGTACTTTCAAAAAGTTTCCACGAGCTTAATCAGACAGCATTGTCATGTGTAATAGGCTCTAAATTAATAGCAGTGGCCTTCTTACGGGCAAAGAAGTATCTATCATACTGCATACCGTCTGCATTCTGTCTGTGGACTGTCTGAGAGGTACAACTGAGTGATGTGAACTGAGGGAGAAAGGTACTTCATTCTCATTGCAGATTACAACTTTTATGATTTAATGTAATGTCTTTTATTCCACTATTCTTTATATCCATTGAGTAATTCTGATAATTCCTTTGGAAGCTTTCTCTAATACAGAAGTTATTGAATAAACCTCTAAATAGAGATTAAACTTCAGAAAAGCCCAAAAGCATATTTATTGATGAATACCCTGAGCCTTTATTTAGATTTCTAGGGTCTTTGAGTATGTCATCAGGTTCAAATGTTTAACCTAAATTAATGAAAACTTATGGAATTATTTTTTTAAATCTCTGGTATTTTAGATTGTTTTGGAGATCTTTTTGCCTTTGTTTTCACTTTTTTTGAACCTAACCTAGTTTAATTTTCAGTAACTGCTTTCTCTGAAAAATGGAAGAAAAAGAAAAGAAAAAGATACCTTAGATTTCACATATTTTCATAGTGTCATTCTGATACTGTGTAGTGGGTTTACGTGGCAAATTTTTGGTAGCAGGGGGCCATAGGGGTTGTTTCTGTGAGAAGGATCTAGAAGCTGCCCCATGTTTGGTAAGGGCCCCATTGTTTTCCAGAGCCAAGCCAATAAGCGATGTTGTTTTGCGCCTCTGTGAGAGCATATTTAAGAGAGGGAAAAAAAATGCTGTGATGCACAGCAGCTAGGAGAGTGAGAGGAGTGAGGAACAGCCTTGCAGGCGCCAAGGTCAGTGAAGAAGGAGGGGGAGAGGTGCTCCAGGCGCCGGAGCAGAAGTCCCCTGCAGCCTGTGGTGAGGACCATGGTGAAGCAGGATGTCATCCTGCAGCACATGGAGTACCACGGTGGAGCAGGGTTCCACGCTGCAGCCCGTGGAGGAGACCACGGTGGAGCAGGTGGCCCTGTACCAACGGAGGCTGCCGCCTGTGGAAGACCCCTGCCGGAGCAGATTCCGGGCCGGACCTGTAGCCCGTGGAGAGGAGCCCACACAGAAGCAGGTGACCTGGCAGGAGCTGCTGCCTGTGGGGGACCCAGGTTGGAGCAGTTTTCTCCTGAGGGATGGACCCTGTGGCATGTACCCATATCTGGAGCAGTTCTGGAAGAGCTGCTGCCTGTGGGAAGCCCATGCTGGATCAGTTCATCAAGGACTGCATCCCGTGGGTGGGACCCCACAGCACAGGGGACGAGAGTGACCGAGAAGGAGCGGCAGAGAAGAAGTGCTGTAGACTGACCATAACCCCCATTCCCCCATTCCCCTGTGCCGCTCGGGGGGAGGAGGTGGAAGAGGGTGGAGGGAGGGGGAAGGTGCTTTTGGTTTCTTTCCTTTGTTTCTCATTTCTCTAGCTTGATAGTAATAAGCAATAAATCTTACTATCTCCCTATGCCAAGTCTGTTTTGCCCATTACAATAATTACTGTGTGATCTTCTCGTCCTTATCTCAACCTTTGAGCCCTTTTCATCATATTTTCTCCCCATTCCTCTTTGAGGAGGGGGAGTGAGAGAGAGGCTGTGGTGGAGCTCGGCTGCCCACTCGAGCAGAACCACAACATACTGTTCCACATACTTTGGAGAAAAAGAAATAATTGAACTGAAGGGGCATGGGTGACTTTAGTATTGCCCTTCCATTAGCCACTAGCAATTATTATGGTTTGTGTATGTGAAAAATGATGGACTGTACAACAAACAATATGTTTTTGACATTCTTTAAATAGAGGATCATTTGCTTCACTGGGTCTGTTAAAGTTTGTAAAACTGAATCTCTTGGTTTAGAAGCTGAAAAATTATCTTTTTTTTTTTTTTTTCTTTCTTTCTTTCACATTCTGACTACAATTTCTGGACCACAGTTTGAGCTCATTTATATTAAGTAGAATCTGTTTATATTATAAGCAGCCTCCAGCTCTGAACCTTTTCACTGCTTTGGATCTGTTTGCTATTAGGCTAACATACCACCTCTGACTATAACAGCATTAACATGTTTATGTTTAAAGATGTTTTCCATTAAGTTGTAAGCTCAACAGCAATTTTCAAATAGTCTGAGACATAGACCTTGTTTTAGCAAGGTCTGTATTTTGTTCCAATTTAGATTCCCAGACAAATTATTTCAAGTAGAAATGAAGTACTGCTATTCTAGAATAAGAATTGTTTTCACATGCATTTGTTCAGGAATAGTTATTCTGGAATATCTGTTCATGAATAGCTAATTTAGATTGCCTCCATGTCCTGACTGATGATACAGAATAAAAAGTAGCAGAATTCAAAGGGACTTTTCATTTATCATTCTCTTGGGGAAAAGGAGCAAAGTGATTTTAAGGACTCTGTAAAAGCACTGATTCTCAAGAAAGTTTTTTTTATCAAAAAGTCTGTTTTATAACTTTAACTGTCTGTGTGAGGTTATTATTGGATTTTTCAACTGCACTAGAAACTTTTAAATCCTTGTTATTTGCTTAAGCATTTAAATCTTATTATCAAGAAAACTAATAAATATGAAAAATGATCAAAATTACCACAGCTAAAGAGAAGGTATTATGCATAGCAAGTTTAAAGGTAAATGCTACTAGGCACAAAAGTTTTGAATGTGTATATAATGAATGACAGATGTTTTTTGTTTGTTTGTTTATTTTGACATAGCCTTTAAAATAATCCTTGTCCTCTGTGCCCACTTTAAATCTCTCTTCTTTCTGCTTTCCATCTCTTGATTCTTCCAGATTCTTTCTATTCAAGGAAGGATTTGGCATAGCTGAGAAAAACTAATTCCTGCGATCTGCTCCATCTCCTGAATGAACTGAGAAGAGAAGAAGCCCAGAACTTCTGGACTTGTATGCACTTTGTAAACATACATTCAGAAGCCTTGTAAAATGTACCATTTGTACCACTCTGAGCTTCTTAATTAGCTCTCACAAGCATAATTTTATGTGAGTCAGGACCTGACAGATTTTTCTGTGGTAAAGTATCTGAGCTGGTTAAAATGAATATTGCTTCAAGACCTGCACTAATCATTCCAGCTCTTCCAGAATGATGCTCTCATATGAAGAGTCAGATGTGAGTTCTTAGTTTATATACATTCTATAGCATGTCCCTGTTCGTACACTAAAAATAAAAAGGGGGTAAAATATAATAAAATAATAATCTGTGTCCAGCTGCATAGATCAACAGAACCATACCGATCTCACTTGAAACTCCAGCCCATTAATTCTATATAAACAGTTCTAAGATAAGTGTGTAGCGCAGCTTGTAGCCAGCATATGAATCTCCCTTTGTTCCTTCTGACTGAAGTATTCATATGTGCTGGCAAGTATAAATAACTGAAGAGAAAACAAGTCCAACAGAAATAAGGAAGAAAGTTTGTGGAACCTTTTGTTAAGCTTGTATATTCCTTCCTTCCTTCCTTCCTTCCTTCCTTGGTCATTGCTGAAGGCTTGGTCAATTAGTGATAAAAGAACCATCATTTAGAATTGCATCCTTAACATCACTTTCCAGAATATGTAAACTTGCACTCATAATATGAGATGCTCTCTCTAAAGTATAAAAAGTTGAAAGCTATTTTAGAAGAGACATAGTCTGGCTATCTGGAAAAAAAAAAAAAAAAAAAAAAGATCCAACGTATACATTAAATTATTACCTTTGATATACACTTCACAGATAGATGATTGAGCCAGTTCCTTCATTTTTCTGTTGATTTATGAAGGAATTCAGATAGGAGCTTAGTCCAGGGGCCCAAATTTCAGGTGGCTCAAGTAGGTAAGATGATTGCCACCTCTGAAGTCATAGTTCATGCTGGCTTCTCTTTGCAACAGAACTTATGTTTATCTGTTTGGTGTTGTCCACAGTTCCTGAGCACAGCACTCTAACAGCTTTTAGAGAACTTGTTTGGAGCAGCTGGACAGTCCGCCTATCTCCCTCAGACTCCTTGTAAAGACTGGGGGCAATATATTTTATGAGGTAGCAATTGAACATCAGTTTCACTTCATCCTTGGAGTACCTATCTCCCTAACTATTGATTCTGGGATAGAACACTTGTACACTCGCCCCCCCCGCCCCCAACACCCACCCACCCTGCACTATATAAATAAATAAATAAATACATAAATAATCCCTTGTTATGAAGCTGGGGGATATTAATAACATGCTGGTTACCAACTGATTGCTGAGGAAAAACACTGGAGAAGGAAAAGCCTGTTCTTCTGGATCCTCATCATGTGAACGCGGTACAGAGGAGGGAAACCTGCCTTGAAGAAAAGCAACTAGAACTAGATCAGTGGAATAGGAGCTGAGGGGAAGGGTTTAGCAAAATGCCAAATAGTCTAAAATAACAGAGAAAAAGAAAAACAAAACAAAACAAACAAACAAACAAAACAAACAAACAAAAACACGCAGGAAAACAAATAGGTAGGTATGACAGAAAAGAGAATGGTAGCCAGAATGTTAGAGTTTTGTTTGAGCCTTCAGCGATGTCTGGCAGTGCGGGAAAGATTCAAATTCAGTTATTTCTTTGCTATTTGTGAAGTTGGGACCACATCATTACTGTCTTTACTTGTGTATAATGCTGTCTCCCAAATGCAAATAGTACGCCCATGAGAGTAGTATATTACTGGAATTCATGCCACGAAAGGAAGGGAAGGGAAGGGAAGGGAAGGGAAGGGAAGGGAAGGGAAGGGAAGGGAAGGGAAGGGAAGGGAAGGGAAGGGAAGGGAAGGGAAGGGAAGGGAAGGGAAGGGAAGGGAAGGGAAGGGAAGGGAAGGGAAGGGAAGGGAAGGGAAGGGAAGGGAAGGGAAGGGAAGGGAAGGGAAGGGAAGGGAAGGGAAGGGAAGGGAAGGGAAGGGAAGGGAAGGGAAGGGAGAGGAAAAAAGAAAAAGAAAAAAAAAAGAAAAAAGAAAAAAGAAAAAAGAAAAAAGAAAAAAGAAAAAAGAAAAAAGAAAAAAGAAAAAAGAAAAAAGAAAACTTGCTTTGGTTTAGCTAAAAACGATCTAAATAAACCATTTTTACAGTCAGTAATTATTCTTGCTCAACAAATTTTGACTGAAGATTTATTTTTTTAGAACAGTAAATATAACCATTAATATTGAGCCACAGGTTAGTTTGCAGGTATGTTAGAAATACTCCAAAATCTTAAAATTCCTTCAGAGAATTCTGTTATATTCTTAACTATGACTTCCATTCTCAAACTGGTACCAAAGCAGAAAACAACACTTTGAAAACTCTGCATGGAATTGCTCTGTCAACATAAAACAATATGTGATGCCATTTCAGTTTCTGCTTCATGCTATCAGTAAGGAAGAAAAGTTATGTCTCTACCTTACACAACGATTCCAAAATTATTTCCTCAAAAATCCAAGCAAACAAAGCATAAAATAAATGAAAAACAAAAGCAATATTCATTTTGTGAAAATGAACACCAAGTAAAATATAGGCAGAGCATAACACTTGTTTTTCTGTCATTTTTGAAATTAAACAGCTAGAAGAGTGAAGGGTGAACAAAACTGGTGAGGGGTCTGGAACAAAAGTCAGAGGAGTGGCTGAGGGAGCTGGGATTGTTTAGTCTGGAGAAGAGAAGGCTCAGGGGAGACCTCATTGCACTCTACAACTTCCTGAAGGGAAGTTGTGATGAGGTTGGCCTCTTTTCTCAGATAACTAATGATAAGTCTCAAGGAAATGTCTACAAATTGCACCTTGGGAGATTTAGATTAGATATCAGGAAAAACTTTTTCTCTCAGAGTGGTCAGGCATTGGAACGGCCTGCCCAGGTAGGTGGTGGAGTCACCATCTCTTGCAGTTTTCAAGAAGTGCCTGGACATGAAGGTACAAGATATGATTTAGTAGCTTAGTGGGTAATATTGGTGATAGGAAGACAGTTGGACTAGATCTTAGATACTAGATCTTTAGATAAAGGATATTGTAAATTCTTTCCAACCTTGTGTTTCTATGAATCTATGATTCTAAGAGGCTGAGAGAGCTGGGCCTGTTTAGCTTGGAGAAGACTGAGAGGGGATCTGATCAATGTATACAAATATCTGAAGTTAGGGTGTCAAGAGGATGGTTGCTTTACTCTTTCCAGTGGTGCCCAACAACAAGACAAGGCAATGGTCATAAACAAAACACAGGAAGTTCTGGATGAATGAGGAAAAACCTCTTTACTGTGAGGGTGACAGAGCACTGAAACAGGTTGCTCAGAGAGGTTGTGGATTCTCCTTCTTTGGAGATACTCAAAACTTCCCTCGTTGTGAACCTGTGCAACCTGAGCTACGTGACTCTAGTTGGCAGAGGAGTTAGACCAGATGAACTTCAGAGGTTCCTTCCAACTTTAACTGTTCTGTGATCCTGTGACTCTGTGATTCTGTGAATCAAGCCTTCTGAAAATAGTATGGAACAACAGCTGTACAGGCTATGAACTAACAAGGTTTACCATGACAGTTTCCAAACAGTTCCTTTGGAAGCTTCAGGAGGCAAGAATCTATTATGACCTCTACAGAGAAATTATTGCCAAGGTATTTTACTGAGATTTTATGCAAGGGAGAATTTGTCTCTTTGAAATAAAGTATTCTACTGCTTCTAGCACAGACCCTACACAAACTTCAGCTTGTTTTCCTTTGTTGGAAACATCAGATTCATAACATATTTTGTTCTTATTTACTCAGTAAAGAGTAAAGATCTGTAATTTATTGGAAAAGCATATTTTATTATTTCCTTAAAGAGCAGCCTGAGATACCATTGAAAATTGTTTTTAGAAGGAATGGGCAAGTAGATATTTAAAAAGATCTTCAAGAAGATCACATTATTTAAATATTTCAGACAGCAGTGAATAAGTAGGAAGGTAAGGGAGGTAAACTTGCATAAATATAGAAAAGCATTATCAGTTTTTATATGCACAAATGCAAAAGAAAAGAACAAGTTAAGATTTTTGCAAGGTCTTTCAAGTTATTGGTGGGTTTATAACAGAAAGACTGTGTTGGGTTTACGTGGCAGTTTTTTGGTGGTGGGGTGCTGCAGGGTTGGCCTCTGGGAGAAGCCAAATAATGTCCCATGTTAGATAGGGGTCAGTTTCAGCCAGCTCCAAAGAGGCCCACCTCTGACCAGAGCTGAGCAAATAAGCAATGTTGTTTGCATCTCTGTGAGAGCAGATTTAAGAAAGAGAAAAAAAATAAAACGCTGTGCAACAGCAGCTGGAAGAGAGAAGAGTGAGAAACATCCCTTCAGACCCCAAGGTCAGTGCAGAAGGAGGGCAGGAGGTGCTCCAGGCACCACAGCAGAAGTTCCCCAGTGGCATGTGGAGAAGCCCTGGGTGGAGCACGCTGTCCCCCTGCAGCCCACAGGTCCCATAGGGAGCAGATCTCCACACTGCAGCCCATGGAGGAGCCCCCAGTGGAGCAGGTGGATGTGGCTTGGAGGAGGCTGCGGCCCATGGAGAGCCCCTGCAGGAGCAGGCCCTGGGCTGGAGATGCAGCCCATGGAGAGGAGCCCACGCAGGAGCGGGGGTCTGAGGAGAGCTGCCGCCTATGGGGGACCTGTGCTGGAGCAGTTTGCTCTTAACAGAGGGACCCCATGGTACGTAACCTGTGGGAAGCCCCCACAGGATCAGTTCAGGAAGGACAGCATCCTGTGGGAGAGACCCCACGTGGAGCAGGGACAGAGAGTGACCTTGAAGTGGTATTGGAGATGAAGTTTTAGGACTGACTGCAGCCCCCATTCCCTGTTCCCCTACACCACTCAGGGTCAAAATGGGTGGATAGAGGGAAGGTGTTTTTTAGTTTTATTGCTTGTTTCTCACTGCTCTAGCTTGTTAGTAATAGGTAATCAATTTTATTTATCTCCCTACGCTGAGTCTTTTGCCTGTGATGATAATAGTTGCGCGACCTCCCTGTCCTTATCCCAGCCCTCGAGCCCTTTTCTCTCCCTTTCCTTTTGAGGAGGGGGAATGAGGGAATTGTGGGTCACAGCTGACTCACCGAGTAAAAACACCATACTGACACCATACTGATTAAGAACACCTGATGGCTTAATAAATTTATGAACTGACATGGCCAGAATTTAACATATTAATAAGAATTATACATTTTCTCCTTGCATTTTTCTCCTTGTACATGTGTACATATGTCCTTGTTGCCTAACCAATTATTGCTGCATATTTTATTTTATTTTATTTTATTTTATTTTATTTTATTTTATTTTATTTTATTTTATTTTATTTTATTTTATTTTATTTTATTTTATTTTATTTCATTTCATTTCATTTCATTTCATTTCATTTTATTTTATTTTATTTTATTTTATTTTATTTTATTTTATTTTATTCTATTTATTATTATTTATTTATATATATATATATATATATTTGGTGAATCTGAGAATGGGAGTCTTTTCAAAAATATTTTGCAGAAACTTTCAGGGAAAACTTTTCTTTTCCACAAAGTGAATGACATTCTTCACCCCTCTGAACTGCAAATAAATAGTCGAAAATGTGAGTTGGTTAAGGTTAGGACTTTTGGCCCTTAAAAACAAAGACTTCCTTTTTTATTTATTTCTTCATTCATTCACTTTTATTGTTATTTTCAAGGTATTTTGATATCTTTGCTTATTTCATCATATTCTTATGTGAGTGTTGAGCAGCAGTGCCCCTACCTCTTGATGCTGTCAGGAAGGCAAGGTAACTATCTGAATCGCCTTTTTTTTTTTCTTTTTTTTTTTTTTTTTCTAGGAGTGTGTATACAGTCACAGACAACTAGAGACAGATTGTGCATCTGATTGTCTATTATCTATTGCAAGTCTGCAATAGCAGACTTAGGCTATAGCCTCATCTTCTCTGAAATACGGATTTATACAAACAGGAACAACATAAATGGGAGCAGGCTGCCCAGGAAGATGTTTACTCATAACAGTTAATCCAGTGTGGTAAAACTATGCTTAGACTATTTTTAATCACCTGAACAAGTGACAAATTTCATCCTTCATTTTTTTTTTCAGAGTGAAACCAGTAATTAAATGACACTATTATTAAACTATGGTTATTGCCCCCTTGAGTGACTGTGACTAATGTGAATGTTTCTTGGCAGTTATTTGAATATGAAATTTGTTTATTTTTAGTTTATTGAAAAATTCAGATTAAAATATTTTATTTACTTATTTACTGAGAATTACAAATAAATATATGTAACATTGGTGCAGTATACAAATATGTATTAATTGTGCTATGGTAGATTTATAGATTCTAAACAAAAATATTTTAAGAGATGGCTGAACTGTTTGAAATGGAAATCAAAGGTTTTTCTCAATCATATCTGAGGGTTTTTATATTATTTCAAATCAGTGTAATTCTGAAGTGTTAGAATAGGTTGATAAGACATCTGAATCTATCCTGCCATTTCGAAGCATTTAAATATCATCACCATAATTTTCTGATGGTCATTAAAGACAAACTTCCAGATAGCAATTGATCCCCTTATGTACGAGTTCAAAGCTACTTGCACCTGTTATCTCCCAGAGATTTGTAAACTGGTCTTCCCTGTTGCTGCAGAAAGCGTCAAATGAATTCAAAATACAGACTCTTAAATGGATTAATTAACCTCTTCACCTTATACTTTACAGGCACTACTGTGAATACCAGTAAAGCATCCTATTGATTTTAAGATTTTTGCTTTGCATTTGTAAATCCTTTCACTGGCTTTGTCCACAATATCTGGGAGAATTACAAACAACATATTTCCCTTCCTGCTGTTTGAGTGCTGGCCCAGTAATGGCTCCTTTGATCTTTCTAAACCTGATCTGTATATTACTCCCTTTCACTCAAGATTTTATTCCCTACTATAAACCAATGTCTCTTACTAGCCTTAAAATTAGGTCTAAAATCTGATATGTTACATGTAGACTGCTGACATTATTCAGCTTCACTAGCCAATGACTGAAGTAGTGTGATAATAATGTAACTTTATTTTTATTTTTTTTTCCTGAGGCAACAAGAACCTTAACACATTTCGTATTTCTTTTGCATGACTTTTATTTATTTATTTTGCAGAATTTTGAGGCACCAGTCAAAAATATTTTATGAAAGGTTTACCGGTTCTCAGAGACAATGTCATGACGTATAAGAGATGAAAATATTTGTGAACACTGAAACTTTAGACATTTGCTTGACAACTATTGCCTCATACAGGGAAATGTAATCAAGGAGGACATAAGTAACAAAAAAAAATTAGGAAGGATACACAGTCCTAAAGTTCAAATTCTTCAATTTTGGTGTGAGAAAGAAATGGAGAAAACAAACACAAATAACTGTTCAGGTTATCCTGTCAGTAATTACATAAATTTTTATCCAAAAGAGACATTTTCCTCTAGACAGTGATAATAATAAAACCTTTTAATTACAGCATAGACAGGAAAAATCTTTCAAGTTATGGTATGATTATAAATCATTAAACTTCACTAAAATATCTTCACCAAAAAACATATTTTGCTGAGATAAAATGGGATGGTTTCACAGAATCATCTAGGTTGGAAGAGACCTCCAAGATCACCGAATCCAACCTCTGACCTGAAACTAACAACTCCTTCACTAAACCATATGACTAAACTCTAAATCTAATCGTCTTGTAAACACCTCCAGGGATGGTGACTCCACCACTTCCCTGGGCAGCCCATTCCAATGCCTAACAACCCTCTCAGTACAGAATTTCTTCCTAATATACAACCTAAACCTCCCTGGGCACAACTTTAGCCCCTTCCCCCTTGTCCCCTCACTGGGTATGTGGGAGAATAAACCAATCCCTGCCTCACTACAGCCTCCTTTAAGGTACCTATAGAAAGCAATAAGGTCGCCCCTGAGCCTCCTTTTCTCCAGGCTGAACAATCCCAGCTCCCTCAGCCGCTCCTCATAGGACTTGTTCTCCAGACCCCTTACCAGCTTTGTGGCCCTTCTCTGGACTCTCTTGAGCACCTCGATGTCCTTCTTGTAGCCAGGGGCCCAAAACTGAACACCATACTTGAGGTGCGGCCCCACCAGAGCCAAATACAGAGGGACAATCACTTCCCTAACCCTGCTGGTCACACTGTTTCTTATACAAGCCAGGATGCTATTGGCCTTCTTGGCCACCTGAGCACACTGCTGGCTCATATTCAGCCAACTATCAAACAACACTCCCAGGTCCTTCTGTGCAAGACAGCTTTCCAACCACTAATCTCACAGCCTGTAGCGCTGCTTGGGGTTGTTGTACCCCAGGTGCAGGACCCGGCACTTGGCCTTGTTGTACTTCATACAGTTGGCCTCAGCCCATGAGCCCAGCCTATCCAGATCCTCCTGCAGAGCCTTCCTACCCTCGAGCAGCTCAACACACGCACCTAACTTGGTGTCATCTGCGAACTTACTGAGGGTGCACTCAATGCCCTCATCCAGATCATCGATAAAGATATTAAAGAGAACTGGCCCTAGTACTGAGCCCTGGGAGAGGGACTCCACTAGTGACTGATCTCCAACTGGATTTGACTCCATTCACCACAACTGTTTGGGCCCAGCTACCCAGCCAGTTTCTAACCTAACAAAGTGTACACCAGTCCAAGCCAAGAGTGGCCAATTTCTTGAAGAGAATGCTGTGGGGAACGGTGTCAAAAGCCTTACTAAAGTCAAGGTAGACCACATGCACAGCCTTTCCCTCATCCACCAAGCGCGTCACTTTGTCATAGCAGGAGATCAGGCTCGTCAAGCAGGACCTGCCTTTCATAAACCCATGCTGACTGGGCCTGATCACCTGCTTGCCCTGCAAGTGCTGCGTGATGACTCTCAGGAGGATCTGCTCCATGAGCTTCCCTGGCACTGAGGTCAAACTGACAGGCCTGTAGTTTCCCGGGTCTGCCCTCTGGCCCTTCTTGTAGATGGGCGTCGCGTTTGCTAGCCGCCAGTCGACTGGGACCTCCCCTGACAGCCGGGACTGCTAATAAATGATGGAAATTGGCTTGGCCAGCTCTTCCACCAGTTCTCGCAGTACCCTCGGGTGGATCCCACCCAGTCCCATCGACTTGCGTACATCTAAGTGCTGTAGCAAGTCGCCAACCATTTCCTCATGGATAGTGAAGGCCACATCCTGCTCTCCATCCCCTTCCACCAGCTCAGGGTACTGGGTATCTAGAGAAAAACTGATCTTGCTGCTAACGACTAAGGCAAAAAAGGCATTAACCACCCCAGCCTTTTCCTCATCTCTCATCACTCAGTTCCCCCCTGCATCCAGTAAAGGATGGACATTCTTCTTAGTCCTCCTTGTGACAGGACTAAATATTTACCTTAAAATCTAAATGAAATTATCATACCCTGTACACAGGAAAGTGCCACGGTTTGTGTCATTAGATCAAAACGACTATTCCAGATGACCTCAGAAACAGACACTTTTTTGAATTCTATTGATGCATTCTGCAACTTTCAATAACACAGACAAGAAAATGGAACTTAATATTAGTTCCTATTAAGGACTGCACTTTAATTTTGCTTTCATCTTTATCAAAGATTTGCTTTCCCAAATTCTATTTTCTTTAGTACTAAACTATATTCGGCTGCAGACTTTGCAACATATGGGCAAAGAAGGAGGTGGAAGACCATAACCCTTCTGGGCTAGCAACTTACCAGCATTTCCTGATCTGCTGTTCTAAAACTATCAAATCACATATTACAAGAAAAGAACAATGATTTGCTATTCTTTATTTATTTTTAATGAGTTTTCAAGTCTAGATGTCACATTAAGGATTTACAGAAGCTTTAGCAATACAGTTAGGCCAAGTAACTCTTTCCAGTTAACTTTCATTGTCTTTTCACGTGATCCAGCTTGACTGGTTATGCAGTCTCCATTCTTGGAGATACTTAGAATTTGTCTGGATGTGCTTCTGAGCAGCATGCTAAAGGTGCAGCCCTGCTTGAGCAGTGTTCTTGGGCCAGATAACGCTAGAGGTTGCTTACAACCTCAGCCATTCTCCACTTCTGTGGTCTCTGACTCCTGAAATAAATGCTCTTGGAGCTTTAGATGTGCACTTTCTATTAGAGAAAGTTAGGTACCTCATTTACATTAAAACACTGATGAGGTAAACTGTCACATATTAGATCTATATTTAGACACTGGATGCACTACTACCATTGGAGATACTTAAAATGCCTGAGAAGACCCTAAAAAAAAACACATTCCTGAAAGACACAGATATCCTATACATATTCTTTCATATCTATCAACCAAACTAGGATATTTAGGATACTCTAGAGTTTCTCAAGTAGTGCTGCAGGAAGCTGAATGCCATTTCTTAATGCTGAGATGAATACTACACTTAATGAATTTGAAAACTTTGAGGGCAAAACAGTGTTATAAAGCAGGCACCTTGAGATGCTGTCAAACTCAAGAGAGTTAGTGTCCAGTCTTACTCCAAGTATCAGTAAGCTTTTGGGATCAGTGTTCTACAACAGTGAATTTCAAAACTTAACTATATTTTGCTCAGAATAGTGTTTCTTTCCTGCAAAGGTAAGATAGTGTAGTAGTTGGAACACAAAACTTGTATTGGAAACAGTGCTCTATTTCAGGAACCTCTTCAGACAGGTCATTTATTCAATTTCTGTATGAGTCTCTCCAACAGTAACACATAGCAATGCTTACTCATTTCACAGAATCACTTAATACTTTTTCTGTAAAAATACTTCTGCATGTTCTTACTTTAAATTCCCACAGGGATATCCATGGACTTAAAGTTAAACATGTTACTAAATCATCATAGACGGGCTCTCAATTCACCTTTTAAATAATAATAATAATAATAATAATAACAATAATAATAATAATAATAATAATAATAATAATAATAATAATAATAATTTTATGTACGTTAAAAGAAGTTGTAGAAATTTGAAATAGATTTTACAGCGCATATAATTATTATAATATAAATTCAATTAATAACAAAGACAAGAATAGCCCTTTAGCCTTTTTCTGTCTACCTTGAAAACTTTTGCACTAGTTGTAAAACAGAGGCACTGCTTTCTTTCTTCTGTACGGCACTCCATGCAGTAGCTTGTTATCCCTTAAACTGAAGGCTGTGATGGTTTGCAAATTGTCCAGCATAGGCCATGGACTCTCAGGTTAGCATAAGAAACACTTATGCTTAAAAAAATACCTCACTGTTCATAACCTTATAAGCTGGCAAGAAAAGAGATGACCAAAAAGCCAGGGGAGAGTCACATTTTTAAAAATGTCAGAGAAATATTTTGTATTTTTTACCAGAATAGTAAAGCATTTATAAATAATTCCCTGTAAACTGTTCAGAAATATTCTGTTTAGTTCACATTTTCCTCTAAGATGGATGTGGTCAAGTCCCTTAAAAATCAATCCAGTGCCATAAAACATAATGTTTATATAATAGTTTCAAATTAGAAAATAAACTTTTCTATATGAAATAGCAAATTTATACTTTCAATCAAATAGTAAAGCAATACTGAGGTACAGGAATTTGTAAAGCATAAAGAACAGCCACAAACATATAGAGCGAAGCTATTGAAACTGTTACAAAAAATGTGGATTTACTTTTGAAGTAGCTTAATCAAAACTAGATTATAATTATAATACTTTAAACAAATACAAAACAAACAAACAAAACAAAACAAATTTATAAATTCAAGCATGTATCTTGGTTATTGTGTACAGTGCTTGCATAACATATTAATAGGAATATTAAATATTCAAATGCTGTGCATACATCTCATGGAGGCCTGAGTTGTTTTCTACTTGTTTGTGATGTGTTGATAGGGTTTTGAAAAGCTATCAGAAAATTATGAGGCAGATTTTATCTTTTTTTAATGTGTTGGATAGAATTACCACACAAGAGCAATTTCAAAGAAGTCACATAGACTGATAGCTTCATATAAAACAACAAACATTGATGCCCCTTGTCTATGTTTTGGTATTCAAGCTTCTGGCAAGAAAATAAAGGAACAGCTTAGAATTTAGAAAGCTACCAGTACTAAAAAGATAAGAAATTATGCATACAGAGAAATATTACTTTATTATTGACATTTGAACCCCCACTGTTAAGAAATGGTAAAGATGTTGGATAGTTTTTAGTGCTTTCAAGGGATGCAAAATAAACAGAGTAAAAATAGAGGACATTAGATAATAAATGTTCTCTGAATTAAATACATTCTGTCTCTAACCAAACTTCAAAGGGAATGTCTAAAATGTGTGGTAAATTATCTAATGATTTAGAAAAAAAAAAAAATATGTAGAAGAGCCGGCCATTACTACTAAATAAATTATTTGTGATATTAAAGGGATTGATATACTTACAATTCCATAACTGACAAATAAATGGTAAAAAAATATCAGTGACTGAATAATATAAATACTTTGTTGTTGTTAAAACCAAGAAAGAACAGAAAGAGAAGCAAAACAGAATCACAAATAAATACTCTTCTCAATAATAGTATGGAAAATTATTAAAAAAAATAAAAATAAAAATAAAAAATCCCCAAAACTTGAATCCTAAGATGATACAAGAAAAGGCTGACAAAGAATGACAAGGAATTAGTTGAGTGTATTGGTATTTGTGGAATCAATAAAGTTATGATTCTGATTCAAAAATTTGTAAGAAAACAAAGCAAAAAAACATGGTGGTTTTCCAACTTCTCATTACATACTGTTGTTATGTTTTGAAGAGGTTGTTTGTGTTATTTAACAGACTGTCAATGCTATATTGCTATCATTTACAAGTTAACAAATGCTCTGTAATGTAAACTGGGCACAGCATTCGTCAGCCCACAAGCCAGCTGCATTTTCTTTCCTTAGTTTAGTATCTGTGGAGCACTGAGAAACTGCAAAAATATTTGTTCTCATTTTTACTAACAACCTCTCACTTTCCAATTGGATTAAAGATACAAACAAATATTTGTACATACATTTTAAATATAATCTCTGATCAAGATAAGAAACCATTTAAATCATATCAAGATCTCTGTAGCACAACTGACCCTAAATTTCAGCTGAATGCCAACTTCACCATGTCATCACATCCTGGAGAAGAGGAGGCTCAGGGGCGACCTTATCGCTCTCTATAGGTACCTCACGGGAGGCTGTAGCGAGGTGGGGGTTGGCCTGTTCTCCCACGTGCCTGGTGACAGGATGAGGGGGAATGGCCTAAAGTTGCGCCAGGGGAGTTTTAGGTTAGATGTTAGGAAGAACTTCTTCACTGAAAGGGTTGTGAGGCATTGGAACAGGCTGCCCAGGGAAGTGGTGGAGTCACCATCCCTGGAAGTCTTCAAAAGACGTTTAGATGTAGAGCTTAGGGATATGGTTTAGTGGGGACTGCTAGCGTTAGGTCAGAGGTTGGACTCGATGATCTTGAGGTCTCTTCCAACCTAGAAGTTCTGTGTGATCACAACATGAGTTAACTGAACAGCAGTAATGTAAAGGCTGTTTGTGTGTTGCTTACATGTAACTGAGAGAATCTTTAGTGATTTAAAATTCATAGAAATCATATCAATTTCATTACATAAATGATTTCATTGCCTTTTGTGTGCAAAAATAAAATACTAATTAATATGTTATCATCCTTTTTCTTTATTTAATTCTTAGATCAGTATCTGTAAGGCTAAAACATAATATTTTTATTTATCTTGACAAAGTGTAATAAATGGGGTACTTTGAAATATGGGATAGTTCATGTAGGTGGCATCTTATTCTTACACATTATGGAATAATATTGGGGGGATGAAATATTCATTTATGATAATGATGACAAAGTATATTACTACAGCCTAAAATGACTCCCCCTCAAAAGATAAATTATGAACTGCTATGTAACTCTGATGCTGATATCTTAAGGAACTGATACTTGTGAGAATTTTAATATAGCATATTTAGCAATGTGCTAAATATGAGGCTGTATATGAGAATGTCCATTTACCCTTCCTGAACCCTCATGAGTTCTCTGGGCCTGTATTCAGGCAGCATACATCATATTACTAAATTATTTTGATTTTCTTCCTGAATACAATTAGCAGCATTGTGTCACAACTGCATATTATGTTATAAACAATATAGATTAAATTTTAGATTTGGAGATGAAATAATAAAAGGAAACTGAGACCTTAAGGATGGAACATGGTGCCTCTCCACTTGGGACCTATTTGTAATCATTGAAATAATAGCAGTTTGGAAGTAGTACATCTGAGCAATCTTATGATATAAATGAAAATTGTGATTAAATAATACTTACGCATTTCTAGACCTATATTTTTGTTCTGAGTAAATAGTCTGAAAAACTACATTCAACTTTTGCTTATCTATAGCTATCTGTTAAAATGTGTAAGTATGAAAATAAAGAGACACTTTTTATAGTTATATGTTCGTCATTTAAATTAACTCTAAGTATGGATTGGATTGGGGCATGAAGGAAAGGGAATCAGGGGTAACAATAGGAAAAATCAATTCCTCTGTCATACTTCTTACTCAGTAAACAGAAAAAATGCTATTGCTGCAGCAACCACATTGAACAGCTAATATCAAGAACACTGCATAACAATTTCATATTATTAGGTGATTGGACAAGGTTTAGTAGATAAATGTTTTATTTGTGTATTCTAGAGCATATATGCTACTTTTATACATTAAAACGAGGAAAAAGATAAATAATAAATGTCTCAGACTAATCACCAAGTTCTTTTATAACTAGAAAGTCTTTTAGTAATATTTATAGTTTAGAAGCTAGAACCTTATAAATATTGAATTGACTTTCATCTGCATATCTTCCAGTTTTTTACAAATAGAGGTATGTCATTAGTCATGCAATATTTCATACAGAGTCCACAAGGTCCATTTCATGCTCTGTTGTTGCAAAACATCTAAACACACATTCACATGACAGATTGATCTACTGATCCATGGCAACATATTACATCCTGCATAGTGAACTTTTGAACAGTTCTAATTCATCATGGGGGACACAATGTCTTAACTTCCTGTTTCAGAAAATATAGACCATTAATATACAAGTTCAAAGAGAACACTCAATTTCTAGTGTTTACTCTCTTAGAAGACTGCACTGTAAGACATGCTTATACAAATGACTTTTAAAGTGTTTTTGTTTGTTTGTTTGTTTTTTCTTTCTCAATAACACATTAAGAACTCTCAGATAAATCCTTTTCAACCATTATTATTTATTGGCTATGAAAACTGCACTAGTAAATGTGTAAATCTATGTGATGTATAAGAAGGATGAAAAATGAACTATTAAAGCTTCTGTGGAAATACATTCTAACCTTTACCATTTATCTTGGTCTTTACAAGAACAGAGATGTACATTAGGAGTTGAAACCCTCCAAGAAGTTCTATTTGTTATTGACTATGTATGTGAATTACTTTATCCAGTTAGTATTTCCAGTCTCATATAGTCAAATTAAGTTACAATAAATTACATTGTTTGACTCTTGAAGGAGGGTGATATAAGAAAATTTAAGATAATTTGTAATCTTATAAAGTATTATTAGCAGCTTAATTCTAACTCACACAAAAATTTGACTGTAATGACTGTAACTTAAATGACTGTAATATATTTTTTTAGCATCAAGGTTGCTAACTATGACTTATATCTAGAAAATAACTATACATGCAAATAACTTTACCTTACTGATTTCATGGGGAATAAACGAGAGTAAAGTTATCCACATTAATGATGACTATCCCTTTCCTTTTTATATTATGGGTTCATTTAGTTTAATTTTCAATAGAAAATTAGAGCACTAAACCAGAAGTTTCAAAATATCATTCTAAAAATTGCTTTAAATTATTGGTATTCCTCACACAGAATAAATAGCATCTACTAATTGAAGACAAGGGTAATGTGTAAAGTATGACAGTTTAACTAAGCATATTTCAAGACAGAATGACTACTTTATGGACACATCAAGACAAAATAATGAAATGGTTTTAACTTGAATAATTAAACACACTATTTCCCTTTGAAAATCTCAAGAAACACCTTTCCCCCCATCCTTCTGGCAGTTTTTTTAGGTAACTTTATCATAACAAGTAGAATGTGGCAATAGAGCAAGCAAGAGCTTAAGTGAAAACACTTGATCCTCATCATCACTTTAAAATCCACAATTGTAGCTGATCTCCACAAATTTTTCCCCATTTTCTGATAGAGGCTCCAACAGTTCTATGGCACTATCATTCATGGTCTAGGCTGTCTGAGACAAAATTGTGTGTGTGTATGTGCATGCATGCATGCATTTTTCCCTCCCTAGTGAATATGAAATTTATGAAGGGACAAAGGATATGTTTAGATAAGACTGAATTGAAAGTCATCTTGCTCAATCTAACCAGTCTGGTTTAATATCAAACATAAGAATACAAGAGAATAAACTAAGTTTATCTGTAGAGCTCTTGCAAGTGTAGTTTGTGAAATCCAAAATGAGAGACACTGAAACAACAATAGTCTTGTCAGGAGGCAGAAAGCACAGCTGTATGCAACCCAACCACTTAGTGTGACTTCTCTGATATACCAAGAGAATTTTACTTCTTCTCTATCAAGTTTTGCCTTCCTTGGCTCCCCACACTAACACCCAGCCACTCTTTTCTCATGAAGCTCCAGTGATGATATTTTTTCTACAAAACAAGTGGAAGGAGTACAAGGTGGAATTCAGACAGAGATTATTAGCAGTAAGAATATATGGAAAATGTTCTTTTATTTTGTATGTGTAAATTCTTCATTAGATTTAATGGATCAATTTGCAAAACCTATTTGTTCGTGCATTTCTATCCTTTGTTCGAGAGTTTACTGTACATTCTTCAGTATCCAGCTATTTCTATTCCTACTGTTAATTTAAATATTAAAAAGACATATTCATTTCAACCGCAGAAGCTGCTCAAGTACCTGAGTTAATTACAGAAATTCAGAACTTAGAATGAAGCTCATCATGCTAAGCATATATGACCCCATTTCAAGTATTAAACTGGTCTCAAAACAATGATCTTCCTATGTTGTAATATTGAGATTTAACTAGATGAGATACGGGGCCCAAGTCTGATCCCATTAAAATCAGTGGTATTTCATTCTTAGTAGGATTTGAATATAATTATCATTGTTTTCATTTTTTCATAAAACTTGACTATCTTTTTCTTCAATCCCTTCATGTGGTTATGTCTATTTCAATGATTATGTCTGAGCAATGAATTTAAAAGAATCAAAGAAAAATAGAGAAAAGTCCTGGTCTTGCTCATTTAAGTACTTTTCAAAGTGAAGTGGCTAAATATCTCAGGAGGGATTTCTGGGATATGCTTGGACATGAATTAGCATCGTACATTGCTAGTAGAACCTGAAATAAGACTCCTGAGAACCAGGCAACTTAGACCTAGACCTGCCAAAATTACATCTCCCATTTAAAAAATCTACTTGCGTGTGCTGCAGTCATAGCCTGGACTTCATTATGTACCAGAAACAGAGGAAAGTATCACCTTTGACAAGCTTATTAATACTCTAAAATATCTTGTTTAAATAATCATTCATTAAGGAAATTTTCTTCTGTTTGAAATCATTTATTTCTTGAAAGTCAGAAGACAAATACTCTGAAAGAGTACTAAGGGCTTAGTTAATAGGCTGTGTTTTTTAAACACGTTCATTGAGATTTATACATCTCTTTCTATATCATTTTAAAGAGTAAAAATTTGTGAAAGGATTGAAATTGTCCTGATTTCAGTGCTATATTCTTAAACTTAAAAATTGCAGCCAATGATATCTATCCCTGTCTTTAGTGAAGTCCTGATCTTTAGTGAAGTCCTGATCTTTAGTGAAGTCCTGATCTTGTAAACAATTCACTGTAAGCAGAATGCTGGATGACCTGAGTCTCACTGAAAACAATCTTCTGCAGGTGAAGTCTGGGGTCAGCTGAAAGACTGGGATGGCCCACCAAAAAAAAAACACATTGGTAAACACAATGCTGATAGTGCATACATGGCTTTTACAGAGTGACAAATAGTCATACTGCTTCTGGTGCACATGCAGTACTGTATGTGATAGCAATAGAACAAAAAGCTATTACTATTATTATACAACATTTTAATATATGATAGCATTGTAAGTATAATAATATTATCTTTCATGATTTAGTCATGCAACTCAGTGTCATCCCACATGCATGACATTGATCTTATGCTCGAAGAAGTTTAAATACATTTGTAAATTCTTCAGATTGAATTAGATATACTTTTCCTGGAAAACTAGTTTTTCTACTTTAAAATTCCAGTTAAGTTTCATGAATTCCTTAATGATTAATAATTGGAAAGGAAACATGTTTGTATGATGGGAACAAGCTTTTATTCAGAGTACTGAAACAGCTATTTTGGAGATATGGAAGCAAGCAATCATAAAACCTCAAAAATCATACAATTTTAAACCAAGAGATACACCGGCTTTTGTGAACTTTTAACCAGTGACAATCTGCTCCTTATAGGAATACATCTGCTTGTGAATCAGAGGTTCAAAGGCATGTAAAATTTACCAAAGGCTTTTAAAAGATGAGCCACTTGTTAATTTATGATTAAAAATATTTTATTGTCCTGATAAATTGACTTTAACTGTGGTGGTACTGCACATAGCTACACAGGTTAGGACATGTGAAAGATTTTGCTTATATACTAACTCATTATTCATTCATCTTGGAATGGTTACAAAAGGCTGGTCTTTGGCTTTATTACTCATACTTTAGAAGATACTAGTTTGTGCAACAGATCATACCAAAGTGAATGAGAAATTCTTCCAGGTATTTATTATTCATGAATTGTAGTAAACAATGTTAATCATATTGGACTTATTTATTTAGCCCCCTTTTAAAAATCAAAGTTACAGAAAGGGAGACTGAACATGAGACACTGCCAAAGATTTCTTTATTTCTGTGGTCATTCCTGTAGCTCTGATCTACTTTGAGTAGAGCATAAACTGAATAAAAAATATTTAACCAGATGAGCTTGTATCCTGCAGCAATCATCAATGTATATATTTTTCTAATAATATCATTTTAATAACATCACAGACTTGAAAAAAAAAGAAAAAAAGTCCCTAAAAGTTTAAATAGAATTCAAACACTAATAAACTATGAAAATCTGAAATGACTCTAACTCCTTCAGTAGTGAGTCATGGAGTAGTAGTGAGTCAAGGCCCTTACAATGTTATGCAGTATATAGTGGTAAAACATTTTTAGTGATCCTTTTGTACTTTATTCAGATATTAACCCTTTAGGATGACAGATACAGTTACCTTATTGAAAATCCTAAGGTCTGGGTCCAGATGGGGTTCTTGAAACCTGTATTTACTTTAAGAGGTTTTATAGACCAAAAAGATGGGGATCTGCAAATAAATAAATAATAATAATAATAATAAAAAGATGTAAAGATGTAAATGATCTCAAATACAAGTGTATCAATATTAGTTGTAGTACCCACAAGGAAAGGTTGAGATAACTAGGTGTATTGGTTCTTAAGAAAAGAAAATTAGGTAAAATCTTATTGCTGATTTGAACTGCTTAGTGGGAGAATAGAGAAAAGACAAAAACAAATGCTTCTCATACTTGAATACTGAGAGGGCAGGTGGCAACAAACACAAGATGCGGTAAGGGTGATTCTGAATATATGTTAAGGATTTTATTTTATATTTATTTATTTAAAACAAGATAAGTTCTACATTGAAGCAGATTGAGCTCTCTTGATATTCACTTCTCAGCTGAACAAAGCACTGAGCAACCTCATCTAAGTTGCTTCTGTAGTCTGGACCAGATGACCTTCAGAGGTCCCTTCCAGTGTGTAACATACTAAGATACTAATCTGCTCTGAAGGACTGAATAACCATTTATATCCACTGTGTGGTAGGTGTGCTCCTTGAATACATTTCCTTATTTAGTTTTGTCTGAAAGGAATCCTGTTCATGCATGAAAGACTGCTCCATTGGGCAAACCAAGCAAGAAAAGCAGACATAATTGAAATGATCATTACTGCAACATACCCCTGTTCTGAATTAAAATGCTGATATTTCTGGACCCTGGAGGAAAGTTGGACATGTCCATCATGTAACCAGATCACAAGCCTGTGGCACCTATAAATTTTACATGTATTTGTCATGGTATAATTCATATTAGTATATCTTGGACCTAAATATAAGTGTACTAGAACACTGTAAATAACAGTAGTATATACTGCCCTTGTGCAGCACTCCACTTGGAGTACTGCATCCACTTCTAGAGCCCTCAGTACAAGAAAGATGCGGACTTGTTAGAACACATCCAGAGGAGGGCCACAAAGATGGTCAGAGGGCTGGAGCACCTCACCAGGCTAAAGGCTAAGAGAGATGGGGATGTTCAACATGGAGAAGAGAAGGCTCCAGGAGCAAATTCTTCACTGTAAGGGTAGTGAGGCACTGGAACAGGTTGCCCCAGAGAAGTTGTGGATGACTCATCCCTGGAGGTATTCAAGGACACGCTGGATGGGGCCTTGGCCAAGCCTAGTGAGCGGCATCCCTGCCTATGGCAAGGGGGTTGGTACTAGATGATCTTTAAGGCCCCTTCCAACCCAAGCCATTCTATGATTCTATGATTGTGTGATTCTATGATTCTATGGTTCTATAACATAACTGTTCTGTAAAACGTGTGAAGCCAGAGTCAGAGAACATATTACCATTTGCCACAACTATCTGAGTAATGGGTCAACTGAAGAAGCAAAGAAATATGTGTATGGTCAAATGAAAGAGTACCAAGTATTAAAACTTTGCCAGACAAAGGACAAGACGAATACAAGGGAATGAAAATGAGCAGGACATCATTTCAAATACACTAGAATATGTATGACTGACAAAACCTCAAACAGGGTATGCAGTATCAGAAGTATATGAGACCTCCTTTTATGGGGTGGGGCAGGCGTAGCATCAAAAAACAAAACAAAACAAATAAACAAACAAAAACCAGGCAAAAGTAAGGAAAAACAGAGAAGAAAAATGATTCCACTTCAGTTATGACATCTCTCGTCACCAGGTCTGATATCCCTGACCTTGGAGATGAAGAACAACCAAGGACTGCAGCCATCAGCAACTATGCAACAACAGCTTTGTCATTGTGTACTCATAGGTAATTTGAGACGTTAAAGGCTAATAATTTCATATACATAGTAATAATTATTAATGGCATAAGAATTAATTACTGGTTCAAAGTATGCTGTTAATAGAAAAAAAAAAAAAAAAAAGTAAAGTTTAAAATTTGAAAGTTTAAAACTGGCCTGAATTTTCAGTCTTCTGAATATTCATATTACAATGATCCTATTTCCTTAACTTCTATAATACACACACACATTCGGTTACAATGATCAGTAGAATAGAATAACACCTTATAATTAATTTTCCTAGGGTTTCTAATTTCTTGGAAAATATTACAATGACCTTGGAAAATATTACAATAAGCAGCAACCTCCACTACGTGTTATTTGAGATAACAAGTCACAAAAAAAGATTTATGATCCTTTAGACTTAGCTAATTAGTATGACCTGTGCCAAAGCCCCCACCTTGTCCATGTATACCATGGAGCACATGAATACCACTGCATTGAATAATAAATAATTTCCTACTGAAATTTTATCCCAGTGTGTGAACTTCTAGTAATGCTCAGAAATTCCTAGCCTTTCATAAAATGTTATTAGATTCTCATAAAATACCATTGACTTTAGCCTGTGTGGGTTTGTCCCTACAATGCGTTTGTCCTCATTAAGAAGGATTTAATATATTTTTAGTCTACTTCAAGCATCAGAACAGAAAGCTTTTCAGAATCTGCATGTAAACCATGGACATATTTTGCAATCTTTACACGATTGAACATCTCATTTCAGACAGAAGAAAAAAAAATCATATGCAGACAGCTAAATAAGCTAAACATTTACCTAATTCAGATTTTCAGATGAAAAACTAGGCCTTCTCTTCAGTTAAACTGGAAAGCACCAAACAAAGCAGCAAAAATTATCTAAAAATAAATATCTTTAGGGATAATGGATCATATATAATGACCTTCAAAACCTAAGAGATGATTTATGCCTTAAGATATTTTCAGTAATGCTTTGAGCATGATTTGTGCCTTTAGATATACTAACAGTAAGTCATTGAACATGCTCTAGTAAACTTCTGAAGCTACAAATGCTTTGTTGTACTTCAGCATCATATGTAATCATAGCTTACATCAGTTTAACAGAGGGGAGTCATCACTTACAAAAAGGAAACAAGATGACAGTGGGGAGCAAATACTACCTTTTATTTTACAAATCACTAATAACATTGTGGAATTTTTCTTCCAGAGTTGGGGGGGTTAAATCTTATAGACAGCAGACTGAGTAAACAGCATTATCTAATACTGTATTCGTTCATATGTGTGAGAGAAGCAGGAAGATCAGAAAAATGGAAGAACAAGTGCACCAGGAGCTTCACCTCCGTCTCATTCTTTCATTTACTGAGTTCTCACACTGTATTTCAAACCCCTGACAACTATTTTTTTGTAAATGCTATTATGATGGTGAATATAACACAAATTGAATATAAAAACTTGTTTGAATCTTATCAGTCATATTTAAATTGATTATTGAGAAAGACATTTTTGGGGAATTATTTATATAAAATGATGCATACATAGCAAAATGTTTGAATAAATGTGTTTTAAAACAGCTTGATAAATAATTGTAGAAGTCTTGCTCTCTGTAATCTGAATCTGTCTGGTCCACACAATTTAGGTATTTTGCTCTTGGTAATTTGAATTTAGGTTAAGTCAAAAAAAAAAAAAAGATGCGTATTTTTGATGCATATTCAAGGTAGACAAGTATTATGTAACATTTTAACTTCGTTTATGTCTCAATTTTGAAAAAAAAAAAACAACAAAACAAAAAAACAAACATTTAAAACCACAGAAATAGGTAACCTGTATGACATCAAATAACCATAGAGGTCAGTACTCTGTGAGAAATATCCCAATAATTTTCTAAGACAGGGTCTCTTGTGAAGCTAATTTATTCACAATAGAAATGGTGGGCATCCTGTATGCAGGAATGTGCAGCAGAAGTGCAGCATAGCCCTATATCCCCTATACCCAATGCTTGATTCCTCACATTTCCTCGCTGTCTGAGTACTGCCTAATTCTTGTTCCTATGCCCTGAACGGACAGAAACTCTAATTTCTCTCTCCCTCTATTTTTTTTATTTTTTTAATTTTTTTTTGTCTTTTGACTGAAGGGACCCATGTTTCCACGATTTTGTAGCTTCTTGTTCTTGCTGATTCCACTCTGCAACTGCTTGTCTTGTTATTCTTAGCCATCCTCCTTATTTTGGGACAGTGAAACCTTCCACTGGCCCCTTATCTGCTTAACATACCTCCCACTGTTATGCCTGTGCAAGGATAGTGGAATTTTCCACTGTGAAAACACAACTTTAATTCTTACAGTAACAGAATTTAAACATTTGGAAAAAAAGAACGCAAAAACATCAGAGAAAAGTGCAAGAGTAGGGAAAATGTTGGGAGATATCTTCTCAGAACACCATTCCAGTCTTCAGCAGTTTAGTATCTTTGTGTTTAAAGGCTCTTGCTTTTGTTCAATCATTTTGCCCAATTACTTTCTGACTCCACTTACATTTTAGCATCTACAGCTCTGAGCTCTTTACACATTGCACAAGTGCCCATTTCTGAAACTCTTGAACCTATCACCCATCTTTTTCATTTGATATCTACTACTTTTTTAAATGAATTGAGCAATTTATCTCTACACACTTTTTCCATGACATTCATAACTTTATTCCCTCATAGTCTTCTTTTTCCATGCTCAAAACTCTTAGTCTACTAAATTATTCCTTCTGCAGAAGCTATTACACATAATGATCATTTTTGTTAACTTTTTTATACTTCTGATAAATCATTTTTGGCATGTAAGATCAGAATTGAACCATCCAAGACAATACTGAGAGTTTTTGAGGTCATACATCTATGTTTAGGGCTGCATATATGTATATATGTATATATATGTATATATATTGCCTAAATGGGTAAGGATGAACCACATTAAATAAAAAGACCTGTTGAGGATCAGAAGAACAATGGTTGCCACAGGAAATGAAGAAACCTAATCTGTGAAGAACAGAGTACACTGACTCCTTCTGGGCCCTCGTCTACAAGTCTGTGACAGGAGGAACCCCTATTATGGGACTGGATACTTCAATAGTTGGCCAAATTAGCTACCTCAGCTACCTAATACATATGTATTTCATAGAATCATAGAATATCCTGAGTTGAAACCCATGACCCATAAGGATCATCAAGTCCAACTCTTGGCACCACACAGGTCTACCCAAAATTTTAGACCATGTGACTAAGTGCACAGTCCAATCGCTACTTAAATTCAGACTGGCTTGGTGCAGTGACTACTTCACTGGGGAGCCTGTTCCAGTGTGCGACCACCCTCTCACTCATGTGAGACCCCATTTGAGTAGGTTGATATAAACACACAGGCACCTCTCTAGCTCTAAACATACATGCTTGTATTTAGGGGTATCTCTGTGTGTGTGTCTGTGCATGCATACATGCTCACATAATGCACATAGCAAGAAAAACAGTTTGGAAAATAAATTAATTATAAAAGAATAATATCAAGGAATTTTAAAATATGTGGCATAAAACCTTCTGTAAAATACAAAATAGCTAACTGAATTTTCAGTGCAGTAAAATAAGTATCTATAAATGTTAGGTGGCTTCAGTTGCTTTTAGAAGCTGCAAATGTTTCTTTTTATCACCACTGTGTTCTACCAAACAGTATTTTATATGCTTCACAGTGGTCAGCAGTGGACAGGAATCAGTATCATTCTAAAGCAGGAATTGAAACAGACAATTTTTTTTTTCCCCTTTGTCTCATGACCCTAACTTACTGCCTTTTCTCCCTCTGGTTTTATGAATACTACATTCTTGGCTGAACAGAGACATAACTTCAGCAGGAAAATATTTCTTTCCAATATGTACTATGGCATGGTGGATATTGTGTATTCACTTTTCTAACTGATGGGCAAATGCTTTAATCATGAGCATATTATGCAAAAAAGTGGCCATCTCTACTTTTTAATGAGTTTCAATGCAATCATATTTGTGTTCATCATTCTTAGAGTAAGACTAGTGATTCAGGCTATGCTGGAAATGTAATCAATGTCTAAGAAAGTCTCTGACTAAATTTAGATTGTAATCGAGCTCAAGAGCAAATAGGTTCCTCAGGGGGGAAAAAAAAAAAAAAGTAAAAGAAAAAAAAAAAAAGAGAAAAAAAGGAAGCAATAATATGCATCTTTAGTGGTACTGAAGAACGCTTTCACTTACCAAAGGAAAGGTCTCTTGATTTTTGAATGCCTTTTTTGTTTATCTGGAAGACTGAATTTCTGCCAGAGCCCTTGGGATCTCAGTTCTGCCTACATTCCAAAATGAGAGAAATACAGGACATTTGGATTTATCCCTCTTATTTAAATGTAAATTCTCAGACTAAAATTTGGTATTTTTAATACTCCTTTGATACATGAACTTCAAGCTTTATGCTAATTAAATTCACCTTTGTCATTTTAATTAAATGTTATTAAAGGTTTTTTAAATCCCTGCAAACTTAAATAGAAAAGAGTAAAATGACAATGTGCAATCTAAAATAATCAGTGGATTATTTGGAATGATGCAGGAATAAGAAAGAAATTCAAATATATTTTTTCAAAGTGAAAAAAACTGCCAATAATATAGTAAAATTTTCAGTGCCTTGAAAGATTTTATCTAAGAGCTGACGCTTCATCTGTGAAGTACTCATACTGAAAGTAACATCAGGAAATAGTTAAAAGAAGAAATTTTAAAAGAATATATATATATTAATCAGATGCAAAATGCCTTGCTTTTAAAACATGTATTTGCTAGTTTCCCATATGCAGAAGGTCTATTGAGACTGCAAACTTTCTAAAGGATTGATTATTCTTGTGCATTCCTATAGTTCCTAGGAAGACAAAGAAGGACTTTCCTCTTGGTAGGAGGTTCTAAGGGATTCCTTAGCAAAACAGAGGACATACAGTATAAAATAGATAAATTCAAAAGGAAATACATCTAATAATTTAACCATTATATATAACTTGCACTTCTAATTTAATTCTTGTTATAAACAGTTAAAGTGGTATCAGCTTGCAAAAAAGATTTCCACATGAAGGCTTAGAACCTTCTCAGAAGAATTATAGTACTCTCTCCATTAAGCCAAAATCATATCTGATTTGCATTCTGCACATACTGTTAAAGAAGACAAGATTAACAGAGCTATATATGAAGAGTAAATGCGTATTAAATTTGCCCTATTGTTTAATATTCAATGTGAAAAGGTAAGAAGGTTGAGTATTTAAATAAATTGGTTTCATTATATCTTTGCACAAAATGAATGATCTTAATGAATCTACCAGTGGTCATTCTTACTCGCTTGCCTTCAGATGATAATGAAAAGTATTCATGTATCCAGACTTACCTATCAAGAGCTGCAACATAAGAGTGAATTTGGCCTCTGAGGAAAGTCATGTCATATCATATCATATCATATCATATCATATCAATTTAATATCTAGTTTTGATTCTAGAGAACAAGTTTCCAGAATTCCAGTAGCTGTCCTTACAGGGACCTAATGACTTTAGACTATCCTTCTTCATCTTCTCTTAGAATCAGAAAGTAATTATCACATGCCCATTTATCTTTCTTGCTGTTAATATCATTTCTTTTTCATTCCTGTTTCTGCTCACCTCTTTCATCCCTTTCTCCAAGTCTGTTTTTCCTCTAAAGCAGTACTCATTATCTCCTCTTAAATGAATTTAGTGTCTCACTGTTTCTTTTTTACTGTCATCTGTGCCTTCCAGTTTTCCATTTTCTATAATAACGTCAAATACCACAAAATACAGCAAAAAGACATTAAATCATCAGATCCTTTTTTTTTTTTTTTCTTCTCATGGATGCTTTCAACAATGTGAACTCAAAGTTTATGTGGAGAAAGGCTCTATTACAAAGAAAGTAACTCTTAAAACTTTGTTTGAAAAAATGGGTTAACCACTATCCTGGTGTTGAAAATAAACTTCACCATGAATACATCACTGCATTGTAGAACCACATCATTTCTACATCATCTTTATTTCTACATGGAAAGGACAACCTCTGTTTCTTCTGGCACAGCAACAAGCTAGTGATACTGTGAAATAAACAAATCTAACTCTGTCTTCAGTTGACTTTTGTATGTCTTAAAGCAAATATATATATATAAAATACAATTTGGTAAGTCTAAAGAAAAAAATAAAAAATAAACAAAAAAGCTTGTTCAAATGGTAGAAAAGATCCTCAAACACATTGTTACATAATCTGGCTGATGAGCAGCAAGTCTGGAGGTGATGAAAATAGAAGTGCCTGATAATGCCAGTGGTTGTGGTGTCATCTGTAGCAGAGCCTCAGCAGACTAGATAAATAGTCTGACAGGAACCTCATGGAGGTTAATAAGGGGAAGTGAAAATCCTGTACCTGTCTAGGGAAGGAGAACTCCAGGTACTAACATTTTCCTAGGTGACAAGTGACAGGATGTGAGGAAACAGCCTCAGCTTGAGTCAGGGGAGGGTTAGATTAAATGTTGGGAAGAACTTATTCGCAGAAAGAGTGGTTAGGGATTAGAATGGGGAAGTGGTAGAGTCCAGGGAAGCTGTAGAGTCACCATCCTTGGAAGTATTTAAAAGATGTGTGAATGTGGTGCTTAGGGACATTGTTTAGTGGTGAACTTTTAGTGTTACACGATCGTTGGACTTAATGATTTTACAGGTCATTTCCAACCTATATGATTCTATGCACCACATTGATGCCACTCAATTGGAAAGAATCTTTGCAGAAAAAGAACTGCAGGTCCTGGTGGACACCAAGTTGAACAGGAATCAGCAATGTGCCCTTACTGCAAAGAAGGTTAACAGTACTCCTGGATGCATTAAGCAAAGTACTGCCAGCAGGTTGATGGAAGGTGATCCTCTATGCAGTGCTGTTGAGGCCATACCTAGAGTGCTGTGTCCCATTCCAGGCTCCCCAGTACAGGAGACATGAACATACTACAGATAGTCCACCTAAATGCCACTAAGATGTCCAAGTGATTGAAACACTTCTATGAGGAGACACTGAGAAAGTTAAGACTGTTTAGCCTGCAGGAGGCTCAGAGAGGATCTTATCAATGTCTGTAAATATCTGAAAGGAGGACACAATGTAGATGGAGCCAATCTCTTTTCAGAGGTGACAATGCTGGGACAAGAGGCAATGGGTACAAACTTGAACATGGGAAGTTCTAAACATCAGGAAACAGTGTTTTACCATGTGAGTGACTGAGCACTGGCACATGTTGTCCATAAAGATCACATAGCCTCCTTCACTCCTTGGAGACACTCATAAGCCATGAGAACTTGGTCCTGGAAAAGTAGCTTAATGTATCCCTGCTTGAGCAGGAGATTGGACCAGACGACCTCCACGGGTCCTTTCCAACCTCAGCCATTCTGTGATACCATGAGCCCCTCACAGCAAGTACAAACGTAAGGAGTACTATGTACTCTGGTGTCATAATGCAGTATCTTTTTCTATCTTTAAACTTTACACACATATTTTCACATTATATTTGCTATGTTTACAACTTTACTGTTGGTTTCATTAAAATAAAATAAAACCTTTATTTTCACAGAATACCACTTTGAGAACATACCTTAAGATACCAGACCATAAGAAATACACCAATACACTCAGAGTCACTGTGGTGATCTGCTCTGGTGCTGACACAGCCCACAGCAGAGCGGTTGATCACATCAGTCATGGGGGTTTCTCCTGCAGTGCAGACCTCAGGAGACAGCAGGAAGTGCTTATACCTTACTCTTGCAAACAGGCAGAAGGTCTGTCTGCAAAAGGTGTACCCAGGTGAAGGACCTCTGACACCAGGTGGATGAGCTGCAGGAGGCAGTGAGAAGGCTGCACAACATCAGGAAGGCTGAGAAGGAATTAGATAGCTGGTTGCAAGTGCAGTCTATAGTGGATCCACAGCCAAACAGCCAAAAACGTTGAACGCAGAAGTGAGGGATGTCAATAATGAAGAAGAATGAAAGCTTGCAACAGCAAGGACCAGCAGAAGGAAGAGACTTCTCATGAAGCCTGAGGTGCCCTTGCAGAACTGCTTCATTGCTCTGCAGGTTGAAGAGGAAGGGTCCATTATGTTAGTGTAGCCTCTGGCCTCAACTAAGCCACGCTGATCTGCATCTCATGTAACAACTAGTTGTGGTGGTTTTGCTCAGCTGTGCAGCTGAGATCCACCATAACTCCTCTCTCACTTCCCCTCCTCAAATGGAAAGGGGGGGAAAATACAACAGAAAGGGCTCAAGGGTTGAGATAAGTTAGGCGGATCCTCACAGGCAAAACAGACTCAGAACAGGGAGATTAATAAAATCGATTGCCTATTAACTAACAAGCTAGAGCAGTGAGAAACAAACAAGCAAAAATACTTAAAAAACACCTTCCCCCTATCCACCCTCTTCAACCTCCTCCCCCAAGAGGTGCAGGGGAATGGTGAATGGGGTCTACAGTCAGTCCCTAAAACTTCATCTCTGCCACCCCTTCTCGGTCACTCTCTGCCCCTGCTCCACATGGGGTCCCTCCCACGGGCTGCCGTCCTTCCTGAACTGATCCTGCAGGGGCTGCCCACAAGCAGCAGCTCTTCAAGAACTCCCACAGGGCTCTGTACCATGGGGTCCATCTGTCAGGAGCAAACTGCTCCAGCACAGGTCTCCCATAGGTGGCAGCTCCCCCAAGACCACCTGCTCCTGCATGGGCTCCTCTCCACAGGCTGCAGCTCCGGCCTGGGGCCTGCTCCTACAGGGGCTCTCCATGGGCCGCAGCCTCCTCCAGGCCACATCCACCTGCTCCACCAGGGGCTCCTCCATGGGCTGCAGTGTGGAGATCTGCTCCCTGTGGGACCATGGGCTGCAGGGGGACAGCCTGCTCCACTAAGGGCCTCTCCACAGGCTGCAGGGGAACTTCTGCTGTGGTGCCTGGAGTACCTCCTGCCCTCCTTCTGTACTGACCTTGGGATCTCCAAGGTTGTTTCTCACTCTTCTCTCTTCCAGCTGCTGTTGCAGAGCAGTTCCTTCCTTCCTTCCTTCCTTCCTTGCTTGCTTGCTTGCTTCCTTCCTTTCTCCCTCCCTTCCCTCCCCCCCCCCCCCCCTTTATTAAATCTGCTCTCACAGAGGCACAAAAAACATCACTTATATTTGCTCAGCCCTGGCCAGAGGCAGGCCTCTTTGGAGTCAGCTGAAACTGGACCTTATCTAAAATGGGAAGGCTTCTGGACTCTTCTCACAGAGGCCACCACTGCAGCCCCCTGCTACCAAAACTTTGCCACATAAACCGAATACACTGGTGCAAACAAGGAAAGGCAACAGATGACAGTTGTAGACAACTCTTTTCTGAGAGGTAGAGTTACCCATTTGCCAACCTGACCCACTCTAACAAGAGGTGTGTTGCCTACTGGGGGCTTGTATTAGGGATGTTATCAAAAGACTACCAAGGCTTGTACAGCCCACTGCTGTTATTTCATGTGGGCACCAATGACAGTGTAAAGAACAGGCCAAGGCATATCATGAACCTCTACAGCTCTACTGGCCCTTGGATCAGTTCTAAAAGGCTCTGGAACACAATTGGTCTTCCCTTTGATCCTACTGGTCTAAAGTAATAATAAAAAAAAAGAGTAATTGAAAATAACAGTGAAATACAACAGATCAATACGTGGTTGCAGTACTAGTATCACAGCTAGGGATTTGGCTTTTTATACTGTGGAACTCTCTTTGACAAACCAGGTCTACTGATAGAGTCCATCTGCCAGAAGAGGGGAAAAGCATCTTCAGCTACAGACTCCTTTTTTCTACTTGAGTTTGGCCAGGAAAAACTTGTTTATTCATGCAGGCCTTCTGGCATTTTTTCCTGACTTCCTCTTTGTTGGGATGCATTACTCATGAGCTTGTATATTAACCAGCTTTTTTTGGACCCTCTTCCCTCCACAGCTTTATCACACAGCACTCTACCAAGCAGATCCCTGAAGACACAAAAATGTTCACTCCTGAATTCCAGGATAGTGAGCTTGCTTCCTCCTCACTGCTCTAAGGATACCAAGCTGCACCATTTCATGGTCACTGCAGCCAAGGCTGCCCTTAAGATTCAAATTCCCCACCAGCTCTTCCTTGGTAGTGAGAATGAGGTCCAGCACAGCATTTCTCCTTGTTGGCTTCTCTGTCTTTTGGAGAAGGAATTTATCGTCAATGCATTCTAGGAACCTCCTGGATTGCCTATGCCCTGTTCTGCTGTCCTTCCAACAGATATTGGGTTGACCAGTATCGGACCACCATGAGAAGTAGTCATTGTGAATGTAAGGTTGCTTCCGTCTATCTAAAAACGGGACTCACCTGCTTGATCTTCTTGATCAGGTGGCCTGTAACAGACTCCCACTATAAGTCACCTGTTCCTTCCTTCCCTTTAATGCTGATCCATTATCACTCTGTCAGCTCCTCAATTATAATTGTCAGCTCCTCCTGTCAATTATAAATACCGAAGTACATGATTTGACTGCCTTTGTTCATTCATGAGAGATTTCTAAAGAGGAAGCAAGCTTAAAACAAATAAACAACAACAACACTTTTTGTTTGTTTGGCTTTAATTATTTTTTTAATTTAGTTTTAATTTGTTTTTAATTACTTTTGCTGTTATAGCAAAATAAAATTCTATCTGTAACATTCTGGTAATAATTATATATTCCAAATATATGTTGCATATACATACACACACACACACATCACATACATTCATGAAATGTCCAGTGAATTTTCAATTAAACAAACACTTTCTTGTTTAAAATATATATTAAAAAAAAAAAAAAAGAATAATAATAATAAAAAGAAAATAGCATAAAACAGCTTATCTGTGGTATTAGGAATACAATCCTTTTTTTATATCTTACTGTCTCTTTTCCACAATTTCAAAGAGACTAATTAAGTGGGTTTCTAATATTTGATAACAGCTGCACATTTATCACAGGCATACAAAATAAAACTTAGCGTATAGCAAATTTAAACCACAAATTAGGAAACATTACATCATGTTTATAATGAAACTTACAAACTAGTCTGTCTCTCTTTGCAACTAATCTCTTTGAAGATGATGTCAGGTTATTTTAATATACATACTTATTTGTTACTTACTTGCAGACCTATAAAGATAGAAGTAAGGAGCATTATTCTCCCGGGTGCTTTTCTTTTGTCTGACTGTCACTGAATCCAGTTTAAGCTACATCACCTGAAAGTGGAACAAGCAATGACTGGAAAACAAATAGTTATTTGGAGGGAGGGAGAGGGGTATGGGGAGGGATTAAATTCTTCCTGCAGTTCTGTGAGCAACAAATACACTAATATACTTTAGGATGGAAGTATAAGAAAAGTAAAAGAAAACCTCCCCCCCACACCCTTTTCTTTTTCTCTAAAAAATGTAGATTTTGGAAAAGAAAAAAAAAAACAACTCATAAAATGCATATAGATTTATTTATAACAGGAAAACAAAAGGCATTTTTGTTTTATTTTTATTTATTTATTTATTTATTTTTGTGAATGTGCATTATTTTGATCTTGTTTATTTTCAAAAACATGTAAATGGTGAAGATCAAGAGAAAATTTTTTCCTTTGATGCCAGAAAAAAAAATACCTAAAGCATTTTTATCTTGTCTTTTCACTGAAATTTTGATTAATTTTTGCTTAGAATTGGCTTGAAATACTTTTGAATATGCAATAAATATATTAAAAACAAAACAAAACAACAAAAAAAAAAACAGTTCTTCCCTCAGCTTTGAGACTAATTTTGTTGGAGGCAGTGAGAGTAGCCAAGCTCTCACTTCCCCAAATGAGCTTCTGACTGTTGTCATAGTTACAGAGATATTTGCGCCTGTGAACTTTCTCCTCTCTCTGAATGAAACCTCTCAAGCAGCAGGTCTCATCCCTTACTTACCTTACCCAGAGAGGTTAGCATTTGTTTCAAAATTTCAGCTATGCTGGCCAGGTATTTTGGGGTTTAATGTTTGGATTTGACTTTTATTTCTTTTAGCATCCTGTAAGTTCTTATATTTAAACTAATAGTCTTTACAAATCTGGTACTTTTACCAAATGTATCCTTTTCTTTAAAAAAAAATAATAATAACAATAATAAATTAAAAAAAAAAAAAAAAAGAAGAAGAAAAATAAGGATATAGGTGTTCTGTTATGGAAAGTTTGATCTGTCCACTGTCTTCGGCAGCGTGTCCCCTTGTCTGCATCAGGGTGGGAGCATTGCAGACCCCTCAACTGGAGAAGCAAGATAGGCACATTTTAGTGTGTTTAATAAAACAGTTTCATTTTTCTGCTCCAAACTGCTCTTATTAGGGGCAGGTCTGCCTGGTGGGAGGATCAGTGAATAGTTCCAATTACATAGTTTGCATTATATTTTCCTCCCCTTCTCCCCTTCCTACAGCAACAATTTATCTGCATTTTAATCTTTCTCTGTGGACCTCGATTTTTTGGGTATCATAGCCTTATGTAGTAATGTTGGTTTTACACACCGCTGTGAACCTGCACCCTCTCTTGTTATTGCTTGAAATTCTTTGACCAAAGGGAGTTTCCAGTTGTTCTCTTTCACAAGTTTTGTTTTATAGTATTTCCAGACTAAGTGAATAATTCTCCTATCAGTTTAGGTTGATGTTGATCTGCTAGTTTTCCCCTTCCAGCGACTGAGAAACCCATCAATTTCTCCACTTGAATTTATTAGGTTAACTTCAGCCCAGGGATGGCCATCTGCCAGCATACCTCAAGATATACCTCAATATACATACACTATGTATATTGTTATATAATTTTATTTTGTGTAATCTGTATTTCAGTTAGAACAGTAAAAAATAAAAATAAAAAATCCCAGGTTATTAATGTTTTTAGAACAAAACCCTCTAAGAGCCAACATGTTTCTGAAGGGTTTATCTTCAGTAATCTCCTATTAGCTGTCACAGACAGGAAGGAAAATGGGTGAAATTCAGTCCCATTCTGTAGTCAGTTTTAGTTTTCTACTTGTAACATATAGACTTGGATCAGCTGTCTGAACCTGAGGTGCCCCTCCTGACCTTTGGATGCCACTGGGTCTTCTGGAGGATTTTTCATGATCTGATAGCAACATGAAAAAGACATGGATACTGCCTCAAATCCAAAAAGAGAATAAATATCTCATTTTAGTTAGTACATCAGGACCAGCATAGTATACAAGGGCCAAAAATGTGTGTCCAGTCAACACCGTTTGGTATACAGTTGGGCACTACTTTATCCCCTGCCCTTCGTGTTTCAAGTCTCACCCAATAACTCTTCAAACTTTTGTTGTAAGTATAAATATGAGAAAGGTTAAAATATTAGATTCTGTTTAAGTTCAGTTATATTAAATGCTGACACTTTGTCCCTGGGGCTGGTGTCTACAGTAATTGGTATTCCTAGTTCCTAGTAATACTTCTGACAGATCTGCAGACTCGTAGCTCATTAATATATGTAATCTGTTTTCTTTATATTAATTTTGAATAACTCTGGTGAGAAAGAGTTCCATAAACAGTTAAGGTTAAGTAGTCTCTCATCAAATAAAAGCTTAATCACTATGAATCTAAAACTTGTATTTCTAGCTGTGTTCGGGGTTTGTGATAATGAAGGTATTAATATTTTTCAGCTTAAAGCTATATAATTTCATTTCTAACATGGTTAATTTTTATCGAAATAATTTCTAACTTTCTATCCCTAAATAAAATCAACATTTATAAAGTCAAATATTCCATAGTGGAATATTGCTTGTCAGAGTTCATCCTTTGACTGTTTTCTCTATTGCAGGAATCAGTTCCAAGAAGTGTTGTCTTGGTAATGTGCATCTCAAAAATCCATCTTTATTTTCTTTCATTTTACCTTAAATTTCACTTTCCCTTCCATTTCTCTTTTCCCAATATGTGTGGTTTCTTTTAGTGATTTAATAGTATCCTGGCAGGGAAGGCTGTTGGTAAGAGCACGTTTCATAAAGTGTAAGAGAAGGACCCAACTGCGTAGTCAGTTAAAACATTTCATTAGCTCAGTTCTGCATTCTGTGCTTTCATACAATGCTTTGTAAAGTAAGAACAAATCCAAGGTTTGAGTCTGGGAACATTTTCCTTTGTTCCCCTTTCAAAAAATGATGAAAAAAATGAAAATTGTTTATTGTTGTATGTGCCTGAATATTTCTTTTGCATTTTTACAACTGTCAAAATTTTCTTTATACAGTTTTGGCCTTCAAGAAATTTCCAAAGCTGTTCTCCTTTCCAGTTACACATTACCATTACTATGTCTTTTCCTGATATAAATTACTTATACACTAATGGATCATAATATTCTATAACATGACATAAAGCAATAATAATATGTAATGTAATCCTTGTTATATCTTTAATAATGGAACAAACCAAAATTACAGCATTTGATGTTGCTGACTTAATTTCAGATGCTCATCTTTTACAGGAAACCTAATCTAAGCCAGAAATGTTCACTGAGGTTCATCAGCAGTGCAAGTAAAATAAAGAAAATAGAGTTCAATTACATCTTATCATTAAAATTGAATTTAAGGATTGTAAACTGATTTATACAGAATATTGTTATTTTCCACCTTGCTAGTTTAAATATGCTAGCACAATCTTTAATGGATTCTCCCATAGCAGAATATTTTTGTACAATTCACGTTTTAGAATCTCATAGGCCAATTTTAGATATTATAAGATTAAAAATAGCATCACAGGGCATTATATTTGTTTTTGTCTCTTTACACTCCTTATTTGTTATTATTTATTTGTTTATTCTATTACAGAAATTTATTCAGACTCTGGTAATGAAAGGGATTTATTGTGCAAATGCTGTCTGTACAAATAAATACTTAGGAACAGCCACCACTTAAAAGAGTTTACAGCAGTTAATGCCAAATAACTGTGCTAGCAGTTATTAAATTTTATTGACATTTCCCCTGTAAAACACTGTCACATGTGTTTAATTTATTCATATTGTTCCACTTTGCCTGAAATCCTGATTTATTTTTATTTATTTATTTATTTTTAGAAAGCTTTCTTACAGGTAGCTCTGGAACTAACATGGAAGAGAAAAGGTTCTGGTTTTCAAATAATAATAATAATAATAAAAAAGCAAACAAACAAAACCAATCAGAAATCTTAGGCACTTTAAAAACTCTAAGTCTTTAGATAGATACTTGAATTCTTCTTTGGAAAATTGTATGCCATTTCTAATTGCTGTATTGGCAAAAATGGCCCCTAGGGGAACCCTTTGAGAAAATCAATGCGCATGGCATGTATACACGGTAGAGTTTTTCAAACTTTAGTAGTGAAAAAACATCTTTCAGAGCATGTTTCCAAACTTCAAGATTCTTTCGCTAGTTGGATTGGGTTTCTGGGTTTCAGCCAGGGATCAGGTCAGGAAAGCTAAAGCCTGTGTAGAATTAAATTTGGCAAGGGATGTCAAGAGCAACAAGAAAGGTACATCAGTGATAAAAGGAAGACTAGGGAAACTGTGGGCCATTTCCAGAAGGAAAAGATGGCTGAGGTACTTAATGACTATTTTGTTTCAGTCTTCCCAGACGAGCTCAAGCCACATAGCCCAAGCCCCAGAAGGCGAAGAAGAGACTGGAAGAATGAAGAACTGCACAGTGTAGAAGATCAAGTTCAAGACCATCTAAGTAATCTAAAGGTGCACAAATCCATGGGACCTGATGAGATGTATCTGCAGGTCCTGAGGGAACTGTTGGATGTAGTTGCTAAGCCACTTTCCATCATATTTGAGAAGTCATGGCAGTCCAGTGAAATTGCCACTGACTAGAGGAGAGGAAACATAACCCCTGTATTTGAACAGGGAGAAAAAAAAAAAAAAAAAAAGACCTGGGAAACTACAGGCCAGTCAGTCACACCTCTGTGCCTTGCAAGATCATGGAGCGGATCCTCCTGGGAACTAGGCTGAGGAATGTGGAAAATAAGGAGGTGACTGGTGACAGCCAAAAGGACTTCACTAAGGGCAGATCTGTGTAAAAGGTCTATGGTTTTACCTGAGTAAAACCACCACAAGATCGTGCCTGACAAATCTGGTGGCCTTCTACAACAGGGTTACAGCAATGGAGGACAAGGGAATAGAAAGTGGTATCATCTACCTGGGCTTGTGCAAAACATTTGACACTGTCCACTGTGCCATCCTTGTCTCTAAATTGGAGAGACGTGGATGTGATGGATGGACCGCCTGGTGAGTAGGGAATTGGTGGGATGGTCTCACTCAAAGAGTTATGGTGAGTGGCTCAATGTCCAATCAGAGATCAGTAATGAGTGGTGTTCCTCAGGGATCAGTACTGGGACCAGTGCTGTTTAACATCTTTGTTGGTGAAATGGACAGTGAGATTGAGTGCACCCCCAGCAAGTTTGCCAATGACACCAAGCTTTGTGGTGCAGTTGACATTGGAGGGAAGGGATGCCATCCACAAGGACCTCAACGGACTTGAGAGGTGTGCATGTGCAAACCTCATGAAATTCACCCAGGCCAAGTGCAAATTCTTGGCAGGTGGCTTGGACAGCTGAGGCTGACTCTTTGACCTGGAAATCCTTTCTATGTGATTGCACTTAACAGTCTATTTTGCATTTCTCTTCATTCCTGACAAAATTATTTGCAATATAGTTTTTAAATTGCTATTTGTTTTTGTGTATCTTGTTCATGTACACTTTAACGAAGACTGAAGGAATCCATACTTGTCTTCAGTCTCTTAACACTGTTTATTCTTTTGCTGCAGGAGTTTCCATGCTGAAAGATAAAGGAGGTTGATCTTTGTTTTATTTTTAAAGGGGAAAAGCTCCAAAAAGATATTTAAGATACTAAAGGCACATTTTTCAACAAGATATTCCAGCTCCCAGAAGTACACAATGCCAATAAATGTTGTTTTATACACTTGTGTGTTTTAGATGTTCTTTTAATTTGATTGTCAATCCTATTAAAGAAACAGTGTACAAAATACTCACAAGAAACTATTTTCTGTACAATTGTTATTCCTTACATACTCCTAAAAGCTCTTTTCAATCACCATTTATCAACTTGATATCTATCGTATTCAACAATTGCTGGTACCTCTTTTCCACCTGTGGAAACGGAACGGTTCCAGTGGATTGTGTAGTTTTCCAATAACTTTGCTCTTCCACTTCCTACTCTGATTTCTTCCATTCTTCTGTCTTTGAAAGGATGTCGATTGGTGCCAATGGGATATAGTCCTAAAGATCCATCTGATTACAGCAAGACCTATTTTGGACCATAAAACTTTTCTGTCTTGCCTTGCTGCTCTAAAAACTAAGAAAGAAACCACTGAATTCCAGTCCAAATTTATTTCCTTCTGATAATCCATTCAAAATATGTCTCATACAAGTAATAGCATCTATTCACACTTATATTTACATTTTATCACTGTAGAATCAGTTAGCTGTATTTCAGTCATCACATATGGAGAAACAAGATAGCAAGCTTCCAATACAGAAAAATGTGTATGCTTTTTCCAGAAAAATGGAGGTGACACCAATTAAGAACTGACAGAGTGGACAGAACTTAGAACGCAGCATAGAAGACCATTCTTTGATGTCCTATCAATCAGCTATCTGAAAGTGCTAGGCAAACACAGTCTGTTTATGTTTCCAGCATAAGAAGAAGTAAGAAGTTGTAAATTTATAAGAAGTTAATTTTTCTCTCTCTCTTTTATTTTTTTTCCCTTTCTCTAGTTATAACATGAAGATTTGTTTGCTTGTTTATGTTTTGTTTTGTTTTCCTTCTTTTCTTTGATTAACAACTTTGAATTTACTTTTGTGGTGGTTTTACTCAGGTGGGCAGCCGAGCTCCACCACAGCTGCTCTCTCACTCTCCCTCCTCAAAGAGGAACAGGGAGAAAATATGATGAAAAGGGCTCAAGGGTTGAGATAAGGATGAGGAGTACACACAGTCATTATCATGACAGGCAAAACAGACTCAGCATAGGGAGACAGTAGGACTATTACCTATTAGTAAAACACTAGAGAAGCGAGAAACAAAGGAAAGAAACCAAAAATGCCTTCCCCCCCATCGACCCTTTTCCACCTTTTCCCCCTGAGTGGTGCAGGGGAACAGGGGAAAGAGGGTTATAGTTAACCTATAGTACTTCTTCTCTGACACTCCTTCATGGTCACTCTCTGCCCCTGCTCCGCATGGGGTCCCTTCCAGGGGATGCAGTCCTCACTGAACTGATCTGGTGTGGGCTTCCTGCAGGCAGCAGCTCTTCCAGAACTGCTCCAGATATGGATCTGTACCACGGGGTCCATCCCTCAGGAGCAAACTACTCCAACCTGGGTCCCCCACGGGCAGCAGCTCCTTGCAGGTCAACTGCTCCTGCATGGTCTCCTCTCCACGGGCTACAGGTCTGGCCCAGAATCTGCTCCAGCAGGGGTCTTCCACAGGCGGCAGCGTGGAACCCTGCTCCACCGTGGTACTCCATGGGCTGCAGGGGGACAGCCTGCTTCACCGTGGTCCTGACCACAGACCACACTGGACTTTTGCTTCAGCACCTGAAGTACCTCTCCTCCTCCTTCTTCATTGACCTTGGTGCCTGCAAGGCTATTTCTCACTCACTCTCCCAGCTGCTGTGTGGTGCAGCGTTTTTTATTTTATTTATTTTTTATTTTTATTTATTTTTTTTTCCCTGTCTTAAATATGCTCTCACAGAGGTGCAAACAACATCACTTATTGGCTCGGCTCTGGTCAGCAGTGAGGCCCTTATCTAACATGGGGCAGCTTCTAGATTCTTCTCACAGAAGCCACCCCAATGGCCCCCTGCTACCAAAACCTTGCCACATAAACCCACTGCAACTTTCAGTGATGTTCCCATCCATTTTTAGAGACTATAACTACTTCCTTTTAGTGGCTAATAGGCTTTTTTCTGAACTGTACATTGTACAGGTGTGTATGTAGGAGAATGCTTCTTTAAGGATATCTGGTCAAAGAAGTCATAAAGAAGATCATAAAGGCACAAATTTGACTATCACATAATAAGGTAGGTCCTGATAAGAACCAAACTGGTCTTTTGCGCTAATTGGTAAGGATACATGGAGTATGAGGAATTTTATTTTTTCAGTTAGGAGGAAAAAGAAAATGATGGTGAAAACACCACAGAGCCATAAAAGCTGACCAGATAGCATTAACAAAGACAATAACCAGAAACAAAACTGGTCAGTCACACAAACTGATGGGATATCATGAAACTGCAGGGAAAACAGGACTTTAAAACTGATGAGGATTAAAACATGAGGATCCCAGATTTTTGGTGGGACTGTGCCAGCTGAAGAAGCAATGTGCAGAGGATGGGGAAGTGGAGAGGAACAAAGGGGGTAGACAGACAGAGGCATAGAAGGGGTGTCAGTCATGTAAAATGGGGCAGTCCATATGGATGTCTGGCTGAGCCCTGCACCTGATCACCATTGTATGTCCTGTTTTCTTAAATCTCATTAAATCATTCTTAACTCTCTGTAATATCATTCTATCCTGTGTGTGTGACTGTTGCAGGTGCTTAGTGAAAGCTTCTGGTGGGACCTGTGTGTGTGAGAGAAGGCTGTGTGCTGCTGGAGTCAGGCTGGTGTGCCTGGCCTCTGGTGACAGCTGCTTCAGCCAGTGGGGTCTCAGCATCAGCTCCTGGACCAGGTAAGGATATTCAGCCTCCAGCCCCTAGGACAGGAGCAGTGTGTGTCCCCAAACCTGCTGATCGGGTATAGTGCTTGGGGTGTGCATGTGCATTTACTGGCAAACCCTATGCTGTAGCAGCCAGCACGTAGGGGACCCATGTGGTGCATGAGAGAAGACAGGATGTGGGCATGGGTGCTTAGCAGATAGGCCATATACTAGTGCATGCTAGTGGGAGGATATAAAGTGAACAAAATAGAATAAGAATAAATGTTGGAGTTGGCTAAACCTATCACATTCAACAGAACTTAGAAAAGCAGTTATTAGCTCTATATTGTGGATACTTTAGAAACACTTAAGTTTTTCTACAGTTTGGCAACAGAATATTTTACTAGAAAGCACCCAAGGTAGCAGACTGTGGAAGGAGCGTTTCATAGAATGGTTTGGGTTGGAAGAGACCTTAAATATCAGCTGGTCAAATCCCCAAATTGACCTGATGAGAAAAAAACGACTATCCAATTAATGAACTGCTACCAGCTGGAACACCTCCACCCTGCTGTCCCTGTCAGACTGGTTAATAGGAGGACCTCAGAACAGTGGTCAATTCAGGAGAAAGGCAGATATTCCTACCTGCCTCCTGTGCCAGATACTGACTTGCTGTACTGTGTGAATAGTGTCTGCTGGGGCTCACTTTGAGGAAGGAAGAGTTTGATGTGAATGCATAATTACTGTTAGCCAAAACTTGCATGTGGTTGCTGATGAATAATATGGCTATCATGTGCTTTTGGGACCTTGTCTATTTTTATTCTTATCTTTTCATCATCTAAATGGAAATCAGAGGAAGGGTAATACTCGTGAAGTTAAAATGCCTTGTGTTCTGTGTTGGATCTATCCTGCAAAAAGGTGGAAGAGAGGAGAGGGAGGGAAAGGGGAAGAGGAAGGGAAAGGAAATGGAAAAGGAGGAGTAAGGAAAGGAAAAGGGAAAGGAAAAAAGAAGGGAAAACTTTATATTATTCAGGATCCTGTTCATTTTTAAAAGTGATTTCAGTGGCCAACCTTATGTCAGACAACAGAACAGAGAGCCACATATCCACTTATCATCTCCCTAATTAGCTTTGGTGTTGTGCTGTGACAAAGAAGAGCTATGCTCAGGGCCTTGCATTTCACTAACGTTCTCTGAGCTGACAACTGTTGTAGAAGTAACAGAGATTATATATATATATATATATATATATATATATATATATATAATTTTTTTTTTTTTGGTCTTAGTTATTTCTTCTGAAGTGTGAGACTGCTTTGAAGAGTTTCTTGTGCCCGTTGGGTGACAAATATAATTACGACTGAGTATCATGCAGATGAAGGTAACACTATCATTTCTTCTTTTGAGTGGAGTTAAGTTTGTGTAAGTTTTCATAACACACTTTCAATTACTGTATTTTCAGAAGTATTCAAGAAGAGTCAGAGATACTGCTGATTGCCTCAGGCACTATATGTTTTGCCTTTAGCTGCCCCCCACACACATCAAGCTTTTCTGCTTAAAGCTTCTGGGTTGCACAGAGAAGGATTTTGTTCAGACCTACTGTGACATGGAAAACTCTATCAGATTGCTTATTTCTAAAATATTCTTTGTTTATGCTACATTTTGTGACTGCTTTTTAACTTTTGACAGTGTAAGATTTTTGATATATAAAAGGAGTTGATAGTTTTCTTATCCAAATTGTATTGTATGCTGTAGGCCATCATTCCAAAACTTTAGGGTTTAACAGTTACATTAGTAATATATCATTTACCACAGAAATACTGTAGCCATAAAACTCATTTCCTGTTCCTATGCTAATTGTTGTTGGTTAAGACAAAACCAAGAAAAAAGAGCCTTCCTGTAACTCTTATAAAAAAAAAAAAAATCTATCTTCAGGACTTTGAAAAAAACAGAAATGTTCTACCAACAGGATAGAGCTGTGCATCTCAAACCATTTCAGCTTTCATGTCCATTAACTCTCTAGCTGTCCTGCTGAGGCAGTCATCAAGATTGCCAATTGTAATGGTGTTTATGCTGAGAGTGTTTGTCCACAAGAAAACTAAAAACATTAACTAACATAAGGCCCGTGATTTCGAAACAGCAGTCCTCAGACTTGTGAGAAATATGCTCTGAGACAATTTCTATGCTTTGCAGTAGAAACAGAGGAAAGATATAAAAGACACCCTTTAAATGTACTCTGATTAAAATCTCAGTGTTTTGTAATTCATTTTAATTTTAAGCAGCAGTTTGAAAGATTTCCAAAATTCAGAGCATTTTGGAGTGAAATATGTATTTTATTTATCACTGTTAACATTATATGGAGCATATTGCTTCCTGTTCTACATAAGCTAAGTAAATTTGGAAACTATTAGTTCTCAAATGCAAATTTCAAGAACAGTAGACAGAATGTCAGCCTAAAACAGTCTGGGGGTTAGCACATCTATCAAGTGTGTTGCAGACTCCAGTTCACATGTCTTTTGTGACAACCCTGCTCATTCTATGGGGGAGGCAGAATTAGGAATCAATATGGTACAACATGGGCCTACAAATTTGTCTTTCAAAGTAATGTAATTTAGATGAATGATTAAAAGTATACGTCGAAAAATGAATAGGAAAGAGTCCTTAAATAAATGAGTAGGTGAATTTCCTACTCTCTTCTTGGCACTGATTTTTGAATCTGAACTGAAATTCTTCATCTGAGAAAAATCCTCATAAAAGGAGTATTTCTCAAAAAGGTTTTTCAATAAATATATAAATTAATATTTCATTTTAATATTTATAGTACCCCAAATAAATAGAGAGATAGACACTAGGATAAAAGAAAGATACAACTAAAATTCTGATGGAAGATGGAGAACACTGATAACAACTGAAGTACTCATTACTATTGATTGGGAAAAAATATAAAAACAGTTCAGTTTTTAGAATATAATATTTAATAAAGAGCTGCATTTCTTTACTTAAGCACTATCTGTATCTCCAGATAGTCTTCCAAAGGGACTTAGTAGAAAAACAATCAAAAAACCCTACCAACTGAAAAAAAAATTATATATTTTTTATATGTTTTTTTTGTTGTTGTTGTTCTTGTTTGTTTGTTTTAGTATGTAATATTTGTTGCAACAAGAGATCAGAAATTTGTTTCTTAGAAACATCAAAAGAAAAAACATAATATCTTGCTGCAAAAACTCTTATTCTAGACTATATATATGTCGTCTGGATGCACATAAATATTATCCTGATTATTGAGAACATCCTACTGGAAGATGAAAGTCATATAATAACAATATATAAAACCTTATATATAAGGTTTTATATATTGTTATTATATGACTTTCATCTTCCAGTAGGATGTTCTCAATAATTTCATTTTTTTTTTATAAGCCTGTTGAGGGATATTTGCATTTCCCTGAAAAATTGTGATTCTATACTTCCCAGTACATTGTAAGTATCTACACTTTTATCACATCTCATGGCTTTACTGTTTAATAAATTTATAAATAGCCTGTTGATACCACTGAGTATGTGTCAGAATTATCCCCTGATGGGAGCTAACTTCAACCTTTTCTTGCCAGGATCCAAATAGAATGTTTTAATTATATGAAATGGAAGGATTTACATTTACTTTGTGCAGGTCTGGAACAAGAAAACTATTAAAAAAACTTCTTCTCCAGCAATGTATATGTACGTATACATATGTATGTATACGTACATATACATTCTCTTACATGTACATACTCTTACAAATGTACCTTAAAAGGCACATTTAAATGTAACTACAACTGTTAGTAAGCAATTTTAGTAAAGATCCATGGTTTAGATTAAAAAAAAAAAAAGTATAAATTAATTACCTCCTTGACACCAAAGTTCAACAAGTGTCTAGTCTCTGCAGTCTGGGATGTTGGATTCTACCAGGAAAAAACAAACAAACAATCCAAACCAACCAAAACAAAACACCACTACCACCACCACCATCAACAAATACAACAGAAAGTTGGTCCAGCAGTATAGTTTTTGTTTCTATTGAATACCTGTAAGCAAACTAAGATAATTAGCCATCACTTACATAAGTGACCAAATTAACTAATTAGATTTTGCTAAAAGACAACTATTCATAGAATTACATTAAATACATTTTTACTCATCAGTCTTCCAATGAGAGAGGATTTACTTATTCTTATCCACGCAGTAGCTGATCTTTTAAGTGCCTCTGTATTTTACAGCAATGGTAGACATCCATCTTGCTTCAGGAAATGCTAGTTCAGGTCCCTTGATAACTTGAAAGACTACAAGCATAAGAATGAGTATGCAAGAAACTTGCATAATTAAACAAAAATAATTAGGTTAACAAAATGTGTAGGATGCATTTACTCAGGCTATTTACTTACTGATTTTTAATTTTAATTTGAAAAGAAACTGGAAAATGTGATCAAAGCCAAAAATGTCCTTCTTGAATCACATTTTTATAAAGTAGAACAATGCAATGTTACTAATAGAAGTAGATTTTTAGACAAGCAGTCTTGTAATATGTTAGAGTTAAGTTCCATAGCAGATATTAAAACAATATCAACAAAACAGGGGGAATTAATTTACCCATCTCTGATAGCTGGTTTGTCACAATACAACAATTTTGCAAACGTAGTGCATTTAGATCTTCAGTCTGTGGGATACAAATCACTTCAAATTAAATGCATGGATGGGAGCATAAATCTAGGAATGGGAGTCAGAGAAATGTATTAAACCCACAGTACTTTCTGAATAGAATCTAATAGGAAACAAATAATACTTTGTTAGGAAAAGCACCACGCCTCCACTAACATGCACATAAAATTTAATAGAGAAATTTACACAGTGAGGTTTATATTAAGCACTATACAAGACTAATGTTTTGCATTAATAGTAAACTGTCTATGTTTTGAGGCTAAGATTTTCTAGTCCAAACGGTGGCATGAGGCAGTATTTTTACCTAGATGCTGCTATCAAATATGCTTTCTGGAGATCATCAAGCTTATATCTTTCAATTTTTAAAAAGCCACCTGCCTATAAATATATTTATTTGAATGTATTTTCTTTACTGTTGTATTTGTCAACAAGCTGAAATCACACTGCAATAATAAATATTCCATGAAAAAGGTAATGAAATAAAACCAAGAAACCAAAACATGTATGTGTGTATATATATATATGTATGTACTTCTGTTTGGGTTCTGATTCCATGAGTTCTTAAGGACTTCAAGCTAAACTAGCCTTATGTTTGATTAACTTTTAGACAACATTCTTCTAGAAACAGGGAGTTTGGTTAACTTTCACCAGTACTTGTATAAGATGGAAAAAGATATTAGTAGAAATAAATAAATACTCAAGAAACTGGATTGACTTCTCCCAGTTTTGGAAGATCTGCTATCAAATTGAGTATTCCACCTGCATAACTGCCTGCTTTCACACTCTAAAGCAAAAAAAATATCTACAGAAAGTATCCCAGAAAGAAGAAGGAGAAATATATAAAAACCTGGCAATGCATAATTTTGGGGTTTTGTTTTCATTTTCTAGCTCTGGGTCAGATCAAAGTCAGAAGAGCCCTTTGATTTCTTCAATATTATCCCTATGGATGACATTATCAAGGGACAGCTAGAATACATTCTTCTATGCTGTCGACTGCAGCAAAGCAGTTGAAGAGGGACTTCTGGGAAATCTATAACAAAAGATGTGAACCTATTATTCCTTCAGAACAGTACAAACAGGACCAGGAATTGAATCATGTGTAACTTTGTAGTCTGAGTGTCACATTCCCTTTTTGATGAAAGCTGAAAGCTGAAGCACAGCCATGAGATGAAACACTGAATGGCTGGAAGATCTATTTCTCCTGTATTAACATTTAATAATCTCAAAATCAGACTTTGAATTTTTGGATTATCCAAATACAGAAAGGCTTTGTTATAGCTCTTTTCTTGTTGCTTTCCTATGATAGCTATATAGCTGCAGGGTTCTGTAGATCTGTTTAATCTTCTGTGAATTGCTAATCTGTGATGGTAAACCAGGTTTTTTGCTTTCTGTGTATCACACTAAGACTTGAAGGTGCCCTACATAACGAGAAATGAAGGGAAAAAAAGGCATTATTAGTGATCTGTTAGTTAATGAGCCTTGAGCTGAAGTTGTACAAACATGAACTCTGAAGTGCCTATTCCATTTGTTGTAGAGAAGGAAGTTAATTAATTTAAAAAAAAAAAAAAAAAAAAAGCACTCTAGTGAAGTAGTAATGAATCAAGAATTTAAGAATAAATAATTGGCCAAATCCTACTTAGCAGGCCAGTCCTACTGGAGACCTAACAATTTTTATTTTTTTATTTTTTTAAAAAAAAGAAAGCAAAGCAACAACAAAACAAACAAACAGGAAATGTTGTCTGTAATTTCACAAACATCTTTCTTTTCAGTATACAAAACTACAGACAAGGATATGTGAAATATGCCTCTTTCAGGCAAGCAAAGGTTATTCTTTTGCTCAGATTTTAGTTTTAGGCTTCTCCTGTAATCTCTTCCTTTCTGATCTGATGCCCATAACAGGTAAACATAAAATATTACTATATTACCTAAATGCCATACTGACTTCAAAGTACATATAGTGAAAAAATGCATGTCAGAAGGCTTTTTGTTGTTGTCATTACTGTTCCAAAGCTGCAAAGCTTTATCAGAACTTGTAGGTAGCTACCAGGTACTTCATTGTAGTTGAAATAAAAATAAATAAGTAAATAAGTAAGTAAGTAAGTAAACAAATAAACAAATAAGAGAGGTTTTGGATACATCACAACAAAATAAGATTCAGAATCAATTTTACCACATTGGGATTTTCCACTTGAGTTCCAGCTATTCTTCCTCCACTGTCCTTCCCCTCCCTCCACCTTCAACTTTCTAATTTCTTTTGAAAAGTAAAGCTGCAACAGGATAAACTAAAGGCAAACTTTGTGAGTTAAAGGAGAAGTATCTGCGGCTTTCACGTCTCTATAGAATTGTGTCAACTAATGTGCAGCACTTGCTCTGAAATGAAGATTAATGGTTAGGTAAGATGTTTGAGTTGCATAAGCTTTTGTTAGCCATCTGTTTAAACATGGAAACAACATGTCTGAGCTTAGGAGCAGAAAAGAGAAAGGCAGAAAAAGATGAAAATTGAACAAAACAACAACAAAAATTGCTTTTCTATTTAACAAACTGTTTTGTTATAAGTAATTATTATTTTCAGAAATGTTTATTCTGAGACTTGGTTAAATTACCAGCATTCTGCTACCATCCAATTTATTTGCAGAGCAGTATGCACAAGACTGTATCTGATCTGGGATTATGCTGCTTTTTTTTTTTCAGAACTTGGCGAGATATTTCAGAAATTTTAGAGATCCCAAGATAGCAACTTTGAAGTTGGATGAACCATAATCCTTGAATAAAATCAATATAAGGCCTAAGGTTTTGGTACAAATCATACACAATATATTTCAAAATATACCAAAGAGAGAAAGAATACACAGTTAATCGAAAAACCTAAGGGTTCTGAGAACAGCTGTTTTATTCTTTAGGGCAAGCATGAAACCCTGAGTCAAGCTATACAGCTCTTCCATATAAGCATGCTTATAAACATGTACTACTGTCGTGGTTCCGCTCGAGTGGGCAGCCGAGCTCCACCACAGCCACTCTCTCACTCCCCCTCCTCAAAGAGGAATGGGGAGAAAATATGTGAAAAGGGCTCAAGGATTGAGATAAGGACAAGAAAATCACGCAATAATTATTGTAACGGGCAAAACAGACTCGGCATAAGGAGATAGTAAGATTTATTGCCTACAACTAACAAGCGAGAGAAGTGAGAAAACAAAGGAAAAAAAAACAAAAGCACCTTCCCCCCCATCCACCCTCTTCCACCTCTTTCCCCCGAGCGGCACAGGGGAATGGGGGAATGGGGGTTATGGTCAGTCTACAGCACTTCTTCTCTGCCGCTCCTCGGTCACTCTCGTCCCCTGTGCTGTGGGGTCCCAACCACGGGATGCAGTCCTTGATGAACTGATCCGGCGTGGGCTTCCCACAGGCAGCAGCTCATCCAGAACTGCTCCAGATATGGGTCCGTACCACGGGGTCCATCCCTCAGGAGAAAACTGCTCCAACCTGGCTCCCCTACGGGCAGCAGCTCCTGCCAGGTCACCTGCTCCTGCGTGGTCTCCTCTCCACGGGCTACAGGTCCGGCCCGGAATCTGCTCTGGCAGGGGTCTTCCACAGGCGGCAGCCTCCGTCGGTGCAGGGCCACCTGCTCCACCGTGGTCTCCTCCACGGGCTGCAGCGTGGAACCCTGCTCCACCGTGGTACTCCATGGGCTGCAGGGGGACATCCTGCTTCACCATGGTCCTCACCACAGGCCGCAGGGGACTTCTGCTCCGGCGCCTGGAGCACCTCTCCCCCTCCTTCTACACTGACCTTGGCACCTGCAGGCTGTTTCTCACTCCTGGCTGCTGTGTGGCGCAGCTTTTTTTCCCTGTCTTAAATATGCTCTCACAGAGGCGCAAAACAACATCGCTTATTGGCTCAGATCTGGAAAACAATGGGGCCCTTCCCAAACATGGGGCAGCTTCTAGATCTTTCTCACAGAAACCACCCCTATGGCTCCCTGCTACCAAAACCTTGCCACGTAAACCCACTACAACTACATAGGATTTCACTAGTTCATGACAAATACATATACTTTACTATACCATACTATACTATGCACATTCATGTATTTAACAAATTTTCCTTACAAAAATGTATGTGGTTAACTTGGTCAGATGAAAAATATAACAATAAGTACTCTAAGTTAAATTATATTGTCTTCTGAATTAGTATGGGAATTTTATTTTACATCCACTTGCTTACATACTAAATAATTTCAGTTTGGAAATCAATTGCCAATTGAGGTAAAAACATATTATCTGAGAAATAACACACACTTTCTACTATTTTAATGTATTATTTTCTTTCTGTTCTTATTTCTTATTCTTTTATTTCTGTTCTTCTATTTCATTTGCATTCTATTCTGTCTTTGGATTGTATATGGACAGTTGCATTCTGAGTCTTGAACCTGTTGCACTGTCTTCACATTCAGCTTCAGTCAAGCAAATTCCAGTAACTGAGTTATAAGGTAGTAAACACATAACTTAAAGTGGCCAGAATCAATTTGGAAAAAAAAAAAAAAAAAAAAAAAAGAATACAGTTTTTTGGTAACGTAAAGTATTTTTGGTAACCTGAAAATCAGGCATGTTCACAAACATAAACAAGCTTAAAGAGGTGTAAAGATGAGTCAAAAAATATGTTTCCATACTGTTTTGATGAATGTGGTCTATACATCCTTATAGAAAGTTGAAACCAATCTTTCTGTAAAACTACTAATATTTCAGAATCATTTTATTTTTCTGACTGCCACTTCATCCTTTTGGAGATATTCATTAGGTAGCATTGCCTTGTTATAAGGTGACATGTCATGACCATATTTTTCTTATCTGAAGCTGGCAGAGAATAGCTGGGTGGACATAGACAAATGCTGTACTTTATATAAATACTGAGCAGAGTACCCTCCATCTCTTGCCTTTAATGGATGATTTGGCATAAAATGGAAGATATGGACTGGTCACTTGTCTGTGTCTGTTGCTGGCTAGCTTCTGGATTAATAGTACGCCACAGCCTCCTCTGAGGAGCCTGTGTAGGTCTATTCCAGACATGGGGACTTTGTCCATACTCGTACTGTAGTTTTGATCATGGCAAAAGCCATCTTTGAATGCCTTCTCTGCTTAACTGCAAAACAAATCCTCATCTATAACTGAAATGTTCATCTATCTGCATTGTATTATATTTATATAATTGCATGTGTCAGTCATAAATACCTAAATAAAGGCAATTGATATTAGTAAGTAGTTCTAAAAGTACTGCTTCTATAATTCTGAACCAGTTCACTTATTTAATCACTTTTAAATATCAAAACTTACGCATCGTGAGCAAAGGCATTAGTGTCAAAAAATGTTTATTTCATATATGATAAGGGGGAAAGGCATGGGTTTCTCCAGTGTTAAAGATCTGTCTTGAGGAAAGGGCTATCCGATGGAATTATATCTAAATCAAAATCTAACTACAGGCTTAGCAAGATTTCTTGATGGACATTTGGGCAGACTCGGTATACCTGAGGTTTTTTTTTTACTTTATGCCTGTCACATAGAATAATTTTTAATGTATATGGCAGACACTCAATCTTCTCTGCATAAGCCCAGTAAATCTAAGACTTCTCTAAAACAAGGGTAACACAATGTCAAAACTTATGAATATTTTAACATGTGCATATTTCCAATAATATGAAATCATTATAAGAATATTTATTATAGAATTTTACTATATTTTATGTATGAAATGTTGACATTTTATTACATTTCTGATAGTCAGATCATTGCTCCCACTTATTGATAACTGCAATGAATACCTTTTGTTTTATAATTAATAAAGTTTTCCATGACCCTGGACTCACTTGCAATAGTGCTCCACCCCTTATTATTATTATTATTATTATTATTATTATTATTATTATTATTATTATTATTATTATTATTATTATTATTATTATTATTATTATTATTTTACATGCAGCAAATTTTGTGTTTCAAAGGTCCTGATAGTTATATTTCATTAACAAAGTAATAAATATTGTAGACCAAGATAAAAATATTAACCTCTTTAATGCTGAATTATGCCCTTAGAATCCTTGAATATTCTTGCACTTGGTTAATTCCCTGTGTTCACAAATACCAATAATATATTCCCTTATGTGAAATTTTCACACAGATGGACTACTGAGGTCCACTACACCACTCTCTCATTTGCCCTCCTCAAAAGGACAGGTGTAGAACATTCAATGAAAAAAAAGTCAGGGGGGCTGAGGGATGGACAGGGAGACCACTCACCAATTACTGTCACTGGAAAAACAGACTCAGCATAAATGAGATTAATGTAATTTATTGCCAGCCACTAACAGACTGGAGCAGTGAGAACTAAAAGGCAAACTAAAATCTTCCTCCCCATATCACCCTCCTCTACGTCCCCCCTAAGTGGTGTATGCGAACAGTGAATGGGAGTCCATAAAATGTAATATCTGCCGCTCCTTCACAGTCACTCTCTGCCCCTGCTCCACATGGGGTCCCTCCCACGGGATACAGTTCTTCCTAAACTGTTCCTGCATGGGTTTTCCACAGGCAGCAGCCCATCAAGATCTGCTCCCATTCTGGGTCTGTACCACAGGGTCCATCTGTCAGAAGCAAACTGCTCCAGCATAGGTCCCACATGGGCGGCAGCTCCTCCAGGCCCCCTGCTCCTGTGTAGGCTCCTCTCCACAGGCTGCAGCTCCAACCCAGGGCCTGCTCGTGCAGGGGCTCTCCATGGGCCGCAGCCTCCTCCAGGCCACATCCACCTGCTCCACCGGGGGCTCCTCCACGAGCTGCAGCGTGGAGATCTGCTCCATGTGGGACCCATGGGCTGCAGGGGGACAGCCTGCTCCACCAGGGGCCTCTCCACAGGTCACAGGGGAACTTCTGCTGTGGTGCCTGGAGTAGCTCCTGCCATCCTTCTGCCCTGACCTTGAGCTCTGCAGGGCTGTAACATTTTCTCACTTCTAACCCTTCTATTGTGCAGTGTTTTTTCCCTTTCTTAAATCTGCTCTCACAGAGGCACAACCAACATGGCTTGGCTCTGGCCAGTGGTGGGTCCCTTTTTGGAGCTGTCTGGAGCTTGCTCTAATTTGACGTGGGACAGTTGCTTCGCTCTGCTAACAGATGCCACCCCTGCAGCCCCACCACTACCAAAACTTGCCACATAAGCCCAATATACCTTATATAATTACCGAGAGTAATTGAGTATTTTTTTTAAAATGAAGGGGTTTGAGTCATCTTTGAAATAGGCAATCCTTTCTTTGAATATTTTGAGTATTACCATTAGTACATTAAAAATATACAATTAAAACAGATCAGCACATCACTGAGATTTTTGGCAGAGAAAATTGGCCACATATAGTCCAGTTTTCTGTAAGATAATTTCTAATCTGTGGCAAGCTTTTGACTCATTTAACTTTCTTAACAGCCTGTTTTAAAAGGCTTTGTTCAAGACTGCATGAAAATTGAAATATATTGTATTGCTTCTTTCTCTCTCTCTCTCCTTTTTTTTTTTTTTTTTTTCTGACAATAAAAAGCTATTGTCCAGTCTTAGATAAGCCAGTGATAAGGTTTTGTAAACATTTTTGAGAACTTTTTTTTTTTTTTTTTTTTTTTTTTAATGCTAGCATGTGTTATCATATTGTGTTTTGTTTCTTTGTTTGTTTTAATGTTTCACACATCTTTACTCTTCCCCTCCTCTTGCCTCAGAAGATAACTTACAGGTATCAAGTCTATAAGTCTTCATCTATAAGCATATGATATTACTAAAATATTGGTAATTGTGTACTAATTTACACTATATTGTCACCTGAATGTTATTTTATTCTTACACTTGTTGTATTCTATGTTTTGTTTTTTTTTTTTTAATTACATTTTTCTCACTCTGTATATGTGTGTGTTGAAGATATAAAAGAAAGGATTCAAAAAACTCAAAATGTTTTGACTTTTTTATTGTCAGTGTAATCATCTGTCCCAGCAGCTACCAGCTGGAAATGTAGTTCTCTAACTACACTACATGTAGCTACATGACACTGTAATCGCAATGTAATGTAATGTCCCTGTGGGGAAGTTATTTGTTATTGCATCTTTAAAATAAATAAATAAATAAATTCTTTATAGTTAAGTCAGGAGTCTGTCTTGCAGTTTGGTCTCCTACAAAGGCCATGATAGTGTTTTAAGATCCCATTGTGATGTTTGTCTCTTTGACAATCATTAACTTTCACTACATTCACAATTTTGTTGTTTGTTAGCAATGCACTTACAGATTTCTGACAACAATAAGATAGAAGTCTTACCAGTGTAGCATTATGAAATTGCGATTTATCTGACTGGTACAAGTAACTTGCTCCCATTGAAACAGAAGAACAGAATCACAGAATCATCTAGGTTGGAAGAGACCTCTAAGATCACCTAGTCCAACCTCTGACCTAACACTAACAAGTCCTCCACTAAACCACATCACTAAGCTCTACATCTAAACATTTTTTAAAGACCTTCAGGGATGGTGACTCAACCACTTCCCTGGGCAGCCCATTCCAATGCCTAACAACCCTTTCAGTAAAGAAGTTCTTCCTAATACCCAACCTGTGGGTGGTTAGGGTCTGGCGGCCAGAAGATATCGCACTGTACGGAAAGATGGAGCCCCTCCCTTGATGGGCAGTAGCGCGTGGTCTGTGATGTAAGCAAGCAGAAGTGACGTTGTGGGCCTAGGCTATATAACACCATGTGACTCGACAATAAACACCATTTGCCATCCACCATATTGGTGTCTGTGAGCCGATGGACCGAGCGGCCTGGGGTTGGTTGCCGTGCCAGTCCTGAACCAGGTCGCCACTGCCCTCTGAAGGCAACAAGTGGTGCCGAAACCCGGGAAAACTCCTGGATTCGGGTGAACGGCGGCCGGAGTGGCGGGACCAGCCTGGCGGGGAGGACGCTCCCGGACCAACAAGGAAGATGGAAACCCTTGTGAAGGTCGTATCAAAATTACATAAACTATGGGGTGGGTTAACTGAGGAAGCCAGGGGCACCGCTGGGGAACCAGAGTCTGAGGAAATCTGGGTGAGACCACCGCCATATGTGCCCCAAGATGGCGCCGAACTAGAAGATGAAGGGTGGGGCGAAGGCGCCTCTGGCGGGAGCAGGGAGGAAGTGCTAGGTTTAACTAACACGTGGAAATGGGAGGAGGAGAACGAGAAAGAGAAGGGTTGTGGGGGCAACCGGGAAGGAGGTAGAAGCGCGAGTGAGGGGCAGAGAGCCAGTTAGAACGTCCATCTGAAGAGATGCTGTTGTGGGGCAAACACCTCACCAAGAAGAAGGCGGGGCAAGCCACGAGGGAGAGAATGGCCCACCCGCAAGGGTAGTGGGCAGGGCCGGAACGCGACAGAAGGGTACCAGAACTCGTAGGTAACTAGTCAGTCGAGTTCCGACTCCGGATCAGATACTGATTCAAATTCGGAGGAGGAGGAGGAAATGGGGACAGATAAAGTCAAAAGCAAAAATATCCCTATCCGAAATAAAGCAGCACCGCGAGGGGGAGAAATTCCTCTCACGGATTGGAAGAAAATTAAGATTGCATGTGCCGACTGGGCTCCATCGGCCACGCTAGTGTTCCCGGTCCAGGTGACGGATGGGGGACAGAGGGTCCACACGCCAATACATCCTAAGGATGTACAAGCGATTGTTAAAGCCATCACGGATAAAGGGCTTAATTCTGCAATGGTCTCCACCCTCATAGATTGTGTTTTCGGGGGAGATGATATGCTCCCATTTGATATAAAACAAACTTGTAGACTGATCTTTGACGGGGCAGGGATGATCATTTTTAAACAAGAATGGGAGGACAACTGTACGAGACAACTGGCCCAAGTAACTGGGGCGGATCACCCACTATATGGCTCTAGCCTGCAGCGGCTAATGGGTACGGACCCAACAATGATCACTTCCCAGGCGCAAGCCCAGGGCCTGAGGGCCCATGAAGTTATGGCAACTACTCGTGCAGCCAGAGAAGCTATTTGTACAGCCTCTAGAGTTATTGCCAAACCATCGCCATGGTCAACAATAAAACAAAGTGAAAGTGAGGGCTTTACGCAATTTGTAGATCGTCTCCAGGCAGAGGTCAACTCTTCGTCACTGCCCGTGGAGGCAAAAAGCCCAGTCGTAGCAGAATGCCTACACCAGCAGTGTAATTCGGCAACCAAAGAAACCTTGCAATCACTGCCAGCGGGGTCTAGCATCGCGGACATGATTAAACATGTCGTGAAAGAAGAGCACCTAACCCCAATCCAGGTAGCTGTTCGCACCACAATAGCTAACGTGATGGCATGTTTTAAATGTGGCCAGGCAGGCCACGTCATGGCAAATTGCCCTCAGCTGGGGGGTCTGCCAACAGTGCTCCCCCCACGCCAAGACCAACCCAGAGGACCGTGTTGGGCCTGTGGAAAGGAAGGGCACTTCGCCAAGGAATGCAGATCTAAAACCCAGGGAAACGGGAGGGGGAGAGGGCAATTGGGCCGTGCACAGCCCTCTCCCACTTGGGACATGAGGCGGCGCAACTATGCCAACCCCAGATGGGGCGTGGTGCCCCCAAACCCACTGCCCCCTCAAGAGGCAACCAATCTTATGGCTCAACCGACAGTCCAGCTGAACCTGTCCTTATCTCAGGGACAGCAAGGACCACCCTCTGGGGGAAAGACCCCAGGGTGGCCCTGGCAATAAAGTGTGATAACCCGCCAGTGGTGTGAGGGATCTGTTCCCTTTATGATACCTTAAATGACACCACTGTTAGTGTCTCCTTTTTGATTGATACTGGAGCAGACGTTACAGTTATCCCTGAGACGAGCTGGCCTCTGAGTTGGAAATTGGAAGATGCCCCCATGGTGGGTGGAGTTGGGCGATTAACCCGAGCTCAGAAGAGCGCTCAATTGGTTGCAGTCACACTCCACACTGAAAAGGGACCGGAGAAAACCATTACTCTCTTCCCATATGTCATGTCAGGAGTCCCTCCCCCTTTGGGAAGGGATGCTTTAGCCCTGTTAAAAGCCAGGGTGACAAATTTACCATAAGGGCCACTGCCGCATACCCACTTCCACCGATTAAACTGACATGGAAATCGTCCAACCCAGTGTGGGTCGAGCAGTGGCCCCTGTCGAAGCCTCGAATGGGTGCTCTTCTCGAGCTAGTCGACCGCGAACTACGAGGTCATATAGAGCCTTCTACTAGCCCATGGAACACTCCAGTTTTTGTAATACCCAAGCAAACTAGTGAAGGATTTCACCTCCTCCATGACCTGCGTGAAGTAAACAAGATAATTCAACCAATGGGTCCTGTCCAAACGTTGTTGCCTATGAACTGTTGCCAGATCACGGTGGATCGGGCGCTGGTGCCAGTTCGGTGCAGTGACCTGACCGTGACTATCATCCAATACATGGACGATATCCTGATCGCTGCGCCGTCAGGAAGTCAAGTGGACCAGCTAGTGTCAACAGTCTCAGAGACTGAAAACAAATGGGTTTGAAATCGCGAGCGTGAAAATTAAAAAAGGACCATAAGTTTTTTGGGAGTGGGGATCATAAGTTCTTACATAACCCCTCCAGATAAAAATACGTCAGGACATCAAAACACTCCATGATATGCAACAATTAGTGGGATCCTTACAATGGCCCCGCAATATTGTCCTGATTTCTCCTGAAACCATGGCTCCCCTGTACAATCTTTTAAAAGGAAAAAAAACGTGGGAGCAAAAGACTCTGATGACAGGAGCAATGAACTCTCTCGATTTTATCGAGCGACAAGTATCATCAAGCATGCTCGCCAGGTGGAACCCAAATGAACCACTTGATCTGTATGTATACTTCACGGAAAGGGGGGGAGTAGGGGCACTAGCCCAGGGCCCCCCTCAAAAAGTTCAACCAATACAGTGGATAGTCCTAGGAAAACTGTCACGCGCATTCTTTCCAGGAGTCGAGTGCCTTGGTAACCTCATCATGAAAGGCTAACACGCCCTAAGACACCTAGGTATCAAACCCGCCACGATATATCTACCCTTTCATAAACAGCTGCTACCACAATCAGTAGTGATGTCAGAATCCGTAGCCATAGCCCTTGCCAGATTTCGCAGAGAAGTTCAATACGCTATTAAGCCCCCTTGGGCTCAAATGCTGAAAATTGTCAACATCGACCTCCCATGGAAGATCATGGACCAGCCCCAATGGGGACCAACGGTCTTCACAGATGCATCCTCAGCAACCTCAACCGCGGAGGTGGTATGGCAATCGGGAGGAGAATGGCACAGCATTAAAATGACCGTTTGTGCACTTTCAGTCCAGCAATTAGAAGCGATGGCCATAGTACTAGCCTGTGGACTGTTCCCAGTGGAACACCTCAACATAGTGACCGATTCAATGTTCGTAGCCAAACTTTGCTTGGCCATGTCGGAGCCCAGCGTGTCAACATTCACGGTCACTCTAACGCTAGAAGAAGCACTTTTCTCCCGAAAAGGCACTATATCGGTCATCCACGTCAACAGCCACAACCCAATCAAAGGGTTTTACCAAATTGGTAACGACAAAGCAGATGCCACTGCAAAAGGATTATGGACACTAAGAGATGCCTGCCAGCTACATGAGTCCCTCCACATTGGAGCTAAAGTGCTAGCTAAGAGATGTGGAATTTCGACCACTGACGTGAAACACATAGTAGCTACGTGTCCCCACTGTCAACAAGCACCACTATGGTCCAGTGGAGTCAACCCTAGAGGTCTGAAAGCCTCTGAGGTGTGGCAGATGGATTTTACACTCTGTCAGTTGCTGAGACCTCCAGCGTGGCTAGCAGTAACTGTAGACACATATAGCGGGGTGATCGTAGCCACACAACACCTTAAGGCTGACTCCAAAGTAACCATCCAACATTGGCTGACAGCCATGGCGTGGCTTGGTGTCCCTAATCAGATCAAAACAGACAATGGTTTGAATTTTGTGTCCAAATCAGCCCAGGCATTCGCTCAGAAATGGGGTATTACTGTAATATATGGCATCCCGTATAATAGTACAGGACGAGCCATAGTTGAACGAGCAAATCAAACTCTGAAATCTAAGTTAGAGGTATTAGCAAAAACAGAAGGTTTTACCACCACCGTTCTCCCAGGAAACCAAGCACGCTTGCTAGCGACCGCTTTGTTAGCACTAAATCAATTCCCCAGGGGAGAGGAGGTGAATAGCCTCGTCCAAAAACATTGGGCCACTTGAGCGCTAGAAGAAGGCCCGTCAGTTATAGTTAGAAACGAGCTGGGAGAATGGGAACAAGGGTGGAAATTAGTTCTGACAGGGCGAGGGTATGCTGCAGTCACAAAAGATGGCAGAATCAAATGGTGTCCGCTTAAGTCCATCAAACTAGACCTTCAGAATAAAACTAATGAAAGCTGTGAGTTTCTGTTCACAGGAACGGATCATCGGATGCTCCCATAATCCTTATACCCCGGTGACAAGAGAAGCCAATAAGTCGGCAAGCGTCCTGTCTAAGCCTGAGAGTTCCACAATGGCAGAATCCAGACAACAGCAAAGCGGCCTCTGTGGGGGAGGGGGCTGCGATGCCTTTGTGTGATCTTATCTTTGGACCTTGTATACTAAATAAGCTTGTGTCGTTTGTTAAAAGCAGGTTAGAGAAAGTTTACATTATGTTGGTAGAACACCAACAACTACTTTAAGAGTGTATTTACTCAGGTTTATCCCCAGTTACCAGTTACCTCCTAGTTTTCTCCTGGTTATTGTGCCTTATGTTTTTTATTTAAGTTATGATGTCTGCCTCTTAAGATTGTTATCAGAATTGTTTTTAGATTGTTATATTTTAGCTAATTTGGTTGTGCATAGGGAGGGGGGAAATGTGGGTGGTTAGGGTCTGTCGGCCAGAAGATATCGTGCTGTACGGAAAGGTGGAGCCCCTCCCTTGATGGGCAGTAGCGTGTGGTCTGTGATGGAAGCAAGCGGAAGTGACGTTGTGGGCCTAGGCTATATAACACCATGTGACTCGACAATAAACGCCATTTGCCATCCACCACATTGGTGTCTGTGAACTGATGGCCTGGGGTTGGTCGCTGTGCCGGTCCTGAACCAGGTCGCCACTGCCCCCTGAAGGCAACACCAACCTGAACTTCCCCTGGCACAAGATTAGCCCATTCCCCCTCATCCTTTCACCAGACACGTGGGAGAATAGACCAACCCCCACCTCGCTACAGCCTCCTTTAAGGTAATTGTAAAGTGCAATATGGTCGCCCCTGAGCCTCCACTTTTCCAGACTGAACGATCTCAGCTGCCTCTGCTGCTCCTTGTCAGACTTGTTCTCCAGACCCTTCACCAGCTTTGTTGCCCTTCTCTGGACTTGCTCAAGCACCTTGATGTCCTCCGTGTAGTGAGGAACCCAAAACTGAACACCGTACTCAAGGTGCGGCCTCACTAGAGACAAGGGCAAGTTAGTTAACGTCAAAGAAATAATTTGGGAGTGGGAAGACCTGACTGGTCTTTTACCACTGGACCTTTACCCAGTCTTTGGACTTTGCAAACAACTCTTTTTCCTTGTAAATCTGACATATCTAGGAATGCTGAGGCAACTTGTATCAGTGCATCTCTGACTTTTGACAGCAGGAATTGTATCATACTCCTATGGATATACTCTGTAAGATTGATTAAAGAATTTCTTGTCACACACTATTTGATTTTTTTTTTTTTTTGGTAGCTTTCTTTAACTGAAATTTAGTAACTTTACCTGCACCTTCAGTTTTCCCATTAGCCTAGAGTGTTAGATGGTGATGTAAGATAACTGAACTTGGCCTGATAAGTTTGAGAAACTCGGCATAAATAACCTGAAATAAGTCAATTTATACTTCATTTTGGATGCCATGTCCAATTAAATGGTTGTCTGCAGTGAAAATTTCTGACTAATCACCCATTTCTCATGAACCTGAGGAGCAGTCCACATGAAAAGTTGGCTTTGTCAGTTTAAGTGAAAGGCTCTGTTCCTATTTTGTTCCAAAAGTGGTTCCCTCCATTTCCCTTTCTGTTTTCTACTTGTAAATTCTCAAGTATTCCACAACTTCTCATGAGTGTTGCTGCCTTACAGTATTGCTACTACACAGAAGTTTCTTTTCTAGACTCATTATTGTGGTAGTTTTACTCAGGTGTGCGGCCAAGCTCCACCACAATCGCCTTCTCATTTCCCTCCTCAAAGAGGAATGGGGAGAAAATACGATGAAAAGGACTCAAGGGTTGAGATAAAGACAAGGAGATCACACAGTAATTATCGTGACAGGCAAAACAGACTCAGCATAGGGAGACAGTAAGATTTATTACCTATTACTAACAAACTAGAGATGTGAGAAACTGTCGTAGTTTAACCCGGCCAGCAGCCAAACACCACACAGCCGTTCACTCACCCTCCCCCCTCCCTCTCTGGGATGGGGAAGAGAAATGGGAAAATGAAGCTCGTGAGTTGAGGTAAAGACAGTTTATTAAGACAGGAAAATAATAATAACAATAATAGCAATAATAATAATAATGATGATAATAGTACTACTACTAATAATGTGTACAAAACAAGTGATGTACAATGCAATTGCTCACCACCTGCTGATCGCTGCCCAGCCTAACCCCGAGCAGTCTGGCCCCCCTCCTCCGGCTGGCCACCCCTATATATTGTTTTGCATGACGTCAGATGGTATGGAATACCCCTTTGGCTAGTTTGGGTCAGCTGTCCTGGGTCTGTCCCCTCCCAGCTCTTGCTGCACCCCCAGCCTGTCCATTGGCAGGAGAGAGCAAGAAGCTGAGATGTCCTTGGATTAGTGTAAGCACTGCTCTGCAACAATTAAAACGTCAGCGTGTTATCAGCACTCTTCTCATCCTAAGTGAAAACATAGCATTCTACCAACTACTAGGAAGAAAATTAACTCTGTCCTAACTGAAACCAGAACAGAAACAAATGAAAGAAACAAAAATCACTTTCCCCCCCAACCACCCTCTTCCATCTGCTCCCCTCGAGTAGTGCAGGGGAATGTGGGAACAGTAGTTGTGGTCAGTCTATAGCGCTTCTTCTCCTCCACTCCTTCTCGGTTACTCTAGTCCCCTGTGCTGTGGGGCCCCTCCCATGGGATGCAGTCCTTGCTGAACTAATCTAGCATGGGCTTCTCATAGGCAGCAACTCTTCAAGAACTACTCCAGATATGGGTCCGTACTATGGGGTCCCTCCCTCAGGAGCAAATTACTCCAACCTGGGTCCCCCACAGGCTGCAGCATGGAACCCTGCTCCACTGTGGTATTCCATGGGCTGCAGGGGGACAGCCTTCCTCACCAGGGTCCTCACCACAGGCCACACTGGACTTCTGCTCTGGCACCTGGAGCACCTCTCCCCCTCCTTCTTCACTGATCTTGGTGCCTAAAAGGCTGTTTCTCACTCCTCTCACTCTCCCAGCTGCTGTGTGGCACAACATTTTTTTTCCCCGTCTTAAATATGCTCTCACAGAGGCGCAAAACAACACCACTTGTGGCTCAGCTGTGGTCAGCAGTGGGGTTCTTACCAAACATGGGGCAGCTTCTAGATCCTTCTCACAGAAGCCACCCCTACAGACCCCTGCAACCAAAACCCTGCCACATAAACCCACTACAATTATAAATAGTGCAGTATAGTCAGTGACATATATATATATCACAGTCTTGATTCATATGAATTTTACAATTCTGAGATAGATTCAGGTCATTTTTTTTATTTTTATTTTTTTGCCTAAAGAAAGCAACATGACATCTCTGGGAAATGCTGATGCTTCACTGTTTTCAGCTTTGTCAACAGACATTACAGAGAAGACAGAATCAGAATCTTCTCAGAAGTGCACAGTGACCATAGGAAACACAATGGATTTAAGCTGGAACAAGGGAAATTCCAGTTACGTAGTAGGAGGAAAAATCACAATGCATGCAGTGAAAATAAACCTGTTGCTCAGACAGGCTATGAAATCTCCCTGTGAATTCTTTTTTTTTGGAGGTACTCAGACTGGAAAACAAACTGGGTAACATGATCAAAGTTGTCCCTAACTTAAGTATAGAACTGTATTTGATAGCCTCCAGATGGGTTTCAACTGGGGAACACTTAAATGGATCAAAGAAATTCACAAAGAATTTTGCACATACCTACTACACTCTTGCTAAAATAAATACAGAATATTTGAATAGTCTCATGTTTTTTTGTTTCTCTATTGGAATTTAATTATTTAAAAATATATATTTGATGATACATTGGTTAGCTTTCCTTAAGTATCACTGTTTAATGGCATATTAAAATTTTGACAAGTTTTTCTGGCTGAAAATACTCTTGGATTAATTGTAAAGATTTTGTATGGACTGACCAGACCAGAATGTCCTGAGAGAGCATTTAATTACTATTCTTTAATCAAAGAGTTGTGGGTTGTCTCTTTCCTTTTATTTATTATTATTTTTTTAAATTTCCATCCATTTCATAATATTCACTTGGTGAGAAAAATGTTATTTCCAAATCAATATCATAAGTAGTTTGAGTGAAAGGAAGAGAGAAAGAGAAAAATAAACATATATATTTAAAAGCAGGTTGCTATCATTGTTTTTTAAAAACTTTGTAGTTTGGATACAGTACTTACAGTACTGTACCATACATGGTACCTAGCATGGTATGATCTCATCTTATTTAAACAGAAAGGTCTTTTTATCCCGCTTTTCAACACTTTTTTTTTTTTTTTCCCTTGGTTCACAGTATATTTCAGTGAAGAAAATTAATTAAAAAACTGCTTTTGTCAAAATGAATTTGCTGTTTCGTCAAAGTTTTCTGTGTTTCATCTTAATTTGGAAATACTGTGCTACTTTACTTGTATAAGTAAGGTAAATTATTTTTAATTGTTTTTCCTTTGTTGTACAGTATTGAGATTTTCTCACAGGCAACTGGCTTCTTACTACTTATTAAAAGAGCATATCTGTCTTTTTTCAAATGTTTTTGTGAGCTTTTTTTTTTTTTTTTAACCCACACATGTTACAGACGACTGCATATGTCATTTTCTAGAGAGCAACATAAATTTATTGAATATGCTATCAAGCAGTAGGTGTGAATTTAGCACACAATCTTTTAGATAAACTGCATGACAGTCTTCAACAAAAATCTTGATATTTGGCTGCCATTTGTAAGCATGTTTTATAAAATGAAATCTAAAGTAAGCCATTGCATATAAAATTATTTTGTTTTATTGTGTTTTATTTATTTGGTTGTTTTTGCTTTTTTGTTTGCTTCATTTTGTTTTGGTGTTTACAATTCATATGACATTTGTTTGTTACTCTTATATATCAAATCGTAATAAATGAAGTCACAGTCATAAGTTGCTAAATATAAAAATTTATAAAACAGGTAAATTTTTTTCCTGAACTAGTTTTTCTTATCTGATTATTGCAAGTCAGATTATTTATTTCTTTAGTTAGTTAGTTAGCTTTTGTCTCCCCTGCCTTCAACTTTGCATCATTCAATTACTACTGTTTTTTATAAAAGCTCTAAGGAAATGGAATATACTGATTTTTATTTTTTTTCTTGAGATCTAAGATACTATGTAATTGATCTCTGGGTCTTTAATAAGCACAAGTCAATTACCAGTCACTTTATTATTTGCTATAAATATTATGCTATTAGTTTACGTGATAATATTCATAACAATTACTACAGAAGTATGTTTTGAAGTATACAAGAGCCAATGCAGAGCAGAACTGAGATCATCTGGGTGCATAAAGGAATCATACGGACCCTGGGAAGGCATTTGAAGGAAATTGCTGTGACTTGTAGTGCTCAGAATTAAGTTCTTCTTTCAGTGCAATTTAATGGGAAGTGAATCCCATTTTAAAGGGAATCCATATCCCTAAAACTTAGGTAAATTTAATCATGTTACAGTCTTCTGAATGTCAAACTATTGTTTTTGTTTTTAATTATTTTGACTTGATTGAAAATAAGTAGATCTGGGTGAAAAAGAGCTGAGTGAAATATTCATTGTTTCCTGTTTTTGACTTAGCAATTGAAGTGGAACATTAAAAAATATTGAAGATGAAATGTCTTCTTGACATTTTAGCATGAATGTTTACCATGGTGTGGATGTTTGAGAAAAACATGACTTCCCACTAACTCACACTGTCACATTCTTTTAAAGAAAAAACTGCAGGAAAAAGCTTTTAGCTGTTCATCACACTAAAATATGAGTTTAACCAAGGACTAAAACAATGATTACTTTTTACTCCATGAAATATGTTAATACATGTGTATCTTTTTCTCCAAAGCCTGACTAAAGAATGGATAATGATTTCCCTAGAGGAAAAATAAATAAGTGGTCCCAAAGACTGCATCCCTTTTTAAATACAGAAAGGTTGTTTCTGTGTGCTCTTTCAGTGCCATGTTATGTCTGGGGCTGGAAGCAGAGGTGCCAAAATATTGTGAAATGCTGTTCTTGTGGCATTTTCTTCTAAGCCTGAGACTGCTAAGAAATCTGACAAGAAAGCCTCTTTTCAGATTTCTGCCCCAATTGTGCAGACTTGAGGGGTTCACGTAGTTCTAATAAGCTTCAGCTAAGTCTGTGAATTGAGATGCTCATCTCAATCACGTATGAATTCCAAACTTTCTAAGTCCCACCCATCACTAATCTACATCTGAAAGTTACAGTTCTACCTCCAGCAATAGTTTTCAAATAAATGTCCATGCATTTGAAGGAAATGTCAAAGTACACCAGGTATGTCAGGCTGTACTAGAGAAGTACATTTCATTGATGCATTGTATATGGCACATCATTCAGCACTCAAGAGATTAATCATCAAGTCTCTACGTTCTTTTCACTTTCCAAAGTTTGCCAGCTATGCTATCTTGCATAGCTATAGAGTATGTAAAAGGTTGCTTGCTTTCCTGTGAGCCCAGCTATTTTTGTCCCTTTCAGACAAGAAGAAAAGCAAATAAAATTTGTCTTACTTTATAAAAAGTGGCATTCTGTTTGTTGCTATAAGTGAACATGTTGGCTTTCTTCCTCACTTGTAACAACCTTTTTGTTTTCTTCTTTAATTTATACCAAAGTTATCATATACTCATTACAACTTAAGTGAAATAAAACATGAAAGAAGAAAAAGTCTTTATGAACCCCAAAATAGAAATATAATATACAATGTTTCATAAAGAAACAATACTAATACAGCTGTACAGAATGCGAGTAAAATATATCCTTGTAGCAAATTGGTGGAATGCATGTTTTTTTTATAAACTAGCAAGTTCAAGTTTTGGTTTATTTCTGCATTCTATTCTCTTGTAGTAAGCCTTTTCCTAGAAGCCAATAGAATCGTATCAGCATTAATGTAAGTACTAGCCCAGTGGAATTAAAACCAAATATTTTCTGTAACATAAGTACACCAAAAAATTGTTTTTCTTTTTGTTTGTTTCTCTGAGCACACAAACCATCCGTATCAAGAGAGAGAGAGAGCTGCATTGTAACAGTAAACTGGACAATCCATCAATTAGCCACAATTTTGTGATAACATTATGTCACAATTCTGAAATACATATATTCTCTCTATATATATTTAATAGTTATATATACATACAATATAGAAGAAAAAATAACACCCTATAAAATAGAAGAAAATATATTTCTTTAGCATGATCAGTGACCATGTTAAGTTCACCATTACCTTCACAAAAGCAGAGATTTTATCTTTATGTCACCTTCCTTTTCTATGTCACTTCAACTATTTTCACCCAAACAGATGCCATAAAGAGGGTAAAACTATAAGTTGGTAAAACTGTACAGTATTTCTTTATTAGCTAATATACATACGGGAGAAACAGGACTAACAAGCCATTAGGTTAAATGTTAAGATCTATATTGCTCTGCAATGATATTGCAGTCTTTTTTAATCATGAAGCCAACGAAGTGGGTCAAATAGGCTGATCCATTTTGCCATTGGGAATCTGACTCTTATTCTGACTCTATTCTGACTCCAGAATTTTAATATTTTTCATGCCAGTATTGATTTTTGAATCATTGAGTTGCTAATCATTACTAGAATTTAAATATTTATTATTACTTACTATCTAAATTATCTCATCTCTACTGCATTTTTACTTCTGTTATTTTGCACAGTTCTAGTTTGTGTACTTTCTCTCTGATTTTTCTCATCTTAGTCTTTTCAGAAGTCTAAGCTAAGGTTACAAAGCTGTGCTGTGTCCAAACTACGTTTTGGATCACAGACAGCTGAAGCCCTGGGAAGAGGATTACAGGATCAACAAATTTGCTTCAGGTGATGAAGAACTGTTGGCAACAATCACAGCTTCACCTGTGGTAGTTCATAGTTTGATTACAATGACTCTCTTCGAAAAGAAATCCCCGTCTTCCTTGAGTTGTTATTATTTCTGTAGAAATACCAGTCACTGGTTAAGGTCATTTCTTTTTGGCACATATTTCATGGTGTGAAATAATAAAATAATTATTCAAGGATCCAGATCTTGTTGCAATGACTCCACAGATGTTTGTCACCACTCTTACCATGAGTCATCACAGAGGAAAGAGTATGAACAGATCTATAATGAATAGGTATGATTAAATAGGGCTTGTACAAAAGTGTGAAATAGTGAAATTAAAATGATACAATAGCTAAAATGATACATCTCAGTACTCTTCAGTAGTCTATTGTCATGATTTTGGCTGGGACAGAGTTGATTTATTTCATAGAGGCTCACACAATACTTTGTTTTAGATTTTTGATGAAAATAGTAGTAATCATATGCTGATGGTTTTAGTTGTTGCTGAGCAGTGTTTGCACAGAGTCAAGGACTTTTCTGCTTCTTGTGCTGCCCTACCAGTAAGCAGGCTGGGGATGCACCAGAAGCTGGGAGGGGACAGAACCAGGACAGCTGACCCAGACTGACAAAAGGGCTGTTCCATACCATTTGATGTCACGCTGAACAATTAATATGGGCAGGAGGGTGGGAGGGGTAGAGCTGGCTGGGAGCTGCTTCGTGATGGTCTGGGCAACAGTCAGTGAGCGGGAAATAATTGCACAGGGTATCGCTTGCTTTATGTATTCTTTTACTATTATTATTTTCCCTTCCTTTTCTGTCCTATTAATCTGTCTTTATCTCAACCCATGAGATTTTACTTTTTTTCCCTTCAATTCTCTCTCCCCCATCCTAGTGGATTTTTATTTTTTATTATTTTTAACTGTAATAATACAAGATCCACTAATCCAGACAACAGGAGCAATAATGAGTAACAGATGATATTCAGCTAATATTGTACTTACTAGCAGCACCTGGCATCCTGTTAGGAAACTGCTCCAAAAATAAGTTTCTCTTTAATTTTCTTTTTAAGTTTCTCTTATATGATAACCATTTGCTGAAAAACACAATAATCTGATGAATATGATTCATTTTTGTTAGAACTGTCTGTGTTTTTCTTTTGTGTTTTCAAGTTTCAGACAGATAATGTACAGTTACTGTAACAGAAAAACAAAACAAAGCAAAAACCAAACCAAAAAAAAAAAAAAAAAAAGCTTTGCTATTATTCATTCATAAAAACAGAGCTACCATTTTGTTAGGTAACTGTTGTAGGTAAATTTCCTATGCTTTTTCTTTCTAAAAATATTTTCTTAAATGGTACCAGTCTATGAAGTTAAAATTAATTCAAAAATTAATTCAAAATTGTATTTAGAACATGTTAATTCAGAACTCAATGTTCTTTGTTCTTTTACTTATTTTAACTCACTGCTATTCACATATAATTTATTTTCTGAAATAAAATGTTTTGCCATGATGCTGTCTCATATTCCAATGAAATGTGTGTTATGATATACTCCAGTGAAAATCACTGGTCTCAATGTCCCTCACTCAAAGACAGAAGAATATTCGAGACTGCAGGATTAGAAAGTACTTTTGACAACAACAGTTAGAATTCTATCAAAAGCTCTTCCACAAAATACATTATGGAAAGTCTTTCAGTTTTATTTTTATTGAAAAATTTAACCAGAATAACTTAAACATTTCAATCTTACAGACTATGTTGGTAGTATCATAACACTGAAATAACAGTAAGTAAGCAAAAAGAAGGCCAGGACAAGTGAGTACAAACTAACAATGGAAGGACTTTAAGGAAATTAGGTGAACATAAAACAGAACACCTTCCTTAGCTTTGGTGTCATGTTTTGATCTCTTGGTGAATAAATATATATTTAATGAACATTATCTGCTCTATTTATTACCTAGTTCTCCAAGTTGTCACGTTAAGGGGTGTAGCTGATTAACCGTTACGGGCCCGGTCAGATTCAGGGTACTGAACCAGTCGGACATTCACCAAAAACACATTAAACGTCTGGGCGTCCAGTCAGACATTCACCATCAACGCATTAACGGCCTGGGGGTCCGTTCAGACATTCACCAAAAACGCATTAACCTTCTGGGGGTCTGTTCAGACATTCACCAAAAACGCATTAACCATCTGGGGGTCCGTTCGGACATTCACCAAAAATGCATTAACCGTCTGGGGGTCTGGTTAGATTCAGAACACTGAACTATCACGGATAACCACCCTCACCCTTGTTGCACTTAATGAGAGTTATCACAATGCAATCAAGTATGGTTTATTACAGCAACAGATAATCAGGTTCTTTTGGATTGTCGGCGATAGTGACTGTCTGCAAAAGCAAGCTAGTATGCATAAAATACACAGGTGTTATAGGTGTTACAGATGTTACAGGTGTTATAGGTGTTGTAGGTGTTACAGGTGTTATAGGTGTTGTAGGTGTTTATAGATGTTACAGATGTTTACAGGTGTCACAGGTGTGCAGCCTAGAAATAAACGCGTTAAAAGGATCAAAGACTCTATAGAGATTTATAAGCAAGTATTCAGATCTCACCCAAAGGCGTCCCAATGGGGGGGGAAGAGAGGCTCAGCCCGTCGACTGATCCCAGGAGTCAGAAGGTCCTAAGGATGTTGTATTTCCTCGGGATGGTATCTCCCCTGACGGTGGTATCTTCCCTAACATCCCCCCTCTCTTAGGCCAATTTATATTATTTTCTATCTTTTAGGTGGAGCTTGAGTGGCTCTAGTCAACCATATCTTAGTTATGATTGGTGTAAAGTTTTCCCGTCTCCGTTTAAAGTAATAGGCTTCGAGAAATTCAGAGCGCATGCTCAGTGAGGGGTAGTCGCACCTTGGAGGCGGGTAGCTTTTGGGATGGAGGTGTGTTTTGGTATTATAATGATATTATAATGAGCAAAAAGTACACTAGGGTACAGCATTTGTCAAAACATGACAGGTCTTTGGCTTAGGGTGGCAAAAAGTGCAGCTTTATGCACAAGAACAATCGAGGCCCCACCTGATTACAGAGCCTAGCCGTGGTGTCTCCACTCCACTCTACGCTCCGTGCTGTTCCTTAGAGCTAGCACACCAAGTTTCCCCAGCGCAATAGCATCTAAGGTTGGGAGCCTAGGAAATGCTCAGGTAATGCAGTTATGCTCTACCCTGAAAGCCTCTTCAATGCTATACCTTTTCATTGAAATGTGAATGTTATTTTCCTAGTTACTTCAGGCATTTACACCACACAAGTCAATGTTGTTGTTCACAGAAGCTTCTCACTTGAAGCTCACAGAAGCTTCTCACTTGAATGATACCTTTTTATTATTGTTAAATACTAGAATTTCACATAGCATTTATATGAGGATAGTGTTCTATTATTGCAAGATTTTGGAATTAGAACAGGAAAGAATGATGCTGAATTCTTTGTACACCTACTGATTTTCAGAGGCCACTTCTAACAGAAAGGTTCAGCAACTTGGGATACCAAGTATCTGAACGATCAGAACAATCAGTCATTAAATTCCTCATAGTAAAAGTTATTCCTCCTCTTCTGTATCCCTTAAGGAAGCATGGGAGAATGTGTAAAACAATTGGTACAAAGCTACAGAGAAACATACAATGTATTTGGATCAGCTTGTAATCTATGGACAAATGCAATTGAAATACAAACTTCACATTCAGTCAGGATGCTATTATTATTTGTGCATTATTCAAAGTATTTTTTAAACCTGTTACATATTAATAAACTAATTGCTGAAGAAACTATAGCTGTCTACTCTCATATCAATTGAAAATAATAATAATCATAAAAAAATCTCAGTAGCCAATCATTAATTCTATGTCAAAATATCAACAAAACTAATTATCTCAGAATTTCAATATTTTATACCAAGTTACTCAAATCTACTTAGTCAACATACTGAGTTAGAATCTCATGTGGACAGCCATCTCTCAACAGTTTTTTTTATTTTGTTTGTTTTTTTAATTTAGATTTTAGATGGATATACAATCCCATGAGAAATAGTACTGTTTCTCTGATATTTTCTACTTAATAATAATAATAATAATAATAATAATAATAATAATAATAATAAAGTTGAGTCTCTAATGAACATGAACAATATTTAAGAGAAAGAGATCATTTCACCTTCCTAAAATAATTTTGAATACCATTTAATTTGTAATAGGGACGCTGCTTATAGATAAATATTTACATACAGATAAAAACAAATCTGGAATATGATTTCACAAAGTTAAATTGCAGGAGTTGCTATCATTCACTAACTGTCTAAAGCCCCATGGTGTAGTGCAGTGGTCTGCTGAACCATTCAATAACTGAGAGCTTAGCTTCCAAGTACTGTCTAAGAGTGAGCTATTTTGTAGCAGGCTTATGTTTTGTTACCCATGAAGGTTTATGGAAATTGGCCCCAGCTGAGATAAGTGAAAAGAGGAAGACACCAAAGAAGCTAATTTCTACCAGGCACCTGTCGAACATCAAACAAAGTAATGGGAAAATATTTGATTTTCTGTTGCCAGTTGTCAGAGGTCAAAACAAAAAATGAGTTTAAAAACTCATTACAAAATCTGAAGGAGTATAATTTCATTAAGGCTATTAATGAATATCATCTATGAATTTTTTCAAGATCTTCCTTAGAATTACATTTAGTAGCTACTGGGGGAAGTTGTATTCTGTTTGTTTTTAAGCTCATTTTACTCTCTAGTAAAATAAATTATTAGAAATAAAATATGGAAGATATATATATATATATATATATATATAGCATACAAGTATCTATTTTGTGAAAATGTTAAAATGAGTTTTATTCTGTCTCTTAAAGCCAGCATGAGATAAACCCTCCTAACAAAATTCACATATAGTGACTGTTCCTCTGTAGTTCCTTCAAGTAGTAACAGTGTGATTTTTATCAGTCAGACTTGACATTACAGAGATTTGTCTTTTAATTTTATCACACAATTTATAGGAATTTCTCAATTTATTACTTAATATCATATTTGAGTAGTATTTAACCTACCTTAGCAAGTAGCCCTACCCGTGGGCACTTCTGACTGTGCTGTGAAAGAAAATGGGGGGAAAAAAATAAATCTGATTATGAGTAAAACTGATGACAGACTAAAAATACTTAAAATAAGAATCCTGCTTGACATCTATGATATCTGAATTTATTGCTGTTTACTTTTATTTTGAAAGTGACTAGCAATTAATAGTGTTATTAGCTTTTCTTTAGAACTCTGTACTGAAAAGAATCTTGTGATAAGAAAAAAAGGGATTATAACACAAGCTACATGGATCAAACATATTTCTTCAGAACTGGATTACTGTATTTACTTGGATGAAGGAAGATGCACCACCATCTGAAAGAGCCTTTCAAATTAAACTGTATTTTCACTATGTCTATGGGCAGAATAGAAAAGATGATAACCAATTCTTTGGAGATGGCTAATAAATTACTTTAAGTGGTACAGTCCAGTGCCTTCAGCTCCAACTGACATAATCAATTGGAAGAAATGCCACTGTATTTCCTCCTATTTATTTTTAAGTCCAGGTATAAACCTGGACTTTAAGGCTGAGATAAACAGCTCATCCTACCCTAGAATTTTATCCTTCAAAATATGGTAAAAGTCTGAAGGGTGTGATCAGGCTGCCCTTTTAAGAGTGATTTTGCCTCATATGTCTGCTTAATACATTGCTTATAGCTGATTGCTACACATCAAGAAGAGGATCCTATTCAACCTTAAAAGTGGAATATTAACTGTACACCCTAGGTATGTACATTTTTCTGAGCTGATAAATAGTTCTCCTTTTTTTTTTTTTTTTTTTTTTCTTTGTATGTGTGTGTAGATTCCACAATGTCCACATATCAGACTGCCTAGTAGAAGAAAGAGTAACAAGGCAAATGAAAAGCCAGCTTAGCTAAGAGGAATCACTAAGAGAAAGATGAATTTTATTTTCTTCTTTTTTCTCCTTAGAACTAATTCGTTATTTTGTAGAAAAAAAAGTTTGCTGTCTAACAGTTTTCATTTCTGAAATATAATCTGACGCTTGTGAATATTATAGCCACAAAAGCACATATTTATTTTATGTATTTTTTCCCTTTATTTTGCATTTTCTAAGACAAATGTAAAGTTAAGTCAAAACACACTCCGACAGTTTAGAAGATTTCAAGCATATGTGCTATCTGTTAAATGAAACTGGAGAGAAAAGGTGAAGAGATGCTCTCCAAGAGTGATATTCTCTTCAAGATCTTACTGACACCAAAGGTTAGTCTTACCATAAAAGACTTTTTGTTTGTTTGCTTATTCCTTTTTGCAGAAGGAGTAGTAAGTTGCATTTGTCCAGCAGTGGAGCCAGCATGTTGATTTAGACAAGAAGAGAAGGAAATAAAAGAGAAAAAAAAAAAAAAAAAAAAAAAAAGCCCTGGGGCAAGTTTTAATATACAAAAGTAAAGACTTGCAGCCATCTGGCATTTTGACAGAATGCATCAGCTACCCTCCTGTAGCTCCTTCTTTTTAATCTGCAAGGTTAACTGCTAGCCTGCCTTGCAGGTATTTATACTGGAAACACAGGTTTCTGTCCTCTAAGAATGCTGTATGTTTACTCCACTTAAAACAAAAATCTTGAACAGCTTTGCTGTTTGTTTAGATCACTGTATATTACTAGGGTTGGTCCAAGCTTGCAGTCTTCTCTCATACAAAATTCCCATTGAATTTAAAGGGGTTTTGTGTAAGAACAGTGGGATCAGCCTTTATACTTGCATTCTGTCTTTACAGGATAAGAAGTGTTTGTAAACTCTTTTAATAGGAAAATTTAAACTACTGCTACGTGAATGCATAGGCTTTCTTTTGCAAGGCAGAAGGATTATTTATCTCTGGCTAAAGCAAATTCTACAGACATTTTGTTTACATGTACCATGCTGACTAGGAGTCAGTATTTTGTTTATGTTATAATGCATGATTTCTACTCCAAAAACAAAGAAACAAAACATACACACACACACAGCCACTACCAAAACAAAAAGAGACTATGTTTTCAGGTAGCTCATTTTCGTTACACACAGAAAAGTAGTATGTATGTAACAGAACTTGTTTCCTGCAGGACATTTAGCTTTCAGTGCCCACACAGTTCCCTTAGGCTCCCTCTTGGTATGCGAATACTTGAAAAACACAACCACAAAATTCTTCATGCCACGAACCCTTTCAGCAGCATGCAATACGTCTCCCCTTGTGCACAATCTGTTATCTATAGAAAGATAGAGGTATCATTTACCTGTAAAACACAACCAGTTTGTTCATAAGAGACCAAAGTATACAAGCTCTGTTAGATGTTTTAGGGCTCAGAAGTAGATTTACTCTGAGTTAGTTTTAGAATGGCAGCAAGATTTCCAAATTTCATTTACATTAAGTGTATCTAATGCAGTATCAAAAGGATTTGTATTATGGCTACACACACATAAATAAATATTTATTACTGTTTTAAACATCCTTAAAACTATTTGAGCACTCAAAAAAAGATGTTAGTATAAACTAATATGTTCCCCACAGTCTCCAAAGGCTAGCATTTATTGGGTTTTCAAAGTGGTTTTCTAGAAGCCATCTAAAGAAAGTGTTTTGTTGTTGTTATGCTTGTTGTTTCAAATTTATTGACAACATTTTTCAATTGACACCTGTTTTCCCAAAGAATGCATTAAAAGGCGGTTTTGAATTGTCACAGGCACTTATAAAATAATCAGAATAAAAACCCAGAATCACAGAATTGTAGGGGTTGGAAGGGACCTCGAAAGATTATTGTGTCCAACCTTCCTGACAAAGCAGGTTCCTTAGAGCAGACTACCTAGGTAGGCGTTCAGACGGGTCTTATATATTTCCAGAGAAGGAGACTCCACAACCTCCTTGGGCAGCCTGTTCAGCGCTCCGTCACCCTCACTGTGAAGAAGTTCTTTTCAATGTTGGTATGGAACTTCCTGTGCTCTATCTTGTGGACATTGCCCCTTGTCCTGTCCCCACAAACCACTGAAAAGAGATTGGCTCAGGTATTTATACACATTGATGAGATCCCCTCTCAGTCTTCTTTTCTCCAGGCTGAACAGACCCAGGTCTCTCAGCCTTTCCTCATAAGGAAGATGCTCCAGGCCCCATATCATCTTTGTGGCCCTCTGCTGGACTCTTTCCAGGAGATCACTGTCTTTTTTGTACCGGGGAGCCCAAAACTGGACACAGTACTCCAGGTGAGGCCTGACCAGGGCAGAGTAGAGGGGGAGGATCACTTCCCTTGACCTGCTGGTCATGCTTCTTTTAATGCATGCCAGGATCCCATTGGCCCTCTTGCCCACCAGGGCACAGTGCTGGTTCATGGTCAACCTGTTATCCACCAGGACCCCCAGGTCCTTCTCCTCAGAGCTCTTCTCCAGCAGATCGTCCCTCAGCCCTCAGCCTGTACTGATACTTTGGGTTGTTCCTTCCCAGGTGCACGACTCTACACTTGCTCATGTTAAACCTCATTTGGTTTCTTCCTACCCATCTCTCTAGCCCGTCCAGGTCTCTCTGAATGGCAGCACAGCCTTCTGGAGTGTCAGCCACCCATCCCAGCTTTGTGTTGTTGGCGTACTTGCTGAGGGCAGGCACTATTCCTTCATCAAGGTCGTTGATGAAGATGTTGAACAAGACCGGACCCAGCACCAACCCCTAGGGAACACTGCTAGTCACAGGCCTCCAGCCAGACTCTGCTCTGCCGATCACCATCCTCTGAGCTTGGCCAGTCAGCCAGTTCTCAACCCACGGTACTGTCCACTCCTCTATCCCACACTTTCTCAGCTTTGCTATCAGGATGTCATGGGAGACAGTATCGAAAGCCTTGCTAAAGTCAAGTTAGATGACGTCCACTGCTCTCCCCTCATCTACCCAGCTGGTGATGCCATCACAGAAAGCAACAAGGTTGGTTGAGCACGACTTCCCCTTGGTGAATTCATGCTGTCTACTCCTCATAACCTTCTTCTTTTCCAATTGCTTGGAGATGGCATCCAGAACAAGCTGTTCCAACACCTTTCCAGGGAAAATGCATATGGGAGTGTAAGTGGTAAAACTTACATATTTGTTCTGATCTGAAAAATATAGGATGGAAAAAAAAAAAAAGCATATTCTTTTAGTGGAATTGCAGCTGAAATGGAAAATGTCAAAGTATCCCCACTTAAATGGACAGATACAATAATCAAGATATTAGAACAATCAGAAAACCTGCAGGAACATGAAATTACATCTAATAAATAGTGCAAACAGGATACCAATTAAATATAATGGCACGAGGAAGAAAGGTAAACTATGATGGAAAAAATCATTCAGGTCCATTAAGGTCTTCAGCCTCCAATAAGGGAAAATTTTTATAATTATGGAAGCTAAGGTTATTTTTTATTACTATTTTTGGTAATGTTTTGTATGTAATGTGCTACTTAGACATAATGTTTTGGTGTTAAATAATAATTAAAAAAAAAAAGCCTTCCTTTGTTATTTTAGTATTCATTTAACTCAGAAGCTGGAGAAGCTGGAGAAGTAATTTGAAGTAACATCCACATTCTCTGCTTTTGAAATGTGCAGTCACATCTTCAGGAGTTTTGCAGCAGACTGTAATAAGAACAGACATTCCAACCTGAATGCCAGAGGGTAAAAATCACAAATTCTGCTGAAGAGTATGCAAAGTACTCCTCTCTCCCTCCCCCCTCCAAATCTTTCCCTGGACACTGAGCCACAGTTCTGTCAGTGACCACAATATGAAACAAAGATTCAGTTCTATCTAAGGAACTCAGTTCAGATTTTGTTTGTTGTTACTGCTGTTTTAAAGGTATCTTTGCACTCCTTTGTTTTAGGATTCATGTAGGAAAAAATAATATATATATATAATAAATAAATAAATAAATAAATGCACAGAAGAGAACCAGAATGGCACTTCAGGACATATAAATTAAGGGTTAAATGCTGCAAAATTTCATGTTTGTTAATTTTGATTTATCCTATATGTACTTCAAATTCTGATTACTTGAAAAATAAATTAAAAGTCAAATGGATCTGTTGTTTTTCATTCTCAGACCTTGCACAACATTTTTGAGACTTCATGCATTTGAGCTTATGGATTTAGATCTACTAGGGCGTGGCCCTCACATTCTGGATCAGACTTTTATTGTTGGGCTGTTCTTTGATTCAGCGGAAGAGGAAATTTACCATACATCTCTGATTCAAAAGTATTTGGAAAATAATTGTCTCTTCTCTATGTCCACATATACCATATACATATCTGTGTATATATATATATATATATGTATGTGCATCATATTTGCCCTTTTCTTTGTCAAAGGACACTGCTAGGATAATAGGATAATGGAGGAAATTGAGCTAAGCATTATTATTTTGTCTTTTTATTTTATTATCAAGATTGTTGTCAGAGTTGAACTGGGAATATAAAACAATTATTTAGGGCAAAAAAATGTTCTAGGTAATAAATGTTTCTTAAAAAAAAAAAAGTAGCGTTGTGTAACTTCAGAGAATAGTGGATTTTATACAAAAGTAGAACTGTCTGGAGTTTTTGACTGAATATATATTTTATCAGAAAATTCAAATTATTTGAAAGAAAACTTTTCCAATAAAATTTAAGCAAGGGTTAAATTGATATTTGAAAGGTTCATAAGATTTGGAATTGCTTTTCTGGGTGAGAAAAGAACCCCAGTGTAGCAAAGCAATAAGATCAGTAAATAATGAAGTAATATATGAAAAAAAAGAGTTCAGGTTCTTATTCTGTCTGCCTGATTGGAACTGTCCTGCACATTTTCCTATGCAGTTCAGGAATTTGTTTTAGCAAAAAATAATAAATTAATAAATTAATAAATAAATAACATACTGGCCATGCCAAATGTGTGGCTTGTTTTCACTTTGACCCCCCAAGGTTTCCTTCTTCTACCTGAAAAAGCCACTCCAGCAAGCTCTATTGCAATCAGTCAGTTCTCTGCTTGATTTTGAGTAAGGATATGTAACTAAATTTTCTGCCAGTTATATTCCTTGTGCGTAAGATATAATTCTTGTTTTTCAGCCATTGTTCCAGCTGTAAATCATTGATATATGACTTAAATAGTTTTCTCTTTTGACTTCCTGAATTTTTGTAATCTGAGTTCCCTGAAACAGTTCTTGTTTCTTTAGCAGTCCACTTCACTGGGTCTTTCCCTTTCCCTTCTGTTCTGTGACATGACATTGATCAGCACACATGGGAAACTTGGGGAAGTTACAATTACTCACTCTTGCCAGATGTCAGATGCTAGGTTTTGGACTACAAAAAAAAAATAATATAGTATTAAAAATAATAAAATAAAATAAAATAAAATAAAATAAAATAAAATAAAATAAAATAAAATAAAATAAAATAAAATAAAATAAAATAAAATAAAATAAAATAAAATAAAATATTCTCTTGCATGAAGGTATTATGATAACATTATTATGAGGTCTAAAATATATTTCGTAACTAACTGCATGTTTTTTTGATACTTAGGTTTTCCAATAGTTCTGTACCTGACAGCTGACATACAACTCTACCCTATGATCTTATTCTTTGAAATTGGGAAAGGACTGATCTTTTCCTGTAATGTTAAATTACAGGAATCCTGCTAAAAATGACTGCTAAGTATTTTGACATCCATAATACAGACTTGCTGTTTTATTGGGAGCAGAAAACATAATTTCGTTAAATTTTAGGTTAAATTCAGTCATGACTAAAGAAACAAGCCGCATTTCTGGGCTGAAATAGTATGTAGATATTATAGCGCACCCAACCCAAACAAGCAGCATTTCAAAACACTAGATGGTTTCTTTCTTTACACACATTGTGTGTACATGTGTGTCCTTTCCCATCTACCCTCACACAGAATTTTTTTGAGTGGTCAAGATGAGGGATATGAATGTTTTAACTTGAACACACCATTTCATCCTTTAATTAGTGTCAGGAAATCTAACAGGGAAATTCACAAAATATGTGTATTAATTGTGAACAAATTCAAAAAAAAATCACTATTCTAGTATGCTTGTCCTCCTTCTTAGGCATAATGAAAGGATTATATACAACTGAAAGCAGAGTATTTTAATGTAAGAACAACTTGGCTTGAATAACTAGTAGAAATGGATACGTTTGTCCTTCAAGTGATAGAGGAGACAACAAGGAGAGGTGCTATGCTGGATCTCATTCTCATCAACAAAGAGGAGCTGATGGGGAATGTGAAAATCAAGGGTAGCCTTGGCTGCAGTTACCATGAAATGGTGCAATTTGGGATCCTTAGGGCAGCAAGGAGGAATCACAGAAAGCTCTCTATCCTAGACTTCAGGAGAGCAGACTTTTTCCTCTTCAGTGATCTGCTTGGTAGAATATCATGGGACAAAGCCACGGAGGGAAGAAGGATCCAAGAAATCTGGTTAATATTCATGGGTCACCTCCTTCAAACCCAGGAGTGAAGAGAAATTCAAGCAAAATGTCAGGATACCTGAACAATGAGCTCCCGAGCAAGCTTAAACAGAAAAAGAAGGCATATAGAGAATGTAAGGACAGGTATCCTGGGAGGGATACAGAGACATTTTCCAAGCAGCCAGTGATCAGCTTAGGAAAGCCAAAGCCCATTTAGAATTAAGTTTGGCCAGAAACATCACAGGCAAAAAGAAAAGGCTCTATAAGTATTTTGGCGATAAAAGAAAGACAGGGGAAACTGTGGGTCCTCTCTGGAAGGAAAGGGGAGACTTGGGCACCCAGGATATGGGGAAGGCTGAGGTACTTAATGATTACTTTGTCTCAGTCTTCCCAGAACACACATATAGCCACATGGCCCAGGCCCAAGAAGGCAAAGGTAAAGAGTGGGAGAATGAAGAACTGACCAATGTAGGAGAAGATCAAGTTCAAGACTGTCTAAGGAGCCTGAAGGTACATAAGTCCATGGGACCTGATGAAATGCATCTACAGATCCTGAGGAAACTGTTGGATGTAGTTGCTAAGCTACCTTCCCTCATATTTAAGAAGTCATGGCAGTACAGTGAAGTTCCCACTCATTGGAAGAGGGGAAGACCCCCATTTTTCAAAAGGCAAAGAAAGACCTGGGAAAATACAGGCCAGTCAGTCTCACCTCTGTGCCTGACAGGATCAGAGAATCATAGAATCGTAGAATATCCTGAGTTGAAATGGACCCATGAGTATCACTGAGTCCAGCTCATGGCACCACACAGGTTTACCCCAAAGTTCAGACCATATGACTAAGGGCACAGTCCAAAGTCATCTTAAACTCTGACAGACTAGGTGCTGTGAGTACATCCCTGGGGAACTTGTTCCAGTGCGGGACAATCCTTTTGATGAAGAGCCTTTTCCTGATATCGAGCCTGAACCTCCTTTGTTGCAACTTCAAGCCATTCCCTCAGGTCCTATCACTGGTCACTAAAGAGAATAGATCAGTGCCTGCCCCTCCACTTCCCCTCATGAGGAAGTTGTAGACCATGATGAGGTCTCCTCTCACTTTCTTGTACTCCAGGCTGAACAAGCCAAGTGACTTCAGCTGCTCCTCATACATCTTCCCTTCTAGACCCTTTACCATCTTTGTTGCCCTCCTTTGGACACTCTCTAATAGTTTGATGTCCTTTTTATATTTTGGTGCCCAAAACTGCACACAGTACTCAAGGTGAGGCTGCACCAGTACAGAATAGAGTGGGACAATCACTTCCTGTGACTGGCCAGCAATGCTGTTCTTGATGCACCCCAGGATATGGTTGGCCCATTTGGCTTCCAGGACATGCTGCTGGCTCACATCCAGCTTGCTGTTGAGCAAAACCCCCAGATCCCTTTCTGTGGGGCTGCTTTCCAGCATCTCATCCCCCCATCTGTGCGTATAACCAGGGTTTCTCCTTCCCAGGTGCAAAATCTGGCACTTGCTCTTGTTAAACTTCATGTTGATCATTGTCCAGATCTCTAATTAGTCCAGATCTCTTTGCAAGGTCTCACCAACCTCAACAAAAGTCAACAGCTCCACACAATTTGGTATCATCTGCGAACTTGCTCAAAAAACTTCAAGTCGTTCATCCAAATAGTCTATGAAAACATTGAAAAGGACTGGTCCTAAAATGGAGCCCTGGGGAACTCCACTAGTGACAGGTCACCAGCCTGATGTAACCCCATTTACCATAACCCTCTGGGCCCTACCATCAGCCAACTGGACACAAAACGTATTATTTTTTTATCTAACTATATTCTGGTCATTTTGTCCAGAAGGATACTGTGAGATGAATCCCATCTGGCCCCATACACTTGTATGCATCCAGGTGGAGCAGCAAATCCTGCACAAGTTCAGGGTAATTTGAGAGTTTATTGTTCCTAAAGTCACAGTCCTCCAGCTCTGGACAGCTGGGGTCCCAGGGCCAATCACTGGTGTTGAAGACAGAGACAAAAAATGTATTAAACATCTCTGGTTTGTCTATGTCTTTTTTTGTGAGGTGACCATCCTCATCAATATCGGATGTATCGGACCAATGTTTGCTCTGGTCCTCCTTTTCCTATTAACATACTTTTAAGAGACATTTTATTGTCTCTCACACTACTGGACATCTCCAACTCTAACTAAGCCTTGGCTTCTCAAATTCTCTTCCTGCAAAGGCAAGCAGCATCTCTGTAGTCCTCCCATGTCATCTGACATTGCCTCCAGAGCCCATACACTTTCTTTTTCCACCTAAGCTCAGAGAAGATCCCTGCTCAGCCAGGCCAGCCTTCTGCCCCTCTTGATTGACTTGTGACATTTTATAATTGCAGTTCATGCTCTCTGAGGAGGTGGTATTTAAAAACCAACCAGCACCATTGGACCCCTGCTGCCTGCCCTGCCTGTCCCTTCTGAAGAGCCTGTAACTGTCCCTTGTGACGCTCCAGTCATAGACCTCTTCCCACCAGGTTTCACTTGTGCCAATGATGTCATAGCTCTGGGACTGGGCCAAGGCTTCTAGCTCCTTTTGGTTATTTTTCATGCTTCATGCATTTGTGTAGAAACATGTCAGATGTGCTTCATTGAACCTAGCCCATTATGGGGCAGACTGAAGGGTCTTGCTAGCACACAGTCACCAGTCCCTCAATTTTTGGCATGCAGTTCTATAGATTATTGCTGGCATGACCAGTTTTGTCCCTTTCCCCCTTTGAATCTAGTTTAAAGCTCTGTCAATTAGCCTTGCTAATTTCTGGGCAAAAATCCTTTCCCCCTTCAAGAAAGATGCTTCCCATCAGGAGCCAGTAGACCTGGTGTCATGTAGACATTCCCATGATCAAGAAATCCAAAGTTACATTGATGGCACCAGCCTCAGAGCCACATATTGATCTTGGTCTGCCTGTGTTTTTTTTTGTTTGTTTGTTTTGTTTTTGTTTTTTGTTTTTGTTTTTTTGTTTTGTTTATTTTCAGTATTGATCCCCACTCACTACTGGAAGAATTGAGGAACACACTACCTGTGTAGTTTTATGATGGAGTGTAGTGATAGGACAAAGAATAATGGCTTTAAACTAAAAGAGGGTAGGTTTAGATTAGATATAAGGAAGAAATTCTTTACTATGAGGGTGGTAAGGAAATGGAACAGGTTGTCTAGCAAAGCTGTGGATGTCCCATCCCTGGAAGTGTTTAAAACCAAGTTGGATGGGGCTTTGAAGCAACCTGGTGTAGTGTGAGGTGTCCCTGCCCATGTCAGGGGGTTGAAATTAGATAATCTTTAAGGCCCTTCCAACCCAAACCATTCAATGACTCTATGATTCTTATGATTCTATGATAAACAAAGTTTTGCTATTCAAAAAACTTTTTACCTCCTGCACTATTAAGGTGACCAAAATGAAACTTTGCTTTAATGTTTTATATATTACATTAAAATTTGATCTGTGAATTCACACCTGACTAGTGATGGACACAAAGACATTTTCATTTAAGCATGGCCATTTTCTTAGTCATTTACTTCTTGCTCAACAGGCTGTTCATGGGTGAAGCTCACTGGTCAATTCTACACTTTATGGAAAATGAAGATGCAGCTGGCGGTCCTTTCAAGGGAGAAGGGCAGACTTGGCACCATTGCTTTGCTCATCCTCCAGTTAACTTCTACCTGTAATCCTATTTCATGATTACCAATGAATCATATTTCTAAACCAACGGAGTTACAGAAGGTAAATTTTGTGCAGACTTTGATGTTGAAAAAGGTAGTTAAGAGCTTTCATAAAACATAAATCAAGGGGAAAAAAATGGGATATTTACAAAGCTAGATCTTGAAGTGTAAGAGTTTGGAAACTGAACTAACTACCACTTCTGCTTATTTCATCTTATTTCAGCTTATTTTGTGTTGCAAACACAAAAGTAAAACATAATGGTAAAGTGTCAGTGGCATGATGACTTTTTGGACAAAAAACATCAAATATTTGCAACAACATAGAAAGTTGGATTTATCTGAGTAAATAGATTATGCAGAATTTGTGCAGTATGACTGAGAATAACTTGATTGTTTGGGTTACTTAATATCTTGTATGATAATGAACTAGTGTTTACAGAATGGCTAATAACTTGAAAGAAAGTAATGGAACAAGATGACAGAATGCTAACACTTCTCCCATACTGTGAAGTGGCTGGAATTATTGCTTGGTTCCTCTCATATTATAGCCAGAAACCATTTTAATATCTGAAATAACATTCTTACTATCCTCCTACACCTGCTTTCTGAAAGAACACCAGCTGAACTGAGAGAACTGATCTGCTTGCTGGTATTCAGAAATAAAAGGTACCATTTAATCAAAGGTGGTGGTCTTTATAATAACAGGGAACATTTAAAAAATGACTTTCTGCTCTTCGGAAATATTACAGAAAACCAACCCCCTTTGGGTGTGTGTGAGTGTGTTATGATCCTATTATCATAAGTCATATATGACTGTTGCCTCACTGGAGGTCAGAAGTGACTACAGCTGTATCAGTCTATATTTATGACTTTTTACATAGTGCTTCTTCCAGTATTTCAGTAAGAGAGAAACTCTTTTCCTTTGTAGGCTAACATCATCTTGTTTCAGTACATTTCCTTTTTACCTTAACTTTAAGCCACTAACACAGTAGGTGGCCGAGCCAACTGAAACAGAGCTGTGTGTGTTCTCTCATGAACTTATGTGGACATTTAACATTGTCCTCAGATCTTACGGTTCAGCTGTGACACTCATTTTTTTCCCTTGGTTATGCTATGTAAAAAAATAATTAACCAAACCAAACCAACCAAACAAACAAAAACAAAAGAAACAAACAAACAAACAAACAAACAAACAAAAAACAACAAACAACAACAACAAAAACAGCCAACTAATACTGTTCTAACTTTCTTAATAGCTGTAATGAACAAGTACCATCATTTTCTTATTGGCTATGGCTGTTTACATCTTTGTGTTATGTAGTTCTTGTAAGTCCATACTTAAGGAACTTTCTCTCAGGTATTGTGACTAAGAAATTTTGAAAACAAGCTTAAATTAAATATATATATATATTATTAGTTATGTATTAAAAAAAATGTTACAACATAGAGCAGATGAAATGGATAAAAGATTTCATAAATCAGTGGTAATGAGGATATTTTCCACAGCATGTTATTAGATGTTAGATATTTATTTTCATCTTGATCATCCCAATAATGAATAAGGCTTTCTAGAAACCTAAACAGATTTGCATTCAAACACCTAACACGTCATGTAACAATGTTCTGTATGGTGATTATGATATGTGTCCCCATGGGAATAAAGTAGAACAATTTACATATTTAAGGACAAGCATACAGCAAGAAATGCAGTCAATAAAATTATTTAGGGATGCAAAAATTTCTACTTTTCTATGTCCTTATTCAAAGGACCCTTGAAATGACATAAAGAACCTCCCCCCTCCCAAAAAAAAAAAAAAAAAAAAAAAAAGTGGATATTTACTGTCCTACATCTTGACTTTGGAATTTAGATTTTATTTTTTTCCGCTCATCTGCACTTACCTAGGTGAAAACAGCATCATTATTTATATTTATATTTATATTTATGGCCCTATTTGTCTCCCAGTCTGGCTTATTTTAAAATAATAATAGATGTAAATAAATAAGTAGAGAAATCTACATCTCAAGATATAGCATATTATTTGGCTTGGAGCATATGCTGTAGAAATCCCAGAAGGAGAAGCACAACTATTGCAAGGCAGGGAAAGCAAGGAATGCTTCTCTCTTGAGCTTCTCTCTTGAACACTTATTTTGGTCATTCTTCTTTCTCTTGACCTAGATGTGACTAATGATTTTATAAGCTATCATTAGGCCTAACCTGTAATAAGACCTAACTAAATAAAAGCTTTAGTGAGTTACATACTATGTCTCATCTATAAAATGTGTATAAAAAAGCACATTTATTTTACCTTCATTATATACATACTAAAGACTTATTATCAACAGACGGAAGTTAAATGGCAGCTGAAAGCTGCTGCTTTTTTTTTTTTTTTTTTTTCCTGGAAGGATTGTACTTTCCTTTTTACTATGTACTGGAGAGCTATATACAGAAGAAAGACTCTGGCTTCTGCTTTCAGCCACTTGTCCTCAGCAGTCCAAAATCAGAACACTGAGCTATTCAGCTGTTGCTGCAATATGCCCAGAAAAGATGCAAAATGTGAGACTTTTCCAATATCCTCATACATTCAGAACACCATCCTGGCTTGAACTTTAATAGCTACAGTCTGTGTCTATATTTTAACTCAGGCCTCCTACAGATTTATTAAATTTACCTGAAAAAAAAAATAAATAAATTTTAATAACATAGTTAAATAATACAGATTAGTTTTGTTTGTTTGTTTTCAAATGTTTTTAGTTAGTTAGTTCTGTTTGTTTGTTCATTTTAAAGGCTCAGCAATACAGTGGTACACAATTTTTTTGTCCAAGGTGATGTCCTGGACATGAGAAAGCCAAATGCCTCACCGGCACAAAACAAAACTACTTTATTCACTGCAATCTGGGAAAGAGGAAAGGTCTAATTCCTACTTTAATTAACTATTAAATGAAATTCAGAATTCTGGATAAAAAAATCACACTGCAATGACAGCTGGTGGACTGCTGCTAGGGTGTATCTATTATCATTTTTTCTCCATAATACTTTGCTTTTTTTAATAATAGTTAAAATAAAACATAGTAGAAAAAGGAATCACCAGCTGTTCATATCACGGCACAAATACAAGTGAAATAGATGAAATAGATGACGAAAAGTTTAAATGAAGTTGGTAGTGGAGAAATGACAGGGGAAGCTCCAAATTTGTCATTTTTCTCCACCTCTTCAATGGGACAATTTGAAATCATGTGTTTCTATGGCACCTAGCCCTTTTATCAATTTGCAAGAAAATTACAGCTTTGAACAAATTTTGGCTGTGGATAAGGAAAAGGAAAAGGGAGATGAAGAGAGAAAGAGAGACTTAACGAGGGAGATCGAAACAGAGATGAAGAGGGGAAGGAAGACAGAGGCACAGGGAGATATGGAGAGAGAGGTGAAGGAGGTAGAGAGGGAGACAGAGATGGATAGAGAGAAGTTTGCCATGGGAACACAGATCTAAAGAATTAAAGTGCTTTGTCCTTTAAGAGCATGATATTCCAGTTGGAGAACCAAGGACCAAGTTTATTATTTGATGGCTGACTGACTGAAGTGAGACAGCAAATCCAAAGCTTAAAGAAAAAAGTCATTTAGATACATGTACACTTTCGTATGAACTTAAGATAAGATATACATATCTTAAGATATACATAGGAGATTTTAAAACAAGACAAGGTCATACAGGATTGTAAGAAAAGTGTTTATAAGGAAATGTGTGTAATGTAAAATCATAAAATACAGTAAAAGGTTCTTGAAAAGTCTAGTGAATCATTGGTATAATGTGATGGCTGTTTTTAAATGCAAAGAAACGAAGGCCAGAGTGAGCTCTCATATGACAGGGCCATTTGTAAATATGATTAACTAACTCACTTGTGTTTTTTTTTCTCTCATAATTTCTGTGCTAGCCTGTCTTAATTGATATTCTATGAAACTAATGAAACATTACTTTGCACGGTCAGTTCTAGTGGATCCATCCAATATATTTGACACTACTTACGCTGTGAAAGTGAATTGAAATCCACAGGAATACAGAATAATATCGCATATGTTTTTGGTTGGTTGGTTTTGTTTTGTTCTCTGAGTAGGTTTTTAATAGTATGACATATATACACATAAGCAAAAGAAAAGTTTAGCGAGTCAAGTCAGGTAACTGAATTGATTAGTTTCTTCATGTTTCAAAATGACTAATGACTTCATGATTAGAAGTTTCTACTATGCATGACATGGAAGTCTAATGTTAGAAAAGTAACAATGATTTCAGGAGCAAAGTTCTCCACATTAGTTTTGCAGTAGTCAAACTTTTTAGCATCTTATCAGTTCAAAACATTAAAATATATATATATTGAAGGGATAAGCCAAAGAAACAGATTTTTGCCATCATGAACTATTTTAATAAGAACTTTTGTTGGAACCACAATGAACAGTATTAGAAGGTTCTTGCATAAATAGTCTTAATTTCAATTTGAGTTATCCTAACCATATCTTTCTTCCCTGTTCTAGGTATCTAGCAAGTAATAACATAAAATGTAGTGTTGCTGCCTGCATGAGAGTTTTTCTCCTAACTGTTTAGGTCTGGAACAATATTTCATGCATACAGCTAGTCAGCTAGCTCACACATGGTTGTCTATGTTCTAGATACCTGTTCATCTCATTTAACTCTAAACTTCTAAAACATAGACATTTAAGACAGAGATCATCACTCTACAATTTTTATTTTTAGAGATAATGAAAAAAAAAAAGAAAGAAAAAACAGAGTGAACATTTTCTGATACCAAGACAGATATTTAAGATAGACCAAACTGAACAGCCTCTAGCAGCTTGCACTGTAGACAGCTTTTTTTTTTTTTCTATTCTGAACATGCACTTGTTTCCTTTCTAATAAGATGTGATAAAACTATTCCTATACAGTCCAGAAAAACACTTCTAAAAACAAAACAAAACAATACAAACAAATAAAAACACACAACCTGCTGACCTACTGAAACCAATTTGTTCTGATGTTCCAGCTTAAATGTGTGTTTCAATGGATATGATTTAGGAAATCAACCTTTGGCTTTAAACCATCAGGAATTGATTTAGAGCTTGATGTTTGCAATTTTAATTGCAAACATCTAATTGATCATCTAACATAATTGATCATCTAACATATAATTGAACATCTAACATTTAATTGATCTTTGAAATAATATATATTTTTTTGTAGTTAAATTCTTTTTTTTTTTTTTTCCTCCTTGTTTTTACCTTAAGCTGGTAGAAACATCACAGAACAATAACCTCATATCATTTTAGTATCCCAGAAAATATGCTCTTCCCTCTTGCTGATGATGAAATTTTCTCTATATTGGAGTGCGTTTCCTTCATTGCAATTGAACTACATCACCTCGTGCCTCTTATACATTAGCATAGGAATGTCTGGGGAATATGAGTTAATTTTACTGCTTAATCTACAAAGTTTGTGTTATTAGTTATCAGTTAGTACTGAGACTACAATATAATGATTGTAGTATTATTTAGGTTCCATATACAGACTGGGTAGAGTTTGATCCATTATAACTCTGACAGAGTTATGTCTTTTGACAGAGTTTTGTCTTTTAGATTTATTTATTTTTAAAAAAGGTTCATTATAATTTCTAGGATTTATTAAGATAAAGAAATTAACACAGGCAGAAAGCAGTTATTGGCTCTATATTAGCAAGTGTTAAGGAACCTATGAGCTGTTACATAGGATTACAGCCAGTTTATATGCTTCAATATTTTTTATTTATTTTTTTTCTGGCACTGGCCTGTTCTCACTGGTTCAAAAGAAGGTAAAAATTCCCCTACAGTACTGAAACTAACAGTCTGCATCCTTAGGGCTCTATCCACATTACATATGCTGTAAAAGAAAAAATGATCATAATAAATATTAATAACAATCACAACTTTATGACAATAACTAATTGTATGGGAAACCTCACCTCTGCATCTGTTTTGGTTCAGATATCTTTCAACTTCCCTGCTTTCTAAAAAGGGGAGTAAGACTTACCTTTTGGACAATATTGTTACGACTTTTCCTGTTTTGGACAAATCAACTTTAAAGGTCACTCAGATGTCAACGTAGCTTTTTGTTGTGCCTTTAACTATTATAATTCCAATAAATCGTTTATTTATGTATTTATTTATTTATTTTTAACCAGAAGAAGGTATTTTTTGTCACAGAGTCTATAATTCTGGAATCAAAACTGGGAAATTTGTTTTTGTGGGCTGATTTTCAAGAAATGACAATATCACTTTCTAGGAAGAAATATAAAGTGAATGATTATTTCTCTTACTTTAGAGCTCAACATTTGCATTGACTGTCAGTCTTTTTCCAGTCTCTACAGAGAAGCAAGCAACAGCTCCAAAACATCACTTGCTAACACAGTCTGTAAGGGGAAAAAAATGTCAGCTCCTCACCTAGAAGCTAAACTTCTTATATACCCTCATTAATTAAGACTTTGCTACAAAGGACACCATTTCTTTGACAATGTTATGTACCTTGGTATCTCCATCTTGAGTTCATTCTGTAAAGCATTCAGTGTAGTTTTTAAACATGTTTCTGCTCTTAGGAAAATATTTATTAATTCCTTAGTGAATGTAATTTTGTATTAGTGAAGGTAATTCATTCATTTAATAGCTTTCATACAGTGGTAGATAATCTATATTGTGGTTATCTGCCATTGATACTGGGGAAAAAACAACAACCAAGTGGTTTCTCATTTTTCAAGTATCAAATTATAGCCTTCACAATGAAATCTGCATTACTCTGAGATAAGTTCTTGTATTTGTATTCATTAATAGCTTAGTTAGCTAATTTAGAAACCACTAAAACATGGAAGTATGATTACCATTGCCATCAGTGAGGAACTCAACTCTTGTGTTTAGCATAATAACACCGATGAGGGCCCTTTGCCAACTTCTGGCAGAGCTATTGAAAGATCAGAAAGACTACATTAATTTATTTGTTTATCCACTCAACAGAAGATGGACTTGAAAGTTTTTAAAAAAAGAAAAAAGTTTCTTAAAAAAAAAGGCATTATCATAGCTGTTGTGGAAGTGCATTTATTATTATTATTATTATTATTTTCCAAATTGCAACTGTTCCTCTCTATTTATAATGGAGTTAATTTTGCCTTTATTATGACCATGGGTGCATAGCAGTTTCAAAATACTGGGAAAGGGCAATGAGCCAAAATCATTATCTTCACTTGAAGTGTTTAATACCAAATGTAAATATTGGAGGGGCTTGAGTGCCCAAGCTGTCCCTCACGGCTTTTTGCATCTGATTATTAATGTCCCTGCTGCACTGTCAGCTAGTCCCCATCATGACTTCAGTCCAGTGTTGTCAAGGAAATAATAACCTAGGGTCTTCCATTACTTATCAGTATGGAGAGAGTGCTTAAAGAACACATGGGTTGATTTCCTTTCATACATTCCTATATAATTAAAATTTCCAATAAACAATTAGCAAAATTAGAAATAGAAAAAAAAATAGAAAGAAGTAATAGAAAGAGAAAGAAGGAGAAGGAGAAGGAGAAGGAGGAGAAGGAGAAGGAGAAGGAGAAGGAGAAGGAGAAGGAGAAGGAGAAGGAGAAGGAGAAGGAGAAAAAAGGAGAAAAAAGGAGAAAAAAAGGAGAAAAAAGGAGAAAGAAGGAGAAAGAAGGAGAAAGAAGGAGAAAAAGAGGGAAAGAGAAAGAGAAAGAGAAAAGAGAAAGAGAAAGAGAAAGAGAAAGAGAAAGAGAAAGAGAAAGAGAAAGAGAAAGAGAAAGAGAAAGAGAAAGAGAAAGAGAAAGAGAAAGAGAAAGAGAAAAGAGAAAGAGAAAGAGAAAGAGAAAGAGAAAGAGAAAGAGAGGAAGAGATCAGGCTAATTTAGGTGTTAATTCTTCCTGTGTATTCCATGCAGCATCAAAACATGTAATGCCCACTGGGATTCTGTTCAAAATAAAGAGAAATTAAGCTGATAACTCCCTTCCACATACACTTCCAGTGGTCAAAGTTTTTAATCTCTGGACTGGTAGAACTGACAAAGATAATGCCTTTTTTCACTTCCTCATGAAAGAGTATTACCAGAGGAAGACAGAATTTATTGCAACAGTCCGTTGCCAGGAATACATTAAACATAGAGAGGAATAAAGGGCATAGGAGAATGTTCTACTTTCACATAGAAATGAGTAATGCAAATTTTTTTTTTTTCCAAATATTATCTTTTAAGTATTGCTGTTTTTTTGTTTTGTTTTGTTTGTGTTTTGTTCTGTTTTATTCTGTTTTGTTTTGTTCTGTTTTGTTTTGCTTCTTGTTGGTGTTGTTGGTATTTTTGTTGTTGTTGTTGTTTGACTGATTGTTTCCAGATGAAATTCTTGGTAGTCATTATTTGTTTTTGCTTTTCTGAAGAGTGAAATGTGTTTCTCAAATTATTTCCAGAAGTACATGAAGTTGATAATAAACTTTAAAAAGAGAGGTGTTCTTCAATTTATAAAAGCCTAACATATGTGCTACTCTCAGCTCAGAATCTTGTAGAAATTTTGAAGTATATATTTCTCAAGGTGATGTAAACATTTGTAATTGAGCTTTTGATATCCAGAGACTGGAGATTTATGACTTTTAGAGCTGATGTAAAAAGGTAAAAACATGCCAGAGTAGTATAGCCCATTAATTAACTTCACACTGGATAGTGTGTATCAGAATTCAGCTTCTTATCAATATATCTAATCAAAGCTCATATTTCACCTGAAGCTGGATGACTTTTGTATCAATATTTTCTTTAATCATTTTTTATTTAAATAGGTATTGGAGTAAATTTTGATGTTTTTCATTTCCCAGTTTAGTTAATACATATTTAAATGAAATGTGTTGTATCTTTTCAAACCAGGAACCCCATCTTGAGTGTCTTTAAGTTTTATATCTGCATCAGAACTAATCACAGCAAGGTAAAAGTAGGTGCCATGGTGCTGTTTTCTGACAGGTCTAACAGATATGGCATGTGAACTTCTTGTGCTGTTCTGAACACCAACTAGAGAACAGTTAGCATCTATAGCAACCTATGGCATGTAAATGGGATTAAACAGATATGCACATGTGCTGTTGATTAAATTAGTCAACGGAGTGAATTTACAGAGGACAATTCATATGACTGTATGACCTCAAGACATGTCAGATGAACTGCCTTTTTTAATTTAGCTATTTCTCTTCACTGAGTAGACAAGACGACTGAGATATATGACTCAACTTAGATCAACTTTCAGAAATTTATGGTGAGCAGATGAGCTTGACAGTCAATATCACCTTTTATTTATTACCTAATATTACATCTTGAAATACATAAACACATTTTTAGTTTTTTCTTCTTCTTTTTTTTTTTTCTTTTCATTTTTTTCCCTAATATTCTAGGAAAATATATATATATATATAAAATAAATAAATAAAAAATAACTCCTAAGCCAGTTAAAGAATAGAAACAACATGAATATAATGAGACCAAAAACAATGGTTCAGTATTATCAAGTCTTTTAGTCAAGTCATCATGCTAAACCAAAAGAAAAATAATTATTTATGGGAATAATTAAAAGCAATAAATGCCAAGAAATCCTAAATTATTTTTGCAAGCAGTTCAGAAATAAGGAAAACAATGACAACAAAGTTTGTTAACTAAAAATTTCAGTGCCTCTTATCTGTATCTTGTACATCTACTGTGACTAATGTCAGTATTTTGGACTGCATTTATCCAAATGTATCATCAAAAGCTGAAACAATAAAACTTAACATTTGTTTATTTACTCATTTGTTTGTTTATTTCCTTATTTCTCTGAGGCATTTAACCATACAGTGTTAAATTCACCACTGTGGTAAGCAAGTGCAGTTGTACTCCCATTACTGGAATTCTGCTTGCTTAGCCCTATAATTATTTTGTTCCACTAGATAAATAATCTGATTTACAGCACTTTCAGGCAAATATTGTTCTTCCCATATTGCTCTGGAGGAAATGTTATAAGGATTAAGGGTCCTATCCCATACCACTCTGGTATCTGGTTTCAAAGCTTACCTTAAACCACTCATTCTTTGCTCACAGGCCTGAACTCAAATCACACCTTTGTCTAAAGGAAAAGGTTCTGTGTTGCCTTGTAAGCTTCTCTTTTTGTGACATTTTAGGACTTCTGGCAAGAAGTTTTCAGGTTGTACTTGACATTTTGATAAGTAACATCACATGAATGATCTTAACTTTGGCTAACTCAAACTATGCTACAATTCCTTTCCTTCAAAATGCTCTGGAAGAGAGAAAACACTCCTAATATATTTTTTTAGTCATTTTCATACTGGGTGTTGTAACACACAAATCACTTGCATTTGCAGTAATTAAAATTACTGAAGTACCATCATGATTTTTTTCTATATTTAAACTTATTATGTATTTACAGTCCTAGATTTTGCTTTAGAACCTCAAACAGAGACAGAGGGGACAGATACATAACATAACACAAATTAACCATCTTCTCACTATTTTTAAAATCAGGATGAAATTGATTTATTTTGTTGACTCACTGTGGTTTACTAACAATTGAATATGTTTTGACTGCAAAAACTGAAAGAGATCAGCATATAGAGTAGGAAAATTTATGTTTAGAAATAATTTTAAGACCCTTCTTTATAATGATTTTTCCCAACTATAATAAAAATTGTTAGTATTTATTTAACATTTATTATCATGTCTTTATCATCTTTTTGTGTCCCATATAATAAACTTCACCACTGAAAATCAGCTAAGTAATTAAAAGTGTTTCCAGAAAGTGTAATGGAAGGCAACTGGGTGATTTTCAACAGCATAAAACCCTTAAGAGAGCTTTAGTAGGCTGCAGGGAAGAAAGGAACTGAATCAATGCTGTGCTGCTGTTTTACTAGTTTTTATAGTACTGCAAAGAGTATACCTCGGGAGACCACGTGTACTGTGATGTACGGAAAGGAAATGGCTGAATTTGGAAGGAAAATAACTGGAATGATGGTGTTAACCTCATAAATTTTAAAATAAGGGGACCTATGGCTTTGACCTTTAATTACAAGAAAGCAAAGAGAATCTACACACCTTTAATTATCAAAATACCTGTGAAGTAACTGATTTTTTTTCCTACTGGAAACAAAGTTGAACAGTACCCATCAAAAATTTCAGTCTATTTCCCAGATATAAACATATAAGTTCAAATTGTAGTTGAAATGCACAGGCTGTACTTGGCTTAGGGTAGATTGGAATAAATAGGAAAGAATGGAAAGAATAAACTTTGTTAGGAAAATATGTCCTTTATTAATAAAGACAAGCACTGTATGGATAAGACCAAAGAAATATATGTGCAGCTTTCTGGAAATTAAGTGTAAGTGAAGCAAGGAGGGTGTGAAAGTTACTGTGACCATCCAAGTGGCTCAGTATTAATGTATAACTTGTGAGTGCAATTGAGCATATGAATATGCTGAACCTTCTATCATTAGATCAAAGATGAGCTTCCTTATTCAGTCAATCACACTACTTCTGTACTATGTGTCTATGATAAAAGGTTTAGTAGTATCAGGAAAAATCCTTCATTGTATTAGTAGTATCAGTAACTAAAGTTTCCACTGTGACCAGCATGGGTGTGGGGGGAAAACATTAAAAAAAAAAAAAAAAAAGGAAAAATATCCCTTACCTTGTGCACAATTAATTGTTTAGTATATGCTAATCATGGAACTCTTCACTTTCTCATAGATGAACCTGGAATTTTTCCCGGAATGATGTTGTCTCTCAAAGATGTAACTTTGTCTGACAATGCTGAACTTCAAAGAAAGAGTGGGATACAGCTTCCCTGTGTAAAGTACATTTGGGAGCCTCCATCCTCCTGAGATATTTTTGATTTTCTCTTGCTCTACAGTTCTGAGGAAGAAAAAAAAAAAAAAAGTCTAATGTTCTAGAGTTTTATGACTGCAATAGATAATAGTTCATCTTTGTATCTGTCCAAGTGTATAATTCTGCTGTTTTTCTAGCAATGGTCCAGTTTGATAATTTTTTCCATCTGTGCATGATAAATATCCATCAAAGAATGGAAAAAAGAGTCAAATAAAGGCAAAATTAAAAATTTCAGGGTTTCCTTACATTTTACACCCTCACTGATATCTTTTACCCTTGTTATTTAAAACATACGTATCTAGATTAATATTTTTAAAAAGTAAATGTAAAGGTTTTCCTCCTTCATATTAAAGAATAAATAACAGTGCTGTAAGCCTTATCTCCTTCCTGAGTACACTTTTTTTTTTTTTTTAATTTTATATTTTCATTATTTTAATATCATGAAGAAATGAAAATGTGAAAAGTACTTGAAATTCCCTCTGAGGACATTACTGTTTGGTCAGTTTAATACTAGAGGAGAATGGCGGATTTTGCAGTAAGTGAAAAGTCTAAATAGCTAAACATTTTATTTCTTGAATTCCATGCTACTTGAGGTCTTTATTCTATATATATATAGAATATATATATATATATCTTTTATTTTTTTCCATGAAGAAACTTCCTTCATTTTTTCCTAAGGGCCTTCCTACTGTGAAAGGAAATATGGCATTTTACTCCTCTCTCATTTTATTCCAGAGATTTAAATTTGTTGGTTCCTACGTTAGTTACGGATTTCATTCAGGCATCTAAGTTTCTAATGCAGTCTAATTAGGAGTGCTCATGTAGCCTGGAGAGCTATTCAGTACTCCCTGAAATAATACACATGTTTTGTGAGAGTAAAAACTTTCTAGAATAGATTGATTTTATCAGGCTCTGTTAAGTCACTTATATGTCGGTACCACATCTATCTAGTAAGTCTGTACTATCTGGAGCCAAATCATGTCATTGCAGTAATTTCTTTGACCAATAAAGGTTGTACAATGCTGAATAATAATTTCCACCCAAACACTGCCCCCAGATATTTTTAAAGATAAGGTTCAGAACTTGGAAACAAAACAAACAGGAACAAAACAGCAATAGTACAGCTCTCAGTGATGGTGTGATTTTGTCACAAGCACTGAGCCCCTGTAAGCCTTCTTCTGAATATTCTTATTAGACAAGTCCAAAGTACCAAAGTAAGTACACTAAACATGAAGAAATATCAGGGACTTAGAGTCCTCTATTTTCTGTTTTTTTTTTTTTTTTTTTTTTTTTTTTTAAAGTATTCCAGTCCTCATGCTGTTTCTTATACCATAGTCTAAAAATCAGCAGTATGCTTCTCCCATGTTCTTTAAATAATTGAAATTTGATTATTCCAATCAAAATGAAGATTTTTACAAGTCTAATCACTAGAACTGGTTTCTCTAGTCCAATATAGACATAGAAGAGGAAGGGGCAAGGGGAAGGGCAAGGGGAAGGGCAGGGGAGGGCAGGGGAAGGGAGGGGAGGGCAGAGGGAGGGGAGGGGAGGGGAGGGGAGGGGAGGGGAGGGGAGGGGAGGGGAGGGAAAAGCGGAAGGGAAGGGAAAAGCGGAAGGGAAGGGAAGGGAAGGGAAGGGAAGGGAAGGGAAGGGAAGGGAAGGGAAGGGAAGGGAAGGGAAGGGAAGGGAAGGGAAGGGAAGGGAAGGGAAGGGAAGGGAAGGGAAGGGAAGGGAAGGGAAGGGAAGGGAAGGGAAGGGAAGGGAAGGGAAGGGAAGGGAAGGGAAGGGAAGGGAAGGGAAGGGAAGGGAAGATTCCTCCTATTAATTGAATTGACTGAAATCAGCGAAATCATTTTGTAATCAAGGAAAAGTTACCAGATGACCAAGCAGACTTGGAAAAATAATAAAACAAACCTTAAATTAGGTGTTCATAATTTATACTTTTGCATTTTTTTCGTATATAAGATAATTCTTCAAAAATACCTTGCAATGCTGAAAAGTGTTGTGGAGAAACTAACCAAAGCTAACAGTACAGACATATTTTACAGTATTCTATTTATTTACATATTTAAATATATAATAATAATTAACTGATATTAAATAAAAGTTAATATCACAAATGTCGATTAGCAATAACAACAGTAAAATAACATTTTAACAGCTCAAGCCAAAACCAGTTTGGCAGCTTAGTACTGAACAGGCATTTATATAAGCCAGTCTTAAACACTGTTTGGAAAAGTGTCTTTATCTAGGTGTTATTTAGATACATGAGGATGGAAATTGGATTAGTTTTCACCACTAAGTAAAGAAGGAGAACCATGTTGGCTTCAGGCAAATGCAGATAACAGGCGGTTTGCCCTGAGGATACACGCTAATTTAAGCTTGCCTTCTGTGGTCACTGTGGTTCACTCCCTTTCAAAACAGTACATCCCAGAGTATGAAGAGCTACCCAAGAAATAAACTTTTTTTCTCGGATTAAGGTCAACCTTCACCCTTGCATTTGGGAAACAGAGAATACCAGTAACACAAGGAGGAATTAATAGGTACTAAACAGGTAGATTAAGACCTGGAGTATCTCTGGGCAGAAGAACATTTAGGACAAATTATTTCGTGAAAGTCATTATTCTTGGTAAAATATTTGGAGGTTATAGCACCAGATTTATATGAAAAAAATATGTGTTAAATATGAGAACTACCTAAAAATGTTATTTTAAGCATTTGTCAGATTCAGACAATTCCTAACAATATGTAAGAATACAAACAGCCACTCAGCCCCTTGGCTCACGAGAAGGAACATTAAATGGTCATGCACTGCAGATGTCATGCACCTGCTCCTGGTGGAAGTTATATTCATGTCCTGATTTTCTAAGGACTAATAAAATAGGAGATTATTATAAAGGTGGATATGTCAGTTGACTCCATTCAAATTCCAATTCATTTAGTTTGCAGCCTAGATTTTCCTTGAGGCGTGTAGTATATTTTAAATTTCCTTCTTGGGTGGGCTTCATTGCACTTAATTTACACCATCTAAACAGCAGACATCCCATCTAAAGTAGTCTCTAAGAACACTACTGAACTGTCCACATGTAGATGACTGATGCCATTTCTGGTATGTCAGGAGTCTGGTGTCTTACAAAGGAATTCTTCATCTGTTCCCTGAAGGTGTTCTAAATACCTTATAGTAGTGGTCCAGATATCTTTGATTGGACAGATGAATTCAACTCTCTAAATACTGAACATAAAGTTAATAAGTAGAAAGAGATATCCATATGCAGTCACCCTGCCTGTATCACCGTACAGGGTGAATTATTTTATAGAGGTATGTGCTGCTCACTACTGATGACAAAAGCATCTGGATTAAGAACTTAGACTAGATGACCAATTTTTAGGAAGCCAAAATTAGATGAGAGGATTACCAGAGCAATTGTGAAATGTTGCTGACTGTGTATACATGGGTTCCACATTTCTAAAATGAAACTTGTGAAAAGTTGAAGGTCAGGCTTTACTCTTGCTGGCCTGTAATAACACTTCTCCATTGAATTGTTATGACATTTTGTTCACACTGTTATCTGTTCCCAATATATCTGCTCATACTGTTATTTTCCACATCTCAGACAGACATTATTCCAAACTGGCTCTCGTAATAAATATCTTGGACATCTCTGTTCTCTAACAGATGTGATAGTGAAGCTACCTGAGAGCCTTTAGGCTTTCAAAAACATAACATAGTCTTAAATATTATGTACAAAATTTCCATGTGACATGGCTATTCAGTAGTTTATAAAGATCACTTACTTATTGTTATTTCTTTTTAAAGTGTTGCATTTCTCAATTATTATTCTCAAGCACTATCTAATTATACTAGAAATAATACTATTAGCTTAAAATTATTAAAATAGGCTTCAAACTACCAATGTGAATATTTCTTACCATTATCTTCTATGCCTTACTGTATTTCATTCTTCAGTATTAGCCTCAGAAGACTTCCCAAATATCTGAAATTGTTTCACTTCTTCCTCTGCATTTTATTTATAATTTTCCATAACAAAAATGTTTTGCTCTCTCTCCATTTTAAGTCATATTTTGAAACTGAATTAAGATTGTATATTATTCTACTGTTCAGAAACTGTAAAATAGCAATAATTATAAGTATAGCATATAGTAAAATACATCTGACAATGCAACTGTGGTTTTGATTAAATAAATTTTACATATTTTTATTGTCCTTTGTTCTTTTGCTTATTTTTGACAAATCAGTCACAACACGAAAAGTCCATTACTTCTGGTAGAATTTCTAATTTAAAAAGTAGTTTGGGGGTGAAAAAAAATATATATTTTTTTCTTTTGATCAATGAGCTATAGAATTACCTATAAAAAGGTAATAATTCAAAGGATTATGGCAGACAACCCTTTTACAACTTCAAATCTTACAGTTTGTTTTTGTTTTTTTTTTTTTTCTTGATCATCTCGTACCTGATGGCATATGTTTCCAGGAGCTGTAATATCTGAAGATTTTAGTTATTCTTTACTTTTAGAAAGAGTTTTGAGATTTGCCCTTGGTTAGTAAAATAACTAATTGAAAGTGAGATGAGCAAAGGATAGCAAAGCAGTCCTCATTGATCCATACCAAGAGGAACACTAAAACAGGCAATCGAGTACTTTTTATACTATAGCTCCACTATATTTAAACTGGGATTCTTTCTTTTTATTTATTTATGAGGATACATTGTAACATGTAACCATCTGCTATTTGAAATCCAGCTTTGCCTGATAATTTTCTGGTGTCAATGTCTCTGAGTATACTGAGTTATAGGAGATCTGAAGTATGGAGATTTAACAACTCTCTAATTAAAGCTGCAGCATTTGTGCAACAGATGAAGACTATTTCAGAATAAATTAATATCAATAAAAACTAAGAAACTAGCCTGGGTGTTTTGTGGGAAGCTGCCAAAGCAGTCATGAGGGTAGAATAATTTGCTTAGCTGCAGCAGCAGTACAAAAAGTATATCTTGAGTACCAGTGTAAATTAGAAAAGGAAGTTAATGAGATGAAAAAAGCAACATAAAAAGCAGGTACCCTAGGACCCTCCAAGTTTTGATTAAACAGAGGGAAACTAAATGCTTTGTGGTGAATAACACAATGTGTTAAAGCTTAATGAATAAATGTACTATGAAAAGGGGAATAACTCCAACAAATTATTTGCATAAAGAAAGAAAGGAAAACTTTTTTTTTTTTTTTTTCAATCTGAAAAACAAGAAACATCACAGGAGCTCATAATCTAAGAACCATAATGAGATTTCTTGCCTTTTTTTTTTTTTTTTAAACAGATTTATCCCAGCTAAATATGGGTCACAAGGAGATAGTCTCCTTCTTATCCGAAATTCAATTGCCATGGATTAAAGAAAAAAATAAGATGAAGTTGGTTCTTCTGGGATCAGAAGTTAACAACAAGCCATTAAAGGTTCTTCTCTCATGAAAAACAACAGACCAGATGGAATCACTGTTATTAAAAAGTTGTCTCTGTTTCTGTTTGTGTGATTAAGAGAGCTTTTATTTTTTTGACTTCATCCTCTCTTATATAAAAAGAAGTATTAAAATGTGTAGAGGGGAAAAAAAGGTTACATGTCATATATTGTTTAGCTTTGGTACAAAAATTAAAAAAAAATAAAATCTCATATTAAGTTGATAGCTATTTTCCTTGTTACACCATTTATCATCCAGTGAAAGATAAGTATCTTTCTCAATACAGACGTCAGGACTTGTTGCTATTACATTAATTGTTACAGAAGCATAATTACAAAGGACTGTGAATGCAGTGTTCCACAGTATCCTTTGTTCAATACCATAGCTGAACTATGTTGCAGTTTTGACACAATGAGGAAAAGGAGAAAAAAGTGGAAAATGAAACATAGGGGAGAAAGAGAGAGAGGAAGTGTCATGTATGAAACTATTAAAAATAAAAAGAAATCTAAATTTAAAGGTTAGAACAAAGGACATTTTAAAGAAAAGGGGAAAAAAAAAAAAAAAAAGTTCTGTAGTGTGGTTTTCATTGAGTAAAGTTTTCCCCAGAAGTCAAAGGCTTTGAGGGACTTCTAACATTTTAAGATCTGGTACTCTTAAGGGACTTACTGTAAAGTTTAGTATAAAGTTACACTTCTAGAACTTGTCATTGTAGATTTAAATAATTTCCTTGTTAATTGTTTGGAAAACTGCACTCAGTTTATGGTAATTGCAGTGAGTGATTTGTGAGCACAGAACTGCAGATGAAAAAATTTATTTGAAGATCTATTTCACTTTCATATATCCATCAGAACCTATTGCTGAGAATCGAGAGATAAGGCAAAGGAGATTTGAAGTTTCACAAGGGTTACCTGTCCCCACAGATAATGTATATTATCCAGACAATGTGTAGGAGCTGCATACACATGAAATGAGTGGTTCATAAGAGACTGCTGAATTAAACCTGGCAGTTGGATTCACTTTAGTTGTCAGTGATCCAGCTCCTGCGGATTCAATTAGAAGCTTGGGTTCAATTAACCAGAACTTCCATGTGAGTCTCCCATGTTCTCAGAGCAGAATCCGATTGCCTTCCTGAGCTAGTCTTCACAGGCATGTAAAAGTCACGTCTGGCAGCAAAACTAAATAATTTGACAGGGCAAACAAGACCTTAGTTATTTCATAGAGGAAATCAGAAGTGTAGTTGAGAGAGTTCAGAGCCCACACACAATGTGTATAGGCTCATCTGAGCTCAGCGTTGCCATACAGAATATCTGGCATCTAAGGTCAGATGCAAATAGCACAGCAACAGCACTTACCTAATTGTTTTTGGGTCATACTGAGCCAAGTACCCATCTGGAGAGAAGGAGGAAAATAGAGGGCTTGTTTAATCATGCAGCTAAGTGTTACTAACACAGGTTTAAACAGTACTAAAATATAGATAGAAGTAACCTTATTAGCCACTGAAATTGTTCTGAATAGAGTAAACTGTATTGATTATTAATGTTCACAGGAGTCAATGCCCTTTGTTACACAGAATAGAACTCATGGAGAAGAGTATTAAACAATAATTGTTGGTCTGACACATCCAGAAAATAGTGTTTTGTCTTTCCCAACTCAAACTTCATAGCAACAGTGACTGAAACATATAAATCACAGGGACCAGTTCTCCCTCTCTATCCTTCCTTACTGACTTGTTTCTCTCACAAACTCTACTTGGGAGTCCTTAGTTGGATGTATTAGCTTGAGTGTACTATATATAAGGAATACTGTTATAGGTATCTAAACTGGAACTGAAAGTAAGGAAAAATAGTCTTCAAGCTATTCCAGACTTTAATTACAGTTAGAATTTATATCACTTAAACGAGATCTAAGACAATATAATAATAATAATAAATCTCTTTAATAGAAAGAAAAAAATAAATATTTTTATATTATATTGCTAATGCTGAGCTAATTTTTCTACTTAAAGAAAGAACTCAAAGTTTTCAATGTATGAAGTTTGCATGTTGCACTGTAATTTTCCTTTTTACGTCTGGATATCGAAATGTGACTTCACAGAATCACAGAATTTCTAGGTTGGAAGAGACCTCAAGATCATCGAGTCCAACCTCTGACCTAACACTAACAGTCCCCACTAAACCATATCCCTAAGTTCTACATCTAAATCTCTTTTAAAGACTTCCAGGGATGGTGACTCCACCACTTCCCTGGGTAGCCTGTTCCAATGTCTAACAACTCTTTCGGTAAAGAAGTTCTTCCTAACATCTAACCTAAAACTCCCCTGGTGCAACTTAAGCCCATTCCCCCTCGTCCTGTCATAAGCATGTGGGAGAACAGACTAACCCCCACCTCACTACAGCCTCCTTTAAGGTACCTGTAGAGAGCGATAAGGTCACCCCTGAGCCTCCTCTTCTCCAGGCCAAACAAGCCCAGCTCCCTCAGCCGCTCCTCGTAGTACTTGTTCTCCAGACCCCTCACCAGCTTCGTCGCCCTTCTCTGGACCCGCTCAAGCACCTCGATGTCCTTCTTGTAGCGAGGGGCCCAAAACTGAACACAGTACTCGAGGTGCGGCCTCACCAGAGCCGAGTACAGGGGGACAATCACCTCCCTAGCCCTGCTGGCCACACTGTTTCTTATGCAAGCCAGGATGCTGACTTCTGACTGTATTTTAACTGGAACACTGTTTCTGCAAAATGTTAGGCATGAAACTGAAGATTATGGGTATTTTAAAGAACAGCTCTATCCTATCAAAATAAGTATCCCTTGTATTTGGGAGAAAGTGAAAAAACACAGATGCTAACAGGCAAAATGCCAGTCAAAACACATAACCACTATCACATTGCTAGAGGTTGTCATATACATTTCAGTCCAAGGTACACTTGAATTTCCCAACATATATATTCACCATATCTAGTAAATATTGTAGGATCTTCTTCCTGGAAATGATGACAACACTGGATGACCATTGGGGGATTTACAGAATGATGAAAATCTCATCTGCTAGCGAGTCAAGAGCTTCCAGAAACATTCAGGTGGCAATCATATCTTCAAGTCATTTCATATCACAGTCCTTTCACAGAATTCTTAAGGAGTAGATGTCTTTAACATTCAAGATCTCTCAATAGGCATAATGTTATCATCTTACAAATCATACTTCCGAAAGACTAAAAAAAGATCATATAATTCCATTGTTATTTTCAGAGTAATATTACACTATAATACTAGTCATAATTCCTATTATGAATATGAAAGACTAACTTTTCTATCACACTAGCAGCAAAAACAGAAGTATAAATGCAACAATATGTCTTTGTAGATTGTTTTTAAAACAGAATTAAATTATTGCATTTTTTGTTTTTGTTTATTGTTTTTGTTTCTAATAACAGGATTGTGCATATATGATAAATATCAATGGTTTTGTCTTTAGTTTAATTAAACAAATTATTTTCTGTGGATAATACGTTGGTTAACATATGTTCTATCCATTGCAAAGCAATTAAGAGACAAAAAGTTCCGTAACAGAAACAATCAAGCTGAAAATCATACATCTGAAACAGCAGATAATTGAGTTTTGATAAATAACATTTGTAAAAATAAGACTAGAAAATAATTTCAGTGTTTCATGTAGAGGGAGAAATTAATTTTTTTTTCTTTCCTATTGTTTTCCACCATTTAAATAGACCACATTCAAAACCATGTCACATAGCTATGAAAATGAAAATGATACTTTCTGAAGAAAATATTGTATCCAGAAATTAACTAATTTTAACAACATAATGGGCAAACTTTATAGCTGACTGTTCTTATAGATCTGAAGAACCTTTAAGGGAAAAGATGACATCCGCTCAGTGTCAACTAGGAAACTAGCAGTGCATTTATACCAACTCAGAATATGTATTCCCTCCTTGCTCAACTTCATTCTGCCTGGCCTTTCAGAAACATGAATAAATTTACTTTCAAGAGTCTAAGGTAACTTAAGTGTTAGTTTCTGCGTTAATAATTATATTGTAAAAAATAAATTAAAAAAAAAAAAATAATTACTGGATAGGTATCTGTTTTCTGTTTTCAAGTAAATATGATCATAACTGAGCTTTAATTGAATATTTCCAGTTTTCATTGATATAAATTAATTAATCTGAAAAGGATTTAAAAAAAAAAAAGAATTTACTAAAATACTAAAATCTGACTTGATGTATCTCCCTTTAAACTTTGTAAGGAAGAAAAGTAAAACAGTACCCCTCCACCCCCCCCTCCAAAAAAAAAAAAAAAAAAAGAGAGAGAGAGAGAGAAAAAAAGGATTACTGTGTATTACTATTCTAATAAATTTTGGTATACCCATTCAACCAAACTAAGCAAAGAAGAGGTGGAATATATAGATTAGGAAAATAGCTGAAGATGCAGAATATTGTAATACTGACATTTGTACTACCTTATTATTATTTCTACTTAACATTTCTACTGCCTTTCTGAAGGGAGAGAAAGGAAAATAAGGTTGTGTAGGAACAAGATAATAGACTACAAACAGTCCTGTACCTGTTGTTAATAAATGTTTTGATTCAGAATGTGTATTAGAGAGGATAGGAAAAGATTATCTGGTTTGAAGTAAGATGACAGAGATCGTGGAAGACAAATGTTTGTCCACAGACAAATACGACTTACTTAGCTATTATCTTAATATCTCCAAATATTACAGATAAATTCCAGTAGGTATTTAGAACTCTTGGACTTTGAGTTATGAGAGGAGAAGGCATAATGTAATTTTTCATAAGTGAAGGGGAATTTTACCATTCACTTACCTAAGAGCAAGGGCTTGGTCCAAACTGCAAATGTTCACTAAAACAGAACAAGGTTTTCTGCCAGTAGAATCCAGTGCCATCAGTATTTATAACTCCAGTTAATATTTGTGACTGAATGAGGGATTTATTTGGTGTGGAATTTTCTGACCTGACACATTCATTGTTCTGATGAGAATTATACTGCTCAGCATCAGTCACCTTGCATACTTCACCTGACAAAGCCTAGTGGGATGCTTCACAACAAGAAGCAAGGCTGGTAAATTTACAGTAAGGAAGGAAAGAAGGAAGGAAGAGAGAGAGAAAGAGAGAGAAAGAGAGAGAAAGAGAGAAAGAGAAAGAGAAAGAGAGAGAGAGAGAGAAAGAAGGAAAGAAGGAAAGAAGGAAAGAAGGAAAGAAGGGAAGAAAGAAGGGAAGAAAGAAGGGAAGAAGGGAAGAAGGGAAGAAGGGAAGAAGGGAAGAAGGGAAGAAGGAAGGAAGGAAGGAAGGAAGGAAGGAAGGAAGGAAGGAAGGAAGGAAGGAAGGAAGGAAGGAAGGAAGGAAGGAAGGAAGGAAGGAAGGAAGGAAGGAAGGAAGGAAGGAAGGAAAGAAAGAAAGAAAGAAAGAAAGAAAGAAAGAAAGAAAGAAAGAAAGAAAGAAAGAAAGAAAGAAAGAAAGAAAGAAAGAATCAGAAAAAAATATATATATGCAGATTAACAGTGACATGCCATGGAAACCTCTGTTGTAGTTAGGAGTTAATTTGAAAGTTCAAGACAGTTGTGATTCTTTCTGTCTGCCATATCTCTATTCTTGTCAGTCTACTCCTCCATGGTAGAAATTTCTTTCTACAGCCAATGCAGTGTGACACATTTCCCTTGCAGCTTAGCAAGTGCTTTTAATCTATATTGTAAGATATGTTTAGAGCTATGAAAAATCATGTACTTCTTTCACATTGAAATTCCCTCTACAGTACAGATTAAGTTGATATTAAGATATAACAGCTTAACATGTAATTAGGAATAAAATTATGAGCATGCATGGTTTTTATCATTTATTTCCTCTAAGCTACCAAGTTAATCTGTTTTAAATTCTTCCCTTAATATGTTAAAGATACAACTAATGTCCCTACTGCCCTGAGTTACACTTACATGCCTTATTCCTATAAGAAATCCAACTTGAGCCAGAAGCATCTGTTAAAGTTGAAGGTCTCCTCTTTGACAAATATGTATGTACATATATACTGGTTTCCTATGTGTTGTATATATACATAAACTTACAATATTTCTAGAAAACAAATTATTTACTATTGATCCTAGCAAACTAATTACAATTCATCCTAATCCTACCTGATAGCTAATTGACAAAATTGTGATCTACATATTTTTCATATAGATTTTTATTATTTTTTTTAATTTTATTTAGATTATTATTATTTTTATTATTATTATTATTATTTTTGTCAGATAAACATACTGAGATCTCAAATCAGATTTTAAATTGTATCTAGCTGCCTAAAACATTAGGGATGTCCCAACAGTATTTTCAAAAGCTCTCAGCCATTGAAACCAATCAGCATTAAAAATGAGTCTGGAAGCTAGACTATACTCACGTGCCATGAGATTATAAAGTGACATTTATTCTCCCTCTCTCTATAGGAATGAATTTTTAATTATTTTATAAAAAGTAGAGCAGCTGAAACAGGAAATGCTTAAAATGATCTATACCCTGATTTAATTGTCCGGTGTCTATAACATAGGATAAAACACTCAAATTTGAAAAATCTTATAAAGGAAAGAAAACATTGATAGGAACCTGACTGTTGAGAGTTAAATCTAGAGCCATCTTTTTGTCAATATAAAAGGACACCAGGATTATCATCGCTAATCTCTGTGATTTTTTATTTATTTATTTATTTATTTTTATAACTCATTGGATATAAAAGAAACACAAGACATCATGGAAGAGGCAAAACTCATGTTTTAAAAAAGACATTAAGTTTGTCTAAAAGCTGAAGACATTTTGCTCTCTACATTTCTTTTTCATGGAGACACCTATTTGTAGACCTGAGATATATGCACCCAGCTTCATGAGATGAAACGTTCATAAGATATTTCCTTCAGGCAGTCTTTTTGCTTATATGTTCTACGTTTGCATTCTCTGTCATGTTCAATATCCTTAGGTGAAAACTAATGTGCTCTGTTCAGTGTGACGAATTACACTAGCAAAATAAAACCCTTGCTTTTTTTCTGATGAACCACTAGATCTTCAAATTTACGCATCCTTGGAATAGAGATAAAACCATGAGTTCACTATTAAATCTGTAACTACACCACGATTAAAAATCTTATTTGGTATTAGATTATTGTCTAGATTCTAGATGGATTTTACTTTGAATCACTTAAATTTTAATAGCAATAGTAGCAAGAAAATATGTATCCTGAGATGAGTACAGAACTGTCAATAAGTAATGCAGGCCTACAAGCAGTTGATTTGATGCATGCCATCAAAAATTCACTGTGCAGACATTAACTTGAACAAATATCATACCTATGACATATACTGTGCCTGCACAATATGGCTCTATACCACATGTACAGTGACACTCTTGCTTCAAGGACAAATAAAACTAACTGCTGCTCTGAAGATTTGCTACATATGTCATTTTACCATTTTGCAATATTTCTGTACATCCAAGAAACAGCATGATAGAAAACCAGTCAATGCAACAGAGCAGGGAATATTAAATAAAGAAGCACCTTAAAAAAAAAAAAAAAAAAAAAAAAAAAAAAAGATTGTTTGTTTGTTTTTGTAGGTGTGTTTGCAGTATTCTAAAATTCTGTACAATTTGTCTGTATACAGATTCTGATATATGAGTGTCTTTGAAAAAATGATCCACTTTCACAGCTTTATACGTCTATATTTAAAGCGAGCATTCTTACTGGCCAGAACAGTGTTGAGAAAATAAACAAAAGAATAGTCTTCTGAAATACAAAACTCGTCAGTTCATGGTAGTACAGAATCATTGAAATCACAGAATGGACAAGGTTGGAAGGGACCTCTGAAGATCATCTAGTCCAACCCCTCTGCCGAGCAGGATCACCTAGAACATGCTGCACAGGATGGTATCCAGGCGTGTTTTGAATATATCCAGAGAAGGAGACTCCACAACCTCTCTGGGCAACCTGTGCCAGTGTCCTGTCACCCTCACAGTAAAGAAGTGCCCCCTCATATTCAGCCAGAACCTCCTGTGCTTCAGTTTGTACCTGTTGCCTTTCATCCTATTGCTGGGCACAACTGAAAATAGACCAACTCCATTCTCTCAACACCCTTCCTTTCAGAGGTACAGAAATCTATCTGTTAATGTGCAGGAAGCTCTGGATTATAACGTGTTTTTATAATAAGAAAATCACTAACAAAATATCTGCATGATACCTACATACCTAGTAACATAATCTATGTTGTATTCTTGTTTTAAAGGAGAATTGACTTTCACTTCTTCTGCCTAAGAAATAATTCAATTCCTGTTTAGAAATCCAAAAATAGACAAACTTGTCAAACTGTGTATGTGGAAATCACTGGAAGAAAAGCACAACAAAATACCACATAAGAGCATTAACAGTCAAGAAATAAAAAGGAAAAGCAAAAATAAAACAGTATTACGGCAGAATTTGGACAAAAAATTGGAAAGGCAGGATTTCAGAGAGGAAAATAAGAAAAAAAACTTATGAGATGAGAAAAGGAGAAGAAAAATGGCAAAGAACATGCCCCCCTCTTCTTTTTTATTTATTTATTTTATTTTATTTATTTATTTTTTAAGACCACGCAGAATCAGTTTGGGAAGGACTGTATCCCATAGAGGGGACCCCATTTTGGAGCAGGCAAAGAGAGTGACTGTGAAGGAGCAGCAGATACAAAGTGCTATAGAGTGACTGTAACCCCCATCATCTCATCCCCCTGCACCACTTGGGGAGGAGGTGGAAGAGGGCAGATGGGGGGAAGGCATTTTTAGTTTCTTTCATTTGTCTCTCATTTCTCTAGTTTGTTAGCAATAGGCAATACATTTTACTAATCTCCCTATGCTGAATCTGTTCTGCCTGTGACAATACTTGTTGACTGATCTCCTCATCCTTATCTCAGACCTTGAGCCCTTTTCATCATATTTTCTCCAATTTCCCTTTGAGGAGGGGGAGTGAGAGAGTGGCTGTGATGCAGCTCAGCTGCCCACCTGGGTAAAAGAACCTCATTCATGAAATTTGTAGTACTATGGATTATGAAAACAGAAAAAAATCCAAGTTTAGAACCAAAACTGCACTTTTACAAACTCACATCAAAGTAATTTAGTTTCTTTGCAATGAAACTACCACAACTTTCTAATCTAAATGTTATAACTTCTTGATATGTCTTTAATATACCTCAAGTATACTGTGATGCAGCTATTTATATTGATACCTAGAGTAAACACCATCTTATCTAACTTATTTGTCTGTAATATGAAAGTCTACATCTGAGACACCCTCTCTAAAATGTCTTTATGATTCCTCCAAGTGAAGCAAACAGACATTTTTAGGAAGCAATTTGTTCTTGCTATTTTAAGATGAGATTAATTGTTCCCTACAAGTGGTTCTCTCTCTCTCTGTCAGAGCATAAAGGAATATATTAAGAACACTCAGGGAAATTACTTTTGGCACAGATATTCAGAAAGAGATGTCAACATTTAGACAGAGGAAACCTGCCTTTAGTTTCTGCATAGACAAACATAACAGAAAGGGCTGTGAGAATTAAGAAATATGCTCCAAATTTTGTCTTTACTATGTATTTGGGAATTCTGTATTTGAATGAAAGCTTTAGCTAACAAAGCACTGCAAATATGTTAATGAAAATTCTGCCTACATAAGATGTACGTATCTTTTTGAATGTAAGAAAAAGTTAGTGACTCTGGTTCTAAAAGAAAGAATAACAATGTTCTTTAGTCTAAACTGATTTTAACAAGTGTTTTTTCTTCCTGGTTTCTCAGTTGTTTTACTTTTCTTGAAACTACTTAAAGTTGCAAAGTAGCTGGAGATTATATAATTTATTTTTTATTGGATGGGATTAAGTGCAAGACACCTAAACATGTATATTTATATGTGAGACAGATAGGTTTCTGAACTTCTACTCTGGCCTCTGGAAATGTTGGGTATGTAAGACACCTGCATCTAAATTTAGGAATATTACATCTTGAAGTTCATTACTCTGTTGTCAGAGATGAAATAGAATTATAAATTGTGGCAGATGACACTTCACTAGATCCACTGTTTTCTATTTCAGACAGCTACGAAGGCCAGAATAGCTGGATGTTTATTGTTCACTTCAGAGCTTTAACATGTTTGGGATTGTGTCAGTAAGTTAATTTAGCATGAGAAATCCTTATAACTGTCCTTATTTCTAGAAACCAAAACTTCATATAAAGTACTTTTAAATCTTTAACATGATGATTAGTGTCATCAAAACCCAACTTCAGTTTAATAACCTTTTTTTTTTTTTCTTTTTTGTAAATATTATATTCTGTATTCATGAGCAGGTACATGTGAAGAAGTGAAAATAGCAAGCTAACTAAATCATCTTTTGGGCATATAATTACCTATTTTAGTTATGTAACTGTGATTTATATTTCTGGACAGAAGTGTCCACAAATTTTCCACTTCTGCTTATTGAACACAGAGCATTTTTCCTGAAGTTAACTAAAATATATCAGTATTGCTTTAGAACAGAACCTGTGTCAAAAACCAGATGTTTGCTCAAAAATAAAATAAAATAAAAATAATCAACAAAAGTATTAATTAAAAAGTGAATGCTGCTCAGATTTGGCTTATATAATCATACAACTTTAACTGTGGCAATTCAAATAGAAAATATATATCATATAAAGGTTTGTTTTATGGCTATTTCAATACACTATTCAGAGCATGACAGGATACACATCACTTGCAGATATTGGAATGAATGGTGGTAACTATCAACAGGCGCTTTCTATAGAGCAAAACAAATCTGACTTCTAGCACAAAGGAAACCCTAGAATAGCTCATTGTGAAGAATTAGGCAGTACTGTTTTAGGCATGGTTTATCTCTTCCATTTTTCAAGGCTAAGTGTTGGGTTCTGTGCTTGGGGCACAACAACCCCAAGCAGAGCTATAGGCTGGGGGAGGAGTGGCTGCAAAGCTGCCTGTCAGAAAGGGACTTGGGGTGATTGGTCAGTAGCTGGCTGAATATGAGTCAGCAGCACGCTCAGGTGTCCAAGAAGGCCAACAACATCCTGGCTTGTATCAGAAATAACATGGCCAGCAGGACTAGGGAAGTGATTGTTCCTCTGTACTCAGCTCTGGTGAGGCTGCACCTCAAATACTGTGTTCAGTTTTGGGCCCCTCACTGCAAGAAGGACATCGAGGTGCAAGAGCATGTCCAAAGAAGAGCAATGAAGCTGTTGAAGGGTCTAGTAAACAAGTCTTATGAGGAGTGACTGATGGAACTGGTTAAAGGAGGTTGTAGCAAGGTGGGTATTGGGCAATTTTCTCAAGCACGAAGTGATACATCAAAGGGAAACGGCCTCAAGTTGTGCCAAGGGAGGTTTAGGTTAGATATTAGGAGACATTTCTTCACTGAAAAGGTTGTGCAGCGTTGGAATGGGCTGCTCAGGGAAGTGACTGAGTCACTATCCCTGGAAGTCTTCAAGAAATGTGTAGATGTAGAACTTAGTAGCATGGTTTAATGGTGGACTTCAGTATTAAGTTAAAGGTTGAACTAGATGATCTTAGAGGTTTTTTTGAATCTGAATGATTCTGTGATTCTAAATTCATCATCTGAGCACAAATCGTATGTTCTTCTGAGACAGTGAGTTTTCTATTTTGGAGATAAGCTGGCTTCCTTCAGGCTTGTCAAGTGAACAAGACACTGCAAAAGTAACGCTTTATTCATGAATCGTAATTTTAAAATACTTTGGTGTATATTCCCTTGAACAGTTGAATTTTGTGAGCTGAGTAATCTGACTTTGCTTCTCAGCTTTTTGGCTGATGCATCTGCTATCTTAATTTACACAGTCACATGAAGCATGACAAAATATCACATTGACTGCTACGATTGGGAGAGGACACTAATCCACTTGAACCTCACTGGCATTCATTTTCACAACTCAGATTACTGATTAATGTGTCAGAAGCCAACTCCTCTGCTCTGTATTCTGTACTCACAGCTGGAAAATCCGTCTTTCAGAATTTAGTTTATCTAAGCCCATCAGTTTTCCATTATTTTTTCAAATTTTAAAATGATGTTTGAAACATTCATAGGGCTTGCACAAAGTAGAGACAAACTAACAGAAATAGCTAAAAACTAAATTAGAACTTAAAAATATTCTGATACAGGGGACCTTTAACTACACCAAGTCAAGTGCAGATCACATAAAACATTGCTACATAAGACACTCAAAACTCCCCACAATGACTTCATCCTAGTTCTGAAATAGCTATAGGCAGTTCACCTTGGTGACTGCTCCAGACAGCAGGTTGATGGTAAGAAAATACAAATAAAATAACTCTAAGACTGTGTGGATACCTCTTCCTTTCTTTTTGCCCTCAATGCAATACCAAAGAAATAGCAAATAGTCTGTCTCTCTAACATTAAAGCTACAAACTATGCAATGCTGAGCTGCTTTACTACTCTTTTCACCTAACATTACAAGTTATAAAAAATAAATATTAATTTAATTTAATTAAATAATAGGTAATTAAATAAGTTATTAAGTATTTGTCAATAACCCTTTGAAGAAGAATCTTGAATTTCTTTATAACTTCAGAATGGTCCCAGTACCCCTGGCACACAGGTTAATGTCTACAGTTCCCTCTTTATAGTTTACTTTGCTTTAATAAGATCTTCTCAGTATCTCCATTCCCATTCCAAAAATCAACCTTTTTGATTTTAGTTTTACAGATAGAACTTGTAATTAAGACATCCTTTTCAAAGTTCCCACTGATGACCTCAGAAGGCGCTTCCTCAGTCCTGTGGCTGGAAATATATTACAACTGAGTCAAATGAATCTTAGTATCTAATATATGAAAACTAGAATGAACCAAGAACCAAACAAATATTTCAGTACCAACATTTTACACCTGAAATGCTCGGTGACCTTACATGAATTTTATCTGCAATTATTCTTGCATAAAAGCTATGCATATCTAGCCAAACATAATAGTGTTTCCCATACTAATGAAGTGTATCTCTTTAATTTATTCCTTCAGAACAGATATGAAGAGTAATTTTATATCCAGGGAACTAGCCTGCTTCAAAGATACAGTACGTTGCTAAAGATCCATGCAGGATACAATAAGGAAAGAGAGAAAAAAGAGATCTCATGTTCTGGATCAAAATCTGTGCATTCCATTACTTAGCCTGTGAAAGCTTCAGATGGACAAAACAGGATTTCTTTTTACCTCTGTAGAAAAATAATATAATTTCACAAAATGCCTTCTAAAAATGAAGAGATTAATCTCAAATCCATCCTTTACTGGATGCGGGGGGAAACTTAGTTACAAGAGATGAGGAAAAGGCGGAGGTGCTCAATGCCTTCTTTGCCTCAGTCTTTAGCGGCAATACCGGATGTTCTCTGGATACTCAGTACCCTGAGCTGGTGGAAGGGGATGGGGAACAGGATGTGGCCCTCAATATCCATGAAGAACTGGTTGGTGACCTGCTACGGCACTTAGATGTGCACAAGTCGATGGGGCCGGATGGGATCCACCCAAGGGTACTGAGGGAACTGGCAGAGGAGCTGGCCAAGCCACTTTCCATCATTTATCAACAGTCCTGGCTATCAGGGGAGGTCCCAATCGACTGGCGGCTAGCAAACGTGACGCCCATCTACAAGAAGGGCCGGAGGGCAGACCCGGGAAACTACAGGCCTGTCAGTTTGACCTCAGTGCCAGGAAAGCTCATGGAGCAGATCCTCCTGAGAGTCATCATGCAGCAATTGCAGGGGAAGCAGGCGATCAGGCCCAGTCAGCATGGCTTTATGAAAGGCAGGTCATGCCTGACGAACCTGATCTCCTTCTATGACAGAGTGACGCGCTGGGTAGATGAGGGAAAGGCTGTGGATGTGGTCTACCTTGACTTCAGCAAGGCTTTTGACACCGTCTCCCACAGCATTCTCCTCAAGAAACTGGCTGCTCTTGGCTTGGACTGGCGCACGCTTCGCTGGGTTAGAAACTGGCTGGATAGCCGGGCCCAAAGAGTCGTGGTGAATGGAGCCAAGTCCAGTTGGAGGCCAGTCACTAGTGGCGTCCCCCAGGGCTCGGTGCTGGGGCCGGTCCTCTTTAATATCTTCATTGATGATCTGGACGAGGGCATTGAGTGCACCCTCAGTAAGTTCGCAGATGACACCAAGTTAGGTGCGTGTGTCGATCTGCTCGAGGGTAGGAAAGCTCTGCAGGAGGATCTGGATAGGCTGCACCGATGGACTGAGGTCAACTGCATGAAGTTCAACAAAGCCAAGTGCCGGGTCCTGCACCTGGGGCGCAATAACCCCAAGCAGAGCTACAGACTGGGAGAGGAATGGTTGGAGAGCTGCCAGGCAGAGAAGGACCTGGGAGTGATGGTGGATAGTCAGCTGAATATGAGCCAGCAGTGTGCTCAGGTGGCCAAGAAGGCCAACGGCATCCTGGCTTGTATCAGGAACAGCGTGACCAGCAGGGCGAGGGAGGTGATCGTCCCCCTGTACTCAGCTCTGGTGAGGCCGCACCTCGAGTACTGTGTTCAGTTTTGGGCCCCTCGCTACAAGAAGGACATCGAGGTGCTTGAGCGGGTGCAGAGAAGGGCGACGAAGCTGGTGAGGGGCCTGGAGAACAAGTCCTACGAGGAGCGGCTGAGGGAGCTGGGCTTGTTCAGCCTGGAGAAGAGGAGGCTCAGGGGTGACCTTATCGCTCTTTTTAGGTACCTCAAGGGAGGCTGTAGCGAGGTGGGGGTTGGCCTGTTCTCCCACGTGCCTGGTGACAGGACGAGGGGGAATGGGCTTAAGTTGAGCCAGGGGAGTTTTAGGTTAGATGTTAGGAAGAATTTCTTCACTGAAAGGGTTGTTAGACATTGGAACAGGCTGCCCAGGGAAGTGGTGGAGTCACCATCCCTGGAAGTCTTCAAAAGACGTTTAGATGTAGAGCTTAGGGATATGGTTTAGTGGAGGGCTGTTAGCGTTAGGTTGGAGGTTGGACTCGATGACCTTGAGGTCTCTTCCAACCTTAAAATTCTGTGATTCTGTGATTCTGTGAAAGCTATGCATATCTAGCCAAACATAATAGTGTTTCCCATACTAATGAAGTGTATCTCTTTAATTTATTCCTTCAGAACAGATATGAAGAGTAATTTTATATCCAGGGAACTAGCCTGCTTCAAAGATACAGTACGTTGCTAAAGATCCATGCAGGATACAATAAGGAAAGAGAGAAAAAAGAGATCTCATGTTCTGGATCAAAATCTGTGCATTCCATTACTTAGCCTGTGAAAGCTTCAGATGGACAAAACAGGATTTCTTTTTACCTCTGTAGAAAAATAATATAATTTCACAAAATGCCTTCTAAAAATGAAGAGATTAATCTCAAAGCCATTATTTTTTTCAAGACAGATATCACATTTATCCCTTAATCAAAGTATCTGCCTATAATTTCGTAACCTTACAGATTGAATTTAGGTTGGGGTGAATGTGAAATAAAACATAAAAAGAGCAGAATACCTAGAAAAGTTTGCTACTTCATTCATTTTTCATCCACTAATTAGCATCAAACAATGTGAAATCGTCCTTGCAACTGTCCAGAAGACTGAAATCCTGTAGAGGATCAGATGCCACAGTCTTGTTTCAAGCAGGCTAAGAGGATTTTTTTATAGCATATGCTACCTAGGCAATTTAAAATGACACTCTTCAAGGTTTTGGTGTCAACCTGACAAGTGGTACTTCTGTAGGTGCAGGCTGATCTTCTGAAAGCTGGTTGGATGTGTCACTACCAAATGTCTTGTGTCCAAGGTGTAGTTTTAAATACAAGAAAGCCATTCCTATGGCCTAATCAATTTATTATTGATGTATCAGAGCAGGGAAAATGAAAAGAAATCTAGCTGCACTCTCTTGTCACATCAGACATTTGGTCTTGTACTTTAAATCCCTACTGAATTCTGCTCTTGGAAAGCTTAAGGAAACAGATGAAGGACATGTAAATCCACAGAAAACCTCATCCCTCACCCACCTCCTCCTCATATTTAATATACCCTCAAGCTGCCATTGTAATTCATCTGTCAGAATGCCAGCTGGGCCTTGTAAAATTCAGCATCTATACTGGATTCCTGCCATAATTCAGCAGGACCACTTAGGCCACCTGATATAAATGGGGAAGTCAAAAAAAAAAAAAAAGAAAAAGAAAAAAAGACACACACATGCACTGCAGGAAACAATTTTACATTTTACATTTGGAACATTTGGAAGCAAATGTGAAATTATACACTTCAACCTCTTCTTTATGTGAATCACTGAATCAAGAAAATCAATATCACTCTCCAGAAAGTGATCAAAACCAAGGCATAGCTACTCAGGATGGCTAATGAATTGAAAAAGTCCACAAAATCTACCTTCAGGATGAGCTAGAAAACTTCACAGTGCTGTTCAATGTCATGGTAACCCTCAGACACATGTACAGAAACCTGGGACAGAGAAAACAGAGGAAAAGAAACTTTTGTGTTCAGGAGAAATTCACACGTGTATAGGGTGAACATTATTCGCTCAGGCAGGGTGAACAGGGAGGGCCCCTTGCTGCTTTCTTGCAATGGTCTTTCCCTTCGGTACTGGTACTGGTAGCCTGCTTGTGGGAAATCTGGCCACGGTATCAACCAGGCAGAAAAACATGGCCTCCGCACCTCTTGTGGCCTCTCCAGCCACAGTCACCGATGTGGCTACTCATATGGAGGGCCCAGGGAAACACACCGCCATCCAGGTCTTGGGCTGCAGGGTGTGCCTGAGTCTTCTGTCTGTATCTGACAACAGCAGCGAGGGGTATGCCTGTGGGAGGTGGGCCCAGGTTGAAGAGCTGCTCAAACAGGTAGCGGAGCTTTGGGAGGAGGTGAGCAGGCTCAGGAGCATCAGGGAGTCAGAGAGGGAAATTGACTGGTGGAGGTGTACTCTACCCTCTCTGAGACAGACTCAGGAGCCTGCCGCAGCACAGGTGCCTCCTGCTGCACAGAAGACAAAAGTCCCATCATCCCACCAGGCAGTAAGAAGGGACCTAGGCCATGGGGGGAAATGGAGGCAGGTTCCTGTTTGGGGTAGTAGGCGAGTCTTGTCCCTGGCCACCTCACCTTCCCATCTACCTTATATAACAGGTACGAGGCTCTAGAACACTATAGTCAGAACAATGAAGTAGACAAAAGCCCATCCCAGTTGGAGAGGGTACATAAGGCAAGGCAACTTACCCCCCTCATTGCTACATCGTCTGTCAAGAAAGACAGAAGGGTTATTGTCATGGGGGACTCCCTTTTGAAAGGGACAGAGGGCCCGATATGCCGACCGGACCCAACTGACAGGGAAGTCTGTTGTCTCCCTGTGGCTTAGGTGAGAGACTTAGTTAAGAAAGTCAAGCGCCTGGTATGGCCCACTGACTACTACCTGCTAGTTGTCTTTCAGGCTGGTAATGACGAGATAGCAATGAGAAGTCTGAGAGCGATCAAAAGGGCCTTTAGGGCTTTGGGGCGACTACTTAAAGGATCAGGGGCACAGATTGTGTTTGCCTCTGTCCTTCCGAGAGGGGGGGATCAATGCTGACAAGCGGGCTCATCACATTAACACTTGGCTTCAGGAATGGTGCAACCAACAGAACTTTGGGTTTTTTGATCATGGGAAGGTCTATGTGACACCAGGCCTGTTGGCACCAGATGGGATGCGCCTCTCTCAGAGAGGGGTAAGGATTTTGGCTCAGGAGTTGGCAGGGCTGATAGAGAGGGCTTTAAACTAGAGTCAAAGGGGAAAGGGGATAAAACCAGACACACTGGTGATGAGCTAAGATGGATGGTGCACTACAATCAGAGGGACTGTGTGCCACTGAGGTCCTTCAGTCGGCTCCACAAGGTGCTGTGTGTAGGGAAGCACATTTGAAGTGCTTCTACACAAACACACGCAGTATGAGAATAAAATGGATGAGCTAGAAGTCTTGGCCCAGTCCCACAGCTATGACATCATCGGCATAAGCGAAACCTGGTGGGATGAGTCCTGTGGCTGGAGTGCTGCAATGGATGGTTACAGGCTTTATAGGAGGGACAGGCAGGGTAGACAAGGTGGCGGGTTAGCGATGTATGTGAAGCATGGGCTGGACTGCATGGAACTTCAAGTTGGGGATGGCAAAGTTGAGAGCCTCTGGGTAAGGATTAAGGGATAAACAAATAAAGGGGATGTCCTTCTGGGAATCTATTACAGACCACCCGATCAGGACAACAATACTGATGAATTATTCTTTGCAGAACTAAGAGATGCCTCGAGATCAACTCCCCTTGTTCTTATGGGAGATTTCAACTTGCCAGACATCAACTGGGATCACCACACGGCTGACACAAGCAAGTCCAGGAGGTTCATAAAGCACCTAGATGATAACTTCTTGGTGCAGGTGCTAAGGGAGAAAACTAGGACAGGTGCCCTCCTTGATCCTCCTGTTGCTGGAAAACAGAGAGGGTCTTGTGGGAGACATGGCAATTGGCGGCCATCTCAGTCATAGTGACCATGAAGTGGTTGAGTTTAGAATTTATGGTGACAGAAGGAAAACTGCCATCAAAACTGCAGCCCTGGATATGGGGAAGGCAGACTTCAGGCTGCTCAGGGAACTAGTCAGCAAGGTCCCCTGGGAAGCTGCTTTTGAAGGCATTGGCGTCCAGCAGTGCTAGTCAATCTTTAAGCACTGCCTCCTAAAAGCACAAGATCAGGCAATTCCAAAATATTGGAAGGCAGGCAGGTGGGGCAGAAGGCCGGCCTGGCAAACCAGGAATCTTCTACTGGAGATTAGGTGCAAAAAAAAGTAAACGGCTGCTGGAAGGAGGGTTAGGCAATGAGAAAGGAATACAGGGATGCTGTTCATGTTTGTAGGGAGAAAATTCGTGTCACCAAAGCCAAACTAGAGTTGAAGCTGGCCATGTCTGTGAGATACAATAAAAAAGTTTTTTTTTAAGATATGTTAACAGAAAAAGAACCAAAGAAAACATAGGTTCGCTACTTGACGGGGAAGATCTCCTCACAGACAATGACACAGGCAAAGCAGAGACGTTTAATGCCTTCTTCACCTCTGTCTTCAATGCTGATGATGGGCTTTGGGACCCTGGGTGCCCTGAGCAGGAGGATCATGACAGTGGGAATGACAAACTCCCAACTGACTCTGAATGTATGCGGAATTTTCTACTCCACCCAGGGTGCTTAAAGAGCTGGCTGATGTCATCGCGGGACCTCTCTCAATTATTTTTCAACGATCTTGGAAATCTGGAGAGGTCTCAGTAGACTGGAAGCTGGCAAATGTTGTCCCAGTTTTCAAGAAGGGTGAGCAATTGGCTGACAGGCAAAGCTCAAAGGGTTGTGGTTTATGGGGCCACATCTGGCTGGCAGATGGTCACTAGTGGGGTCCCTCAAGGCTCCATTTTAGGGCCAGTCCTCTTCAATGTTTTTATAAATGATTTGGATGTAGGACTAGAAGGTGTTTTGAACAAAATTGCTGTAAACACTAAACTAGATGTCCTGGTTTCAGTTAGAACAGAATTAATTTTCTTCCTAGTAGCTGGTGGAATGCTGTGTTTTCACTTAGGATGAGAAGAGTGCTGATAACACCCCGATGTTTTAATTGTTGCAGAGCAGTGCTTATACCAAGCCAAGGACATCTCAGCCTTTTGCTCTGTCCTGCCAACAGGCAGGCTGGGGGTGCAGTAAGAGCTGGGAGGGGACAGACCCAGGACAGGTGACCCAAACTAGCCAAAGGGGTATTCCATACCATCTGACGTCATGCTAAACAATATATAGGGGTGGCTAGCCAGGGGGAGGGGGCCGGACTGCTCGGGGTTAGGCTGGGCATCGGTCAGCGGGTGGTGAGCAATTGCATTGTGCATCACTTGTTTGTACATATTATTATTACTTTCCTATTATCACCATTGTAACATTATTGTTATTATTGTTATTATTATTTTGTTATTATTATTTTCCTGTCTTATTAAACTGTCTTTATCTCAACTCACGGGTTTCACTTTCCATTTCTCTCCCCCGTCCCAGAGAGGGAGGGGGGAGGGTGAGCGAACGGCTGCGTGGTATTTAGCTGCCAGCCGGGTTAAACCACGACACTAGGATATGTTGTGGACTCTGATGAAGGTGGAAAGGCCTTGCAGAGAGGTCTGGACAGATTGCAGAGCTGGGCAATCACCAATCACATGAAGTTTAGCAAAGGCAAGTGCCAGGTCCTTCACCTGGGATGGGGCAACCCTGGCTATATGTACAGACTGGGTGATAAGACGCTGGAGAGCAGCCCCAGAGAGAGGGATCTGGGCGTTGTTGTTGACAGCAAGTTGAATACGAGCCAGCAGTGTGCCCTGGCAGCCAGGAAGGCCAACTGTATCCTGGGATGCACCAAGCATGGCATTGCTAGTCGGTCGAGGGAAGTGATTGTCCTGCTCTACTCTGTGCTGGTGCGGCCTCACCTTGAGTACTGTGTGCAGTTCTGGGCACCACAGTACAAGAAGGACATTAAACTGTTAGAGAGTGTCCAGAGGAGGGCGATGAAGATGGTGAAGGGCCTAGAGGGGACGACGTATGAGGAGTGGCTGAGGTCACTTGGCCTGTTCAGCCTGGAGACGAGGAGGCTGAAAGGAGACCTTTCAGCAGTCTACAACTTCCTTGCAAGGGGGAGTGGAGAGGCAGGTGACCTATTCTCTGTAAACACCAGTGATATGACCCATGGGAATGGTGTTAAGCTGAGGCAGGGGAAGTTTAGGCTGGACATCAGGAAGAGGTTCTTCACCGAGAGGGTGGTTGCATACTGGAACAGGCTCCCCAGGGAGGTAGTCACTGCTCCAAGCCTTTCTTAATTTAAAAAGTGATTGGACTGTGCACTTAGTCACATGGTCTAAACTTTTGGGCAGACCTGTGTGGTGCCAGGAGTTGTACTTGATGATCCTTATGGGTCCCTTCCAACTCAGGATATTCTATGGTTCTTTGATTCTATGATTATCTTTTTTACAGCAGTAAAAGCTGATACTATATGATGAGGCACACCAGTGAATGACATTGAATACCAGCTACTGAGATGGAGCATAAAATAGTTATTTCTGATTTAGTATCTGTAAAGGAATTTTCAGACACATGGCACAATGTAGCTAACTTCAGAAATTCAGTATGGCCATCACAGCATGGCCTCATGCTTGTAAACTTTGACTGTCATAAGCCTAGCTAGTTTTGGTACTGTACTAACTTGATGTGAAGACATTGTTCTCTATAAGTTAGTTCCAGAGTTATTTTGATAAGTGCTAATTTAAGATTGTTTGCACAATGCTCCATTTAAATACACACACACACACACACGTAGTATATATATGCACTTCATTACACATTTTATAGTAGGGTGAGGGGTGGCTTCCCTTCCCTTCCCTTCCCTTCCCTTCCCTTCCCTTCCCTTCCCTTCCCTTCCCTTCCCTTCCCTTCCCTTCCCTTCCCTTCCCTTCCCTTCCCTTCCCTTCCCTTCCCTTCCCTTCCCTTCCCTTCCCTTCCCTTCCCTTCCCTTCCCTTCCCTTCCCTTCCCTTCCCTTCCCTTCCCTTCCCTTCCCTTCCCTTCCCTCCCCTTCCCTCCCCTTCCCTCCCCTTCCCTCCCCTTCCCTCCCCTTCCCTCCCCTTCCTTCCCCTTCCCTTTCTCAGTTTCGTTTGCTTGTTTATTTATTTATTTTGATATTTTCTTCCATAAGGTCACTTTGTTTGGGAAACACGGCAGAAACAGGAAGGAACAACAAACACAATCTCTTCCTAATACTCTGGGAACCATAAAGTATAGGGTCAGAGCAGACAGTAATGAGGAAGCGACACTAACGTTGCATATGCTGAGAAATAATAAATATTTTACCTTCTTTACTTTATTTTCCAATTTTTTTTCTGGGGCAAGGTTGTTGGGTTTGCCTTAGTAGTAGTAGTAGTGGTACTAGTAGTACTACTAGTAGTAGTATTTTGTAGGGTTTTTCTGCACAGAGAATATGTCATGAGCCACTAGTGGCATAAAAGTACTTAATCATACTCTCACAGCATTTGTTGTCAGCCTCACCCTTTGAGGTGCAAGATAGAAGGAGAGATGCAGTGTATAAATAGAAAAGCCTCTTTAAAGTGGAGTCCTCTTTAAAGTGGAGTGCTGAACATTACCTGAGATAAGAAAGTCATCTTTGTATATACTAATAAGACCAAGCTGCAAACTGAGAACATACAAAGTAGCAGAAAACTCTTGTTTTCCAGGTACATACTGTGATGCTGAATGGCTATGTGTTGGGCTTCATAAGACAAAATTTCTCAGTTTTCTGAAGTCAGGTAATGAAAGTGCAATCTCAAAGCTGCTCAATGTACTGGGTCTGGCTGGAATGTTAACTTTCCCGGCAGCAGCCCATTCAGTGCCGTACTCTGTACTTGTAGCTGGAACAGCAGTGTTATCACACCAGTGTTGTGTCTACTGCTGAGCAGCAGTGGAACAGCATTGGGCCTTTCTCTAACCCTCCTAGGGGGTGGGCAAAAAAGTGAGGAGAGAAACATCACTAGGGCAGCTGACCTAAACCAATCAAAGGGATATTCCATACCATGTGGTGTCACACTCAGCAATAAAAGGTGGAAACAGGAAGAAGAGGGGAGGGGTGGGCTCTCGTTGAGAAGACGTCGGTCCTCCTCTCGAACACCGGCTGCGTGCGTTGAGGCCTTGCTTCAAGGACGTGGTCAATCATCGCTCATTTGTGGGAAGTAGAGAGTAATTTCTTTCCTCTGCACTTCCATATAGCTTTCATTTATTTTGTTTGTTTGTTTTCCTCCCTTTTTCCCCTTTTCCCTTTTACTTCCCCTTAGTTAAATTGTTTAGTTCATGGTAGTCTTTATTTAATTATTATAATTATTTCCCTTTAATTAAATTATCCTTATCTCAACCCGTGAGTTGTTCTTTGCTTTACTTCTCCCCCTCCTTATCTAAGGGAGGGGGAGTGAGAGAGCGGTTGTGGGGTTTAGCTGCCCAGCACGGTAAAACCACCACAGTCCTTTTTGGCGCCCAACGTGGGGCTCGAAGGGTTGAGATAACAATAGAATTGATTAAACGCATACAACTAACACACTTGCTTGCTAGTAACCATGTTCCTTGCCCTGTTAATAATAATGGCTTTGTTCATATGTCATGCAATTCGTGTCATATTCTCCTTTCTCCTATATATCCGATCCGACAAAGTGCTACAATCTGTGTTCACTTTTTTTAATTCGTTGTGCTGCCAAGCACTGACCTTGGTTTTACTCTGGAATTCAGGCTCTGCGCTGTTATCATTTGGGTCCCATGGAAACTATCTTTCAGAGAATATTCAGAACTACACTGCCTTCCTTTTCTCATCTGGACACCAGTTTATTAATAATATCAGGAATGGTACCTTTCCCTTCTTTCACAGTGGGCTAATTACAACAGTTTGGGAGTATTTTGAAGATCCATCTGTAACCCATGTATTGCTATTTCTAATTCTGAATAACAGGTTTCATTTTCTCTCTAAGATTAGTCGATTGTTTAGAAACCTTATTTGGGAATCTGTCCCGAAACAGTCTCGTGGTGAGTGGCACGGTGTGTGGGATGATGTTAGCAGATACCTGTCACGAGTGTCTCCTCCAATAGTTTTGAACTTCACCCCTGAGCAAGTGCTAAATCCTAAAAACTTGGTAGAATGTTTGAGAGTTGTATGTCCTGATCCTGATAATGCCGGAGAACAACAGCTTGCAGCATTGTGCTGGGTCCTGGTTTATTCCTATCAAACACTGTTTAACATCATCCAGCAACTTGAAGAGAGGGAGGAAGTCTCTGAATCTGATGACCAAGTAACACATGCTGTGGCTGACCCAGAGGACCAACCAACTATGGTATCAGTCGCCCCCATAGTCAAGTCAAAACAATGGAAACGGAGGTCAGCTCGTTTAGTAAGGGAAGAAGGCTCTCCTAAGAAGGAGGGAGAAGGGGAATTGGCAGGCACCTCTAAAGCAGAGCCATCACAAAAACAGCAGGAAGACGAGACGGAAATCATAAAGGAATCAGAAATCACTCGATCCTTATCCCTGAGTGAGATGCGAGAAATACGAAAGGATTATGGTCGACGCCCAGGTGAACACATCCTCACTTGGCTGCTCCGATGCTGGGATGCTGGGGCCAGTAGCCTACAATTAGAAGGCAATGAAGCCAAGCAGCTGGGATCCCTCTCTAGAGAAAGGGTAATCGACAAAGTAATCGGCAGAGGAGCACAGGCCCTCAGCCTCTGGAGACGACTCCTGGCAGCTATCAAAGAAAGATATCCCCATAAGGAAGATATTGTATATCACATAGGCAAGTGGACCACTGTGGATAAAGGTCTCCAACATCTGCGGGAATTAGCTGTGCGGGAGATGATTTATAGTGATTTGGACAATGCCCAGACACCTCAAGACCCCGATGAAGTCCAGTGCACAACATCCATGTGGCGTAAATTTGTGCGGAGTGCACCAGCAGCACATGCCAGTACCCTGGCAGCAATTCACTGGGATGAGGGGATGGGACCAACAATGTATGATGTCTCCTGCCAACTTCAAAAATATGAAGACAATCTCTCTGCTCCGCTACAGTCCTGTGTCTCAGCTGTGGAGAAATTGTCTAAAGGACTTGACAAGCTTGTGGAGAAAGTATATTCCCCCTCATCTAGACAGAGTGATACTTCAGCCACTAAGAATCAGCATTCGCCTGCTCAAGAGAGAGAGTACCCAAGACGTACACCACGTGGCACCTTGTGGTTTTATCTGCGTGACCATGGGGAAGATATGAGGAAATGGGATGGTGTACCTACTTCAACCCTAGCTGCTCGGGTACGTGAACTGAAAGGAAATACAGCAGCAAGAAGAGGGGCTCCTAAGAGAAATGCTGCTCCAGTTTCTATTGGGCAGTACCCCAGAGGCAGTAGAAGAGCTGATGTTATTCTTGACCACGATGAAGGGACCTCTACCTCTCATTTGCCAGAATTTGTGCATTTGCAAGAATTAAGTGGCAGACGCTCCAGCCAGGACTAGAGGGGCCCTGCCTCTGGCCAGGTAGAGGAGAGGGATAACCGGATTTATTGGACTGTGTGGATCCGATGGCCTGGAACATCAGAACCACAGGAATACAAAGCTTTAGTGGACACTGGCGCACAATGTACCATAATGCCATCAGGCTACCAAGGGACAGAACTCACCTGTATCTCTGGAGTGACAGGGGGATCCCAACAACTATCTGTACTGGAAGCTGAAGTGAGTCTAACTGGGAATGAGTGGCAAAAGCATCCCATTGTGACTGGCCCAGAGGCTCCGTGCATCCTTGGCATAGACTATCTCAAGAGAGGGTACTTCAAGGATCCAAAAGGATACCGGTGGGCTTTTGGCATAGCTGCTTTGAGCACAGAGAAGATTAGGCAGCTGTCTACCCTGCCTGGCCTTTCAGAAGACCCTTCTGTTGTAGGATTGCTGAAGGTTGAAGAACAACAGGTACCAATTGCTACCACAACGGTGCACCGACGGCAATATCGCACCAACCGAGACTCCCTGATTCCCATCCATGAGTTGGTTCACCGACTGGAGAGTCAGGGAGTAATCAGCAAGACTCGCTCACCCTTTAATAGTCCTATATGGCCAGTACGAAAGTCTAATGGCGAGTGGAGGCTAACAGTGGACTATCGAGGCCTGAATGAAGTCACGCCACCACTGAGTGCTGCAGTGCCAGACATGCTAGAACTTCAGTACGAACTAGAGTCAAAGGCAGCCAAGTGGTATGCCACAATTGATATTGCTAATGCATTTTTCTCCATCCCTTTAGCAGCAGCATGCAGGCCGCAGTTTGCTTTCACTTGGAGGGGCATCCAATACACCTGGAATCGGCTGCCCCAGGGGTGGAAACACAGCCCTACCATTTGCCATGGACTGATCCAGTCTGCACTGGAGCAAGGGGGAGCTCCTGAGCATCTTCAGTACATTGATGACATCCTCGTGTGGGGCAACACAGCAGAAGAAGTTTTTGAGAAAGGGAAGAAAATAATCCAAATTCTCCTGAAAGCTGGTTTTGCCATTAAAAAGAGCAAGGTCAAGGGGCCTACACAGGAAATCCAGTTCTTGGGGGTAAAATGGCAGGATGGACGTCGCCATATTCCAATGGATGTGATCAATAAAATAACAGCAATGTCTCCGCCAACTAGCAAAAAGGAAACGCAAGCTTTCCTAGGCCTCGTGGGATTCTGGAGAATGCATGTGCCAGGCTATAGTCAGCTTGTGAGTCCTCTATATCGAGTGACTCGAAAGAGAAACTATTTTGAGTGGGGCCCTGAGCAACAACAGGCATTTGAACAAATCAAACAAGAAATAGCTCGTGCAGTAGCCCTTGGGCCTGTCCGTACTGGACCAGCTGTGCAAAATATACTGTACACTGCAGCTGGGGAGCATGGGCTCACCTGGAGCCTTTGGCAGAAAACCCCAGAAGAAACTCGAGGTCGACCTCTGGGCTTCTGGAGTCGGGGCTATCGAGGATCAGAAGCCAATTACACCCCAACTGAAAAGGAAATACTCACAGCATATGAGGGTGTTCGAGCTGCTTCAGAAGTTGTGGGTACAGAGGCACAGCTCCTCTTGGCACCGCGGCTACCTGTGTTACATTGGATGTTCAAAGAGAAAATTCCCACTACACACCATGCAACTGATGCTACATGGAGTAAGTGGATAGCGTTAATTACACAGCGGGCTCGAATGGGAAAACCCAATCGCCCAGGAATCCTGGAAGAGATTATGGACTGGCCGGAAGGCAGAGATTTCGGAGTGCCAACAGAAGAGGTAACCCGTGCTGAAGAGGCACCACCATACAATGAGTTGCCAGAAGACAGAAAGCAGTATGCGTTGTTTACTGACGGATCCTGCCGTGTGATAGGGAGCCATCGGAAATGGAAAGCTGCTGTGTGGAATCCCATACGACGAGTTGTGGAAGCCATGGAAGGGGAAGGTGAGTCGAGTCAGTATGCAGAAGTAAAAGCCATACAACTAGCCCTAGATATCGCCGAAAGAGAAAATTGGCCAGTATTGTATCTTTATACTGACTCATGGATGGTGGCAAATGCTCTGTGGGGGTGGCTGCAGCAATGGAAAGAGAGCAACTGGCAGCGCAGAGGTAAGCCTATCTGGGCTGCTACCCTGTGGCAAGATATTGCTGCCCGGGTAGAAAACCTGGATGTTAAAGTACGTCATGTAGATGCCCACATGCCCAAGAGTCGCACTACTGAAGAACATAAGAACAACAAAGAAGTGGATCGAGCTTCGAAAATTGAAGTGGCTCAGGTGGACCTAGACTGGGAACGTAAGGGTGAGCTGTTTGTAGCTCGATGGGCCCATGAAACATCAGGACATCTGGGGAGAGATGCCACTTACAGATGGGCTCGTGATCGAGGGGTGGACTTGACCATTGAGGCCATCACACAGGTTACCCATGAGTGTGAGACCTGTGCTGCAATCAAGAAAGCCATGAAGGTAAAATCTCCCTGGAACAGGGGGAGATGGTTAGGGTTTCAATATGGTGAGGCCTGGCAAATTGACTATATCGGACCACTCCCAAAAACTCGCCAAGGCAAACGGTACATACTCACCATGGTAGAAGCAACTACTGGGTGGCTGGAAACATACCCTGTAAACCATGCCACAGCCCGAAACACTATCTTGGGCCTGGAAAGACAAGTATTGTGGCGTCATGGTACACCAGAGAGAATTGAGTCTGACAATGGGAGTCATTTCCGAAACAATCTTGTTACCTCCTGGGCAAAGAGGCATGGTATTGAGTGGGTGTACCACATCCCTTACCACCCACAAGCCTCTGGGAAGGTTGAGAGGTACAATGGACTGTTAAAGACTATGTTACGAGCATTAGGTGCTGGGACGTGGAAACAATGGGACACAAATCTACCAGAAGCCACTTGGCTAGTTAACAATAGGGGGTCTGACAGCCGTGCTGGTCCTGCCGAAACAAAACCCCTACACACTGTGAAAGGAGCTAAGGTTCCCGTAGTGCATATAGGAAGGTGGATGGGGAAGGCAGTGTGGGTTGCTCCTGCCTCGGGAAAAGGCAAACCCACTCGTGGGATTGTCTTCGCCCAAGGACCAGGGTATACCTGGTGGGTCATGCAAAAGAATGGGGATATCAAGTGTGTGCCTCAAGGAGATTTGACATTGAGAGAAAACTAATCTATAATCTAAGTTATATGTTGTAGGAAGATGCTGTAGGATCAACGACAGGTCAACTTTGCAAGGAGCCGGGCAGTGCAACAAGGACTTGAGCTAAGCTGGTGCTGGTGTCCAGACATCCAACTCCGCCTGCCTTGAGTGGCCACTTTGGCAGATGAAGACCTAATCATCAACAGTTCTTATGAACATTTTCCAAGAAAGACCTATGGAATGAAAAGATACATCTGCCTATTAATCCTGTCCTGTTAAATCCTTGTCCTGTTAAAGGACAAGGGATAATGATGAGAATGCTTGTATGCTAAAGTATGGGGATCTGAGTGTGACACAAATGTTATGGAATAAGGGGTGGAGGTTGTACTGGGTCTGGCTGGAATGTTAACTTTCCCGGCAGCAGCCCATTCAGTGCCGTACTCTGTACTTGTAGCTGGAACAGCAGTGTTATCACACCAGTGTTGTGTCTACTGCTGAGCAGCAGTGGAACAGCATTGGGCCTTTCTCTAACCCTCCTAGGGGGTGGGCAAAAAAGTGAGGAGAGAAACATCACTAGGGCAGCTGACCTAAACCAATCAAAGGGATATTCCATACCATGTGGTGTCACACTCAGCAATAAAAGGTGGAAACAGGAAGAAGAGGGGAGGGGTGGGCTCTCGTTGAGAAGACGTCGGTCCTCCTCTCGAACACCGGCTGCGTGCGTTGAGGCCTTGCTTCAAGGACGTGGTCAATCATCGCTCATTTGTGGGAAGTAGAGAGTAATTTCTTTCCTCTGCACTTCCATATAGCTTTCATTTATTTTGTTTGTTTGTTTTCCTCCCTTTTTCCCCTTTTCCCTTTTACTTCCCCTTAGTTAAATTGTTTAGTTCATGGTAGTCTTTATTTAATTATTATAATTATTTCCCTTTAATTAAATTATCCTTATCTCAACCCGTGAGTTGTTCTTTGCTTTACTTCTCCCCCTCCTTATCTAAGGGAGGGGGAGTGAGAGAGCGGTTGTGGGGTTTAGCTGCCCAGCACGGTAAAACCACCACACTCAACTAATGCATATGCTGAAAATATATATATATATATATATTTTTACGATCAAACAATTCTCCTTAAAGTAACTAGAATATAATGTAAAATGATAAGTGAATGAATTGTTTTTATATTCACAGCAAAATTGTTTTAGATCTCTAAATCTAACCTTCATTAGCCTAACTTTACTTTTGCTAAGCAACAATAAATCATGTTTGTGTGGTAAAAGTAATGAATTTTTATGCCAATACACGTTAATATGATGCTTGCTAATAAAATTTGTATCACTCAAGAAAGTGCAGCAAATTTGTCAGTGTATTTTCCAGGTTTCCCAGATATTTCAGACATTTGGGAAGAAAACACACAAACAAACAAAAAATGTATGTTCACCAATAGCAAGTAATCTTTTAATTCATCTGTAATACAGAATGTAGAATAATACTTATATCATGTCAAAGATAGAAACAACTAATATTGAACTTCAGGAACCAACACCTAAAAGGAATGGCAAGGAATTGCAACTGCCACTAAAACTGTGAATGAATAGTACCGAATGCTTCTCTTTTTTTGTGAGAGGTTTATGAAGAAACGTAAATGTATATTATAAAGTCTTCAAACAGCACAATAACAGAAACCAAAACAGAGGTCATTTTTCATGCATGAGGAAAGAAAAGTGGTTATTTTTAGTGTCTTCAATTAACTAGAGAAAGTCTATGAAAGTATAAATTAGTAAATACAGCATAGTAGTTAACAGAATTCTTATTCTCTTCTAGTTATTATTAACAAAAATGTATTGCAGCTTCATCTAAGTATAATATGAAACCTCATTACACATTGTACAATAACATAATAAAAGAGTTCATTACCTAAACAAAAATACATCTATTAGGCACATTGTCTGTGTTGTTTACCAGAAACAGTAACAATTTGACAACTTATCCTATCTCTTTCTTAAATTACTTTTATCAGCGTAATTGCAAATAGTAGATCAGAACACTGGGAAGCCACCTTAGACACTCTTGAGGGGAGACACATAAATCTTTCATATACTTCTGTAGCATTGCTAAATAAATATTCAACAAGAAAAAATGTTGTCTAATTTTATGTTGAACAACATACTGTGAGAACACTTTGATTAATATTGTAGGAAAAATAAAACTTTTTTTTCATCCTTGGACTGAGAAAAAAATCTGAATATTGGGAACTGTCTTGAAATAGATGAAAATGCAATCATTTGTATGTATATTGAAATAAATATAAATATTAATACTTAGTATTATTAATTTGTTAAATTTGAATTGGATTGGATGAAAACCAGCTTCTTTCAGCTTTATCGCTGTCAGTGAAGTTATAGCACTGTTATTTTAATTGTGTTACAATATAAATATTGTCAGACACATACAATAAAATAAAAACCTCTAAATAATGCTCTTTTCTACACCTGAAGTACTCTGCATTTTTGTGAAAATTTTTATTTTTTTAATTTATATTTTTGCAGAACACAGTTCCATCATAAAACATTTTCACTGTTCTAGTAACAGTGATCATTATTGTGACAGCATGTCATCAAGAACACTTTCCTTACAATTTACCAACTCTCAGTGAAAACATTGCAGATCACATTTAAAACTTGATTAAGCGTAATCAAGGAGCTAAGAAAATTTTACTGTTATTTTCACTGACTGTAACTCTTTGAATGGTCATCTCAAAACTAGTATTTTTGTTAAAGAAGAAACATCTAAGTTACAATTATGGCTGATAAAATAATACCATGAGACATTCATGAGCACAGATAAAAATGAAGTGTCCTAAGGAGAATTCTTTCTTCAAAGAGAGTTCTGTTGATACCTGAAAAAAAAAAAAAAAGGTATAGAATATAGTGCATCTGAACTGGTGTACATGTATGCGTATATATATACATATGTACATACACACATGAAGGAAGTATTGGCCAAATTGACATGAGAAAAAAGATATTCATTGTACAGCTAATATCTAATTATTTGTTCTCTTTCCCAATTCTGTCAATGTTCCTTCTCATATATGCACAACACATCTGGTGGCATTTGGTAGTATTATCTCACTTTAAGGCATTTGTCCGCTTCATACAGGCCTTCATCTTTGCAATCTGAAAGTTTATTTTGATGTTCATGAAATATTCCCAAACAGTTTTTAAGTATTTTGAATTATATCACAATGTATTTCTGGATAGCTTTAATTAAAATGGATTTCATTTGAAGACACCTGTGTAGAAAATAGTGGCATTTCTGTAGATTTTGAATAACCAAGCAAAAGTAACTAAGTAACCACCTCACTGAAAATAAGTAATTAATTACTGGATTTCTTAGGTATCCCAAAGCCTATCTTTGATACCTGCAATTACAAAATATTTTAATTAATGACTAATTAATGACATGTAAATTAATTATTGCATGTCCTTTCCTACCATTTAAATAAAGTTTTAATGGTCAGGACTTTCCAACATGTGTAGATAAATCATATAAATGTGAATTGGTATTAAGAGATTTTGCACATTTTACATTGTCTTGCTTGAAAAAAATATCTAAATTTTACATTAAATCCTTTCTACTAAGCAATTTGCAACTGCACAGGGGTTCATCATTTTTCTTATTATCTAAATCTTCATACCAGTATCATGCTGATAAATATCATCAGTGATGTTATAAATTTTATTTAAAATAATACAAATAACAATGCTTTATTAATATGTACAGTGGATCACATCTTAAATAATCATTAAATTCAAAAGGCTTTATGTTCTCAACTCTTCTAACATACTGCATGTATGTACAGAAATTTGCCAAGTATGTCTTTGCATATATATCACACTAGGAAAGACATGAGATGTATTTATTTATCTATTTATTTATTATTTATGTGTGAAAAAGAGAAGAGAAGAGAAGAGAAGAGAAGAGAAGAGAAGAGAAGAGAAGAGAAGAGAAGAGAAGAGAAGAGAAGAGAAGAGAAGAGAAGAGAAGAGAAGAGAAGAGAAGAGAAGAGAAGAGAAGAAAAGAAAAGAAAAGAAAAGAAAAGAAAAGAAAAGAAAAGAAAAGAAAAGAAAAGAAAAGAAAAGAAAAGAAAAGAAAAGAAAAGCATTCAGAATAAAGAGGAATACAGACTACCTATCTGTGGGCTTTAGGATAAATTTGAGAAATTCTTATGCACTCACTTCTTTGATTCTCTAATTAGACCTTGAAAACACAGGACTGAAAGCAAACTCAGCAAGGAATTCAGCTTTCTAAACTACGCATCCAAGGGTCTCTTCATCTTTTTTCTTCCCTTCCCTTTTTCCTTCCCTTCCCTTTTCCCTTCCCTTCCCTTTTCCCTTCCCTGCCCTACCCTGCCTTGCCCTCCCCTCCCCTCCCTCTCCCTCTCCCTCTCCCTCTCCCTCTCCCTCTCCCTCTCCCTCTCCCTCTCCCTCTCCCTCTCCCTCTCCCTCTCCCTCTCCCTCTCCCTCTCCCTCTCCCTCTCCCTCTCCCTCTCCCTCTCCCTCTCCCTCTCCCTCTCCCTCTCCCTCGTCTTTCCCTTAGCCTTTCCCTTTCCCTTAGCCTTTCCCTTTCCCTTAGCTTTTCCCTTTCCCTTAACCTTCCCTTCCTGTTCCTTCCCTTCCCAGAGATCAGCTAAGTTATACCAATCTAGAAGTGCTGTCAAGAAGTATCTCAACCTTACTTTGAACCACTTCAAAGAGATGGAAAAGAAAAAAATCCTCTCTACTCTACCATGAAGGAAACTTATATGAACTGCACGTGGTCTGAGATATAGAATAAAGGATATAGGTAGGTCTTTTACTGTCGTTATTGTCTAATTCATGGAAACAAGAGAGTACTTAAAAACGTGCTTACATGCAGACATCTGTTTTACATGTATTTTCTTCAGATGAGAAAGCCAGTAGCTAAGAATATACATGGTCCTGAATGGAAAGGAACATAAAACACTCTGTCACTGCTGTTGTGATTTTAGTCCCTACCTTTGCAGTGTAATCCAAAGTAGCTGCTGAAGTTAATTGCATGTTATTTTTAGATGTTACATGTATAGATGGTCTAGATTAGCTTTCAGGTGTGAAATAAAAAAGCTCAAGGTTTATATTTGGGGTTTGCTTGATCTAAAAGTTTCACTCAACTGATAGAAGTAAAATATTGTATTTTTTTTGAGGTCATACAGGAGAAAGGATATGTGGAAGTGAAAAATTCTCAACAGATATATTTGAATGTTTGGGAGTTTCATCTCCACACCTTGGTTCAAGTCTTTCATACCTGATTTCACTGGTATGTGGCCATTCTCTGACTCATAATAATCCATATTTAGGCTCTGTGACCTTCTGTGGACTTAAAAAAAAAAAAAAAAAGTTGTGGGTTGCTTAAAAAATTAAATGAATCCAAAACTAACCAGTCCACTGCACATAGTTCTCCCACTGGGGAATGATGAGAGAACGAAATATGTGACAGATGTTAGTCACATTGTTTAATGCACTACTGGAAGGCGCACAAATACTGGGGTGATGAGTGCAGTATGAGAACCTATATAGATTAGAACCATTTAGTAAGAATCCTAAACAGCCTCATCATGTAGCTATCACTGAAAAACAAAACAAAACAAAACAAAACAAAAAAAACAATATGTACGTGTGAGGATGTGATGCATGAATTTTATAATAACAGGCTTATGTATGTCTTTGAATGTTCTCTTACAACAACAACGAAACAACAAAGATTCAAACAAAACAAACAAGAAAATCCAGTTGTGTTTATTAATAAACATTAAGGAGAAAAATGTTTTAAGTTCTTTATTTTTTATCTATGTTTTAATTTTCATTCTACTCATGAAGCATCAAAGATGCAAAAGATTAGAAAATCTGCTTATCAAAATAATTAGCTTTTGTATTGAACATTGAGGGCAGACATGAACCCAGAATAGAAGAGTAAGAGATGAAATGGAAAAAGAAAGTGAATCTACCAGAAAACAAACAAACAAACAAACAAACAAACAAACAAAAAAAACAGGACAGAACAATTGGTAAAAATGCTGTCCATTTTCCTCTGGATGCAGACATGTAGGATTGTCCCATGTCACAGAAGATAAAGTGTACATATTTTGTTACATCTTTGAAGGGATTTTAGAAATTTGTTTAAAATAATCTCTAGAATTTGATCATTAGAAATTTTCTGATTTTTCATTAGTAAATTGCTAAGGAAATTGTATAGGGTATAAACTTATACTATAAACACGTTGTTCTTCTACAAAACTTATCCTAGCAAATGACTGTTTCAAGACTATAGATAAACTGTCTACAAAACAGAGGGGAGGAAAAAAACAAAACAAAACAAAATAACAACAACAAAAAAGGTGGCTTGAGTTTCTGTTGCATTGCAAAATTTTGTAAACAGCTCAGTATTTCAGTGATAAGCTTTGGTTAAAATATTCTAAAGTCATATTTAAATTACTGGAAGTGCATATTTAATAATAAATTACTGGAAGTGCATATTTAAATTACTGGAAGTGGAAAATAAATCTTTTTTCTTTTAGTTTTTTGTTGTTGCTTTCTCTGTGCTTGAGAAATAAAATGTGCTCATCACACAGGATGATACAGTGCCTTATCCTTTTCTTTTGGCAGTTATTCCAATTATTTCAGAAAACATGAAATAACACTTTATCGAAAGCCACCTACCACATAATATCTGTTAAATGAAACAGGACCTTCCAAATACAATTGCAGTTATAAATTAAATTTGGACATTCCCAAACCCAAGATTTATTTTTTTTTTTAATGCAGTTAATTACAGGTACAGATATGATTTTTGAAAATAGTTAATAGAATTTTAGCCATTTCATGATTTTTTGGATTTTTTTTTTTATATATTTTTTTAAGACAAACCTTTTTTTAGTTCCCATTTTGCTCAAAACTCTTTCTTCCACAGTCTCACAAGTAACCATTCATCAAGAACTTTCTAGGTACACTTAACTCTTTTCAGGTTCAAACTTGTTTAAATTTACTTTTGTGTGCGTGTGTTTAAAATAACCTGAATTTAACTAGGTTTGAGAATCTAGTAATGAAAATTGTTCCTCCCAATATCCTGGTAGTCATTTCAGAATAGAAGACTGACAGGTTGTTTTATTTTATTTTGTTTACTTCAAAATTGAGTATGCGTGATCTCAGCAAAATCCAGATTTGTGTTAGTGATTTCTGAATACAGGAAATGCTACTAACATGTTTAGCAGTAATTTTTCTGTCTAAAATGTACAGATATTTAATGTCAAAGTGTTTTGCAAATTGCAAGTAATTTGTCCTCACTTATTTCTTAGAAAAAAGAAAAAAAAAGTGTTACTACTACATTTTCTGATAAATTTCTTATTGAGAAACTAACAGTGTTAAGTGTATTGTTGTAGGATAAAAAGTGAGCCATTAAGAGAGCTGGAATTTAAAGTCAGGAATTACTAACCTTATACTAACTTCACTGGGCCACATCGTCCCTCATGCCTTGCCTGAAGCACATAAAGTATAGAGTGCTTAACTCATTGGTTGTCAGTAGTAGATAATGCTCCCTTACCCAGGTGAGTTCATGTTGCTGACTGAACATTCAGGAGTAGACAGGACAGAACAAATAAGTTGTCCTTACTACAAATCCATATCATGAATGTTGGATGTTGCATCTCATACATAGGGACGAAGCTCACTTCCCTAAAAATCTGTCTGAAATGATCCTCACTAATTCTGAATTCTGGTCTCAGACTTTCATATCACCCATGATCCCGCGGCTGTCAGGAGAAATAAGAGATCTGACAGAATAAAATGCTGTTGCACCTTCCAAAAGACTGCCTTTTATAAAAATGTCCAGTAGTCCCTTACGAGATAGGGGTCATTCAAAACCAACTCTGTTGCTTATACAAGGAATCTGCAAGACTCAGCAAACTTTCTTTGCAACCTCAACCACTTGGGTCCAGTCTAAACTCATCACCCCAGATGTCCTGTAAAGTCAGTAAAGAATTACAGGCAGCTTCAGAAGACAACTCAGACAACACCAACATCTATGACTGATATGAATTTCCAATGAGACAGAAGAGTACAATTTCAGCAAATAGACTGATCACAATACTAGAAGTATGGTTCTGAAGAGATGATCTGTTATGGTGAGTAGATCTTGGTTGACTATCAAGTCCCTGTGGTTGCTTTACTCATTGTGGTGGTTTTACTCAGCTGGGTAGCAGAGTTCCACCACAGCTACTCTCACACTTCCCCTCCTCAAAGGAAAAAGGGGGAGAAAATATGATGCAAAGGGCTCAAGTGTTGAGATAAGGATGGGGAAATCACTAAACAATTTCCGTGATGGGCAAAACAGACTCAGAGTAGAGAGATAGTAAGATTTATTGGCTATTACTAACAAGCTAGAGAAGTGAGAAACAAAGAAAAGAAACAAAAAATGCCTTTCCTCTGTCCACCCTTTTCTATCTCCTCCCCCTGAGCAGTGCAGGGGAATGGGAAAATGGGGGTTAGAGTCAGTCTAACCCTTTGTCTTTGCCACTCTGCTTTTGTCTTTGCCACTAACGCTTTGTCTTTGCCACTCCTTCTTGGTCACTCTCTTTCCCTGCACAATAGGATCCCTCCCATGGGATGCCATCTTTCCCAAACTGATCCTGCACAGCCTTCCCACAGGCAGCAACTCTTCAAGAACTGTTCCAATATGGGCCTGTACCATGGGGTCCATCTGTCAGGAGCAAACTGCTCCAGCTCTCCCCAGACCCCTGCTCCTGCGTGGGTTCCTCTCCATGGGCTGCAGCTCTGGCCCAGGGTCTGCTTCTGTGGGGGTTCTCCACATGCCCCAGGTGAACATCTGCTTTGGTGCCTGGAGCACCTCCTGTCCTCCTTCTGCCCTGACCTTGGTGTCTGCAGGTCTGGTTTTCACTCCTCACTCTCCCCGCAGTTTTTTCCCCCCTTTCTTAAATCAATTCTCACAAAGGCACAAACAACATCATTGGCTTGCTTCTTTGTCCCTTTTGGAGTCTGCTGATACTGGCCCTTATCTAAAAAGGGGCAGCTTCTGGATTCATCTCACAGAGACCACTCCTGCAGCCCCTTGCTACCAAAACCTTGCCAAGTAAACCCACTAGATTGCCCAACATCTCATTCCCTCACTATCTCTCCTAAACAGGACATGGTCAGAAAATAAGGTGAAAAAAAATCATGAGTCAAGATAAGGGCAAGGAGATCACTTACCATTTATGTTCACAGACAAAACAGATATGACTTGGGAAAGATAAATTTCATTTATTGCTAATTTTAAATAGAGTACAATAGTTGAAAAAGAAAGACAGAAATAGAAACATTATCCCTTCTTCCCATGTTCAACTTCAATCATTTGTCTCCAACTCTTCTACCACCTCCCTGCCCTGCTGTGGTGGTTTTACTCAAGTGGGCAGCTGAACTCCACCACAACCACTCTCTCACTTCCTCTCCTCAAAGAGGAACAGGGAGAAAATACAATGAAAATGGCTCACAGGTTGAGATAAGGATGAGGAGATCACAGAGTAATTATTGTGACAGGCAAAACAGACTCAGGATAGGGAGATAGTAAGACTTATTGCCTATTAATAACAAGTTACAGAAGCGAGAAACAAAAAAAAAGAAACCAAAAGCACCAGCTTCCCCAACCCCCATCCACCCTCTTCCACCTGCTCCCCCCAAGTGGCACAGGAGAATGGGGTTATGGTCAGTCTATAGCGCTTCTTCTCCACTGCTCCTTTTCGGTTACTCTCATCCCCTGTGCTGTGGGGTCCCTCCCACAGGATACAGTCCTTGATGAACTGATCTGGCGTGGGCTGCCCACAGGCAGCAGCTCTTCCAGAGCTGCTCCAGATATGGGTCCGTACCACAGGGTCCATCCCTCAGGAGAAAACTGCTCCAACCTGGGTCCCCCACAGGCAGCAGCTCCTGCCAGGTTACCTGCTCCTGTGTGATCTCCTCTCCATGGGCTACAGGTCTGGCCTGGAATCTGCTCTGGCAGGGGTCTTCAACAGGCTGCAGGCTCTGTTGCTGCTGGTCCACCATGGTCTCCTCCACGGGCTGCAGCGTGGAACCCTGCTCCACCGTGGTACTCCATGGGCTGCAGGGGGACATCCTGCTTCACCATGGTCCTCACCACAGGTCTCAGGGGGCTTCTGCTCCAGCACGTGGACCACCTCTCCCCCTCCTTCTTCAGTGACTTTGGTGCCTACAAGGCTGTTTCTCACTCCTCTCACTCTCACAGCTGCTGTGTGGCGCAGCATTTTTTTGCCTGTTTTTTTTTTGTTTGTTTGTTTGTTTGTTTGTTTTTTCCCCTATCTTAAATATGCTCTCACAGAGGTGCAAAACATCACTTATTGGCTCAACTCTAGTCAGCAGTGGGGTCCTTACAAAACATGGGGCAGCTTCTAGATCCTTCTCACAGAAGACATCCCTATGGCCCCCTGCAACCAAAACCTTGCCACGTAAATCCACTACAGAAGCACAAAGGAGTGGCGACTGAAGTTTGTGGTCAATTCATAACACTCTCTGCTGCTCCTTTCTCATACTTTTTCCTGCTTTAATGTGGGTCCTTCTAGCAGGATACAGTCCTTCACAAGTTGTCCCAGCATGGTACCCAAAGGGTGAAATCCTTCAGGAACAACTTCCAGTGTGGGTCTACCACAAATATGGTGGTTTAACCTTGCTAAGCAGCTGAATTCCACAACATACGCTCTCTCACTCCCCCTCCTCAGAAGAGGAGGAGAAGAAGAAAGGGAAAGAAAGAATCCATGGGTCGAGATAAGGATAATTTAATTAAAAGAAAAATAATTATTAAGGCAAAAATATTATTAATTAAATAATTTAAATAACATTTCCCTTTATTTTTTTTTTTTTTTTTTTTTTGGGGGGGAAAGGGGAAAAAAAATTACAAAAACACAAAGAAAAAAAAGCAAAGGCCTTGTGGAACCACAGAGGAAATAAATTATTCTCTACTTTCCATCAGTGAGCAATGCTTGACCACATGCTTGAATCAGGGCCTCAATACACATAACCGTTGTTTGGGAGGACAGACATTTTCACAAGAGCCCACCCCTTCCCTCTCCTTCCTTTTTCCATCTTTTATTGCTGAGTGTGACATCATATGGTATGGAATATCCCTTTGGTTGGTTTAGGTCAGCTGCCCTGGTGGTGTTCCCTCCCCAGCTCTTGCCCACCCCCAGCTTGCTGCTCTTGGGGGGAGAGGGGAGTTGAAGGAATCCTGATGCTGTGTCAGTATTGCTCATCAGTAGACAAAACATTGGTGTTTTAGCTGACGAAACATGCTGGTCTAGCTACAAGTGCAGAGCATAGCACTGTATGGGCTGCTGCAGGAAAAGTTAACTCCATCCCAGCAAGACCCAGTACAATTCCTGCCTCCAGACACAATTCCTGCTGGAAAACCTGCTCCTGCATAGGCTCCTCTACAAGGGCTGTAGTTTCTGTCAGTACGCTAATTGTGCAGGGGTTCTTCACGGACTGCATCTTCTTTCAAGGTATATCCACCTGCTGTGGTACGAGGGCTGATGTGTTCTTCCATGGGCTGCCGGAGGGCAACCTGTTTCAGATGGTCTTCTCCATGAGCTGCAAGGGAATTTCTGCTCTTATGCCTGGGACACCTTCTCACAATTCTTCTTCAGGGACTTCAGTATCTGCAGAGTTGGTTTTCTCTACATTTTCTCTTAAATATCTGATGCAATTTTTGCCCTTTTTAAAGTATGTTGTTACAAAGCTGCCTCAATCATTGCTGATGGGTTCAGATGTGTCCTCAGAGCATTTGTTTTGAAGCTTGTTAGAACCTATGGGGGCAACTCCTGCTCTATTTTCATACAGGCCACCCCTGTAACCTGCCACCCACCCACAACACTTGAATATCTAACCCTTGCCATGTGAACCTGATACATCCACCAGCCTTTGAAAAACTACTTTCAGATGAATATTAAATCCTTACTGCTCTACTTCTGACACAGGTTAGCATCCAGACATCACATTTTTTTTTTTAAATGGGGACTATAGGGTAAAGAAAGCAGGCTTAGATAATTTTATGTGATGATTATTTAAAAAAAAAAAAAAAAAAAAAGAGCATCAACATTTAAACAAGAATGCCTAAACACATATTCACAGGAGTCTCAGGGATATGCTTGAACAGCTGTAGCATCCATTGGACATGCTTTCTTCAGAGGAAATTACACTAGCCTATTGAATTTATTCTTGCAGAGGAATGTTTTCTTCAACCATTTTACCATAGTTCTCATATTTTTATGGCATATGCATTTTATTTTATTTTATTTTATTTTATTTTATTTTATTTTATTTTATTTTATTTTATTTTATTTTATTTTATTTTAATCATTTCATTTTATTGTATTTCATTTTATTATTTAATTATTCAGGTTTTTGAAGTTGTAAAGTTGCTGCACTTTTTTCCTAACCTGTTTCTGCTTGAGTGTTTTTTGTAATTGCTTCATGAAATCTATGTTCTCCTCTGGCAGGAAACAAGTATAACATAAACAAAAGTATACTACTAATAAAATAAATATATTATTGCCAAAGTCTATTTAAATTAAAACATTATTTCCTTAAATACACTTATGCATTACCAATGCAGACCAATCCCACTGAGTCATCTGCATTTAGAGGAGGACATTATGGAGGCCTTGTTGAGAATCATCAAAGATCATACTGTTTCATTCTCAAGGAAGTAATGCCAGTTATTTCACAGAAGATAGAAATGCAGGGGTGGAGGGTTGCTGTTATGGTAATCAGCTGCTTATAATAATTTATAAGGGCAATAGCAGCTAACAAACAACACTACTACAGATTTTTTTTTTTTCTTTCCCTTTTACGTACTATTCTGTCCACCTGGGTACAGCAACAGCAGCTTCAGAGCTACCCAGCACCAAATCACTGACACTTTAATACCAACAGAACTCTTTAAGCAACAGGTTCAATTAGAACCAGGCCTTGGGAGAAAATATGGATATAGATAGGTGTTCAAAGATCAGAGTGTATCTTTCTTTGCTTTTCATATTTTTCAGTCTATGACTGTAGTTTAGACTTTCTGTGTACAGAGTCCTCACAGCAAATCACTACTTCATTTGAGGCAATATGAACAAGGAACATCAGATATTTTATGGGAGCAAATTCCATTTTCCCTCTGATTTTTTTTCTGAATTAGATGTGAGTTTATACACCCACTTATATATTAATAAATAAAAATGATTAAAAATAGCTTTTTGTTTGTTTGTTTGTTTGTTTGTTTTGTAAGCATCTCCTGAGCAGACAAGCATAATCTGAGGAAAAAGAAAAATACTTATCACCCTAAGACTTTTCCTAGAGAGCTAAGGTAGGGTGACATTAAAGGCTTCTGACAAGCACACTAGACAATACCTACACCCCAACTAGTCATACAGAAGTCTACCTGAGAATCAGTGTTCTCATCTTCTACCAGATTTCAGTCAAATGCCAAACAAACATTGATCATAAGAACAGATTTTTTTTTAAAATCTACATTAGAAAGAAAAATAGCAAAACTGAATAATAATACAGCTTCCCACATTTCACATCTTTATAATAAATAAACAATATGGGGGAGAATCTTTGGAAACATGCTATACATCTGGTAATTCAACATAATGTTCAGACCGCTGAAATGCAATTTCACCTGTAAAAACTGTGGCCATACAATGACTAAAAGTTCTTTCTATCTCTTTTGAGATGCCTATGCTATTCTACACTTACATTCACTCTGTTTTATGTAAATGAGAAGTGGCTGCTAGAAAATGAAATAATAACAAAAATATAGGATTTCAATGTTGGTGATGGTAAATCAAGCAGAAAGAAGGTTATGTTCTTGTTTAATTCCCATGATATCCAGGTGGCAGTTCCCCAATCATTGTTTCAAGAAAAGTGTAGTCTATGTATTTTCCTTTTCCTACTGAAATATTTCCCCTGTTGATTCTTTGCAGCAGTAAAATAAATAAATAAATAAATAAAAAAATAAAAACAGGGTATGTATTATACTAAATGAAAAATAAAAATAAACTCACAAAAGCTAAAATAGTTGACAAACATTAGCCCATGTGTGGAGGTAACCAGAATTAGTCAGCACATTCTTTTTATAAAGTAGTCATTTAAAATATTCCCAATGTTTTTATGTTGTTGATAGTGATGATATGTTTTAGACAGCTAGTTCCAGTTTACATTGACATACTCTCATCAATTATGCTTCGCCATCTGTGGACATAATTAAGTTTACCCTTAAATTTGATTTTAGAACATATAATTCACAAGTGATTCTTGTTTAGTAAACACACTTGGAATAAGCAAAAGCTGAATAGCATGCATTTTGAATAAACTACAAATTATTTTGCTTGCAGGCTTCATAGGGCTGTAAATGTATATTTTACACATTCCCAATGTATAACACACCTGAGCTGTGTATTCTGTTATACAAATCTCATTTATACTATTGTAATTTTCGATGATTCTGAATTACAAAGAGTCCTTAAAAATTGACTGAAGAGCCATTGAAACATTGATAGTCAGGGTCTTGCAACTAAGATCTAGAAGTGATAAAATATTTCACATAATATTTTGTCAACTTTTCAAAATCCTGTGAAACATTGAGCTCCATCGGAGGTACACAACACTATATTTTGTGAAGTACTCTAGGTCTAACAGATCATCTCAGTATTTCACATCATATGTATTCTATTTCCTTACTGGATAGGCATTATGTTTATAGCCCGTGTGGGACTGATTCATGTGTGAACAACTGTAAACTCACTTTCTGTGAAGAAGAGTAAATTCCAGAAGAGTTCTGGAAAATTAAATGTTTTACTTGATGTGTCTTCTTATTAACCTATTTGCTAAAATACATGTGCAAAGTACACACCACAGGGACTCAAAATCAAAGTGAATTAATTTAAAAATTCAAATGAAGAACTATGGATTTTTTGTTAGTATTCACAAAGCTCTGATCTTGTTAACATATTAAGAAAAAGAAATGCTAGACAAATGAAGAAGTTGTTTAGATCTCTTAAGTGTAAGCCTTTCATAGGGAATGAGAAAATGAGACAAAAAACTATTATTAATATATTACTCTGTACCTCCCAACCAGTTTGACACTCATGCTTCTACAAGGTCAAAATAAAAAAGTTAATAGCAAAACTGTCAAAGACTACATTACCAAAACAACTTAATGCCTCTAAAGTTTATAGTATATTTATTTTTGCAATATCTTAGAGATAAGAAAGTATCCTCATCTTGGTTTTACACAGGAGGAATGAACACATAGAAACTAAAAGAACACATGTGAGCTCTGTTGAATATCAGATCTTCAAAGGGTCTATATGTGATGTTCAACTTTGCTTTGTATTTAGGGAGGACCAGGGTTCAATGGCTTCTCAAATGATAGATTGTTGATAGATGATTCACAAATGATAGGCCAACACTAGGCAAGGTAAGAGATGTGAAGTTTAAAAAATATACTATTCTGAATGAGATTTAATCAACTGCAAAGGGCGGTGGGTGGAGGGTGGGTGCGGATAGTGTAAATGAAGCAGCATGTGTTTTCTGATAGATTTTGAGTTCTACAAGGCAGAAAGACATTATATCTTAACTTGTCCTGAACTCCTAAACATTTTTTTTGTTAGTTGGTTTTCTTTGTTTTGCTGGTTGGTTGTTTTGCTTTGTTTGTTTTCTGGTTTTGTTTTTAAATCCTTGATGTTGGTTATATAATGAAAAATAGGTTCACTAGATCAGAGTTTGAGAAAAATTACAGACTTGGGTGTCATGCTGCTTATGTCCAATTGGTTCTGGACCTAAGTAATTTTCTAGGACGTCTTCAGGACCACAAATAAGTCCCATCAGGTTGTGTTGTTCACTCCTGTGCAGGATTGTGGTGGTTTTACTATGCTAGGCAGCTGAACTCCACCACAACCACTGTCTCACTCCCCCTCCTTAGAAGAGGAAAGAAGAGGAAAGAACAACTCACAGGTTGAGACGAGGGTAATTTAATTAAAGGGAAAAATAATTATTAAGGAAAGATTATTCAAATAATATTTTAAAACTGGCAATGTCAGTATGAGGGAATGTTTCTATTAGAAGATTTTGAATGCTGTTGTATGGTTTTATCCTTAATGTTCTAATGTTTGTGATTTTGTATTTGGTAATTGTCTCTTATTGAATTTATCTGATTGTTAAAAATGGTTTATATTTACGTAACCCTAAACATGCTGACTCCAACCATCCCAGGATGTAAGCATGTAAGCATGAGTTAATAAGGCAATGCTCATGATGGAGATTTCTGAAAAGTCTAAGTGGTTTTATGTGAGCTTCTAAATACAGATTGAAGCAGCTAACAAACACTAAAGCCATAACATTTTCTGGCTATAATCTATTTCTGAAAAAAATATTGAATTTACTCAGCTTCTACGTGACATGTAAAAGGTAAACAAAAGAGCATGTAATTGCTAAAGGGAAAGTAAGGTCAAATAATTAGTGCAACCCAGCCTTTAACTTCCTAAACCTCTTCTATTGTAGGAAAGTAAGAAAGGGAAATCCCTGTAGAGATTAAAAGATCTGTAAACACCCACTGAGGATTACTTGTTAATGTGTGTTAAGAATGGATTCCAAATGCTCACAGACTTACTCCCTTTATGTTGCAGCATGCAGATTTTTTTCAACTGAGGTATGTTTTGTCAGAGACATTATCTTTTTTTTGTTTTGTTTTGTTTTGTTTTGTCTTAGCACTCTGATTTGCAGGGTTTATCATAAACTATAAGGATGAAATACAGATACAGACAGATATGATAGAGTGAGAGAGACAGAAAGAGAATACAGGTCATAGTGGAGAAAGATTCTGTTCATAGGTTAATATTTTAATGCCTTGTGTTTGCAATGACAAACCAAAGAAAAGCTAAATAGAATTATCTAAAATATATATACATATATATATATATATGCTTTGGAAAGTGAAAGCTGCTCTTTAGAGCAGGGAGTGACAAGGATGAAATTTGAGACTAATGGCTTAACTTCTCAACTCATTTTTCTGTCAAGCTTCTGTCATCACACCACCTTATAAATCAAGTCCAAACGAATCCTTCTGAAGTGAGATTTTTCTCAGAAAATTGCAAGCTAGGATTCAGAGACAATTTTCTGGAAGATCTCAGGCCTAATAGGGTTTAATGCTCCCATTAAGCAATGAAGAGGACTTTAATCTTTCAATGGTGAAGATATCATATTAAAATTTAGATTTTAGCATTTGATATAGCTTCTTGTCTTAGAGAATATTTACTTTACACTGGAATGATTCTAAATCGATGTAACATGTGATGCAAAAATCAAGTTGTATTTCTTTTTGCCTTGTTCATCCACAGAGGAAATAAAGATTATTTGTTTTAAAAGTAATTTAGGCTTGCCCAGTTGATGTATGGTCATCGCAGAATCTACCTCATGCCTTTTGATTTTCAAAGAAATGCATATGTAGATGTAGTATGTAAGATATAGAAGTATGTAGTGTCAGTAGGGCATTCAGTATGGCACAATGAAGTTTTTATTCAAAATATTTTAAAGAAAGTTTGGAAATGATTTATAATGTATTTATCTATTTATTTATTTATTTTTTCAAGAAGACCATAAAATGTAAGTTAGTATGGGAGACAATAACAATCTTATAAAAAATAGTTTTGTTTTGTTTTGTTTTGTTTTGTTTTGTTTTGTTTTGTTTTGTTTTCAAGGTGACTGTAACAAAGTATGATTGTGTTTTTGTAATAAATAGGGTTATTCATTGTTTTTATTTTAAACTATCTTAATTTATTATGGATCAAATTTATTTTATAGGAAAATCATTCATTCCATCACAGAAGTACAGAACTGAGTTCATCTGAGTTTAAGGTAAGTCATATTGCAATCAAACATGACATTTTAGATGGTTAACATAGCTGAAAAAGACAAAATGCTACAAAGGCACTGTCAGAAACTTTTTAATGTCTTCTTTTTTTCTGGACACAAATGCACACACAAATGACTTGTATTAGGCAAGGAATGCAAATAAAGGAGTTTTGATCATAACTGACAGTACTATGTCCCAATTATGAAAAGGAAAAAAAAAAATCATTCACTGATGAGAAGTGTAGTAAATTAAACATCTGCCACACTTCTCACTAATAAAGGAATATTTCTTTTGTGGTAGCTACTTGGACAGAGTCTTAGAAGGTCAGAAACTGAGTACCACGTGTATTCAAAGGCTCTTAGCAAGGCTTCTTAGCGAGGTCTCAAGGCAAACTTTGGATTTGGTTTTGATTTTGAATGAATCACTCTGTTTCAGAGCCTGCTTGCTCTTCCTCGATATTCTGCTTATCTCAAAGCTGATCCTGACCTTAGAAACATTCTGACACTATATCAGATATTACACCATTTCCCACATAATTCTCCTCAAGAAACTGGCTGCTCGCGGCTTGGACTGGCATACACTTCGTTGGGTTAGAAACTGGCAGGGTAGCTGGGCCCAAACAGTTGTGGTGAATGGAGTTAAATCCAGTTGGAGGCCTGTCACTATCGGAGTCCACCAGGACTCAGTACTAGGGCCAGTTCTCTTTAATATCTTTATTGATGATCTGGATGAGGGGATCTGGACGCAGCTGGACATGGTTCTAGAGAACCTGCTATAACTTACCCTGCTCTGAGTAGAAGTTGGGCTAAATGCCATTGAGAAGTCCCTTCCAACCTAAATGGTATGGTGATTCTGTGACTCTATGCCTCTCTCTCTCTTTTTCTTTTTTTTTTTTTTTAATTTATACATTTATTTAATTTTGTAAGTAAAAAAGAACAAAAGAAGTTCAGCAGGAGAAATATATTGAAGATGTAGAGAGGAAGACAGAAGCAAGAAATGTGATTTAAAAAACAAGAAAAAAACAAACAAACAAACCAAAACCCAACATTAGGCATAATGATAACTGTGGATGACAGCATTTATGCTTGGTCTCAAACACTGCAAAGTTTCCTGCCTAGTAACATAGACCTACCTATCCCCAAGGCTAGCACATCTCTTCTAGGTTGTCTGGTTCCTGAACAGACCAGAATGCATTGGCAGGAGTAAAATGCCAGTATGGCATGTTCGAAGTGCATGATACACCTGGGTCCCCCCTCCCAGTGACAGCTCTCTTGTCCAGTTGGAAATAAGAACACATGTAGTGATGAACTAGCTACGTGCCTTTAACTTGGAAACCAGGTAAAAAGACCATGAGGGGACACTATAAAAAGACAATGCCTTTTCAAGACATGAGGGACTGTCCCCACTGCATCTTTGAAGACAATGGACCAGCGGGACACCGCTAAATCTATGGTGGTGACTATCTCTTGAGATCTACAAGCCCCTTCACTTATATTTCAGAAAATCATAGAATGGCAGAAGGGTTGGAAGGGACCTTGAAGATCATCTAGTTCCAACCCTTCTGCCATAGACAAGGATGTCACTCACTAGATCAGGTTGCCAAGGGCCTCATTTCAATATCTTTTATATCACTCCTCCTTTCTTAACTCTCATTTCTGTTTTGATATTTTAATGCAAATCTAATAAACTGGCAGACAGCATTTGACCTTGCTTGTGTCTTCATCTTACAATCGGTGACTCACAAATGGCTCTCTGAGAATGGGACAATAACTTAAATAATAACAATTAAAAGATTGTCAGGTGAGCAACAAATGATGTTTTAATGTTAACTTATTTTTCTGGGTTTTACTGAAGTAGTTAGAGAGAATACAGTAGTATTCAGAGCTCTACTGCTGTGAAGAAATGTAACATAGAGTGTCAGCTGAACAAAGTAGCCAAAGTCTCTGAAGGTTCTCTGTAGAGTTGTGAAACCTGTCAGTTTTATCCTTCAGAGAAACTAGAGCTTTTAAACTCTGGCCTTCTAAAGTTGGATAATGTGGCAAAATAAAGAGTCCATAAGACCTAACCACTAACTGCTTAAAGGTTTGAAGAGAAATCCAGGAAAAGGAAATCCAAGGTAACTGTCTTTCATCTGTCTTTCCAATCCCATTACAACTGGCTCATTTCTGCAAGTGGCCCTGCATGACTGGAGGTGAAAAGCTGGCATTACTGCTTTGCATGGCCAAAGAAGAAAAGTAATGTGCTGTCTCATCCTCAGACAAACTTCTGCAACAGCCCAGCATACTTTAGTTCAAAATCACATGCAAAAAAAATGAAGCCTATATATATGCATTATTGTGGATGTCAAGATTTATAAAATCTGACTATAAACAGGGAATCAACAATGCTGCTACTATACGAGATTTTTTTCATCTTTTATGGAAGAAAATATATAATTTAGTAAATACTGGCCTAGAAAATCTTATTAGAAAATATTTTGTTAGGAATCAGGACAGAATTACTTTGATTACAAAAAAAAAAAAAAAGAAAAGATTGGCCCACATAATAAAAAACATTAATAAACTGTTACATGGACAGTTATTAATAAAAATATCTAGCATAAATAAATAAATAACTCAAACATCTATCAGGGCACAGGAACACATCTTTATACATCGTGATTTACTGATCTATAACAGCAATAGAAATTTGGGGTGAAAAAGTGGTGTCGGTTTCCTAACTTCACATAATAGTTTCTTAGGCTTTAAAAGCTATGATTCTGGTAACAGTTCATGAATACTCAGTTTAAATTTGAACATCTGCCCAATTCTACCAAATATTTGTCCCCTTGCTACTCATTATTCAACAGCAGCCATGTATATAAAACCAAAAGAATGTAAGAACAGCTGTACCAGATGAGGCTGAAGTCCCATCTAGCCAAGTATACCAACTTCTGCAGCAGTTTAGAACAGATGGTTAGGGAAAGAGTATAAGAAGCAGGGCAAGAATTAATTGATTGTTTCCCTTTCCTTTCATTCTGCGATCACTGAAATTCAAATGACTAATGTTTCATCTTCGTGATGATGTTCAATAGTTACATGTAGACTTATCTTTCAAAAATTTGTCTAACTCCCTATCAAACTCATGTATAGTTCCCACTTCTTAGGAAAGCACATTTTAAAATTTAATTGCATGTTGTGTGGAAAAGTTTTCTTCTAAGCATTCTGACTAAAAATTTCACATGATAAGCCTAGTTCTGCAGTTAACAAAAGTTGAATGATCATTTCCAACTCATCTTCTCAGTGTTCAGCTCTGCACTTTTCCATTAGCTCTTTTGCAAGCAGAGCAATTCTAATATCAGTTGTTTCTTCAAATATATTCCATCCCGTATACATAATTCTTACTGCATTTTTAGTTCTAGATGGACTATTTCTAGAACTAGATCACCTACTAGGTTCAAGTAGTCCACTCTTAGTTCTGATGGACTAAAGATGGGCTAACTAGAACTGCATTAAGTATGTAAGATGTGGATACACCTTGAATAAAACCCATGACCAATTATCATTTCCTATTAATTTTCCCTAAAGATCATTATTTCAAATTACTTTAATTGAATGTTGTGTATTTTTAAACACCTTTGTATTATATGGCCTTCCCTATCATAATGCACAATGTACTTCCCATAAAAGATTTATGCTGCTTGACGATTTTGGCCCCCTTTGGATACTCATAAATGAACGGCTATTACTTCTCAGTAATCCAGGCAGTAGATTGTGCAAAAGCTCACCAATCGCCAAATGGGCCAGCCCTGATTACCTAATTGAGACGAAACATATTACCTAATTAAAAAACTAGCTGATTAAGGGAACACTTGCAGTCCACTCACCATTCAGTTTATTAGTCCATTTCACAACTGTTGGCTTAAAGTAGTTATGCAGGGCCATCTTACTCTTCTAGTAAGAGTAAACCACTATTCCACCTTAAAGTGGTACTTTGAGCATCAGTCACCAGGTAAATACTTTTATTACCAAAAACTACAGGTTACACTGACTTTATGGCACAACTATTACAAATATCAAAGCTGCAGTTGAGCAAAACTGTTGAATCTTGTGAATAACTGCAGTGAAGTCTAGGTCCTTGTGCTCTTTCCCAGCTCCTGTTCATGCTGGTACTGCACTAGAACCTTCTTATTTTTGTTCTTAGCTCCACTCTCCTACCCTCAGCTTCTCTTCTATATATGTTCTCAGGTGTTACATAAAATCATTATCTGCAGTCCAAACAGAGCTAATGTTAAGTCCACAATGCAAATTCTATTTTTTTATTTTTATTTTTGCAGATTTGCCTATCACTTGATCCTTCTTCCTGCTTTTGCACAGCTTTCAAGCTATGGTCTATACTAACTCTATGTTAATCTAAATAAAAGCCACAAATTCTTTGTTACAACAAAAAGAGACAACTTTTGTTCCTAATTTCTAGTCTGACAGATAACCAAACATTGATTCCTGGGCCCCAAGTTTTTCATGCTTTATTCAATGTTATGTGAAAGAAAGGAGTAAAGAAGTCGTTTAAGAACTTTGAGAAGAAAAAAAAAAAAAAAAGAATTTCTGAACCACAGAAAAGTATATTACTGAACTCTCAGAGTTCATTATATGTTATTTTTACTCAGGAATGTGGATAATATTTCTGAAGCCTTTTAAGCCATGTATTAAAATAGTGTATGCAAATACCTGTAAAATAAAACCAGTAGAGAGTACATACAGAAAGTACTAAGGCTCATGAAAACCTTGGTGATCTGTTGCTATGCGATTTGATTTCTATGAAGTATGCAGAGCCTTTATTTATTTATTTTATTTTTTTAAGAATTGGCTAAAGGCAGGCAAAATCTTGAATAAGCTCACAACTGGGAGATGGGATTAAAATCATTTTAAAAGGTTGAATATAGTATTAAAATAGAAAAGGAAAATCAAATACACATATAATTCCCAGAATACTTTGGAATATTTTGGATCTAGGGTTTCTAGAAGAATATTTATTCACTAGTCAACATTTACTTACACTGAAAACCTAAACATGACAAACTACTCCAATTAAATAACCACATGAAAATACACTATGGCTATTTCTGGAAGGAAGGAATACATGCCTCCAAGATAAGGATATTTCTAGAAAATGATGTGGCAGAAGCTTTCAATTTGCTGTTCTATGGCTTCATAAATGTGTTGTATGTACATGTATTTGGAGCTTTCCATCACCATTTGTTAAGAGCAATAAGGTTACCAATGCAATGCATACATTTAAGCCAGTCGTATATTTATTTTGTAGGGCAATAGAGGTGCTTGATCAGGGTATCTACACACATCCATGACATCATTTACCCTGGCATTGTGCTGAATGCCTGCATCAGAACCCTTGATTGTTTACTAACATGGATAACATAAAATCCTGGATAGGAACTCCATAATCTCTCCTCAGGTATGTGATTAAGTAGCAAATGACACCCACCAGCATCTGGTGAGCTGTCAGGTGCCAGAAGGTGTTTGTAGTGGTAATTTGGCCATCTGCAATCTGTGTTGTCAGTGTATTGTAAGTTATCACTGTCTCAGGCAATATTAACTTGCAATGTTCTTCTGACATTTCTTCAGTGGGTTGTGAAGCAGACATATGGTACAAAATATTTCCTAGCTGGCTCCTCCCACCTTTCCAGTAGAAATAACTTACGTAGATTGTTCTCAGATTTCTCTTCAAGGGACTTTAATATTGGTACCACTCAGGTACCTATATACTGTTTTAAGTATGCTGAGTAACTGTGACACACTTCTGCATTGTACAGCACATGAGCCATAAGAACATATGGCCCACTGTAATTACATATTTTGCAAATTACTTAGCAATTATACTTCAAGTTACCAAGTAGTTCAAAAGCAATTACCTTATAACTTCCTTTCAGATTCTGTAATAAGGTTTTCAGTTAAGATGGAAAAATAACTAGATAATTATTTTGTTGTTATATGGTCATTAAACAACAGCTTAAATAATTTAAGACTTTTTTTTTTTTTTTTTTTTTTTCCAAAACGATGCATCTGACAAAAAATAACAGCCTCTATGCTGGTGTTAATAAAAGAGTTGAGGTATATTTCTGCATTATGAGGCTCACAAAAGAAATATCAGATGACCCTCAACAGTTATTAGTTTGGTCCACTGTTATCTATTCTTAGTGGATCATGTAAAATATACTTTTTTTGTTTGTTTGTTTTTTCCTTTTTTCTTTGATTTTTGTAATATGGTTTCTAATAAAATGAAGGACAAACCTGCTTAGAATATCAGAAAACTTTTAGAATTTCAAACAAAATAATGAAGATAGGAATCCTCTATACACTCATTTGCAGTAGAAAATGTAACTGTCCATAACTTTGGATATATTAATGTAGCATTGCAACTAGAGGAAAAGAAATATGTGATGGATGGAAATGCATTTTTATTTGTAGATCAGCAGCTTCTAATACAGACAATTAGAATGAGAAAACAAGTGATCTAATGACAAATACATTGCGCATTTATTTAATGGGGACTGAGTAGTTCAGGGAATAACTGATAGTATTCAGGAGGTTTTACCACAGTCACTAAGCTAGAATCTGGTCCAGGTCCACAATGATTTAAAATATTTATAATTTTGGTAGTTTTTTAGAGCCCTATGCAAAGTGAATGATGCTCTTACTCTGAAACTGATGGTCATCAGAAATATATATATATATATAAATATATATATATAAGTCACTGGAGAAATAAGAGAGGAGTAAAAGTATGGTAGAAAAGGAGGCTATAGGTGCACATTCAGTAAGTTTGCAGCTGATACCAAGTTTGGGGGAAGTGTTGATCTGCTGGAGGATAGGGAGGCCCTGAAGAAGAACCTGGACAGGTTGGGTCAAGGGGCAAAGGCCAACATAAGGTTCAACATGGCTGTTGAACCTTATGTTGGGTCCTGTGCTTTGGTCCCTACAACTCCACGCAATGCTACAGGCCTGGGGGCAGAGTGTCTGGAAAGCTGTGCAGAGGAAAAAGATAGAGGGTGCTGATTGATGCTCGCCTGAACACGAGCTGGCAGTGTGACCTGGTGGCCAAAAAGGCCAATGGCATCCTGGCTTATATCAGGAACAGGGTAACCAGCAGGGCTAGGGAGGTGATCATTCCCCTGTAGTCTGCTCTGGTGAGGCCACACCTTGAGTACTGTGTTCAATTTTGGCCCCTCACTACAAGAAGAACATCTAGGTGTGGAGCATGTCCAGAGAAGGGCTACAAAGCTGGTGAAGTGCCTGGAACATGGAACAAAAGTTTTATGAAGAGTGGCTGAGGGAACTGGGGTTGTTTAGTCTGAAGAAGAGGAGGCTTAGGGGAGACCTTATTGCTCTCTACAACTACTTGAAAGAGTTTTTAGAAATTACCTGAAAGAGGTCTTTTTTTTTTTCTTTTTTTTTTTTTTCTACCTAGGGAGATTATGGGGGTCAGCCTCTTCCCTCAGATAACTAGTGGGAATGGCCTTAAGTTGTGCCACAGGAAATTTAGGTTGGAAACGAGGAGACATTTCTTCTCAGAAAGTGTAGTCAGGCATTGGAATTGGTTGCCCAGGGAGGTGGTGGCATCACCATCCCTGTGAGTGTTTAAGGAAAGGTTGGGTGTGGTGCTTAGGGACATTGTTTAGTGGGTGACATTGGTAGTAAGGTGATGGTTGGACCAGATGACATTAGAGGTCTTTTCCAACCTTAATGATTCTATGATTCTGTGATAGAAAAGTGGGATGTGTTACAATAGAAAGAGAAGGGATTACATGAGGCATAACAATTATAACATTAATAATATTAATATAGACATTATCAAAAACTTTCCTTCTGAAACACTTTATTCATACATAAATAGTATTTTCTTGTGTTCTCTCTTCTTCACAAAACAAATTATGGAAAAAGTTTTAGCTTTTTTTAGCTTGTTAAAAACAAATCTGACTGAAAGCTTAGTTTTATTAGTTTTAGCTATAATCCATATTCCAAAATAACAAGCAATCCTCCTATTGTTTCTAAGCCTGTACAATAATTAATTCAGCAAAACAGAATTAGCATTTAACTTCTTTTAGAATAGTTAAAGCTGTGTGTTAACTTGGAATATTTCATAGGTGACAGAGAAAAAAATAAAAGCTCACCAAATATATCTTTTATTAATTTCTTGTATATTTCTTTGACTGAATCATTACAAGAGATAAGTAAGAACCACCATTGCAAATATGGTGTATTTTGTTTGTTTGTTCATTTTAGCGTGGTTATTTTATTTGCTATTTGCAACATGGCATTTTTCCAACACTATAGGAATTTTAAACATTTTAAATGTAGTATTTCTGTCTACTGATAAGTGAATACATATCATTTATTATCATTTACTCTGTGGTAAAAAGCAGGAAAAGTGAAAGAAAGAATACATATAAATCACAGTTATTGATTCCTTTCAGAAAGAGGAAAAGAATCACAAGAAATGAAAATAGTGCTGCATTTCAAACATTGAAAAGTATAATCAGCTTAAATATTTCAATGTTTCATGAAGATTTTCTTCATTTCCATCCATTTCTATGAGGTGCTTTGCCAAAAGCAGATCAGCAGTTTCTTTATTCAAGAGAAGGTTGATTTACTGAATACAAAAAGACATAAAGGCAGAAATTTCTACACAGACACACAAAGTGACCTGAATGGACACTACTTGTTAAGATTCATATGGTTATATAGATGCTTAGTATATCATGGGATGAACCTTGTCATCTAAAATGAGCATTTTGTTATTCCCTATTTTTATGTTTCAGTTCCTCCCTAGCCTGACTATAAACATTTACTTAAGAGCTCCTTCAAAACCATTAAAGGCTAAACCAAAGACCAGATTTTCTCCTAGTGTCCAACATAGGGTAAAACAAAGAGAAGAAACTAAGCTATCTTACTCATGTATTGATATTTTCTCTCCTATTTCAGCTGTGTAGAAGAGGTACCTGCTGCGTCTCACTCACACAGCACAATCATGCAATCACACAAAGAGGCCTCTAGTACATTTCATTCATACCACAAGAATATAATTTAGAATGATAACCAATCCAAACAAGTATTGTCTCTGACTGTGTTCTTCGTGGAGTGACTGTGTTCTTCGTGGAGTGACTTGTTCCACTTTGTTTCAAACCCTTACATTTACACAAACACTTTCAACACAAAATACCTGAACATTTAAGAATAAGACATACAATTATTAACACTGCAGTTAGTATCCCTCCAGCAGCTGAAAACATACCGTTTGTCCGCAGCTTCAGGAGGTCTTTGTCTGCTCCTGTGGTGAGCAGCTGAGAGTGGATTCCCCTCCAAGCAAAATACTCAGGGTGCACCTAAGGGCGTCCACCCCGCAGCCGATCCCGCAGCTAAGCAGAGTGTCTCTTGCCTGGCTCACCAAAATGACTCACAGAAAGCTGACTCCACAATCAGTAAGATTGTAAAGTAGGTATGTTTACTCAGCGCTGGGCAGCATGGGGGGGATAGTCCCACCAAAGTCGTGCACGCCTAAAGTGGCAACTTGCTTTGGTTATATCCAGTAAAGAGTTACATATACATGAAGTTTCCCAATACACCTATACATATGCATAACCTGTCCCTTTGTGAACAGTCTTCCTTATCTCAAACCCTTTGGTTAAAGTCCAAACCATGAGGCTGTTTTGATCTAGTTCTTGGGGTCTGAGGGGCTCCTGTTATCTGGAGGTCTAAGCGCAGTAGAGGCACAGTACATCGCAAATGTAGCACATATTCATTCTTAATCAATCGCTCTCCAATTTCTAATTCCATGATTCAGCTGCAGCATACTTGCTCCCTTCTGGATCCACGAGTATTCTACCATTAACATTAATGTTCAAAGCCTGACAGAAACAGTCCTCTGTGGACCCAAATATCGGCCAAAATACATGGGGTCTTAAGGGTTCTTTTAGTCATTATATCATATAATACTGGACCCTTTTTAATTTACTTTTTCATTTTCTGGGGCCCCTATCGTTCCAATTTCTAATCATTATTCCTAATGGACTTTCTGGTGGTATGTCTGGTAATTTGCTCCCTTTCTTCTGGTCCTTGGTCTTCGATTCTGACTGACCCATCTAGGAATTTTACTATGGCAATTCCCATAGCCCTTGATTACCTTAGTAAGAGTGTCTTGCAGGGGGTTTAGGACCTATCACCCATCCACGAATCCTATAGGAATCGCTTCGGTCCTTCACCGGCCAAGTCCCTGACGGGAGATTGGAACCACAGCTAGAAGACCTCCACACTCACTTCAGAACTAAGTTCCATCTCAGTCACACTCTTACACACACAGGCAACCAAATCCCACCCAACCAAACAGTATACGCCTTAAATACTTACGACTCCGTCGTCTTTGTTTGGATCTTCACACACAGAATTACGGGAAAAATACAGTGCTGCAGCCGGCAAGGGAGCTCATAAAAAAAATCAAAATCTTTGCTTACCTTTATTCAGGTTCAAGATGGCATTAGTCCCAACCTGACTCAAACAGGAGCCACAAAATTGTGGGGCGCCTCTCCTAGATCAAATCAGAATTCAGGAACCAAAGCCATCCTGGACGAGCCCCCAATTGTTATAAATGGCTCAGTCTTCAAAATAGGACTCTAATCAAAGTTTACAATTTATTAAAGGAATAGAGATAAGCAAACAGCGCTGGGTGCACTGGGAGTCTCTGCTTCACCAAGACGCACACCAGTTACATCAAGCAGCTGATTTTTATGCTCCTAGGCTAATACATATTCATTACTACTTCTAAAAAAAACAGGGATATTATAATTAGTTTCCGGAATCCAAATCCTCCTACCAGAGCATGCGTATCAGTCTCCAGTGGTCCCTCTGGGGGTCTCTGGGGGTCTCTCGTGCTGAAGGCTCATAGTCTTCCTCCCTCTTGTCCTTCTCCTTTGTCCAACTTGGCTGTATGGCAGAGACTTATGCAGTGTCCCCTGCAAGCTTTGTCTTTTAGTCGTTCTTCAGCTTTCCCCATCTCCTTAATCTCCCGGCCAGATATCAGAGACTTGCATAGTGTCCCATGCAATAGTCATAATAGCAGTTATTCTGAACCCCCCCAGATATCAGAGACTTCAAGGAAAAGCCTACAAATACATTTCCCTTCAAGCTCTTTATTGACACAAATTGCTAAAACATTCCTTTGCAATTAACCAATTTGCAATTGGTTAATATACATTAACCACTCTTTTTCTTAGACTTGTTGTTATACAAGGGTATGTAAGACAGAAGGTCACATTCATCATACCATGCGGCCCTAGCATTATTCCATATTGACACGAATCAGATGAACACATTTCACAATATACATATAATACATTTTCAAAAGTTTATTTAATTCTGCTAAATAAACTTTTTCTAACGCATGTCTTTTATTTTTTTGTAAACATTTCTATTGTTATATACTGTAGAAGGGATTTCTGATTTCCATCTGCATTTGTTATTGTAGTATCTAGGACCAAAACTTGGTTGCACAAAAGCAAACAGACTGATTAAGACAGTACTTAGACAAAGTAGGGAGAATAAAGGGACTTATGTTTTCAATACATCCTGTGTGTGAATTGTTCATTGTTCATGGTAAGAGTTCAAACTGTGGACAAATTACAAATTCAAATCTTTAATAATAATAATAATAATAATAATAATAATAATAATTCCACCAGTACAGCAAACAAACAAAACAAAATATACTTGAAGTCAGTCCAACTTCATTTGTTTACTTCTCTAAACAGTTCAGACCTTGTGCATTTTGTGCATTTAGGCTCTGTTCAGATAATTTAATGTCCATAAACAAATTGAACTCAGACCACCTAATGTGCTGTCTCAGCTATCCATCAGTAATTTGTACCACCTCCTTTGCAGAATAACAGGCACTGGCTACAGTAAATGAGAAGAATATTAAGAACTGATAGTATCCAGAGCAAATGTGATCACTTTTGTTTTGCTTTTAGACCCTGCACTTATCCTGTGCAGAAGATGTGTTTATATCAAAAATTCACCACCATAAAAGATTTCTACTAACTGCATAATAGATAACAATTATGCTGATGTTTGCACTCAGCAAATGCAACCAAACATGTCCCTGCTTGCAACTGCCTGAATCTAATCAAGCATGCATTTTTGCATGTGATGAGATATAAGGGACATACTAAGTAGTAAGTGCATCCTATAGGATCATCTGAATTGCCATAATAGCTAAAAGCTGGCAAAAAAGATTTTGCTACATTAGCTCACTTAATAGGTTCTCATCTGAGAAAAATAAAACTGTTTGGTTAGTCACTGACTTTTGGGAAAGAAAATATCAGTAGGCTGCTCTTTTTTTTTGTCATAAGGGTGATTCCATCACTAGTGAGACTCTGGATCAGTTGGGTATCAACAGTAACAGGTATTTCAAAGGAATGTCAATGAACACATTCAGGAAATGAAAAGGAAATTAAGTACATCTTTTATTGAAATTTCTAAAACAACTCTAGGAGATATTGTACACAGTAAAATCTTTTAAATGAAACAAATTAAAAGCTTTTATTAATGGGAACCATTAATCATTATAGGTTAATAGGACTTAATAGTTGCTTGGACATTGTTGCTAGGAAAATAAAGAAGCCAACTGACAAAAAACATGTGCCCAGAAAAGATCCTGGCTGGAGAGCATCTTGTTGGAACAGGACTATAGGAGGTGCTCTTGGCCTGACTTTCCTTATGTCTTGACAAAACACATTATGAAAGCCTGACTTCAGTCTATGACTTCGGACTGAGTCACGTCTTGGATATGTAGAGACTGTGAGCAGTTGTAGTTCACATTCCCTGTTGAACAGCTGGCTAGATTTTCTGATGTCCATTGTCAGCATTTCCCATGGCCTTGAAACCTGAAGATGAAATCTTGAACATAAATTCATAATGTGTAAAATCAGTCTTTCTTTCCATTGACTTATTTTAATTGGATCCTACTGAATGTTGCATGTACTGACAGATGTATTTGTCATTTTTTAATTTCATGTTAGAGACAAGAAATGGTTAATTTTTACCTTTTACTTGTTGTTCTAGCACACAGGTAAGGCTACTGTATGGGTTGGAAAAGAAAGTTCTGTTGCTATAAGCATATCCTCAAAATATAATTGAAGATAGCAGTCATATGTAATTTACTCTGCTTTTAGAATGAGTTACCACCCATAACAATGAATCTAACAATAGGCCAAAGACATGAAAGTTGGAGATTCAGTGACTGCCACAGACTGTACCACTTTTGTACAGCATGGGACTATATGAAGACAGGTATGCTGTACTCTGTAAGGTATAGAAATATAATAAGAAAAAGGAATTAAAATAGGTATATCGTGCATTGTGCTAGTTAGAAAATATGTATGTCTATTACTTGCTTTTTCTTTCTCAAAATGCTGAAGTCTAAAATGAGCGAACTGTCTCAAATACCCTTGACATTCAAAAGCTTCCCTAAATAAACTCATTGCCAAGTATTAGACATATTTTAAATTACAGCCTTTCTGCAGATATGTCAATAATACCAGCTAACTCCAATTCATGGGGAGAAATCAAGTGCTTCTACTAAAAGATTAAAGGCAACAGTACAAAACAAATCATTGATTTCCATACCCTGAGAACTAACCTGACAACTAATTTTTCTTCATGTTCTTATTTTGTTCCTTTCCTTCCTTTTGCAATGAGACAAGAGTAGAATATGCACTCCTTCATTGTTTGAAATATTTGTTGACTTCAGGGAGCGTAGATTCTTATTTAAGTATACTACTTAAAAACTCGTTGACTTCCTGTCATCCTTTCAGTTCATGTTTTAAAAATATATGCCTTTACTTGGGCTGAGAAAATAGTTCTATAAGGTAAGCAGACTCCACAGGCTCATATTTCTGAGTGGATATATACATGTTGTTTTCACCAAAACTTTCTTGTTTCTACCCTTCCCTTCCCTTCCCTTCCCTTCCCTTCCCTTCCCTTCCCTTCCCTTCCCTTCCCTTCCCTTCCCTTCCCTTCCCTTCCCTTCCCTTCCCTTCCCTTCCCTTCCCTTCCCTTCCCTTCCCTTCCCTTCCCTTCCCTTCCCTTCCCTTCCCTTCCCTTCCCTTCCCTTCCCTTCCCTTCCCTTCCCTTCCCTTCCCTTCCCAACTCATTTCAAAAACATTTGTTTAAAAAAGGTTTTGAAAACTCATCTTGTTAATGTTGCTTGTTATGGTCTTCATGATTGATTTGTTATGGTCTTCATGATTGATTTGTTTGTTTTTATTTTGAAGGCAGAAAGTGACAGTGAATTATACAGAAATCTCTGATTTTTCTCTAGTTGATAGTCTAAGGGTAAGAAGAATGTATGTAGGACCTTAACCAATATTACTTTTGAGTGGGGGATTGAAAGGAAGAACAAACTGGACTTTACAGCTGATAGTGCAGGATAGTATAGAGCTCTGTAAACCCATGGGGATGTGTAAAGGGAAGGAGGAGCAGAAGAAACAAAGACGGTTATTTTAAAAAGTGTTGAAAGGGGCAGGTCATGTGTAATACGGAGCTGATCAGTATTTTTGTCTGGTTGAACTTTCTGTCTCGTTGTAGTCTCTTATTTTTTATATTTTTTCTTATTATTTTTTTTCTTAATATTTTATCTGTGTATTCTCACCCGCTCTCCTGTGTGCATGCGTGCTGCAAGGACTATATGCCAGCTACAGGTGAGACCTGGATGTGTGCGAATGAAGATAGGTGCTAGAGGTGCCAGCTGGCTGGAGGATCAGGCACCCCTAATCTGTGGTGCCAGCTAGCAGACTAAGTGTGGGGATCTCAGTACCAGTCAGTGGTGGGACCTCTGTATATGAGTGGAATTGGTACCAGCTACTGGAGTCAGACTGGGGATTTAGGCCCTAAGGATTGTGGTGTCAGCTATCGGAGTGAATGGGGATCCTAGTATCAGTCAGGGGCAGGGCCCCTCTCTGGATCTGAAAGATCCTACAGATTTTAAGCCTACAGTATCAGCTACTGGGTGATCAGTGTGAATGAACTGGGTGCCAGCTAGTAGTGAACTTCAGGATGGACCAGCTGGCTAGTAGGCAACCCATGAGCCAGGCATGAGGGCCTGGGATCGCAGAAGAGGCCTCGGATAGGCAGAAGGACTATGTTGGTACTTGAGGGATCTGGGCAGGAGATGCTGGTTGGAGAGAGGCTCAGTACTAAAGGGATCTGCAAATTTCAAGACAGATTAGCCAGCTAGTATGTGACCTGTGAGGTGGGTTAGGAGTCCCAGGATTCAGCTAAGGATGCTGGATAGACAGAGGGACTGTGCCAGTACTTGAGGGATCCACAAATGTGTCTAAATGTGAACCTAGAGAGTGCTGCACGTGTGCCTGCACTAGTAAACTTGTATCTCTGCAAGGTGTCGAGGAAGAAGAGGTCTCAGCTGTGTGTGCCTGTGTACAGGCACAATCCATAGCTGTGGCAGCCTGTGTGACCGGTCATGTCAGTGTACTGTATCTGTCTGTGTGGTGTCTCTGGAAAATGTTTTCAGCTTTGCAACTGGTTGAACCTGCAATGAAGAAAGGAGTAGCCACATGCCCCAGGCTGGGCAGAGATCCCATGTCCCCAGGTGCTGGTCTGGGTGCCAGCAGCCAGGTAGGAGCAGTCCTAGGATGGAGTGGCTAAAGGATGTGGCTGTGTTCTTCACCTCACTTAACAGATAGTTACTGAAGATAAGCTAATGAACTATGTGAACAACATGAACTATTTAGATTAAAAATAAATAAATACATAAATTAAAATGTACCTTTTTATTGTGGCGGCAGAGCATGATTATGTTTCTGATTAAATACAAAAATGGATGTAGATCCTGTTGTATGCAAAAATATCACTTAGAACTGGGGATTTGATCTTGCAAATCAAAGTCTAATTAATTTCAACTTTCAGCCCTTTGAAAACCTGAACAGTCTCATGGAATCTGTTATGGTATGTAGTCATTTCCTTACAGCTAACTTTTATTTAAGAAGGTTTCATACATTAAACTTTCTCATGTAATGCAATACCTAAACCTGAGCCTAGTGACCCCTGCCATTTTTCCAAGCTAAACATATAAACTATTTAGGTTCTTAATAACCAAAGAAAGTCTGTATTTCTTGGTGTCTGGGAGACAGAAGCTGATATGGAAAGCAGCAAGGAAGTTTCGAAAGCATCAGTGGTCCTAAGAAGGAGTAAAGGAAAAGGGATTTCAGTTGATTATTTGCTTAGAGAGGCCTCCCAATGTTGAACTGTTTCTTCTTCCTTGATTACACCTGTGTTAAGAGAACTCACGCTTTACATTCATTGGAAATAAATAAAATTGCTGGTTTATGTAAAAACTTATCTTAATAGTTCATCACTTCTCATTAAGAGAATAGTCATTGGTGACAACATTTTGAGAAAGCATTCAAACTGAAGAGGGATTTCATGAAATAATGGACAGAAAAAGAGAAAATAATGAAAAAAAGTTTTTCCATAAGTCTAGTTAAGTAAATCTTACTATAAGAATAGTAATAGTCAGAAAGAAAAATCACTCAATTAAAAAATAAAATCTACAGTTTTGAGAGACTGAGAATGCACAGTTAATACAAAGACGTATGCTACTTAGAAACTTATCTGTCCCACTTCTTAGTCCCCCAAATAGGTGACCCTGATCCACCCTGACCGAAATAATTAATCTCATTTCAAAATTCAAAACAGTTTATTCCTTTAATGATGGCCTTACATAATAAAATGCAGCATCAAGATCGTGAAAGACAAAACTCACCAAAAAAAATTAAAAAAATGATACAGCTGAGTATTGCAGTTTGATAAAATAGTCCATCAACATCCTAAACTATTTAAAAGACTTTACTACTACCACCTGATTTTTTCTTTCACTTTACATTGTATTTCTGGTTGATATAGGTAAACACTGAGTTGATGAACAATAAATCAAAGGAAGCAAAGTAACAAACAACATTTGCAGAAAATTCTGAAGATCTCAATATGGATATACAAGGGCTTGTCTCACTTTGGATGTATTAAAAACAAACAAACACACAAACACACATACAAATCAGTTTTCCAGGACATGTAAGTCTTACCACAATGGAAATGGAACTGAAACTTAGGGTGGTACATGTATTATTTAAGGTATTATTATTATTTCTAATAATTTCAAACATTACAGTTAAACAGAAATATTCTACAGGATATATCAGACCTAAACAGCTTGAAAGTTAACTATTTACAACAACTGGCACAAACTAGCTAGAGAGAAAGAATGAAAGAATTATTCACAGAATGATTGTGAATAATGAACTAATTTAGGAAAATCACAATCTATTCACGGACAATTTGTGAGCCAAAGAGAGTTGAAATTCATCAACTAAATTATTTATTATAAATTATTCACCAAGCTCTAATGAGCACCCAAAATATGGCTGCTTATCTGAAACTTATTCAAATTATCCAAAGTGCTTCTCTCTGTATAAGAACAGAAAAATTAGAAGATGATCAGAGGACTGAAGCACCTGTCTTACGAAAAAAAAGGCTGAGAGAGAAGGGGAGCTGTTCAGCCTGAAGAAGAGAAGGGTCCCAGGATACTTTTTTTTAAATTTCCAATACTCAGAGGTGACATAAAAAAGGGGGAGAGTGACTTTTTCCTCTAGCGGAAAATGATAGGACAAGGGCTAATGTTTTTAAACTAGAAGATAGGGGAATTAGATTAGATGATAGAAGGAAATTTTTCACTCAGAGGGTGGTAAGGTACTGGAATATGTTGCCCAAAGAAGTTGCAGATGAACACATCCCTGGAGGTGTTCAAGATCAGGTTGGATGAGGTCCCGGGCAACCTGATCTCAGGGGTGGCATCCTTGCCCATAGCAGGGAGGTTGGAATTAGATGATCTTTAAGGTCCCTTCCAACCCAAGCTATTCTATGACACTTTCCTACTTTTCAATATCTCCTGTTATAAATGGCTCAGGATTCAAATTAGGATTAAATAAAAAATAGGATTTATTAAAAGAATATAAAGGAATAGAGGTAAGCAAACAGCGCTGGGTGCACCGGGAGTCTCCGCTCTACCAGGACGCACACCAGTTACATCAAGTAGCTGATTTTTATGCTCCTAGACTAATACATATTCATTACTAATTCTAAAAAAAACAGGTTATTATAATTAGCTTCCGGGGTCCAGTCCCTCCTACTGGAGCATGCGCATCAGTCTCCTCTGGGGGTCTCTAGGGGTCTTTCATGCTGAAGGCTCGTAGTCTTCCTCTCCAAGTTTTTTTCTCGTCCTTCCCCTTTGTACACCTTTGGCACCGTACCAAGTTTATAGAACATTTTCTGCAGGTCTTGTCTCCCAGCCGTCCTCCTTCAGCTTCTTTTTTCTTCTTCTTAATCTCTTGGCCACCTGGCCAGATAACAGAGGCCTGCATAGTATCCCATAACAGTCACTAGTTGTTATCAGTTGTTCTGAAATCCCCAGACATCAAAGACTTCATACAAACACAAATAGCTTTCTTATTGACACTTCACGAGTGATTAAAACATTCTTCACCAGCCATTCACAGGGACAGTCACACCTATAGCAGTGTTAAATTAATCTCCAAGAAGACAGAAAAAAGGCTGTAACTGTTAGAAATAGAAGTCCGGAATAACAAAAGCAATCAGGTTCATAAATTTGAGGAGTATTTTCTGAAGACTTGATAACTTGACTAGAATGAGTGGGAGACTGGGACACACTGCATCTGTGGTTCAAGAATTAAATTGCCAGTGCAGGGCCCAGAGGCAGACAGGACTGTTCTTTATGGACACGAATTGTTAAAACATTCCTAACAATCCCTTATCTTCTTTTTAATATCAACAATTCGTGTCTCTTCTGTCGTTAATAACTGGATTTCATCAGTCTGTTCTTGGAGGGTCCAATTCTTAAGCATCATAATTGACATATCTCCTTCCTTTTTTAATGAAGTTATTACCAATGTACTATTTATCACCCGGTGTATTAATAATGTAAGGCAAGGTATCATACAAGGTATAAACAATAACATCATTACACCACATAACAATAAAAATAACACTCTTTTAACCCATGGTCCACCAGGCAGCCATGAAAATAAATCCCATTCCATATCCTTCCAGGTTTGTGCTCGCTCGCTCACCTCCCCCCTTCCTTCTCTGGGATGGGGGAGAGAAATGGGAAAGTGAAGCCTGTGAGTTGAGATAAAAACAAGAAAATAATAACAATAATAATAATAACAATAACGATGATAATAGTACTACTAGTAATAATGTGTACGAAACAAGTGATGCACAATGCAATTGCTCACCACCTGCTGTCCGATGCCCAGCCGAACCCCGAGCAGTCCGGCCCTCCTCCCAGCCTGCCTGCTGGCAGGACAGTGAGAAGTTGAAACATCCTTGGCTTGGTGTAAGCACTGCTCTGTAACAATTAAAACATCAGCATATTATTAACATTCTTCTCATCCTAAACCAGAACATAACATTCTATCAGCTACTAGGAAGAAACACCCTTTTTATCAATCTTTAAACAGCAATTACTAAAGCTAAATTTTCCACAGACTTCTTCTTGTGCTAGTAAATAATCCAAAGCTAGATTCTAGATTTGTATCAATTCTGATACAAAGCAGTTCTCATCTTTATAACTCATTTAGATCAGTTCTCATCATTTATAACACTCCTGACTGTTTTCACTGTATTTATGTTCCAAGATAAAATATGAAGTACAGAAAAATATAAAATTAAAAGATAATAAAAAGAAGGGAAAAATCAGTATTATTTTCAAATCTAAAAAGAGTTTTTACTGAGTTTAACTCAAGCTTGTGGTGATTCTGATTCTGAGATACCTAACACTAAAACTGGCTGACTGAAAATGTAATTAGAAAATGTATATTTTATTTTTTACTTTGAACCAGTGTTAATTCAAATTTCTAGAAAAAGGTTTCTTCACGTGTTGTGTTGTTGTTAATAATTGGCTGTTATAACTTTTCAGTCACCCACTACGTAAATAGGGAATACATCACTTTTTCTCATCTAGCAATGATGGTAATTAATATTTCATTAATCTGTGACTTATATTGTTTCTAGTTTACAATGGCTATAAAAATAATGATGAGTACCACATTACAAACAGTAATGTTCCTCAGTTATATGAATCACACTGGGTGTTTAAAGTGTGCTAGCTATTACATTAAGAACAAGCACTATGTGCATATTATATGCATGTGCAACTGTCTCTGTACACAGTAGTGATCATGCACTGCAATAAATAACTTTGTAAATATGTTGAAGCCCCAGACTTAAAAATTTCTAAAGACCAAAGAGAGATTTTAAATTATATAAAAGGAACTGGAAAAAAAATAAAAATAAAATAAAAAAAAAAACTTTAGATGGCAATTTATTTTACATAGTTTTAGCCACCTTGCAGAAGGACAATTAGTTTCATGAAATTTTCTATATCTAAAATTTCAGCTTTGGGCTAGTCACTATAGACTCCCTTCACATTTAGTGGCAAGAAACAGGCATGTTCAAGAGGCTGATTTTTCAGACCTGCTTTTGAATGCCCTTTTTAGAGTAAGATTAATTGCCTTAAAGAAGTGCACACTGTTCTACAGAAGGACTCTAGATTGATTATCTCACACTTAAACATCTAACTTCTAGACACCTATGATAAAGGAGATGTGTCTCACTATAAGCTGAGGCTGTAGTTTCCTTAACTCTTTTTTTGTAGTTAATGGAAAAAGAAAAAGGGCCTCATCTAGAAAGTGACTTAAGAATATACTTGAAGTAAGTAGCAGCAAAAAGTGTTTTGTTTTTTTTCCTCTGTTGACCTTATGATGACATGACTAGTAAATGAGAAGCTTCAGAGATGTAAAGAAAGTTATGAGAGAAAAAAGGGGCATGAATATGAAGCTTTTAAGGATGACAGTTAATTTTCTAAAGTTTGTTAAGCTAATTTTAGCCTTAGTGACTGAACTTTGATTGCACTAGTGGATTTTCTTTGTGTGACATTGCACACAATATTTTTTACTTGTTCCTCAGTGGAAATTACCTGTCAGACCTCTCTCTGAAGCTTAGAGCTTTTTTTTCTTTTTTTTTTTCTTTTCTTCATGAACTGTATTGAGAAGACGATAAGAGATGCATTGCAACAGTTGCTAATAAACAGGAAACTACTCATCCTTGGACACTGATCTCATTCTCAGAGTGAGTTTCAGTTTTAGAGTGGTATTTATCTGTCTGCTTTAGTCCTCTAAGTGTAGTGCTCCGAATACCTAGTTAGTTGTCCAAAACTCACTACAGTGAAGGAGCTACTCCCAAAGTACAATTCATGTCATGGTGAAATCAGAGACAGGTAGATAAAAGCTTTTCTGATGTGCTTAATGCTGACTCAGTATCTGTACTGATACAGGAAGTCTGGAATAATAGTTCAAATTTAGTTACCTAAATTTCACTCCCCCCCCCCAAAAAAAAAAAAAATCCTATTTTTAGTGTTTTATTCTGTAATTCTATTATTATTTCGTAACTCTATATGGGAAATAATAGCGCTTTTTGCATCGTCAGACTGATGTGAGGAAAGAAGATTAGAAATACCTAATTGATACAGATTTTCCACTATTCTAGCTCTTCTGATTCACTGGAGATTTCTATTTCTAAGTTAAACACTGAGGAACAAAAGAAGGGAATTTACCAGACCCACTTTAATAAAACTGAGAGGAATTTTTCTCAAATCTATAGTGGATACATATTTGTAGCTGTTTAAACCAGTGCAAGAATGTTTTATTCAAACTTTCTACAAACAGAAACCAAAAGACTCAATTTCAGTTATCTCATTTATTCTGTGAACAATATTTAATAACAAATAACTATATAAAAAAAGGATGAACTACTGGTTAAGTAACAAACAGAATTCTTGGGAGATAAAAATTCAACATAACTGTCACATTTGACCTAAGTAATCTATGGGAAAAAAAATAAATGTTTTTCTATCTCCTACTTCCAAAGTTTAAAATGGCTATATTTATACTTCACAAGGACATTATACAGTTGAGTGTTCTGCAGCATTCAGATATTGTCGTGATAGTGTTATATAAAGATAGATAGATAAGGGAGGCATAATAGAATATTTTTACAGTACATTCTCAGTATCTCTGTTCCCACCTGGCTTCACCAAAATATATCACTGTCTACTAAATCTCCTACTCATATGTGCCAAAGATGAATAAATAATATGAAGTGCCTTTTACTGAGTAAACTTTTATTTGGAATCACTTAAAGACTTGCAATCTTTAACATAACACTTTTCCAATAAAGTAATAATTGTGTGTCACAGTTTGCATGTTGTGTCTTATTAGTCAGAGCCCTATGGTTAGTATACTGTCATTTCTTCTTTTATTGGGTAAGTTGAAAATTTTGTAGAAATTATAAGTCAAACATATTTCATCCCTATTTACTTTTTAATTATCAGCAGTATAAAATGCAGAAAACCTCAGGTCTTAGTTTATTTTACAACAGTGCACACAGTTTTGTGCACTGTAATAGAATTTATTTTATGTATTCACACACTTGACTCTCCTGGACAGTGACTATTGAAATATCATCATATTAGTGACTACAAATTATTTTGTAACTTAAGTATTGAATATCTTACTATACAAATAATGCTGAACTTTTTTTATTTCCCTTAAATCTGTCTAATCAATTTCATTATACCAATTTTATTTCAATAACATTGACACTGGATAAGCTCATCATGTGTAATTTAAAGATAAATTATTCTTCTATTTGCTTTAGGATGATGTCTGTGTAAATGGACTAAAGAAACTTTAATTGGAAAAGTTAATTTTTTAATGAAACAGTAGATGAGTTCACTTTGAGCTCAATTAACACTTTAATTGTTGAGTATGTTTGGGCTGATAATACGACTTTAAAACAATGCACAAAGTCACATGCACCTTCCAGGTCCTGTGCTACCAATTACACATTACAAAATATATGTAAGTAGTGATCACATTACCAGCTCTCTCGATGTATAATCTGTCTTGAACTCTCGCTTCTGTAAAATTTATTTATTTGTTATTGATGAATGTTCTGTATTTTTATTACAAGTTATTATTAACACCTATTGCAAGTGCTGCAATAGCTGCAAACGTACTCAGGTACTCAACAGCTCACGGTCAAGCAGAGGTAGAGGTTGTGCAGACATACATGTAGACATGTGAAAAGTTGAACAAAAATTAGCAGGCAACATGAAAACATAGGTTTCTTGAAAACACATCAAAGACAATGTTTACAAGCTGTTACAGCATATAACTCTACACAGCCACATTTCCTTGGCATTACACAGTCAATAACCCCTTCTCTGCTGGATCTGAAGGAGAGACATGAATACATCACGTGTCTACTTAACTTTAGATTATGACTTCCCATAAAGTTTTATACTGGTTATGATTAAAAGAATACTCAAATATTTGAGCCTTTTTTACTTTGCCTATACCACTGGTGACCGGTAGCCAGCTGGATTTCACTCCATTCACCACTACATTGTAGGCCCGGCAATCTAAACAGTTGTTAACCCAGAAAAGAGTGTACCTGCCTAAGCCATGGACTGCCAACTTCTCCAGAAAAATACTGTGGGAGACTGTGTCAAAGGCCTTGCTGAAGTCTAGGTAGACTACATTAATAGTCTTTCCTTCATCCACCAGATGAGTTACCTCATCATAGGAGATAAAGTTGGTCAGGCAGGACTTGCCTTTCTTGAACCCATTCTGACTGTGTCTGATCCCCTGGTGGTCCCGCATATGCTGCGTGATTGCATTCAAGATTACCTGTTCCATCACCTTTCCTGGCACCAAGGTCAGGCTGACAGGCCTGTAGTTTCCTGGGTCCTCCTTACAACCCTTCTTATAGATGGGCATCACATTCATAAGTTTCCAGTCCTCCGGGACCTCTCTGGATGATCAAGACCACTGATAGATGATTTACACCCAGCAATCACATCCACCAACTTCCTCAGCACCCTCAGATAGAATCCATGTGGGCCCATGGACCTGTGACAGTCCAAGTGAAGCAGGTCTCTGTTTTCACCTGAACTGTGGGCAGTTTCTTCTCCTCCCCATCTCAGACTTCTAGATTGGGAGGCTGAGTACCCTGAGGATAAGTGGTCTGACTAGTAAAGACAGACGTAAAGAAGGCATTAAGAACCTCATCCTTTTCCTTATCCTCAGTAGTCATGTTCCCCTCTGCATCCAATAAAGGATGTAGATTCTTCTTGACTTCTCCTGTACCGTTAAAAAAATATATATATCATATATATATATATTTTAATATATTTTTAATATATTTTATATATATATATATATATATATCTTTTATGACAGTGACTAGATTGAGCTTATTCTGGGCTTTAGCTTTTCTGTTTCTTTTCCCCTGTACATGCTAGTCACTTCCTTGTACTTCTCCCCAAATTCCTTGTCACTTCTTCCATGGGTTTACATGGCAAGGTTTTGGTAGCAGGGAGCCATAGGGGTGGTTTCTGTGAGAAGGATCTAGAAGCTGCCCCATGTTTGGTAAGGGCCCCACTGCTGACCAGAGCCGAGCCAATAAGCAATGTTGTTTTGCGCCTCTGTGAGAGCATATTTAAGACGGGGAAAAAAATGCTGTGCCACACAGCAGCTGTGAGAGTGAGAGGAGTGAGGAACAGCCTTGCAGGTGCCAAGGTCAGTGAAGAAGGAGGGGGAGAGGTGCTCCAGGCACTGGAGCAGAAGTCCCCTGCAGCCTGTGGTTAGGACCATGGTGAAGCAGGATGGCCCCCTGCAGCCCATGGTGTACCGTGGTGGAGCAGGGTTCCACGCTGCAGCCCGTGGAGGAGACCACGGTGGACCAGGTGGCCCTGCACCAACGGAGGCTGCTGCCTGTGGAAGACCCCTGCCGGAGCAGATTCTGGGCTGGACCTGTAGCCCATGGAGAGGAGACCATGCAGGAGCAGGTGACCTGGCAGGAGCTGCTGCCTGTGGGGGACCCAGGTTGGAGCAGTTTTCTCCTGAGGGATGGACCCCGTGTTACGGAGCCATATCTGGAGCAGTTCTGGAAGAGCTGCTGCCTGTGGGCAGCCCATGCCAGATCAGTTCATCAAGGACTGCATCCCGTGGGTGGGACCCCACAGCACAGGGGACGAGAGTAACCGAGAAGGAGCGGCAGAGAAGAAGCACTGTAGACTGACCATAGCCCCCATTGCCTCGTTCCCCTGAGCCACGCGGGGGGAGGAGGTGGAAGAGGGTGGATGGGGGGGAAGGTGCTTTTGGTTTCTTTCCTTTGTTTCTCATTTCTCTAGCTTGTTAGTAATAGGCAATAAATCTTACTATCTCCCTGTGCAGAGTCTGTTTTGCCCATTACAATAATTACTGCGTGATCTTCTTGTCCTTATCTCAACCTTTGAGCCCTTTGTCCAGGAAGTTAAAATCCCCCATGAGAACTGGTGCTGGCAATTGTGTGAATTCTGCCAGCTGCTTATTGAATGCCTCATCTATTTCTTCATCCTCGTTTGGTGGTCTACAACAGACGCCCACCAGGATGTCCACCTTGTTGGCCAACCCCCTGATTTTTACCTCTACCGTATCGTTCCCAAACCCGAGCTCAACAACACTGAAACACTCTCTAATATAGAGAGACATGCCACTACCCCTCCTTTGTTGCCTGTCCCTTCTGAAGAGCTTATAGCCATCCATTGCAGCACTCCAGTCGTAGGAGTGGTCCCACCACATTTCAGTGATGACACATTTTGTCCATTTTTCAGCATGCGTTGCTGGCTATTCAACAGCTGATTTTTTATATGGATTCTCCACTGGATTTTCAGCTCAACTGCAGGTATTAACAGTGGCTAATCAGTCAAGTCATTGACAAGTTAATAGCTCTGTTTTCCTTATATAATATTTTGCTTTCATTACTGTGACAAAAAAAATAATCTGTTTTGATTCTATTCTGTTTTGGAAAAATGTCTGTCACTTCTATGGACTTCATGTACACTAGTTTTAACTATGCTATATATTCAAACTCTAAAAAGAAACAACTTAAATGGGTTGCAGACTTTCTGTCCTCAAAAATGCTAGACCATGGAAGCACAGGAGCCTGGGATGTGGCTTGAATTATATACTACAACTTCTTTCAATAAGACTGTGCACATCAGAAAGAAAATATTCCAAGAAAAAATGGCAGAGTTTGTTGGGCTCCCTTCTCACCCTGCACATTGCTTTATTTGATGCTTATCTTGTTTTTTAAGTGCAAAATAAAGTAACCTGATAAGTACTAATATGCCATCATACCTCCAAAGATAAGCACAGGAAAAGTCTGCCCCAAACATCACCTTACTGAATATGTCCAAAAGAACAAAAGAAAAGGAGCAAGTGAAGAGAAGTAGCTACCTGCCAGGATAAGTGAAATCCCTAACTCTAGTGGTTGTCAATGGGTTAGGCTTTTTGACCTACTGCTCAGCATGATCTTTATAAGCCTCCTCGGCAGTAATTTCTCAAAGCTTTTTTTTTTTTTTTTTTTTTTTTTTTTTTTTTTTTTTTTTTTCCACTGAGCTGTCTTAAAAATAGTTTTCTTGTACATCTTTAAATTTAGGTGGAGAAGTTTTGAAATGCTCATTGTTACCCTATGTTCTCATGTGGTGATTTAAGTAATTTAAGTAAAGCATAATTAAGCCAAAAAGGGACTGCTTTGAAATTTTAAAATCATAGCTTAAAAAATTCAAGGAGAATAAATAAAAATAGTACTCCCATTAACAACCTTTAACAGGATGAGCATGTATTTTGACTTTAAAGAATATATAAACATAGACATATGCAGGAACAACTTTCTATTTCTTTAAACTTTCAAATCTAAATTGAGTTAAATATATACATGTATGTATATCACATCTAAAAATCCAATGGTTCCAGTCCAGACTCTCTCAAATTAATATAAATATCTAAGTGAGGAATTTAGCTACCCAAGCTTCTTCACAGATGATGTAAATGAGAGACCACAAAAGGATGATTTTTAAAAGGAATTGAACCACAGTACAGAACAATTTCTCTCTCTGGTAATTATATTAGAAACATGAACTTCTACACATTTAACTTGAATGTTTAAAGGTGGCATACTCTCTTCTGTGGCTAGTTTTCACTTTATCAAGCACAATTCCTAAATGAATTAGAGGACAAATAAGAGATGCCAATGGCTCAGTTTTTAGTATCTCCTCATTACCAGGATGCAAATCTGAACACTTAGGGGATGCTCCAGGAGCTGAAGAGTCACATTGGCCTTTGGGAGAATCAATCCTACTCATATCAGGAGCTCAAGCTATCTTTGGCAACAGCTGAACCTTTTCTACATAGTCCTGCAGGTCTTCCTTTATATTTTCCTTCTCATCCTATTTTATTTACTGCCTTTTAGTGAATGTCAAAGGTTTGTCTGCAGACAAATGGCTACAAAACCAGAAAACAGATGACTGTGACAAGTCCCTGCTATTTGCAGTATAAATGTCCCTTCTCTGTGGCAGAGCTCAGGACTTAGATTGACTGTTTGCTTCTTTGCTTGCTGTGGCTCTGTCAGCACATAAAGGTGTACGCTCTTGTAACTTCTGTCAGATTTGCAGGTGTTCAAACCATGAGAAAGAATCTTTAAATACAAGCTTTGCTGCAGTTTAAACTAAGGTTAGTGATTAGTTATAAACCATCATCTTTGATGTAACTCTAGAATAAAATATAGCAAAAGGAGTTTAATATTCTGGTATTAAAAGCAGGAAAAACATCCTTCAATACATCATTTTCTTTTTCTAAGATGTTTGACCTAATGTTTTGCTCAGTTGAGCAGTGACAAATGGATAAATACAACACCCAGTGCCACAGCAGAACACATTGAATTATACTGTGAAAGGACAGAATTCCATGAATTCCACACATGAAGGCGTGGAGAACTTCCATTGCTATACAGTGCAGATGATTAACATGGGAATGTCTGCTACACAGGACTTTTTGGCAGCTTAGAGTAACTTTGTTATAAATGTATGTATGTATTTATTTATTTAATACTGTTGTTCTGTTATCTTAGTTCCCAAGGCAAAGTTGGCGGTCTTTACTTTATCTTTTCAACCTAATATAACGGACAATGCCTGTTGTAGAAAACATATATTTTAAGTGGACCAGCTCTAAAAAAGCTGGAAAGAAGTAAAATATGAAGCCAAATCATGAAAGCCACACAATAATAGAGCCCTGGTCTTGGCAGAAGTGTAGCCCAAGCAAGGCCACAGAGGTAGTTTGGCAGAGGGTTGTAACTCAGTTAAACCCTATTTACATTCATGTGGCTCCCCTATCCTGTTAACAGCATCATGTATGCCATGGCAACCACTATAGCCAATCACCATCTGCATTGGAAATTTCAGCCAACCAAGAGCAGGCATTTTGTATCCACTTCTTATGAATGACGTAGAGCAGGGAGTTCATGCACACTCCAAGTGTACCTGTGACTAAAAGTACTTTGGTGTCCAAATCTAGTTAGCCTCCATGCTCTCAATTTGGTCTCAAGCAATAAAGTAGTATTTCTGCCAGTGTACATAGCCAAAAGTGAATCCAAATTGCAGCAGACAGCACATAGAAACAGAGAGCTGATACCAGTGAACATACAGGTATGTATCTCAAAACAAAACAAAACAATCCCACGAGAAACAGGATTTTTAAAGACTTGTTATTATTAGACAGAAATATCAGCCACTCCTGGCTTGACAGCTCAGCTTTCCCTGACAATAGTTTTTCTTGTCCAGATTTATGTCAATATTACTACCCATTAATCTGATAAACCTGTGATTTCCAGGCTGTTATAGACAGATTGCACTGAAGTAGTATATACCAGCCAACAAAAGAGTGTTAGCAAAGTGCTGAGATCATTAATTGGCTTACGTTACCCCATACTCTTGTGGATTCCTCTCTCTCCCCATACCCAACAGCCAGCTTCTCCTCCAAAATATCATTTGGCTGTTTTTCCCCCCTTGTTTTTTGTTGAGATTTTGTCCCACATGTTTTTTTTTCCTACTCTTTGCCTTATCACTATCTCAAGTTTTTACTGGCTTCTACTTGGCTTTTACTGTGATGAAATCCATTTCCTCAACCTTGACTTCATTTGCATTCACTGTTTCCTGATACATTGTGGTTGAACCCGGCAGGCAGCTAAGCACCACATAGCCATTCTCTCATCCGCCTTGCCCCCCTGCAGTTTTAATGGAGACAGAACTGGGAGAAAAAAAAAAAAAAGTAAAAAAAAAAAAAGTAAAAGCTTGTGGGTTGAGATAAAAACAATTTAATAGGACAGAAGAAGAAAAAAAATAATGATAATAACAATGGTAAATAAAATGGTAAAAAATAATGGCAATAGAATGTACAAAACAAGCAATGCATAATGCACTTGCTTACCACATGCTGACCAGTTCCCAGCCTATCCTGGAGCAGCTGCTTCCCCCCACCATCCCACATTAATTGTTCAGCATTTGGTATGGGACATCCCTTTGGACAGTTTGGGCCTGCTGTCCTGGTTCTGTCCCCTCCCAGCTCCTTGTCCTCCCAGCCTCCACTGCAGGGCGATGTGAGAAGCTGAAAAGTCCTCGGCTTATTGTAAGCATTGCTCAGCAAAAACTAAAACACTAGCATTATTCTCAACCTAAATCCAAACACAGCACCCTCTACTAGGAGGAAAAATAACTCTATCGTATCTGAAACCAGGTACACTAACTGAAACCATTTAGTTGTCAAAATTCAACATTCCAAACCCTGATTATTTATTTATTTATCCAGCTGTATTCCATTTTCCTCCCTTGTCTGTTCATACTAACAGCTAGCTAGTTGGTCTGTCATTCAGATACACCACACTAGAGTGTTTAGAACCACCACTCTTTTTTGTTCTTCAGCCTCCATAAGACTCGGTTCATTCTTTATGCACCATGTATTGGAAAAATCTTTCCTTTAGGTACCAACAGATAAAAATGTAAGTATCTCATACTTCAGTGTCTTCTCAGTTAAAATTACAATGTGCCTAGAGGTATTGCCTGAAATAAAATAAAATAAAATAAAATAAAATAAAATAAAATAAAATAAAATAAAATAAAATAAAATAAAATAAAATATAATAAAATATAATAAAATATAATAAAATAAAATAAAAATAATAAAAAAAAAACTTTTGAAGGATTGTAAACTTACGTATGATATTTTGTCCATGGTTTTGATTTAATAAGAAATAAATAGTGGGTAGCATACATGTCCATTCAATCAGGACAATTAGTAGAGTAGTTCATGCAGTGTATTGATGGTTCATCCTGACTCAGACATGTCTTTTAGTAGAATCATAGAATCATTAAGGTTGGAAAAGACCTCCAAGGTCATCTGGTCCAAACATTCCCCTATCACTAGTATTACCCAATAAACCATGTCCCTAAGTACCTCATCAAGGATGCCATTTGCTTTCATCTTCCCCATGCCTGTCCATTCACAACTGTGAGAAAATCTTACTTTGAAGCCAAAGAGAGTTTTTTGTTTGTTTTGTTTTGTTGTTGTTGTTGTTTTTAAATCAGAGTCCTTTAACAGTTATCTATCACCTCCTGTAATGCATTTGCTTCATATGTTGATACAAAAACAGTTAGGGATTTAGCTTAATGGCTAATCAAGTGGACTCCAGGAAAATAATGCTGCAGAGCTTCTTTTAGCAGATTATAAGCTTGATAAAGTGTACTTTGCCTTGATGATCTTTAGCAAATAGATAATTAGATTTTCAAAAGAAGCTAATATTTCTAATCCAGCAAGACCAGCCCTCCAATAGGATTTAATATAATTTTTGAATGTTGCATGTACAGAAACAGAGATTAATTCCCACTGCAGTTCTAATAACTGTAAAGAAGTTATCTTCTTTATATTCTCATCTTCTGCCACAGAAGCCTGGGACAGTGAAAAATATATGACTTGGCCCACATGCTGGATTTACACATCCATCCAAGACTACATATTCTACATTAATAACACATTATTATATATATTATTAATATTATTAATAATATATTATATATATTATATAACTATAACATCATTTTCTGTTTTCATACAGTTAAAGTTATCAAGTTGTCATGTCCCTGTGACAGTAGTCCCTCTTGTTTGACCCTGACTCTCTTGCACTATCTACAGGCTTTACTGTTTGTTTTATTTTTCATAACACTACTTAAACAGGAAAATGAATAAGAGTCAACAGTGCACCCAGGCAGACAGGAGGGTCAACTGTACCCTGCATTAGGCACAGCATTGCTAGCTGGTCAAAGGAAAATGATTGTCCTGCTCTGCTGTGTGCTGGTGTGGCCTCATCTCGAGTACTGTGTGCAGTTTTGGCCTCCAAAAGGACCTCAAACTGTTAGAGAGTGTCCAAAGGAAGGCTACAAAGATGGTGGAGGGTATAGAGGACAAGACGTATGAGGAGCATCTGAAGTCATTTGGATTGTTCAGCCTAGAGAAGAGGAGTCTGACGTGAGGCCTCATTGTGGCCTGCAACAGGAGAGAAGGGGCAGGTGCAGAGATCTGCTCTTTGGTGACAGTGACAGTACCATAGTGGAAAAGCATAGATCTGGGACAGGGGAGGGTCAGGTTGGAGATTAGGGAAAGGTTTGTCACCAAGAGGGTGTATGGGCACTGGCGCAGGCTCCACGGGGATGTGGTCATGGACTTAATGATCCTTATGGGTTCCTTCCAATTCAGGATATCCTATCTGAGGAATTCTATGATTCTTGGTAATATTCTAGAATATTCCTTGATCCTTTTTTTTTGTTTGTTTGTTTTCTTGTTCTCCAGTAAAGTGGAAGCAAACTACCCATTTCCTGTTAAGGGAATGCTTATCTTCTTTGACCTACTATTTTTCATATGAGATCAAGGCATTAATACTTACCTTTGCTGTGTCAATGAAGCCAGTCTTTATTGTTCTCTCATTAGTTTTTCAAAGATTTTATGTATCTATTTATTTATTTATGTCTTTTCATTTTTCTCTCAGGAAATGTCTGTAAATGTCCTCTGAGACAGTTTATTGTAATATATATATATATATATATATAAAAAGGGAAAAAAAAGAAAAAAGTTTGAGACAGAAGTTACAGAAGCCTTCACAATAGTTAGGAAGTGAGCCTAATAGGACTATTACTAAGCCAGATTATCAGATTATTACATGCTAAACAATGCTATCAAATTGTTTATTTGTGTAAGCCTTGTTGATCTACTGCATGTATTTACTTGTTTTTTTTTCTTGCAAAGGCCATCATTTTATCTTGTATTTTAAGAACAGCAGAAAAATATGTACTTATACTGTTGCAACTATTCCTGTTACTAATACAGGTCAAGAGCTTGTGGGTGAGAGTTAAAGATCGCACCAATAATAATAATTACAACAGCAGTGGTAAAAACCTGCAGTAAAGTCATGAACCTCATTGTTTCATATGATTTAAAGTGTGAACTAAAATATGATTCACCTTGGTCAGGTACTCGTATTGCCATAGTTGAGAAGAAGGAACCTATTAAGTTTAGTTGTTAGGAGAACAAAGTATACATTCTTTAAGAAAATGATGCTTCTTCAACATTTGTTTCATTTTGAAATATGAATAATTCACATTCTGTGTTAAAATATAATAATGTATTAAATATATATATAGAATGTTAGGTGTTTCCTACTGTATAAATGAACATGGAATGATACTGTTAAGTGATGCATTTTTACTTCTTTAAAATGAAAGAGTTGCCATTTTAAATTGGGATGATAAAACAATTTCCTTGGATAATTTTCTTTGCTGACTATATTCAAAATAAACATGTTCCTGAAAAATGCATTACCGCATAAAAATCTTTTGTTAGAAATGTGGGCTATTGTGTACTTGTTTAGTAAAAGCAAAGTAAATATAAAATGGCATTTAATAAAAATTAACAACTTAGATAAATCAAGAAATGTGGAGTTTGTTTGTTTGTTTGTTTTAATACATATATATATTAATTTGTGTCTCAGGGGTGATATCTTTTAAATAGCGTTTAACTGAAAAATCAGTAACTAGAATACTGTGTTCAGCTTTGGGCCCCTCACTATGAGAAGGACATCAAAGCCCTGGAGCATGTCCAGAGAAGGGCTATGAAGCTGGTGAAGGGCCTGAAACACAAGTCTTATGAGGAATGGCTGAGGGAACTGAGGTTGTTTAGTCTGGAAAAGAGGAGGCTCAGGGGAGACTATTGCTTCAGCTACCTGAAAGGAAGGTGTGGGGAGCTGGGTGTCAGCCTCTTCTCACAGGTAACTAGTGATAGGACTAGGGGGAATGGCCTCAAGTTACACCAGGGGAGGTTTAGGTTGGAAATCAGGAGACATTTCTCAGAAAGAGCAGTCAGGCGTTGAGATGGGTTTCCCAGGGAGGTGAGGTGGTGGAGTCAACGTCCCTGGGAGTGTTCAAGGAAAGATTGGACATGGTTTATTGGGTGATATTGGTAGCAGGGTGGTGGTTGGACCAGATGATCTTGAAGATCTTTTCCAACCTTAATGATTCTATGATTCTATGGTTCTGTGAAATTTAGTACTTCAGTTAAATACCTCATTGATTTTGTATGGTGGTCCTGGGGTCACAATCTGATGTAGCTCATCAGTTACAAAATTAGATTTCACATCACAGTGTTGACATTGTTGAGATCACCATCTTGAAGCAATTGTTAACACTATAGAGCTGTCCTCTGAAACAAACTAGTCATTCTTTTATATGATCGTTGTATACAGTAATTTATTTCATAACATAAATCACTACACATTAAATTCTATAACATGCCCATAAAAAGCAAAACCAACATATTTGCATAAGCAGTAACATACGTATGTGTATACTTATGTCTATACATATAAATATAAGCAAACAGGTATGTATATGTATATTTTTATTGATATTTTAGAACTATCGAACAATAAAATGAGACTGGTGAAATTTCCTAGCCATTTTTCATGATTATACTGTGGTTATTTCAGATTCCTTTCTAGTTTTGAAAGGTGTTGGGAGTTTAGCTGGGATACTTTTATATATTTGATTCTTTTTTATTAAGTTGTGCAGCAAGGTGTGATCAGGAAAGGAAAAAAAAAAAAAAAAAGCCAGTCTAATAAGCCTATTTCAAAAGAGGGAGCAAAAAGAGAGGTTATATTAGTCAGAACTAGCAGTTTACTTTCAAGGTAAATTGCATGCATTCAGAGCTGAAAACATTCTCATGAGACTGTCACCTCTGCAAACAGTGCAGTTCAGGCTGGTAGATTTCATGACATTATGCTATATTCTCTGCCGTCACATGCCAAAAATATATCACGCCTAATTAATTCAGTGCTTTGTAGATACAGTAATTTGGAAATGCTTGTGACAACAGCCCCTGGCCAGGATACTCTGAAACAGGATTTTGTCAATATGGCTTGCAGAACTTGTCCCAAAAACTGGGCTGTAAAATGACATATGGGGAAATGAAATTTCTACAGGTGACCTTGAGACTGCATTTTGCTTTGAAGCAAAATGCAGTCTCAAGGCAAAAATAAGCATTTTGCTTATTTTCCTCTATCACAAGACTTTTGGAAGTATTGTTCCGATTTTTTATTTTATTTTTATTTTGTAATATTTCATGGCTATATTATTTTATTTTCAATCACTGAAGAACACAGGAACTAAATGGAAACAACATAGTATCAGAACCATGCTTCAGAGGGTATAGTTCCATATAGGCTTCTAGTATAACTTTGCATGCCACCCTGAAATGTACCTTCCCTTCCTTTCATGTCCTATCTCCAGAATTAGTTTAATCCAGATCATTTCTCTGATGTAGTTTACCATGCAGCACCAAAGGCTATTTATTTATTTACTTACTTACTTACTTGCAGTAGAATGGATTGATTAAAAAAGGGGCTGTGTATAAATGGCAATGAACAGCTAAGGAGAGGCATGTGTCATATAAATAGAAAGGGATGAAGAGATGTGTCATGAAAAAAATGCGAGTCTTGACTTTGTGGAGCTCAATTAACAAAAAGGGGGCAATGATCCAAATATTTCAAGCATAAATATTTATTAAAACTAGGCTTACTTAAAAAAAAAAAAAAAAAAAAAAAAAAAAAAAAAAAAGTGAAGAAGAGCAATATAAACAAGGGTTCTGGGTGTGCTGCCTAATTCTGGAAAGCACAAATCAGCAAAATTTTGACAAACATGAGACAATCACTTCCAAGGCAGAACTTTGGTAGACTAAAGTCTGAACTGTTACATGAAAGGAGACCTTTGGAGTTTACATTTGGAGTTTACATTGTAAATGACATGTACAGAAACGATGTGAAATAAATTTAAAAAAAAAAAAAAAAAGTGTTTCACCTATTTTAATTTCTTGTTCATTTATATCAATTAACACCGTTGCTTGCTGAGAATACAAATGACTATAACTTGCTCTTAATGTAATATATTCCTTTGTGCATAGAATATGAACTGACTGCTCTGCATTCTGTTTCCATTCTAACCTGCAACAAACAAAACTTTATTTTGTCACTACTTCATTTAATGCAATGCCCACCTTGCCTGTAACTCTTGGAATTAGTCTCTTGAAATCCTCTGTGGAATTACATCTCTTGCTCTGCTGCACACTGTGCAAGAATACCTGTCTTGCCAAGAAAATAATAGTAGTCAAAGGCAATTTTTAGCATGATGGGGGTTTGGCCAGTTAGAATAAATTGGAAAAAAGAAAAATCTTAAAAGCTCACAAAAAATTTTTTAACTAGTCTTTTGATTTAGACGACAAAAATTGCCAAAGCTCTTAGTTAAGCATATTTAACCCTCTTATCTGATCTCCTTTATCCATCTTTCTCATACCTCCTAAAATCACAGAATGAACGGAAAGGAACTTACAGTAATAAGAACTGTTAGGATTGGAATGTAATTGTTTTGCTTTGTGGTTCAAGTCCTCCTCCATTTTATAAAGGGGGATACAGAACTACAAATGGCCTTTTGATAAGCATTGGGATCTGACCATTGTTACAGAGGTACAGTAAGTTAGCATGAGCATCATGATAAACACAAATTGTCTTTCTTTAAAAATAAGAACATAATGAAAAAAAAATAAAATAAAATAAAACACTTTAAAAAAAATCTCAATGAATATTATTTGCACTGAGGTAAGATATATATTTATAGAAATTATGCCACCATTTTGAAGTACTAGAAGTCTCATTCCATTCTCTTCCTGAGTTGACAGCAACTATCTGACAATTACAATCCAGCCAATTCCTTATCTACTGAATAGTCCACTCTTCATGTCCAATTTGGAGATCGTGTTGTCACGTGGGACAATGTCAAAGGCCTTACAGAAGTCCAGGTAGGCAACATCAGTCAGTCAACTCTTGTCAACTGATGCAGTAACTCCACCACAGAAGGTCACCAGATTGGTCAAGAATAATTTGCCCTTGGTGAAGCCATGCTGGCTGTCACAGATCGCCTCCTTGTCCTGCACATGCCTTTGCATTGCTACCAGGAGTATCTGTTCTATGATCTTCCCAGGCACAGAGGTGAGGCTCACCAGTCTGTAGTTCCCCGGGTCCTGCCTCCTACATTTTAAAATGGGAGTGGTGTTTCCCTTTTTCCAATCACCAGAGACTTCACCTGACTGCCAGGACTTTTCAAATATGATGGAGAAAGTCTTGGCAACTCCATCAGCCATGCATCCCTCAGTACCCTGGGATGCATGGCATGAGACCCCACAGCCTTGTACCTGTTTGGTTTCATCAGGTGGTCTTGAAGATGCTTTTTGCTTACAGTGAGACAAACTCTGCTACCCCAGCCACTGTCTAGAGGTTCAGGGACTCAAGATCAAGATCAAGATCAGGGACTCAAGTCAGAAGGCTGACTGGCAGTGAAGACTGAGGCAAATAAACTGTTGAGTACCTCAGCCTTCTCCATGTCTGTTTTTACCAGTTCTCCCTTTCTTTGTGTCTTACAGTTTTGGTTCTATGACCATCCAGAATGGCAAAGTGGATATTTCTGGAATCATCTGTGGCCCATGGACGGACCTATGTGGGATCAGAGGAAAACAAAAAAAGGAGAAGTAGAGAAGCAGAGAGGAACTGTTATAGATGAACTTCAACCCCTACCTCCCATATATTTGCACCACTTGGAAATTGGGGGAAGTAGAGAAATTGGAAATAAAGGACTGAAGTTGGACCTGGGGAAAAGGTGGAGTTGGAGGAAAGTGTTATTTTAATTTTGTCATAGTTTCACACCACACTATTTTATTTTAACTGGCAATAAATAAAATTAGTTTTCCCCAAATCAAGTCTGTTTTGCCTGTGATAGTAATTGGTGAGTGACCCCTTTGTCCATATCTCAACTCACAAGCTTTTTTCATCTTATTTTATCTCTCTTCTGTTGAGGGAAGGAAGAGAGGGCAGATGGGTGGGCATTTGGGATCTGACCAAGTTCGATTTACTACAGTAATAAAAAATAAATAAATAAATAAAAATAAAATAAAATAAAATAAAATAAAATAAAATAAAATAAAATAAAATAAAATAAAATAAAATAAAATAAAAAAGAAGAAAGAAAGCAGGGACTGCCAAGAACATTATCCTTGTTTTGTCTGGTTAATTTTCTTTGTAGAGGCTTGTATTTTGCTATGTTTTATTTTGTTTTTTTTTTTTTTGTTTTGTTTTGTTTTTAAATTAAAATAATTGTGATAACACTGTGATGTAGTTGCTGAACAGTGCTTGGACAGAATCAAATGCTTTTTTTGCTTCTCTTCTGCCAGCTAGGGGGCTGGGAATGCACAAGAATCTGGGCACAGCTTGGGCAGCTGACCCCTACTGATCAAAGGGATATTCCATACCATATGGTGTCATACTCAGCAATAAAAGTAATACAAGCAGGGGACATTCAAAATTATGGCATTTATCTTCCCAAGAAACCATTACATGTGACAGACCCAGCTCTCCTCGAAATGGCTGAGCATCTGCTTCCTGATGCAAAGTAGTGAATGAATTCCTTATTTTGCTTTGCTTGCACATGCAGCTTTTGCTTTACCTAGTAAACAGTTTTAATCTCAACCCATGAGTTCTCATACTGCCTTTCCAATTTTCTCCCATCCCACTTTTGGGGTAGTGAGCAAGCGACTTTCTACTGTTTAGCTGTCTACCATGGTTAAAACACAAAAAACATGGATGATTGTCTGCTCAGCATTTTTTTTTTCTCTTTTCCATTTTTTTTCCTTAATGCCAAATGAAAGACTTGGAATCTAAATTAAAGAAACCATGGTCAACAAATTAAGTTGCATAATTCTTATATTAAGCTGATGGCTAACTTAGATAACGGTCAGTAGATGAGAAACTACTTGGTGATGTATATGCAGAGTGAACTTTCAAAGCTTCAGTCTAAACTAATTTAGCTGCAACCTCGATTTGCTGGAAAGACTTTGGTTTTCCAGCAAGTTTCCAGAACTGTCCAGTCTCTGAAATTATACAGTTATGAAATTATACAGTTATTTAAATATATTTGCAAAGTTCTTTCAAAGAAGTAGCTTTTATACACTGTACTAGAAAGAATTAAATAAAATTTTGCATAATGTTACATGGATATATTCATTTTTCTAAACACTCCTCCTCCTCCCTCCCACCCTGCCAAAGAAAAGAAAAGAAAAGAAAAGAAAAGAAAAGAAAAGAAAAGAAAAGAAAAGAAAAGAAAAGAAAAGAAAAGAAAAGAAAAGAAAAGAAAAGAAAAGAAAAGAAAAGAAAAGAAAAGAAAAGAAAGGAGAAAGGCAAGGAAAGGAAAAAGTATAGAACTAGGATTGTGTATTGTCTGGGAAATGTTTCAAAGTAATAAAAATTCAAGTTGGGTTGTAACTGAAGTGTTGGCAGGTTCATAAGCTTGCTTGCTGTAAATGCCAGACTGTTTAACCATAATGCACTCTTAACATAGTTATTTTTTTTCTCCAGATATTCTAAGATTCTTTATTATTTTTTTTCATTTGTTCTGTATTATTTCGAAGACCTAACAGAAGAGAAAACAGAAGAAATTAACCTTGCTGCAGTTAAATAAATATATAAAACAATCACATATATCATCACTGTATATAAAATCTATGTATCATCTGACTTGCTCACAACATGAGGAGTAAATGCAATACCAAGATTCAGCATGTGTGCAACATGATTTAAAAAGGACCATACTGACTGAAATCTAAACTGCTGTTCTGAAAAGTCTCAAAAGTACTTCCTCAAAAACATCCATAACTAACTCCAGCATCATGTTAGCTCTTTTTGATTGGCTACAGTGTAAAAAATCAGAAAAAATACATTTTTAAAAACAGCAGAATTTTTTTGTTTGTTTGTTTGTTGATTCTCATATGGTTCAAATTGATGGAGTCATCAAAGAGTCTTAAAGGGTAACATTTCCTTAGTGTAAAGTATAATAATGCAGAGATAAGGAAAATGTAAATTAATTAATTTATAGTTCAAATCCCTCTTAATTCACTAATCTGAATGTCACATCCACCTATTCCTAAAGCTTATTTATTTATTTATTTATTTGAGTAAGCAAATAAAAATTCAAAGTCCTGAAGGTAGGACAGAGTAACTTCATGCAACAATACAGACTGAAGGCTGTCTTAATGATCAGTCTCTGAAAAAAAAAAAAAAAAAAAGGATGGAGATATCCTGGTGGGCATTACAAGTCAGCAGTGCATCCTTGTGATGAAAGCTGACCACAGAATCACAGAATCATCTAGGTTGGAAGAGACCTACAAGATCGCCTAGTCCAACCTCTGACCTAACACTAACAAGTCCTCCACTAAACCATGTCCCTAAGTTCTACATCTAAATGTCTTTTAAAGACCTCCAGGGATGGTGACTCCACCACTTCCCTGGGCAGCCTGTTCCAATGCCTAACAACCCTTTCGGTAAAGAAGTTCTTCCTAATATCCAACCTAAAACACCCCTGGAGCAAATTTAGCCCATTCCCCCTCATCCCGTCACCGGGCACGTGGGAGAATAAACCAATCCCTGCCTCGCTACAGCCTCCTTTAAGATACCTGTAGAAAGCAATAAGGTTGCCCTTGAACCTCCTTTACTCCAGGCTAAACAACCCCAGCTCCCTCAACTGCTCCTCGTAAGACTTGTTTTCTAGACCCCTCACCAGCTTTCTTCCCCTTCTCTGGACACACTCCAGCACCTCAGTGTCCTTGTTGTAGTGAGGGGATGACTTACATTTATTAATTCTACACTGGGTGATGGCTCAGTTGTACATCTCCAAAGGGTTGTAGTGAATGGAGATACATGTGGATGGCAATAGCCATGAACCCCAGGGCTCAATTCTATCTGTTAGTCCTGTTGGTGCAACCTCACACTTAAGTATTGTGTACAATTCTCATCTCCAAAATATAAAAAGGATGTTAAGGTCCTTGAAAGCATCCAGAGAAGGGCAACAAAGCTGGTAAAAGAGCTGTAAGGCATGTCTTAGAGGCTGAGGATACTTGGATTGTCTGGAGAAAAGAAGGCTGTGAGGTAACTTCATTGCTCTACAATTTCCTGAAGTGCTGGTCTCTTCTCCCTGATAAGCAATGTATAGAATGCAAGGGAACAGCACAACATTGGACCAATGGAGGTTCAAACTGGATATTCGGAAAAATGTCTTTACCATGAGAGAGGTCAAACACTGGAACAGGCTTCCTAGCAAAGTGGTTGATGCCCTATGCCTGTAAGTGTTCAAGAGTGTTCATTGTCACTAGTGGGGTCCCTCAAGGCTCCATTTTAGGGCCAGTCCTCTTCTATGTTTTTATAAACAATTTTGGATGTAGGACAAGAAGGTGTTTTGAGCAAATTTGCTGACAACACCAAACTTGGAAGTGTTGTAGACTAGTCTGAGGATGGAAAGGCCTTGCAGAGAGGTCTGAACAGATTGCAGAGCTGGGTGATCACCAATCACATGAAGTTTAACAAAAGTAAGTGCTGGGTCCTGCACCTGGGACGAAGCAACCCTGGCTATATGTACAGACTGAGTGACGAGATGCTGGAGAGCAGCCCTGAAGAGAGGGATCTGCAAATTGTTGTTGACAGCAAGTTGAATATGAGCCAGCAGTGTGCCCTGGAAGCCAGTAGGGCCAACCGTATCCTGGGATGCATTAAGCATAGCATTGCTAGTCGGTCAAGGGAAGTGATTGTCCCGCTCTACTCTGTGCTGGTGCGGCCTCACCTTGAGTACTGTGTGCAGTTTTGGGCACCACAGTACAGAAAGGATGTGAAACTGTTGGGGAGTGTCCAGAGGAGGGCGATGAAGATGGTGAAGGGCCTAGAGAGGACGACGTATGAGGAGCGGCTGAGGTCACTTGGCCTGTTCAGCCTGGAGACGAGGAGGCTGAAAGGAGACCTCATCATAGTCTGCATCTTCCTCACGAGGGGGAGTGGAGAGGCAGGTGTTCTGTTCTCTGTAATCACCAGTGATAGGGCTCACAGGAACTGTGCTGAAGCAAGAGAAGTTTAGGCAGTACATCATGAAGAGGTTCTTCACTGAGAGGGTGGTTGCACACTGGAACAGGCTCCCCAGGGACATAGTCATTGCACCAAGCCTGTCTGAATTTAAAAAGCGATTGGACTGTGCACTTAGTCACATGGTCTAAACTTTTGGGTAGACCTGTGTGGTGCCAGGAGCTGGACTTGATGATCCTTATGGGTCCCTTCCAACTCAGGGTATTCTATAATTCATTAAAGTTCTTTAACTTTTGGTTAGCTCTGAGAAGGTCATGCAGTTGGACAAGTTGGAAAACTGAACTATTCTATTCTATTCTATTCTATTCTATTCTATTCTATTCTATTCTATTCTATTCTATTCTATTCTATTCTATTCTATTCTATTCTATTCTATTCTTCCTTTTCATAATGTATGATTTCACAAAAAGTCTTTGCTCATTGATCTTGTTTAGTCTTTGATTTTTAACATATGTTTTATGTCAGTATGCAGGTCTGTACAATTTAAGTTTAAGATCATGTGGAATTATGTCTGTGTGTTTCTGGTAAGAAGTCAATATAGAAAGGTGATTGATAAAATGTTTTATTGAGTGCTTAATGCTCCTTTCACTTTTCTACTATTTGTGTGCTGCAAACTGAATTTAATATCTAATGCATTGAAAAATACACAGATACAATACGGTTCCTTCAGCTGAAAGCTTTGGCAGAGCCTGCTTAAAAATGCATCCAATAACAAGCTTATATTATGTAACTTTTTGCAATGTAGATTTAATGTGTATGTTTCTACCATGGTTCAGTCTATTGCTTTTTTTTTTTCCTTCTTTAATCATTGTGAAAGTGCTGAATGTTTTGCATATGAAGTAACATAAATAAATACTGTGCCATTTTAATTATTCCTTGCCTGTATTAGTGAGAAAAGTAAGGCAATTTGACATAATCTGCCTGAAGATCTTTCAGTGATTAAAGCAAAAAGTATTTATAAAGAAACTAATTGAGATTTTTTAAGTGAACAAAACTAGATTTCATAATAGCATAAGAATTAAGATTTCACAGCATGATCCTACTACACAGATGCCAAGAACTCATATGGATTATTAAAACACAAATTAACTTTTAAGAAGCCATAATGATCTATACACTACAAAAATGTTTAAATGAAAATATAAAATTGAATTCAAAAGCATTATTTCATGAACATTAAAGCTAAGGATACAGCTAAGTTAAAAGATTTTGAGGTTTTATTACATCTGAAATAACCTACCAAGTCATTTCATTTCCAGAATCTTTAATGTGGGGAACTGTTTTTTTGTATTTTTGTTTTTTTTTTTTTTTTGGTCTGTTCTCCCACATGCCTGGTGACAGGATGAGGGGGAATGGGCTAAAGTTGCACCAGGGAAGTTTTAGGTTGGATGTTAGGAAGAACTTCTTTACCGAAAGGGTTGTTAGACATTGGAACGGGCTGCCCAGGGAAGTGGTTGAGTCACCATCCATGGAGGTCTTTAAAAGGCGTTTAGATGTAGAGCTTAATGATATGGGTTAGTGGAGTACTTGTTAGTGTTAGGTCAGAGGTTGGACTCGATGATCTTGTAGGTCTCTTCCAACCTAGAAATTCTGTGATTCTGTGAAAAAAAAAAAAAAAAAAAAAAAAAAAGCACGATTAAGTGGGTGAATTAAGATTCTACATGTCCTTTTCCCTGCTAATCCTGGAGATGTGTCATAAACCCAGATTGTTAAAATCTGGAATTTATCACTAGTAGTCTTCTCTTCCATGTATACAGTTAGAAAGCAAAGTTGTTATTACTAGCAGTCAACAGAAAATTATGATGCTGCTAATACAGGAGAGTTATTCATTTAAAATTTGATATCAATTTGAAATTAATTTGAGATTAGGGGTGTCTTGTTCCATGTGGATGCCTTAGGTACTTCAGATGTCTCAGATACAGAGTGTTTTATCCTAATGAATCTAAAATAAGAATCTCATAATATTTTCACCCGGAACAAATTAAAAACACCTCCACCAGAACAACGGTAATACCACATAAAAAAAATGATTGTTTGGTGCCATTGTGGACCTATTTGTGCAATAAAAGCACTGGTGTAAATTACAATGACTTAACCAATGTAATTTTTTGCCCTCTTCCAGATTAGAGAGAAAAGGGGATAAGAAAGAAAATGTCATCCCTTGGTAAAAAAAAAAAAAAAAAAAAAAAAAAAAAGGGAGGGGGAGTGTAGGAAAAGGAGTGATGAAAATGCACATGAATCACTACCTGCTCTCTTCTGAATTCCTGTATATGTTAATACTACCAATTTAATCAAAGCCTTATCCAAATTATGCAAAAATAGTTAGAAGCATCAGTGTTGCTTTTTTCTCTGATAAAATGTCAAGGTGTTGTATTCTCTTGAATAAGAATTTGGAAATAGCTTGTTTTGACACAGTAGGACATCAAATGAAGATAGTAAAAGCACCGAGCATGAAATACTGGTCTGGAAATTAAGTTAACTAAGTAGGAGCTATCAGGAGTGCAGTGATCCCCCAAATTGACAAAAGCCTGGTTAACCATAAGGAAATGTTAATATTCTGCATACCAAGTATGCACATTCATGCATGAACAACAGACATAAAATGTGCCAATATGACATTTGTTTGGAACGAGAGAGACGGGCTAAGAAGCTTACATACATTAGGTAGGATGTCAAAACATAAATAGGATTTTTCTTTGTAGAGTGGTTTCATATATATGCTACTTTTCCAAAACTTTTCATCATTCACATTTATAATTTAATTTAATTTTACATAGGTGTATATTTTTAACTAGTCCTAATAAGCTTCTCTACAAGCTGTATAAAAATTATACTGTTGCTTGCATTTCAAATATTTGGTTGCAGATTTCCAAATAGTTCTTTTTATGTGTGTGTATCTGGAGGTGGAGGTGGTGGGCAAGGTGTTGTTTGTTTATTTTCTGATTTGTACCTTACAAAGTCATTGTTATGTAAAGAAGTATGTGACAAGATATGTCATTAACAAAATGAAATTAACATAGATGTATGCTGTCTGCATTCTCTTTGTGTAATCTTTAGATGCACATCATCCCATTTTTTGAGAAACATTAGCTGCTTTTAGACATTGTTCTGACAAAAATACATCATGTTTGATAAACAATGTGCAATATTAAAACTTTGTCTTCTAATGTTTTGGCACATTATTTGAAGATTTTGTAAAATGTAAATTTATTACTGTTTTTCAAAGTTCAAATTACACTTTTTTATAATGTGTTACTAAACTCAAAATCTCTTTTCATTTATATCACATGAAAATTGCTATATTTTTTTATTATTATTTATTTTAATTTTGTGGGGAAAAGTTTCCTAACTGTATCATTTAAAATAGATTACCTGTAATGACAATATACTTTAAGTATATGTGAATTAAGTAGAGAAACAATTAAATGTTTCAAAAGCAAAAATATGACTACATAAAAGATTATTAAAATAGAGACACAATGATGTTTCTTAAAGTCATTATTGTGCTGTCTGGAGCTGTCCCTAAAACATGTTTTACAGGTATTACTGATGTCCATGTCAACATGCTTGGTGGGGGAGTGAGCGTGGGCTGACGTTGGGGCCTATCTGAAGAGAGTCCAGACACTGCTCTGTGATGGACACACATTTGAAATAACAGCATTTTTTTTCCTCTAAATTGTCTTGTTATGATGTATAAGAAAGATGTATAAGAAAGAACTGTTGTTTCTCCTTTATTTTTATTATATTATTGTGAAATAATCTGGAAAAGAGCAACTCAGCAACTGGTAAAATGTATGAAAGAGTTTGTAGGTTAGCAAAAATAAGACAATATACCACAAAGTTCTGCATTATAGACTTGAATGTCTTCTAGACAGTCACTGTTGACTTTGAAGGGACTTTATTTGTAGGACTAAGACTACAACTTTGTAAGAATGATTTACTTTGCTTTCCGCTCGAAGTAAGTGCTATTTTAGTTGGACATCTCTTATCAGAATAGGATTTACTTCTGAAGGAATTTCTGATTATATTGAATGATCATGGATTTGAAAGGGGGGAAAAACAGAATCTTTCTAAAGAGAAAAAGAAAAGAAGAAACATAACAATAATAGGAAAGCACTTTTATAATGAAGGGATAAAATAGAAAATATAAAAAAACGCACACACACACAAAACAACAACAACAACAACAACAACAACAACAACAACAAAGATAGAACTGCAGTGAATAAAGAGACAGGGAACAAGAGACCAAATATGAAATAGAAGTTCTTGCTGTGAATCAAAAATATTATTATTCATGATAGATCACAAATAAGTTTTTAAAGTGTCCCAACTGTGCAATCTACTTAATTTGCACAGTGTCTCATTTGTTGTGACGAGGAAGAGAACTAAGGTGAGAAAAAAGAAGTTGAATATCCATCATCACTGAAGGTAGCAATGCGTATATTAGTAAAGGATGGAATCTAGGTCACAAAGGACTGATTTTTAACTCTGTTTGTCTTCCAAAAGTCAGAGAGAAAAAAAAATAGCTATTCTTTCTGAAAATCTCCATTTGTGATACTGTGTATTACATTAATAATATATTTTTCAAATTTTAATTTATAAATAGATTATGAAGATTTTTTTTTTTTTCATGCTTCTTATTACAATAAAGGTTTTGAGTATCAAATCATATTATTTTCCTTTGTTTATACAGGTTACAATGAAACTAGACTTCTACAAGGAAAAACACCTTAGGAACTATTCAAAGTAGAAAAATTGTTAAGTCTTATGGAGTTTTGAATTTACTACAAAGAAAATATGAAGAAATTCTGATCATAATAGCAAAAACTCATATATTTATATATACAACCACAACACTCAAAAACCACAATATGAATTTGGAAAAAAATCTACTAGAGTTATTGCATGTAGTTGTATCCACATGGAAATTAGAGAGATTCTAATTGCTCTCTCTAATTGTATGGAGATTATGTTGCATATTTCTTACCATTGACTGTCATTGACAGTGTCATCATAACTTTTCAGGGGTGGAGAATGTGAACGGGAGATACATGATTGTGTCTGGATGTCCTTGATCCTCCCCTATAGAAACAATGTATGCTACAATACGTATTTGTTTCAGCTATACTTAAAAATATATATCCCATTGCATTTTTAGATAAGGACTTCTTTTCCAAACACTTATTTTAAGTATCACTTTTTTATAGTCCTTATCTCTTGGAAGGCAAAAGCAAAGCAAAACAAAAAAGCACTTGAAGTTTAGTCCTGGAACGTAGCCTTTGTAAGACAACAGAGTGATGAATAGACCATTCTCTATGCCATTCTCTCTGAATTAGTACCCTAAACCTTATTTTTAAAGCATTTTTAGCAAAAACATATATTTCTATATGACATGAGTATTTATCAGGTGAGAGGGCTTGTTTTGACAAAAGCTTCACATATTCTGCAAAATCCAGTGGTGAAGTATTAGGCGACCTGAATCTCTCAGAAAGCTGTTCCCCTGAGACTGAATATTTGGCTTCCAGAATATGTCACAGCAGATACATCTTCCAGATTCAATTATGGAGAGGTGACACCATCATTTCCTCTTAATAAAACAGTTTATCTTGTATTGTGACAATCAGAAAAGCCAATCATAATGAACAAAATGTCAAGCATATGGGGGTAGGGAAGATAACTGAAATGGCTCATCAGGTCAAGATATGAAGCAATCCAGCCCAGGAAAATAAAACAGCAGGTGATTATTGTTTGCTAAGACTGAACTCATCTGTGCACACATTAAATTTATGTTTTTAACTTATTTTAAGTTAAAAAATAACCTCTTAGGTTTTAAAACATCACTTATGTTTAATGATTCTCTCATGAATATGTTTTGAGAAATAATCAGTCTAGGAAAAAAACAGCTAAATTATTCTGTTTAATATTTGTACAAAAAACATATCTGCAATATTTTAGTAGTTGGTCATAGCATCTGCCCTGAATGAAGATATGCAAAACACTGTATCTTTCTCACACATTATATTATGCTGGCATTTGTGACTCAGTAAAGCTGTATGCTTTTTGAGGTAGCAAATATTCCGTAAATTCATGATTGGTGTTTACAGAATATGATTCAAAAGGCTGAGAACTAAATGATTAAGAAGGAGTTGGACATCATATTTCAAAATTAAGGTAACACTTAGGGAGTAAATTAAAAAATAATAATAAAATTAAAATGAAAAACAACAACAACAAACCAAAAAACAATAACAGAAACAAGACTGGCAGTACTCAGAGGCACTAGGTACTGGTATTGTATTGCACTACCTCTACAGAACAACATCTGTAGTTTGATAAATGTTCCTGCTCTGTAGTCAGGTAAAACAAAGAACCTTTTGAAGTGCTTTATGACATTAGACTAGTCAACTGACTAAAACTTTCCTGAGCCTTTTATCCTAAATTCTAGCACTAACTTTCCCATTTTTTGACAAACGAGAAAGATCAAATAATCAGCCTTCTGAAAGTACTTTTTCTGAAGGGTAGAAGGAGAGAAAGGAAGGGTTTATGTTTGTTCTCTCCAGAAGGAAGTATTCCACCTTGTATTAATGTGGAATAAATTTACTGCCATAAGTTTGTCTTTAGTTTTCCATCTCACAATTTAGAGTCCAGCCTTCAGGGTATAAAGTAGATTTTTATTTTGCAAGTCAATGGGTACATGTGTTTACAAAATAAAGGTGAATCCAGTAAAAGATATTGAGGAGCTCTTTTTTTTTTTTTTTTTTTTTTTTTTCCCTCCCTTGGAACAACCTTCTTGTTCTAATCAGGAGTTCTATCCTTCCTTAAACTAAAACAACAAAAGCCATTGAAATTTCTCTAAAATTCCTGCACTCCAGTAAGCATGCCTTTCTGTCACCATTTCTTTAGTAAAATTTTAAATTATTTCAAGCACAAAATTGAGACACAGAAAGAGGATCTGGATCAAAGTTACAGTAAAGAATGTTTCCCAGTAACTCCAAGGGAGACCAAAACATTCATCTCGTCAGGGATTATCATAAGCTGATAATATTTTGTTTGCTATCCACATCTTGGAAATTTTGGGAAGTTATAGATTCAGTGATGTTTGCTAACATCTAGTGTGTGTGACAAAAGTACTTCCCATTGAGGGGAGCACTACTCAAAGACTCTATGTATATTCCCTTGGAGCTTGCCTTTAATTGAATTATTGTAACCATAAGCTATTTGTTTTAAAACTGTTCATTTTCAAATAAGCAGCATTCTCAAAAGCTTGTAAATTCTCTTATCATGACTCTCACTAAAACTATATAGAGTACGAATTTTAAAAATACTGTAGTACAATGGAAAAGATTATGAAGTTTATATATATATATATATATATATAATCAAGGAGCTTATATCTTGCTATGACTATTTCATCATACTCTTTTTTTTTTTTTTTTTTTTGGCTTTAATGCTATAAATGCAGCAAAAGAATTTTCTGAAGGTTGTGTGCTATTTATTCAGTTGCCCTGCCTGGAATGCACAATACTTTATTCTTCTATTGTATTTTATTCCTTCATCTGTTCAGATCCAAAGAATAAACACATCATTACCATTACAATCCAAGTTGGGAAATGGGTAAATCAGAAATTGAAAAATCTTTGATGTCCGTTATTCTGTACAATATGTAAAGTTGCTAAGGAAGATGTGTGTCTAAAGTGCTTTGATTTAATTTGTGCATAGAAAGTCAGAGCTGGAGATATTATTGTGATGCCTGCGGGAAGGTCATGTTAGAAGTACACAGCCCGATTTAGAGCTGAAAGCCATCACACATTTGGATTTATCCAAATTTCAGAAGGAATGATGAGGGCATTTCAGGCTGAAAGCACCACAGTAAGGAGAGTTTTTTTTTCGATAAAAACTGAATAAAAGGTTGTAAATTTTCAGTGCCACCTGCTCCCTTTCTGTCATGTCATCTCTAACTTTCCCCACCTCCATTTTCCTTCCATCCGCTTAGCAAAAATAGATGCATGTTCATTTCTGAATAGAAGAAAAAAGTAATAATTCAACCACCCCACCCATCCAAAACCAACCAAGCAAACCAGCATAACAAGCCATTCAACCAAAAATCCATAGACTTAGACTCAGATGGAATCTTTAATATTTGGACTTGATCTCACTCCTTATAACCTTGTTATAAATATAACATATAACCTCCATATATATACATATAACCTTTGGTACTCATATAGAGTGTATATGATGTACAAAGCAGAGAGTACTGTCAGGCATTATCTGCTGTGTATGATCTGACAAAACATATTGTTGAGATTTTATTTCTATGTGTTGCTCCAAGCACTGAAAACAACAACAAGCACAAAACAAAAAGAAGTTGTAAACCATTGTTACTTTTGAATTAACTGAAGATCAAAACAGAATTAGAGTTTTGGAAGACCGTTAACTTTCCTCATCATAAATATGTATTGAGTATTACTGGATCAATGTAGTACTAGGCAGTAAAATGATGCACTGCATACAAAATTGAAGCTGATACAATAAAACTTTACTTTTTATATGCATACACAGTAAGAAATCTTCAGGAATGAAAAAAAAGACAGCTTTATAAAGTGTTCTTGTGTGTGAGAACTATTCCAAATATTTGGGAAAATTTGAAATTGAAAAACTTCCAAATATTTTTAAGCCAAGTTTTTCCAAATTTATTTTGTAATATTATATCACTTTTCCCCCTCCTTGGACAAAATACTACATTCTCTGCATCCTAGTAGCCCCTAATAAATTAAATTTTAGGCTAATATTTAAAATCTGTTTTAAAAACATTGATTCATTTCTAGAACTTGATTTTTTTTTCCCATTCAAACTCTGAAAATAAGCTTAGATCAAGAACACATCATAACTCGTGCTCAAAATCAAACTGCAATGCTAATCTCCCTTGAAAACAATGTTCTGTACTCGGGAAAATATGGCTATCAAACAGTCCTTGCCTGCTTGTAAAAATACAGTTTTCACATCTTCAGGATGAAAAAGTGAAAACCATGTCTCAAAGTCATGCTTAACACTTTAATTTTCCTTATAAATTGTTAAATTATTATAGATTCACAGACAAATATTAATATTGTTGACATTTGTTTTGTTTCCCTTTCAAAGTGATTTTTTTAATGATAATTTAATCTAAAGTTTGGATACCATTAAAAAAAAAAAAAAAGTCACACTGCAATACTTTTTCCTTTTGCACATAGACAGTTCTTTTTCCTGGCAAGTAAATAGAGGCATCTAAAATGTTCCCAAAGCAATCATTACTTATCCCTGTAACAGAAGGAAAAGTGTGCCTTACACTTTTAAAGACCTTGTTAAAGGGAGTCAAGTATATTTTATATTATATAGGGAAAAAAAAAAAAAAAAAAAAAAAAAGAGTTCTGAATAACTAACACTTGTATATTACAGATACAAGAGAACAGGTAAAATTCCCATTTACATAGGCATATTTATTTGATATTCCTTAATTACATCTACCCTTATAGAAAATGGCTAGTTTCCTTTATTTCCTAAGGTTGGTTGTCAAGGTATGTCATGGTTTGAAGTCATAACTGCATCTACTTATATCAAGTAATAACCATTCTTGGCTGAACTTAAATTTGTCAATGAGGTTTGCATCTTCAGATGTATTTCAGGCTACTTTTCTCATATAAAACCTTGTTGGAAGCCATGTTTCTTTAACTAAAAATAAAGAAGTTAGAGTGCTCTAACTGGAGTACTGGGGTAACTGGAGTGCACTAACTTAGAGTAACTCTAACAATTTTCTCACTTTGCGACTTTCCCAAATTACGTGAACAATATCAGAAATCAAAAATTCCTTTATTTTTCTATTTTCTGTTATTATTATTATTATCATCATCATTATTATTATCATTATTATTATTATATGTGCATTGTTTCCATCTCTTTAAATTCTTCAAGATGTATTCATCTTGCTTATTTATGGCAATAAAGTGGTAAATACCAAAGACAAGGTTTTCATACTACTTGTAACAGAAGTCATTTCTTATTACTACATCTTCTCTTGGACCAATTAACTACCCAATTAGATAATGTGTGAACATGCTATTCTCCAAACTAATGACAGACAGATAAAACAGAAATGTGCTAGTGCACTCAGAGGAATCTTCTACACATCAGTGCAGGAAATTAAAGATAAAACACTTGATTACACAGACATGCACATGGGTAAGATATTGAATATGGCACAGTCATCAAAAGAAATGCCATATGGAAACCCATATGGCTCAATAGAAGAGTACTAACAGACTTAAGAATTGCTCTGCTTGTAAAATGAAAATGAGAAGATTTTTCACTAGTAAAGAACGACCTCACATAAATATATACATAAATACACGGAAAGGGAAAGACAAAGAGAAGGGGGGAAGGGGGGAGAGAGAGGGAGAGGGAGAGGGAAATAAGTTGTTGATAAATATTCACTTGTTTGAAATTTCCCATGTGTTCTGGGAGGTATTTGCAAATAAAATACTAAAATTCATGTTTGCCTGGTTACTTTGATCCCTGCAAATCTGACTATATTCTAGGCCAACTAGAAAATGTAGTAAGCTATATAGAAGAGAAAGAGAGAAATAAATTCTGATGAAATCTCTTTAACATGTATATATTTTCTACTGCTGAATACATCCTACTGATTATAATGATAGAAAGAGTGTGTTTGAAGCAGTTATTTTAGTTGGGATTAATCTCTCTTAACACTAATATCAACATCTGAGCAGACACACAAGGATCTTTTCAATGCCCAATGACAGGAATAAGCATATTTCATTGTCACTATTTAACATTTTTGTCAGTGAGATAGACGGGATTGCATGCACCTTCAGCAACTCTGTAAACACTAATGTGTGGTACAGTCATCATTCTAGAGGTAAGGGATCCCATCCAGAAGGAACTTGACAGGCTTGAGAGATTAAGCCTTTGAGAACCTCATGAAGCTCAACAAATCCAAGTGCAAGGTCCTGCATCTGGGCTGGGGTAATCCCAAGAACAAACATAGGCTGGTTAGAGAATGAATTGGGAGCAGCCCTCATGAGAAGGACCTGTGGGTGTTTGTTGATGAGAAGCTCAACAGGAGCCAGCAATATGTGCTTGCAGCCCAGATACACTGGAACAGGTTCCCCAGAGAAGTTGTGGATACTCCATCCCTGGAAGTGTTCAAGGCTGGGTTGGATGGGGCTTTGAGCAACCAGATGTAGTGGGAGGTGTCCCTGCAGGGGGGTTGGAATGAGATGATATTTAAGATCCCTTCTAACCCAAACCGTCCTATGATTTGAATACTTGAATACTCTCTGATTCTATGACATTTAGAAGCTTGCAGCAGAACTATCATTAGAATTAAATCTGATTTTATTTCATAGAATCATAGAAAAATGATTGGAAAAGGTTGTAAAAGACCTTCAAGATCATCTGGTCCAACCATCACCCCACTACCAATGTCACACACTAAACCAAGTCCCAATGCACCAGGTCCAACCTTTCCTTGAACACCCTCAGGGAGGCTCTCTGCAAAAGGGATGCCACCTCTCATACAAGGGCTGGGGTATGGGAAAGAAGCACTCACACAACCCCTGAGAATTGGCAAGAGTTCTTTATTGCCAGGACATCCTGCAGGTGAGCCTGTGGGATGTCCATGGTGTTTGGTGGCTCCAAGCTAATGCCTGGGATGGAGCCTGTGCAACGAGTAAAGAGCTCACCAGGCACTCCTGCGATGCTGCTGGTGGGCTTGCATGGCAGAGAATGAAGACATGCCAGGGTAATCAGATGTCTGGTCTGGCCAAGATGGATCAACCTCCACTGGTTCTTCCACATCTTCTGGTGGATCTGGCTCCACGGTGTTGGGCAGAAGGACAAGACAGTCCTTGCCCGGGACTGCCCACATAGGATACCTTCAATCTGGAATGTTTTCAGGCCAGGGTGCTGAAACAGGAGGTCATCCAGTTCCATGCCTAGGTCCCATGCCACTGTCCAGTTCATTTCCATGCATGGGCTTGATGCTGCCATCTGTTTTATGGCCATGGCTGAGCCCCACACTGTGTTCTGGACAACAGGCATGCCTCTGCTCCACATGGCTCTCCAGCTGACACCCCTGCCTTTGCCCCATGCCACTGTCATGCCAGTGGGAAGGCCCAGGCCCCCTGTCGCTGTATGTCTGAGGGGGCTGCCTGTTCCCTGTGTCATTGCAGTGCCAATGGTACCACTTTTAATAAGTGTCTGTGGGCTGCATGCCAGAGGTCCCTTGGGCACTGGTGTCTGTTGTGCTGCAGGTGCTACCCCTCTGCTCATGACACTTCTCCTTCTTGTCAGGTGCATTCCTTCTCGGTGCTTCCTTGGACTGCATCGCTGTCCTCTCACACCAAGGAGGCCTGCCGCTTGCCTTGCTACTTCTGGACTTCTTCCTGCCACACAAGTTGGCTGTCAGAAGGCCTAGAAGCTCAGCAAATGGTAGGCCAGATGCAGGGGGCCTGTTTTATAGGGCCTGCAGCAAAGATGTGGCAGTAGTGGCCACTGTGACCTCAGCAAGCCTCTGTGATGAAGTGGCCCACACATGACCAAAGGCGGCTGTGTTGGGAATGGCCTGGAAGATGCCCTCATGTGGAAGGAGGAGGGTTGGGGGGCTGAGGGTCCCTTTTCTGGTGCTGGCTCCCCCAGGCCATTTGGAGGGAACTAGCTATTTTATTTTATTTTATTTTATTTTATTTTATTTTATTTTATTTTATTTTATTTTATTTTATTTTATTTTATTTTATTTTATTTTATTTTATTCTTTCATTTCATTTCACTTTATTTACTTTATTTTACTTCACTTCACTTCACTTCACTTCACTTCACTTCACTTCACTTCACTTCACTTTATTATTTATTTATTTATTCAGAATACTATCCAGGAGCAAACCAACATTTATAATTTAATCAGAGAGACAGATCTGGGATTAAACTGTAACATTATTTGACAGTATGGAGATTGTACCAATTCAGTTACATTTAGGTTTTTACATCAATAATATTATATTTCTACTGAAAAAGTTGGATTTCACTCCTCAATTAGATATGCCTTCTGTCTCATTAGCCTTTTTCTTGTCTTTCCCACAGAGGTAGCCAACTTGTGGAAATCATTTTGGCCATTTTGTTCAGGGTAAGGTATTATAGATTTCTGAAGGCTGCCCAAGCTTTTGGTACAGAGAAACATTGTGACAGTCAGTGGTCAGGTGTTATCTTCTACCTGTAAATTTATCCCAAATCCCACCACTGTCATCAGCACAACAGGATATATGATTTGTGCCTTCTAACTCTAGAAGATATTTTCATGTCTGAGTCAGAATGGCTAGGTTGCACCTCTCAACATTTGTCAGACATAAAAAACTGAGAAGCCATAGAATAATTGTCGTGGCTTCATCTGAGATAGTCAATTTTCTTCATGGCTGGTATGTTCCATATTTTGGATTTAGGAGAAAAATAATATTGATAACACATTGATATTTTAGTTGTGAAGAGGCAGAACCAGGACAGCTGACCCAAACTGTCCAGAGGGTTATTGCACAGCATATGATCTCAAGTGAGATAATAATAACTGGGAGGATTATCCGGGGACTTAGGGAGGGTAGGGAGAATTGCTGCTCAGGGACTGGCTGGGCATCAGTCAGCAGGTGGTGAGAAACTGCATTGTGCAATATTTATTTTATGTATATATATAAATATATATTTATTATCACCATAATTGTTATTTTCCTTTCATTTTCTTTTCTATCAAACTGTAACTCAATCCACAAGTTTTTACCTTTTTTCCTTCCAATTCTCTCCCCCATTCCACTTCGAGTGGGAAGGAAGGAACAAACAGCTTTGTGGTGCTTGGCTGCCTGTTGGATTAAACCAAAACAACAACAAATTAGGTTGTAAGAAACCACAAACTACCTGCTCAAGTCAGGGAAAACTACTTTAAATCACATTTCCCTAAGCACTGTCCAGCAGAGTTTTGGAAAATTCCAAGCAAGACTTCAGAATCTCTGGGGAAAATTGTTCCGGTGTCTGACCACCCTAGCTATGTTTTTTTGTTTGTTTGTTTGTTTGTTTGCTTGTTTTGTTTTGTTTTGTTTGTTTTGGTGTGAGTGTGCATTTTGGTGTTTCTTGTTTTGTTTTTCTTAGAGTCAATTTAAATTTTCCTTCATTTAACTTGTGTCCACTTCTCTCATCCTTTCGCTATGCATCTTTATGAAAAATCTGGTCAGATCTTCTCTATAAACTCACTGAATAGTTGAAGACAAGGTTAAGTTGATCCCTTTGCCATCTGTTTTCTGAATTTAACAAACCCCTCTTATTCAGCCTCCTGTTGCAAAATGATGTGTTTGAGCCTTTCATGATCTGGTGACTCTCCAGTGTCTTGCTCAGTTTTATCAGTATCTTTCTGCAGATCTGGGTTCTGCACTTGGGAAGGAGTAATGCCAGCCACACATGCAGACTGAGAGGCAAAAGGCTAGAGAGTAGCTCTGTAGAAACTGATCTGGGAGTGTTGGTCAACAGTAGTCTCTCTTTGGGCTGAGAACAGCAGTAGCATTCAGGAGCAAATCACAGAATTGAGATGACTGACACCTCTAACATTTCCAAGTTTTGAAGACTATAGTTTTTATTTTATTACCCAGATTTTAATAATATGAATAATACAGGGTAGTTCTTGTAACACACTTTCCCAGCATGCCTTTATGAGTAACTCAGAAAAGACCCCCAAAAAAATGGAAGGGTAGAGTTGCTCACTTATGAGGCTTATATGAGTCTAATAACTGATTTAACACTTTTAACAATGATAATTGATAAGAATGCTTTAATATAGCTTTTTACAACATACAGTGGATAACAGTTATTTTAAAAGAGTATTACATGTAAGTCACATACAACAGGTCCATCATATTGGTGCTCTGGTTACCACTTTTATCTTTAATTTTGAATGATAATTGAATTTTAACTACTGGTCATAGTTTTCATCTTCTTAATTGCTAAAGTATTTTTAGATTATCACAACATTTGTCTTCATAATCTGCAGAATGGTCTTAAAAATATATATTTTAGTTAATAAATATAGAGATAGAAACAAGAAAGAAAATGCTGAAATTGTTATCCCTTATCAAAGAAACAACATATGCCAATAAAAATAACCCTTTAAACAAAAACTCAGATTTATTTTTTTGCTATCAGTTTATTTCAGCCTCTTGCTCAACCCAGTTACTATGAGTATTAGTCTTGTAATGCCATTGACTGGAAAAAAAAATCAGTTTTATTCATCTGGAATTGAGTATTTTCTTCCCTGAATGAGAAGTTAATCAAACAATTTGATAAAAAAAAAAAAAAAAAAAAAAGTCAAGGGGAAAGGAAAGAAGAGGAAAGGTTCAATAATAACAAACATTTCAAACACAGTCCTTCTTTTTGTTATTTTAAAAACTTGCAGTCAATACTGAACAGCAAAAGGGGATTGCATTTTTTTTTCTTTTTTGGAAGGGAGTGTGTGTGTTCAAATACTTCACAGTGTTAAACATGGATTTTCATTTCAAATTTCCTGAATTTTGTATTTTAGATTTTCACTCTTACTTTATCTGCAGGGTATAATACAAGGCATTTAGGCATTAAAGGCATTAATATTTATAAAAATACTAAATGACTGTATGGAAAGTATGATATAGGGATGGGTGGCAGTTATGGCAGGTATTTTTTACACTATAATACTATATCTAATGGATTGGGGGAAACTTACAGGAACACTAAGATAAAATTAGGGATACAATAAGATCATCTAAAATTCTTGTAATAATGACAATGAATTCATAGGAAAGCCATAGTTTATTTACAGATAAACTATCCATGCAATAATCGTGAGCATTTTATGGAAAATTAGAGTATTAAAGGAAACAGTACACATTATGAGAAGAAAAGTACTTTAGGGACTTGTCCTGAAGCCATGAGTGAATAGATTTTTAAGTTCTCACCAGTGAGAACAAATTCAAGCCTTTATGGCCAGATCTAAAGACCCCTGAACAAAATGAGAAAGTTTCCATTGACTTTGATTGACTTAGAACAAGCTGTGTCTTCCAGGAGGGGAAAAAAAAAAAAAAAAAAAAAAAAAAAGACTTTAAAAAGCATGAAGGACAAGTTAGGCATACAACTCCCACTGAATACTAATGGTGTGTATGTTGCCTCTAACTTTGGAAATGTGCCTTTAAAACAATAATCTGTCTAGCAGAAATATTGTTAAAAAAATGATAGTTACATAGTTTCCCAAACTATGTAACATGTCTTTCCCAAAGACATGTGGTCACTGTGCAAGTCAGTTGCATGTAGATATTAAATGAAAAAATAAATGTTGTTTGATTGTATGCTTGCTTGCTTTTTTATGTTAGCACAAATACTTTTAAATTCTTGAAAGCATACAGGGAGATAGATCACCTGTTTTTTTATGGGTGGGACAAGTGGTTTTAATTTTCATATACAAGTACACTCATACACATATATTTGCACTATGTACAGAGTCTGTGAGATGTGTGAGCTATAGCTCTAGAATCATGTCTAAGGTCTTTATCTGTGGCATTTTGCATTCAGTAAAAGTCATGGCAGCCCCTGAAACGATAACAACCTCTGCATGAAACTCATTGCATATTACCTTGGAGTCACAGAATATTACGCTGAAGATACTCACAGACATGGCAGTGTCTGTACTTCAAGCCTTAAAAGCAAACTGCTTTTTACCTGATATTTTCAAAAATTCAGTAATATTTTTTACATGCAGTTTCATTATTCCTTCTATTTTTATGGTCTTAAAAAGGTAAAGATATAAATTTAGGAAGGAAGGAAGGGAGGAAGGCAGGAAGGCAGGAAGGCAGGAAGGCAGGAAGGAAGGAAGGAAGGAAGGAAGGGACGGACACCCCTCTTTGGAAGAACCTTTACATTAATTTCCAGGTGTAAGTCTCCTAGATGCATGTCTGTATATTTTTGTGTACATACAGGGGTGTGTTTCCCATGATCCTGAAATCCAGCACCCCCTAAATATTTTTTCTCCACAATTCTAAGGTTTATTATTATTATTTTATTTCTATCCCGTATGGTTTCAAGAGATATAACCTCAAACACCTGAAGACACTGTAAACTGATGAACTGTCTCCTGCCTGAGGCAAGTGAAAACAGAACAAAACCTCTGGGAGGTAAGAATTGCCCCATTCATCTCTCATCACTCTGAACTTCCAAGACTCCTTATTTGCAAGGAAGTAGAACTTGTTACTTTTTTCCAAGGATATTCTTATTTCTAAAGGTGAGCTTGAATGATTTGAATGATTCTGCTGTGAAATTTGCCATACGTACATACAAACATAGAATGCATATATAAAATAAAAATATATCTATACAGACTTATTTCTTTCTGTGGTTTTGGTACCACATCACAGACACTTTTACTTTCTTAGTTCTTATACATAGTGGAAAAAGTATTGCTGAAAGTTAATTGGAATTTAACCTTGATGGGAAAAATAAGAATATATATTGAAAAATATCTAATCTACTAAAAACAAATAGAAAAATGAAGTTTTCATTGCGAATTTGGGAACATAGAGGTAAAAGAAACATAGTCCCTTATATTTTATCTTAATTCCCATAAAATAATGCTACTGAATATGAAACAATGAGATCACTCCACCATTTCCAGTTCTGTATGCTACATATACTTACCTTTAATTCCTATACATCTTTAAAATTCCTGCTGTCAAATATAACTATGCACCAATTTCATGCTAAGTAACATTATAATCCAAGATTTATAACTGTGTGTTGTTTTCATTAGGGTTAGGAATATAGATTAACTTCAGTGTACTAATTTGAAATTATGAAGTGTGCAGGTACCTTTTATAAAATTCATATCGACTCTTACTGCAAAATCTGTACCATTTTTTTGCTATGCAACATCCCAGTGTTGAAGCTGGTTTTTCTTTGAGCAGAGAGGTAGTAAGGTTCTTAAGCACAAATGTAAATTTGAGTATTTCCATAGAATCATAAAATCATAGAATGGTTTGGGTTGGAAGGGATCTTAAAGATCACCTACTTTCAACCCCTCTCCCATGGGCAGGGACAACTTCCTCCAGATCAGGCTGCCCAAAGACCTATCCATCCTGGCCTTGAACTCTTCCAGGGACGGTGCATACACAGCTACTCTAAGCAATCTGTTCCAGTGCCTCACCACTATCATTGTGAAGAATTTCTTCTCTATATATATCCAATCTAAATCCAAATCTTTCAGTTTAAAACCATTAAAAAATACCTATCACTACATGCCCTTATAAAAAAAGTCTATATTTCTTATAAGCTCTCTTTAAGTACTGAAAGACTGCAATAAGCTTTCTCTTCTCCAGACTAAAGTCTCAGACTTTCTTCATAGGAGAGGTATTCCAGACCTCTGACAGTTTTCGTGGCCCTCCTCTGGACATGCTTCAACAGGTCCACATCCTTCTAGTGCTGGTGGTCCCAGAGCTGAAAATACTCCAATGGGGTCTCACAAAAGCAGAGCAGGAGGGTAGAATCACCTCCCTTGGCCAGGATTATTTTGATCCAACCTATGATATAATTGGTTTTCTGGGCTGCAAGCACTCACTGACAGCTCATGTTCAGTTTTTCATCCACCAATATGTCCAATCCTTCTCCACAGGGCTTCTCTCAATACATTCATTCACAGTCTGTGTGGATGTTTGGGATTGCGCTGACCTCGGTGCATCACTTTGCACTTGGCTTTGTTGAACATAATGAAGCTCATGTGGACCCACTTCTCAAACCTGTTAAGGTCTCTCCGGATGGCATCCCTTCCTTCTACTGTGTCAACTGCACCTCTCACCTTGGTGTCATCCATAAACTTGCTGAGAGTGCAATTGATCCCACTATCTATGTTATAAATAAATATATTAAAGAGTACCAGTCCCAATGTGGATCCCTGAGCAATATCACTTGTCACAGATGTGCACCTGGACATTGAGTCTTTTTCCACAACCATTTGGATGCAGCCATTCAGCCAATTCCTTATCCAACAAATAGACCACTCTTCAAACCCATACCTCTCCAATTTAGAGACAAGGATGTTGTGTGGGACACTAAAAAAGGCCTTACAGGACAAGTCCAGGTAGATGACATCATTTACTTTTCTCTTGCCCATTGATGTAGTCACTCCAATCATAGAAAGCCACAAGATATTTCTAATGAAGGACATCAATTACTTTGTTTGTTTGTTTGTTTGTTTCTGATAATCTTTCATTTGCACCATCATTTATCATTGAATGTTTCATTCTGCTTTGTTCATATCTAACCCCTTGTATCCTTAAAGCAAAAACTGGGGTTTCTTCTCCACCCTCATATATCAGAATCAGACCTGAATTACATCCAGCACTTTTTTTTTTTTTTCCTTAAAACCTAGCTTTCAGATTTGCATCAGGACAAATTTACCTATGAAAAGACAGATTTGCAAGACATATTCAAAAAGTATTCATATATTACTTGAAAATGTAATTCAAAATATTATGATTTTGATATGCCCCATAAAAACTGCCATATAATTAAATTTCCTTCAGGTTATGAAGAAAAACAAACAAACAAACAAAATATTATTTTACATAAAAACATACTGAATGACTGAAGTAGAGGATGAATAGAACTCTTAAGTAATTATTTTAAGGATTAAATTTATTATTTTGCCTATCAAATTAAATTAATTAAAATTCATCAGTACAGCTGCAGTAACAATGTATGTAGTCCCTAGAGTATGCTGGGAAAGTTAGATATTAATAAAAGAAGACTTTTAGAATATAATCAGGGAGGAAATCAATGGCAACCAGCCTAAAACTGCTTTTCAGGACACATGAGTTTCTGGAGGTGTTTTTTTTGTTTGTTTTGTTTTGTTTTGTTTTTGTTTTTGTTTTTGTTTTTTTGTCACTTGTTTGTTTTGCAAAGATTTTTTAAACTGTATGAAAGTATTCCAAGAGTTAAGATGAAGATTCACAGACCTGAAGAATTATGCAAGAATTAAAAATTAGGAAAAAAATATTGAGGAGATAAGGATGATACCAGAGCAGAAGAAGTGAGACTTTCAATATTAAAACCAAAGGTAAAGGTAATAGGAAAATATGTGACACATTTAGCTGTAATTAATTACTTACATTGTATGGAAAATATTGTTTTAAAATATTTGAATATAGCAAGTGGAATTCAGCTTCACTTTGAAGGCACCTCAATTTAGGAGTCTAGATGCAAGTGTCTACACAGTAACTTGTCTAAATTTCTACTGTCATTGTAGTCAATGGAGACTCAATTTAGGTGAATCAAGCATGCTACACATGGCATAACAGTGGTGCACCTTGGCTATGTTTGTTCTTGCATGTGAACTAAGGATTTCTATCTGGTACCCATCTGCCAAACAAATATAGGTCTTCTATACCTCTACAATATCCACCAGCTCCTGAAGATGACTTAGACATCATAACATACCTGGAATGGTACTTCTTATCTGTGTGTGCACTGTTGAAAAAAGAACCACTTGAGAGCTGACTCCATGTATATATATCTACTTTATAATGAAAAGAATAGATTTACAAATTCCCTTTACTGCTTTGACTACATAATTAAATGTCCTGGGAGTTTTGATACCTACCTCACAGAATCACAGAATGGCTGAGGTTGGAAGAGACCTCTGAAGAACATCCAGTTCAATTTCCCTGCCGAGCAGAACCACCTAAAGCACATTGTGCAGAAACAAGGCAGGTTTTGAATATCTCCAGAGGAGGAGATATTCAACCTCCACAACCTCTCTGGGCAACCTGTTCCAGTGCTCTGTCACCCTCACAGTAAAGAAATTCCCCCCTCATATTCAGGCAGAACTTCCCATGCTTCAGTTTGTGCCTATTGCCTCTTGTCCTCCCGCTGGGAACTACTGAAAAGAGACTGACTCCATCCTCTTGACACCCTCCTCTCAGACATTTATATACATTGATGAGGTCTCCCCTCAGTCTTCTCTTTTCTAGGCTAAACTGGCCCAGTTCTCTCCCAGTTCTCTCAGCTTGTCCTCGTACAACAGGTGCTCCAGTCCTCTAATCATATTTGTAGCCTTCCTCTGGACTCATTCCAGTAGCTCCATGACCGTCTTGTACTGGGGAGCCCAGAACTGGACACAATACTCCAGGTGTGACCTCATAAGGGCTGAGTAGGGGGGGAGGGTCACCTCCCTTGACCTGCTGGCAACACTCCTCTGAATGCACCCCAGGATACTGTTGGCCTTCTTGGTCACAAGGGCACATTGCTGGCTCATGGTCAGCCTGATGTCCACCAGGACTCCCAGGTCTCTCTCTGCAGAGCTGCTCTCCAGCAGGTCAGCCCTGTATATATGTACAAAGTAAAATTTAGGTCTCTCAATCTGGAGTTAAATCAAAACCGACTGTTTGGATTGTGGTCCACAAAAAAAAGGCAGAAGACAGAAACCTAAGGCTTTTGAACTCTACTGGGGGAAACAAATAAATGTGTGTTTCTAAATGATGAAGTTATTTCGGTTAGCTCTTAGATTAATTTTAATTAGGAATATGTAAGAGCAATTTTTTGACACATGTTGATTTCCCATAATGTGAACAAAATGAAAAGAAAGAAGTGATGAAGCAGGCTCTTTTTAAACATTTTTTTTTAATCATACAAACAGTACGTGATAGTTTAATCAGACTCTTAAGGTGAAAAAGTGTAACCGCTTTTCATGTTGATAACCTGTGGAGTACATTAAAAGGAAGAACAGTGATTTCAGTGCAGTGGGTGTTCCTTGTGTAGGGCTCCAGCTGCTGTGAAAGCTTAAGCCAGAAAAACTATCCTGCAAACTGGATTGCTTGATGACAGACTGTCAGAATGTATTAAGGTTCTTAAGATAGCAAGAAATACTATGTGATAGGTAAAATTGCCTCGTGTTTCTAACTAACTGTGTCATTTTGAATGTTGTGATAGGAGATGCCTAATATCCCCGTGATGTGCTTGATTCTGAAAACTGACTTAATTGCAGTACTGACATTCTGTATCATGGGCAATCTAGTTTATTTCTCTCATTTTTGCCAGTTCTGTCTTAGCAAAAAGCTATTATAGTTTCATTCTTCTTGGATTAGCCAAACATTAGTCAAAAGTAACATATGTCTACAGTTATTTTCAGAGCTAATTAAGAGATTAGCATCACAATAGGTACCCCGTTACCACCTACATCTTTTGTTTTCATTTTTTTTCAAACATTTTCTACATATCATCTCAGTTTTCCTGAATTTACTTGCATTCAGACATACTGCCAAGAACTACATATTATTACTCGTGCCCATTATATAAAATATATAATAATAGGAAAGCTGGTTCTCTTTTGAGAAAAGTTCACTTGTTTAACAAGTGTATTTTGAAATTTGTCAGGTTGAAGAGACTGCCCCAAGGGCAACTTTAATTAAGGTCAACAGAGAGGAAAAAGTAAGTAGTGAAAAGTGCTTAGCTGATACTCACAGAACTTTAAATTAAAATCAGAAATAATGATACGTTACTTTAAGGAAAGTTTCATAAGCATTTTATTACTCCATGCACTACATACATGTACTGCACCTTTCTGTACAGCAGTTTCAGAATTCTGGGTTAGATAGATAGTTTTGTTTGTTTCTCACTGAAGTGCCTTTCCCATCTGTCAGATATATGCTTTTCCTTCTTTTGTTGTTTGGCCCCATGATTATTGCCAAAATTTTTCTACAAAAGGAAGGTATCTCAGTCAGAAGTGTAGTCCCGCAGAGTATGACTTGAATCTAGAGTGCAATTATTTCACAATATTAGTAAATGACCTAGGGAGAAATTTGTTTAATTTAAGTTTATTGATGCTAGTTGACTTTCTGGCTCTACTGTGGATAGCTCCAACTATTTTATTTTATGAATGAATGCTGCTGCTTCTCAGCAGCATATTGCAAGACATCCTGTACCCCTTGACAACATGGCAAAGTTTGTTTCAAAGCATGTTTTAACCTTACAATCTAGGTATTGTTAAGCTTATCATACAGTCAGGAAAGAGACAAGAATATACAGGAGTGGATGTGTTCTTAGAGAGTTAAGGAATTTCTGGGCATGAAGAAATATTTTTCCATCTTGGGGGAAACTAAAGGAGGCAGCCCTAAACATTAGCATATTAAGTATTTTAAAATAAGGTAGAATGAGTTTGGACTATCTTGTCTCCATCTGATTACTAATCAGACTCTAATCTTCAGGGGGTTCAATCAAACTCTTGTTAGAAACATTAGCTGTCCACATCAACACTGTAGATCATTTTCTGTTATCAAGCTTTTTGTTGTTGTTGTTGCTGTTGTTTTGTTTTGATTTTGGTTGTTGTTTGCTTTTGTTTTGGTGGTTGTTGTTTGTTTTTAATATATCCAGAATCACTATAATGGCTAAACTGGCTAGCACTTTGGGCTGAGATTTACATTAGGACAGCTAAAAGCTGAATCTCACACAGTGTCTTTACATAAAATGCAGTGTCTTTACATAAAGTGTCTAGACATAAAATGCCTACTAGAATTGGCGTTGTCATAATGATGATTTCCTTTTACTGAGATAAAATGGCACTATGGTCACTATAGATAGCTACTCAGCTTTACTAACCTTTAGTTACTTACCTTAGTTTACGTAAAAGATTTTTCTTCCCTCATGTCCTCCCTCCTTTGATCCCTCCCTTCCTGACTTCCTTCTTTCCCTGCTTCCTCTTATAGCAATATTTTACGTGTGGTTTATAATACCTAAAAGTAATAACAATGACATGTAGACTAGTTCATCAGTAAGGAGAGATTAACCCTTTGTCGTGGTTTAACCCGGTTGGCAGCTAAACACCACGCAGCCGTTCGCTCATCCACCCCCCTCCCTCTCTGGGATGGGGGAGAGAAATGGAAAGTGAAGCCCGTGAGTTGAGATAAAGACAGTTTAATAAGACAAGATAATAATAATAATAATAATAATAATAATAATAATAATAATAATAATAATACAATGGTGATAATAGTACTACTACTAATAATATGTACAAACAAGTGATGCACAATGCAATTGCTCACCACCCGCTGACCGATGCCCAGCCTAACCCCGAGCAGTCCGGCCCCCTCCCCCTGGCTAGCCACCCCTATATATTGTTTAGCATGACGTCAGATGGTATGGAATACCCCTTTGGCTAGTTTGGGTCACCTGTCCTGGGTCTGTCCCCTCCCAGCTCTTGCTGCACCCCAGCCTGCCTGTTGGCAGGACAGAGCAAAAGGCTGAGGTGTCCTTGGCTTGGTATAAGCACTGCTCTGCAACAATTAAAACATCGGAGTGTTATCAGCACTCTTCTCATCCTAAGCCAAAACACAGCATTCCACCAGCTACCAGGAAGAAAATTAATTCTGTTCTAACTGAAACCGGGACACCCTTGAATATAATGCACTTTTGGCACAGGATGAAAGCAATTAATGCAGGTAACTCAACTGCTTTCTGTAGCCATGCCCTTTCAGGGAAAACAAAACAAAACAAAACAAAAAACAATCAAAATATATGCTTTTAGGAACTATCAAACAGTGCACTCTGTAAAATGAATATTTGCTTACAATTCATAAGATTATTCTGCTCTTTTTTTTTTTTTTTAATTGTTTTTCTTTTCAGTAGCCTGGATTTCTAGAGGGGAAAAAAAAGGCTGCTTTTTCAGTTTAGTAAACAAACAGAAAGGAAAATCAATAGCTAACATTTAAGCTTCCTTTTTTTACTTGTGTTTTGTATTTTTTCATTTTTTGTCTTTTTTTTGGAAACTCTTTGTATGTGACGAGCTCTGGTATAGTGAGCCATTATCTCAATCACAAAGCAAGTATCAGTCATAATAATTCCTATGCTGTTTTCCTTTTTTTTTTTTTTTTTTTTTTTTTTTTAAAGCTCCAATTCTTATATGAAATATATCCCTATAAAAAATATTCTGTGTGAATGTTCAGGTGAGATTCACACCTGTATTAATTTACCACTCTATCACATGAATTCCACCTTTTTTCTTTTCTCCTTCCCTTCCCTTCCCTTCCCTTCCCTTCCCTTCCCTTCCCTTCCCTTCCCTTCCCTTCCCTTCCCTTCCCTTCCCTTCCCTTCCCTTCCCTTCCCTTCCCTTCCCTTCCCTTCCCTTCCCTTCCCTTCCCTTCCCTTCCCTTCCCTTCCCTTTCCCTTTCCTTTCCTTTCCTTTCCTTTCCTTTCCTTTCCTTTCCTTTCCTTTCCTTTCCTTTCCTTTCCTTTCCTTTCCTTTCCTTTCCTTTCCTTTCCTTTCCTTTCCTTTCCTTTCCTTTCCTTTCCTTTCTTCTTTTCAAAATGGAATTGCTTCCATAAGGAAACACTTAATTAGTTAAATGTATATATATATATATATATGTACATATGAATCAATATACCACTTTCTGGAATTTGTTTTTTTTTTTGTTTATAAATTTTGTCTGTACAGATTTAATTTAATTCCAGAGTTTGTATATGAGATTCTTCCTGGTTCAAGCTGTTTTCTAAACTGAAGCTGTTACCATTGTTCACAATTTCAGTGAAATCTTTGCTCCAGTAGTTTTTTGGGATGAAGAGATGAAAAAGGAGGGCACCACCAAACAATGATTGACTCCTACAGGCGCAAGAACTGATGGTACAGAAGAGTTTGTATCCAGCAGCAGTAGAAGCAGCTGCTGCCTGTTTGGGTTAAGGGACTTTTCTGCAAACATGACAGGGACAGCCTCCATTTACTGCAATTAAATGTTCCAGTCTGGCCCTAATAAAACTCACGATTCAGACCAATAGGCATATTTAAAATTCAAATACATAAAATTAGAATTAGATTGTTAATAATTTTGGAACCTCTTTCATAATTTAATGCTGTAGATCAAATGGTAACAGCCCATAGGAGTAATTACAAAAGATTGTGTTTCCGAGTTTTGAGTAAAACTACTTCAGGGAAAGCTAATGGGCTTTTGCATTCTCTTTATTTGTCTGTAGAGATTTGGCAACGCATACCTAAGACTTCCACACACAGAAACACACACCAAGCATGTTATTGCTTGATTTTCTGGAATTTTATTCAGTAGTTATACACTATTGAATGAGTCATAGAGTCATACAATCACAGAATGGTTTGGGTTGGAAGGAACCTTGAAGATTATCTAGTTCCAACCCTCCGACATAGGCAAGGATACCTTCCACTAGAGTAGGTTGCTCAAAACCCTGTCCAACCTGGCCTTGAACACTTCCAGGGATGAGGCATCCACAACTTCTCTGGGCAATCTGTTCCAGTGACTCACCATCCTCATAGTAAAGAATTTCTTCCTTATACCTAATCTAAATTTACCCTCTTTTAGTTTTAAATCATTCCTCCCTGTCCTATCACTGCACTCCCTGAAAAAGAGCATTTTTCCTGCTTTCCTCCAGTATCTAAAAGCCTCCTTTAGATACTGAAAATCTTCAATGAGGTCTCCTCATGGCTTTCTCTTCTCCAGGCTGAACAACCCTAACTCCTTCAGCCTGTCTTCACAGGAACCTTTGATTATTTTTGTGGCCCTCCTCTGGACTCATTCTAACACATCCATGTCCTTCTTGTGCTGGGAGCCTTGGAGCTGAACAGAGTATTCCAGGTAGGGTCTCATGAGAGCAGAATAGAGGGGCAGAATTGCCTCTCTCGACCCGTTGGCCATGCTTCTTTCAATGCAGCCCAGGATATGGTTGGCTTTCTGGACCGCAAGTGCACATTGCTGGCTCATGTTGAGCATTTCACCAAAACTTCCAGATCCTTCTCCTCAGGGCTGCTCTCAATCCATCCTCAGCCCAGCTTGTCTTAGTGCTTGGGATTGCCCCGGCTCAGATGTAGGACCTTGCACTTGGCCTTGTTGAGTTTCATGAGATTTGCACAGGACCACCTCTCAGGCCTTTCAAGTTCCCTCTGGATGGCATCCCTTCTCTCCAGTGTGTTGACTGCACCATACAGTTCTAATATGTATTGTTAAGAAAAAGGTACAATTTGAAACCATTTAATTTCTGCAGTTGAAAAACAGATTATGAGATTTCCCACTGGTTTCAATAAAGCCTGCTTCTTAAAAAATGCTGGCTTTTGTTACTGGGTGACAAAGGTGAAGTTTCTGTCTTGAAATGTATTAACATTGAAATAAGTACTATTCAGATTTAAATAATCTAAAATATTTTACATGCCTGCCTTACAAGACAAACATGAGTTTCACCATTATTTAGTCATACATCTGCTCCTTAACTGGAATTTTAATTTAGAAACTTATATTAAATTTAGTCAAGTCAATGCCTCAAGTTAGGTGGACAGGATTCCCATACAGCTACAGAATCTTAAGTTCACAGCTTTACTGTTTAATACCATTAGTGACCTCTTTTGTGATTCTTCTGCACCCACAACCTCCATTCCTTGTACTAGCAATGTTATCAGTGCAAACACAGGTATTATGTTGACATACAATATAATGATAACATAGGAATATAGGAATATAGGAATGACAACATAGGTTGCCCTGCACCTTTTACAGCTAAACCTATATTTGACTTACTTCACGAAGTAATAGCTTAGTAGCTTGGTGTAATTTAGTTATAGCAAAAAGTCATGTAGTATTTCCTAGATACAAGATCAAGAAATTTTCTCGCTTCATATTAACCAATAGCAATAGAATAAAGAAATGACTTACCATATAGAGAACCAATGAGAAGATGACTGTTTATGCATGAGGCAATGTGGGGAACAGAAGAAATCCCAGCCCAGCTGACGCTGACCAGGCATGAAACCTCAATTGTCTAATGGCTAACAGAATCAAATGAAGATTTCTAAGAATGCTTCACCACACAGCTTAGAAAGATCTCCTATACACAAAATGCAGGCAAACTGAGACATGATCATTCAGAAAAAAACATGTCTTGAATAGTGATTTCTCGTGGTTCTTTAAATTAAATGCATTCAATTTTCTTTGTGAGCCTGATCTGTTCAAATCAGTTTTCCTTGCAACAGATATGTTAACAACATATTGTGAAATAATATATTAACATATACGGTAATAATATATGCTAAAATAATAAAATGAGATAAATATATTTTCATATTTAGAAATGTTATCATGGTATTCTGAATGGAAATAACAAATTATAACATGAGAACACTATACATAAATAATTAAGAGGGGGGAAAAAATCTTTGCTAAGGGAAAATAGGATGCATATTTTTCTCAACCTGGGAAAAATGTGAAAGATTATGACATTACATCTACTGGTAGTGATAGGGAGCAGCACAATTACATCTGCAAGAGTGTAGCAAATCACAATCACATCCTTCAGGAGTAAGCAATGTAGTACAAGTTTCCACATGTCTCTGGCTAGCCTTGTATTCCCATGTTATAAACAAAGAAATATTTGGGAACGAATTCCAACAGATGCAAAGCAGTCACTGATTGTCTTAGTATCTGTACAGAAGTTCACTCACATTTTGGCTCTGTTACACACATAAAGAACACCTGCGTTCCTACAGCTTCAAGCACCAGGCTACTGTTGTTGATTTCGATGCAATAATTTAATCTTATTTTCACAAGGCATAACTATATTCTTTACAGGGAAAGAAGAATGTATTAGTTTTTAGATGGCTACATCATTCTCATGTCCAAGAAACTATTTTTTGATCTTCTGTTATAAGCTACATAAGGATAGGTAAGTGTCTTCAGCTAATTTTTATTTATTCTTTTTTTTTTCACAGAATCACAGAATCGTCTAGGTTGGAAGAGACCTTCAAGATCACCTAGTCCAACCTCTGACTTAACAGTAACAAATCATTCACTAAACCATATCACTAAGCTCAACACCTAAACGTCTTTTAAAGTCACCAGTCTTTAAAAGACGTTTAGGTGTTGAGCTTAGTGATATGGTTTAGTGAAGGACTTGTTAGTGTTTCTTCTTTCCTCTGCTTGTTTTACCAAAAAATATATATATATATATTTATTTATTTACTTATAGCAGGACATTTTTCTTTCATTAGCACCAGAATTATTAGGAAAATAGTTTCCTAAAGTTTTCCTAAATAATTTTCCTAAAATTACACCTTTAGATATTACAGAAATATTATTACTGTCATCCAAAAAGATACAAACAAAAAAATACTATACAGATTATAAATAATTGTATGAAGTTGCCTAGAAATGAGCATAAATTGCAGTGTTATAACATTGACAGTCCTTAGCACTAAAAGTTTAGCAAGAGGTATGGGTTACAACTAAGTAAGAAATACTATAATGATAAAATAGAGAATTCAGTGAAGAACAAACACTTAAAATGCCTTATGAGTTTTCAGCAACTGCTCTTCATGAGTATATGCTAGGAAATCATATATGGTAACAGTTAAAACAAAACAAAGAGCAACAACAACTAAATAGCAAGGCAAAAGCTTCCTTCTGAACTTCCTCATTTGATGGGAGTGTTTGGCTGGACATGAAAAGATGACATGATGTGTGAATCATTACAGCAGAAACTGCAGAAAACCTGAACCAACCAAACAAACCAAGGAAACCTTGAAGAAAATAGAGAGGCTCGTAGCTTGTGTAGTCTTTCTGAAGCTTGTTTAGTCTTAGCCAAGAACATAAGGAAACAGAAAGACGGGTAGCCTTGAGCTAGCAGAAGCAAAGAAGATAAGGGATGAAAGATTAAAAACAAACAAACAAACAAACAAATAAAAAAAAAAAAAAAAGGAAGAAGAAAACCATCTCCAGACTGACCTATAGTAACCTTTTGCTCATCAAGGATCATTAATATATTAAAAATCACACCAATCAAAAAAAAATATATATTACAACAGTAATAATTATAGTTATTACAACTACATATATTAATAAAACTGTTGCCCATTTTTTTCACCTCAACAATATATGTATCTATTAAGTACTTAATTTAGCAAAATAGATGTGATTACATGTTAATTTAGGTCTACATAAAAATCAGAAAGGGCAGAGCTCCTGAATAGGATCTTCTGTGAATTCTGATCAGCCTAACTTTTTATGGGCAAAAAGTGGGAGGGATTCCTAATACACTTTAACTACATGTTTTTGAAGAGTCCATTTTAAAATCCATTTTAAAGAGGTGGAATTAGGAGCTATCATTTTAATGTAATAGTATATGGCCCTTGACTTTGCAACCTTTTGTTGTTCTTCTTCTGCTTCATTGCACTGGGTATACTTTATTATTTTTAAAGAAATAGCTGAATGGTGTTACGACTGAAAAAGTGCAGTACAATATTATAGGATTTGTAATTGAAAATGTTCTCACAGAAAACATCTCTTACTGAATGTGCAACTGAGCAACAAATGAATGGAAAATGCTAAACTGAATTGTATCTCATTGGGTAATTTAACATTTCAAGTATCCAAATTTGGTCTGTTTATTTACTAAGCTGTGGTGGTTTAACACTGATAGGTAGTTTCAATATGCTTTCATATATATTTCAATATTCCTCTCCTCAGAAGGATGGAAGGAAAAAATACAACAAGAAAATTGTATATATATATATATAAACTCATGGGTTGAGGTAAGGACAGGAAAATCATTCACCAATGACCGTAACTGGAAAAAAAATAAAAATAAAAATAAAAATAAAAATAAAAATAAAAATAAAAATAAAAATAAAAATAAAAATAAAAATAAAAATAAAAAAAAGAGAGATGTATAGCTATTCATAATGGACTACAGCAATGAGAACTAAATGCAAATTAAAAACACCTTTCTCTCCCACCCACCCTTTTCTACATCATCCCCTTGAGAAGCACAGCAGAAAAGGGAATTGGTGTTGTGGTCAATCCATAACAGTTCATCTCTGATGCTCCTTCCCCCTTGCTTTCTTGCCCTGCTCCAGTGTGGGGTCCCTGCCATGGGATCCTATATGGGCTTCCCACAGACTACAGTTCTTCAAAAACTGCTCCACTATGGGTCCATATCACAGGGTCCATCTATCAGGAACAGACTGCTGTAGCAGGGGTCCCCCAGGTCCCCCATGGGTCCCCCATGGGCGGCAGCTCCCCCCAGGTCCCCTGCTCCTGTGTAGGCTCCTCTCTATGGGCTGCAGCTCTGGCCTAGGGCCCCCTGCTCCTGTGGGGGCTCTCCATGGGCCACAGCTTCCTCCAGGCCACATCCACCTGCTCCACCGGGGGCTCCTCCACAGACTGCAGCATGGAGATCTGCTCCATGTGGGACCATAGGCTGCAGGGGGACAGCCTGCTCCACCAGGGGCCTCTCCACAGGACACAGGAGAACTTCTCCAGTGCCTGGAGCACCTCTTGCCATCCTTCTGCACTGACCTTGGGGCCTGCAGGGTCGTATATCTTTACATTTTCTCATTCCTCTCTCACAGATGCTGTTGTGAAGTAGATTTCTCCCTTTCATAAATATATTCTCACAGAGGCACAGCCAGTGTCACTCATTGACTCAGTTCTGGCCAGTGATGGGTTGGACTGTGCTGGCTGGAACTAGCTCTTACCTAACATGGGGCAGTTTCTAGACCCTTTTAACAGAGACCACCCCTGCAGCCACCCTCAGCTACCAAACCTTTGCCACATAAACCGAACACACAAACAGAATTTGCTATTGGTACCTTTTCAGTCTTCTCTTTAATTAGAGTTTCAGGAAACTTTAATATTTATGCAGCAGAGAACTGATGGCTGACATGAACGGCCTGATGTGTTGTAATGAGCTGGGTAACAGGGCATACTGTTTTTATGTATTTATTTAGTTATTTTGCATATTCAATTAAATATTTGCTTCTCTAAGTATATTTAGGTACAACTGAATAATGATCCAGATGAAGGCACAAAGATGCATTTATCAGCTCATTGCATTTGATCTAAGTACATTGAACTTTCTTAAAGTGACATGAAAAATCTGGAAATCCACACTTCATCTCTTTCTGTTTTGTATCCAATAAAGAATTAATGAAACAAAACAAAACACCAAAAACAAAACAAAACAAACAAAAAAAAACAACCTGCAGCAACAGCATCAGGATCAGAAACACGAGGCTTCTTTTTTCCTATCTGACAACTTTCATGTCATATGCCACATTTCCTTTTAGCTGCTTGATCTGTAGCCCTATAATGTTGTTATTGCTGCTGGAGTTCAGATGTAGGAGAAACCAGTATCTCAGTATTTTTTATTTATTTATTTTTTTTTAACACTACAAAGCCAGAAATTCAAGGTTCAAGTTCCCTGGTACAGTGTTAGCCCAAAAGGTGGTTGAAGAACAACAAATGTATGTGACTAAGCAAAGCTCTGTTTCTTCTCTACTCATCTATGAATTCTGATAGTCACTCCATAGCTACAATCTATGTTTTATTAACATGAGTCAATGTTACCTTAACAGCCTAAAGAGCACTGTATTTCAAAATGGATACACTGATAATTGTTACATGACTCTTGTGATGAAATGGTGCTTGAGCCCTGTGCGGTGTAAGTCTCTGAGTCTTGAGCACTGAAAATAAAATTGGTATCACAAAATGTTGACACGTATGTTTGATTTAATGTTTGTTTGTTTGGTTGGTTGGTTTTTGGAATATTGTGTTTTTATGTTTGATCATTGTAGGGTCCCTGTGAAATGATGGAGAGTGAGAAGCACTTTAGGGTATAGTTTATTCCCTATGTTAACATGATAATAAATCACATGAATGCTCAAGGAGTAGGAGGCTAAGTGTCTTTCTCTCTCTACTGGTCATGGAAAGTGACTAGCATTACTAGTTCAAACATAGCTGTCTACATTGGAAAGATTTAAAGAGATCAGTCAGACTTAGATGGGATGTGTCACATCTCTAAGCATCCTCAAGTCTTTGTCTGGGGTGCCTTTGAGCATTAGTATCACTAAAGAATAACTCATCCCTGAGTACTATGGTACCATTCTGGCATTGTATTGTGTTTGCAAAGAGCTGAAGCAGAAAACTTCCTTTTCCTTTTGGAACAGACAGCAATGTATTCATTTGTGGAGGTCACGAATAGAGTACTTTTGAAAGAGATAGCCATTTCTCTGTCTTTGCATCACATACAAAGGCTCTGTAAGTGTGTCTGCTGTCACTGAGGCCATTGGAACCGAATTATATGAAGAGCTTCACCTGCTCTTGCAAAGCACATTGCTCAAGAGAGGAAAAAAGTGTTTCACAACCACAAACACTTTTCCAATTTCATGCAAAAGAAGTAAGTTTAATTGTCCATATTGCGATGAATAGTCACAGTTAATTTCAGATTATACATGTACTGGGGAAAAAAAAAAAAAAAAAAAAAAAGCATTCAAACATTTTCTGGCAAAGTACAGCCATATTTTCAAAAAGTCATGTCTCTCTCAGACACTATTATGAGAAGACAGTGTAGTGTTTTTCAGAAAAGCAAAGAACAATCTCATTCCAACCAAAGTTCATGTGGTCCATTATGAGCTTGTTCAGGTCTGTATGACCCAGTGCATGGAGACTATTGAAAATAAGGTGATTCAGAATTAGATTGAGAGCTTTTTATCCAGTGCCAAAATTCCATGCAGATATATTAGACAGTACTGGTGTTTGAATTTGGCGTTCATTCATAGCCCAGGTTTAAAATTAACAGTCTTTTATCCAGGAACAACATTAGGATTCCTTACAACTTGTTCTGTGTGGATTATCTCATTATAAAACAACTGAGGCTATAAAGATCTCTATGTTGTCATAAGATCTTTAGTCTGAAATATCCCTTTCACTTCAAAAATGTACACACTGCATAGCAAGCTCAGTGAAGCTTGGACAGTGATATTAGATATTGTCTTCATTGTCTGCAGTAATATAGCCTTTGACTGGTGACCTACTGTCATATATCAGATTATCTGTAATAGTAATAGTGGAGGAGGAAGAAACAGCACTTTTATTTTGCAGGATCAGTCTGCTGCACTCAGTCTTCAGTGAGAATAAGGGACATCTACACAGGTATGTACAAAACTGTCTCTGTAGTCTCATCACACTTACAAATAGTACATATTTAACATTTTATAAATTGTAAACATATAAAACTTTTGCTTAGTATGTCTTGTGTATCTCAACTGTTGTCCAAATTTGAATTCTATACCACTCTATGTATTTGTTCTCCATAAACAGTGTATGCTCTGTCTTCTTAGTTGATGGAACAAATAATAATAATAATAATAATAATAATAATAATAAACACCTCCACCACAACAAAAAAACCCTCATACACACAAAAAAAATAAACCAATTCAGTTCTCTGTTATTCCAGAATATTTTCTGGATTGTTCTCTTGGCAGCCTGCTGTTGTGAAATTTATTAAAAAAATATTTTCCTTGGAGCCTATTATGTAATCTCCATCAGCAAGGCTTTTATTGTCATCAAAAATAGAATTTTTTAGAATGTTTGCTCTTGGTACAAATGTGTTTCCCTATCTGTTTTTACAGTTTAGTCTCACTAGTGTTATCATTACTTTCATAAATATGTAGTGCGTATGTTCATAATGCCCTAAACTGTAGAGAATGTAGTTAGATTTCTAGACCAAATCTGAAAATGCTAGCTGAAATTACTTGCATATACTATAAGATTCAGCCCAAAAGTATGTATTTCTGATTCTTCTGGCAGAAACATGCATTGGTTCTCTCTCTCTCTTTTTTTTTTTTTTTTTTTTTTTTTTTTTTTATGCCCCAAGTTCTTATGAAATACTGAAGATAAAAACTGGAAGCCTAAAGTGGTGAAGTTCATTGTCACTTGCATGACTTCATGACTTCAACACTTATATTTAATTTTCCATGCACATTTGGAAATATTTCACAGTCATTATCTTTCTTGGTAAAACATTGTGATAAGTCTTGTAAAGTTGCTTGTAAGTTTGTGTCTGCTCCTTTTTGAATCGTCTTGTACTACAAAGAGCTGGCTCCATTATCTTTGTAAGTTTACATAAAGAAGTTGTGCAAAACATTTAGATTGCCCCGTACTCTTCTAATCACTCGTTACCTCATCAAATCTCTCTTCATAGGGCATGTAGTGTGCCCACACTATTTTGACAGTAATCTTTGCATGCTTTCTACATCCAATTTCAACTGGACTAACCTAAACTTGTGCAGTACTCTGAATGTAGTCTCAATAGCACCACGTAGAGGGAAATAGCAATTTCCTCTTTTCTCCTACCCACTCCTTTTAAAGTATGCACGTATGCAGCTTCTCTTATTTACAGTGAGTACACACAATTTACTTATATTAAACTTGGTACCCACCTGTAACCTCTAAACATCTTTCAGCAGGGAGAACTCAGGTATAAACAACATATACATGTATATATCATAGAGTCATAGAATAGCTTGGATTGAAAGGGACCTTAAAGATCATCCAGGTCCAATCCCCCTGCCATGGGCAGGGATGCCACTCACTAGATCAAGTTGCCCAGGGCCTTGTCCAACATGGTCTTGGACACTTTCAGGGATGGGGCATCCACACCTTACCTGGGCAATCTGTTCCAATGCCTCACCACCCCCTGAGTGAAGACTGACACCTAACCACCTAATCTAAGCCTCCCCTCTTTAAGTTTAAAACCATTTTCCCTTGTCTATGATTATTTGCCTGAGCAAAAAGTTGTTTTGCATCAATTTAGAACTTTTAGAACACCCTTTAAGAACTGAATAGCTGCAATGAGATCACCCCAGAGCCTTCTCTTATTCAGGATGAACATCCCCAGATCTCTTGCCTTCCATATATGTATATACATGTATATGTATATACATGTATATATATATATGCATGTATATACCAATAAGAACACAAAACAGGTACTTTTTGCTCAACATTATACATATGCAATTCAGACCAAAGGATAAAAATATTGGACAGAAATGATACTCAGGCTGATGCTGAAAGGCACCTCTGGTTGGTCCACACATCTTCACCTTATCTATGAGGATGTTATGAGACAGTGTTGAAAGCCTTTATTGTAGGTAAACAATGCCTACTGCTCTGATCTCATCCACCAGTCTGGTCAGGAGCTTATTTCCTCTTATGCTTATTAATCCTAATCATCATCTTGTCATTCATATGGTTGGAAATAGTTTCCATAATTATTTGCTCCATAGCCTTCCCACAGACTGAAGTAAGGCTGACTGGCCAGTAGTTTTGCAGATCCTTCTTTTTACCTTTCCAGAAAACTGGAGTCACAACAACAACAAAATACAGAAATCTTCCATTAAGGATAATGAAGGAGATTTCACAATGTGAGAAGTCATGTCAGAAGGATTTTTAAAGTGAGAGCCAGGTGGTGCAAATAGGGAGAACCCACAGGGTGGGTGAAAAAAAAACAACTAACAAACACTGAAATACAAATAAAACTAGAATGTAAGTAACTGCTGCTTCTCACTCAGGCACTGATACATGAAATAGTACTGTTATCAAAGCCTTGTATTACTCTGAAAGCTAGTCTAAGTGAATAATTTGTCCAAGAATGTATTTTAAGCTGTATCGTGAACCAGGTGGTCTGCCATACTATGAGCATACCTGTAAATTTTGCTTTTGAACAATTTATAAATATATATATTAATTTTATTTTATTTTTATTTTGAGAAAAAGGCAATTTATCAGTATAACACAAGTTCACTCATGGAAATAATGCTCTCAGAAATAACATTCGATTTTTGGGTGTTTCTTTGTGGAGCTTGGAGTTGGGCTCAATCCTCATGGGTCCCCTCCAGCTCTTCATATATGTGATCCTGTGACTCTTCATTTACGAAAGTGATCACATGGTCATAATTTGGCCAACAAATAAGGTTGAGGAATTGCTTGAAGAACATCATTTTTCTATTACTGGTGCAGTTAAAGATCAACAGCAATGAATTCTGTTCACTCGTGCCAAGCAGTTAGGATTTCCCTGAGACTACTCTAGCAGTTCTCAGTAGAAGAAAAGACCATTATAGGTAGATATTTTAATAGAAAGATGAATCAAGCACTAATGACTAAGTATTTCTCCACACCAGAAACATAAAGCTATCTTCCTGAAAGGTATATCATATCTCACAAATCTAGTTTAGTCATAGGAGTCAGATGAGTGAATGGTAGTGTAAAATAAGAAATGGAAGACATTTTGTGTGAACATAAGGCTTATTTATTCTTGAAAGATATCTGTTAAAAGTTATTTTCCTTGTGTTTAAGTTAAATTTATTCCAGAAACTGCATTATTTCGTGTTCTCTTTAAAATATCAAGTGTCCTGTGGGCAATACATTGATTAGATATTCATCAAACATACACATCCCAAAGCCCAATTATTCTAACTTGATGCTGCATATCAGTATTAGAAATGATTTTTAATTATGATTCCTATCTTGGAGAAAGCATATTGTCCTGTGATTGACAAGCTCTGTTCTTAGATTTGTGTTTCAGTTGCAGTACAGAAATATTACAGATATGATAATTCTAGAAAATGTCTGTTGTGAATGTATTTTTATCTATAAAGAGAGTTCAGACATTAGGAAGCTGGTAGAATTTTTAAAATCCTCTAACAATTGCAAAGATGATTATGGTATCCTTTTTTTTTTTTTTTTTTCCTTATCGTATCTCTTCTTACCCTACACATTTATGATATGAAATACTCAGTGTTATTATATCTTTTTTGATGATGTTCATGAGAGACAGTCCATTAAATAAAAATGTTCTAAAAACTCGTGGACTGTATTGTAGTTTTAACGTGGTGATTCAATCATTTGATGAGTTCTTAGTAATGGTTCAAGTAGATATGGATATGGACAAATTTGGAAATCTTCAGCTGGTTGCATACAACACATCAAAAACTCTTCCTGGTAGGGGAGAAAGGAGTTGTTATCCAGTAACAACTGTCATGCATCATTAGGTCTTTTTTGCAATGTAGGTATGTCCTGAAATCATACTGAAAAATAGGAGCAGGATGAAATTCCAAAATTCTAGGTATATTAATGATTATGGAAGACTAATAATAAGACCATATCTAGAATGAAAAAAAAAAAAAAAAGAAAAAAAAAAGTCAGTTTTCATATTTTTAATTTCTACTGGAGAAGAATGCTAACATGTATTATAGTAGTTCATTTTCAAGCCAGAATCTTCTACAAATCAACTCCTTCTCTACACAGTAGGACTTAAAAAGCCGTAGAGCATTATTTCCCACGCTGCACCCACATTGAAGAGTATCTACTCTGGAGAAAGAGAAGCTTTCTACCAATTTTTGAAATTATGTATGACACATAAAAATGTTTATCTTCTAAACACAAGCCACTTCCCTAACCCTTGTATTGTTTTTGTAAAGGAATAAATCTTACCATTTTCCTCCCACTTCAGTTGTATTCCTTGGGTGCTTCACCAACATTTGAGTCTGTGGAATAGAAAGAGGATATATTTTTGTTATTGCATTTCTTATTTCACTTGAGAATTACTGATAATAAGCCCTACGTGTTGAGCAATAGTGGAGAGCATAACAGCACATTCCATTCCCCATTCTGAAGTATGGAATAAGTGCAACTACTTGATTTGGACTTACATATTCAATCCAATGGAAAATATGCTGCCAGCTGAAGACAGCTTTCACTGGTTGATAAACAGTTCAATGCGTGATAAAACTGGGTGACCCCTATACAATGGTTAGCAGAGAATTTAATAGGAGATTCCTATTTTTTTCCCTACAGTCTCTCAAGTATCCTGAAACAATCTTCATCAGTAAACTATGCCAAGTTTTTTTATTATATTCTTTTTTTTAAAAATTATTATTTTTCCTTCTTTCCTTTCTTTCTTCATTTTCCTCTTCCTTGTCCCTTTTTTCCCTCTTTTCCTTATTTATTTATTTATTTATCCCTCCCCCCCCCTCCATTCTCTGATACTGGTTCCTATCCAGGTTCCATTCAAACTCATCAAAAATCTTCCATCCGTGTTGATAGCCTAAGGGCCCCTGGTTTCATGTTTTGCTTGTGTTTTCAAGGCTGCTGCTAGCATCCTTTGATGGTACATTGGACATTTTTCAGCAGATGGTCCCTAATGATGTTTTCTCACACATGGGTTCCTGGCAACCTCAACACATTATTATCACACATGAAACACAGTAAAGAAACAGTCTACTAGAGAACTATTGTAAATTATATAAATATATTATGAACAATTTTTTAAACATTTGTCATTAACTTATATATATATAATTAAATGAATGTAATTAGTGTAGGTTTTCCTTGGTTCTCTTCAGGTTATACAAATTTTTAGGGAAATAAAAGTAGTACCTCTTCAGGAACCCTCTATGTTTAGGAACAGCGGTCACATGGATTTAAAATAATAGTTAAATGTTGGTGATCAAAATAGGAAAAACATGGGCTACTGAGTATCAGATATTAAATTTTACAAACAAATGACCTACAATGTCAAAAAAAAAAAATTTCCACTTTAGTATTATCTTTAGGAATGTGGAATGTGAAGCTCTACCTGAATGACAAACAGAAGATGAAGCCATCCAATCCCCAAGCCACCACAGTCATATGCCAGGTGTCAGTTTTTGAGAATAAGGACAGAAGTCTCAAAGCAAGATGCTGACAAAGAGAAATGTTGTACAAAAGATCTAACATGTTAATATTTCCCTGTGTGGGAATATTACACAGGTCAAAAAAAACACAATGACATATCCTACCCTTGGGACAGCCCTCTCAACCCTTGCTGACTCTCAGAAATCCTGATCAGAATAAAATAGAAGCAAGCATTGTTACATCATCAGAACTAAATCTGCCATATTAGTTAATCATCTTTTTATTTTCTCATCTCTGGTGTTAAGCAGAAATTCAGGGATTTTTTAGTCAATATATATGATACATGAGAAAACTGAAGTGGAATTTGAGCAACAACATAAAACGCACTGTAAGGACCTCTAACATTTGAATAATATGTGTATATATATATATATATAAGTAAAATAAGTATGGCAGCACATATTTAATCTACTAAAGTAAAAATGTGCAAATGAAGCTTCCTGTTGCATGTTAAAGGAAATTCTACAGCTTATTATGTGATCTATTTTCCCCATAAGCATAACAGAAGAGGACATATGCTAGGTAATGATGGAAAGAGGGTTTGGAATTGCTTGCCCCAGAACACATCAAGAAGAATTAATAAATATTACTTGGTACTGAATAGTCCTTTAGATTTGGAAAAACACACAAGTAGTCCATAATGAGGCACTCAATAAACCTCAAAGATACAGGGATTATTCATTTATTTATTTATTTTGTCCACCTGTGTTTTTGGCCTCAAGGTTGTATAGAAACTGACACACAGGAACAACACGATTACAGTCTGAAATTTCAGTGAGTCTTTGCTGAATGCTTTGTTAAATAGTTTGTGTATGTGTATTAGCAGGCTAATAGCCTCAGTGATTCCAGACTTTCAGGCAGTCCACACATCATGTGGACTGGCTTCAGATGCTGAAATCCCTAGAATATGGCGGGCCACATAGGGAGGTTATAGTGAATATACAGCAGTTTCTCTCTCCTGCTCCTCTCTCTTTACCACTTTTCTTGGTGCCTTATACCCTGGAGGATAAAGTCCACAAATCAAGCTAGCAAGTGACATTTCCTGGTAAAATCAACAACAAAAAATAAAATTAAATTAATAATAATAATAATAATAAAAACACCAACCACTTCTCCCTACTAGATATAACAATGTTTACTCAGTCAGCAATATAGAGGTTATACAATAACCAGAAATCAGCAGGAGAGCAACATCCAGCTTTGCTTACTTCCTATTCTGAGGATGTCATTTTGTTCTCCATACTGAACATTTATTTTAAAGACCATTACAATGAATACAGGATTTTTGCTTCTCTTTGGACTGAACTGTTAAATTAAAGGGAAAACCAAAATGTTCTTTCAATGATAGCTATAAGGATATCAGCAAGTTGTGAAGCATAATAAAAATAGTGTTATAATATATACAGTTTGGCAGCTTTACTTCAGATTAGCTCTTGTCTGGTCTACTGGATTGAATACCATCCTGGAGTGGGAGTACATTGAGATCCTGGAACACAGTTTTAAGTTTATTTTATCTGAATGGATTAAATCTGCATTCTCCAGAATAAGAACCTAAGCACAGGAAGTGGATATGATCAGGGGATTTACTTCAGATATACTCTTCTGATCCAAATTAAAGTAGAGATGTTGATACATGAACAGCCAATTTCTTCTTTGGTTATAGAGACAGATTCGAGTAGCTGACAAAATGTAAGTCATATTCACAATATGTGTTTGTTTTTCACACAGTATAATGTTATAAAGTTATTATGTGGCTTTGTTTTTCTTTTATTTTTTTATAAATAAGATACCTTTACAAACTATCACTCAAGGCACCCTTTTTTTTTTTTTAGCCATAAACATTTTGCAATGCTGTTTTTAGATAAAATTACTTCTAATTTGAAAGAATCCAAACACAAAAACCTCAGAAAAATGCACATAATTTTACTGTAACAAAAATCTACTGGATGTAATGGGTTACAACTGGCAAACAGCAAAATATTTTGTTTTAAAAAAATAAAATTATTTGCTTGTTCCCCCATCCCCACAAAGGGATGGGGTGTGAAAATAAGAACAGAAAGTTCACGGATCAAAATCAAGATAGAACATTGGCTACCAATTGCTGTTGTGGGCAAAACAAACCTTACTTTGAAAGCAAACAAACAAACAAACAAACAACAACAACAACAAAAAACACAACTTACTTTCTTGCCAAGTAAAATATTTAATTACTAATTGGTGTACGGGGAAACAAGACAACAAATGGTAAAGAAGCACTATTTCCTCCTTCTTTTCCCATGCTCTACTTCACTCCTTCACCTCAGACCCCTCTCCCCACCCTGAGTGGTGCGGGGTGGGAAGTTATAATCAGTATACAGCAGCTTCTCTCTCCTGCTCCTTTCTCTTTGCACTCCTTTCCCATGCTCCACTGTGGTCTATTCTAAGTGCCTGGAGCACCTGCTCCCCATCCTCTGACCTTGGTGTCTACACAGCTGTTTCTCATTCCTTTTTGTTCTCACTTCTTCACTGTTGAGCATTTCCTCCCCCTTCCTAACTCTGCTTTCCCCAAGGTGCTGTCATCTTGGCTGCTGGGCCCAGACATGCGCTGTGGTAGGGCTGTCAGAACCGGCTGTGTGCAGCACAGGGAGCCCCAGCCTCTCCTCACAATGGTCACCTCTGCAGCTCCCATTCTACCAACACCTTGACATAGACACACCATTATTCTCATGTCTTTATATCTACAGAAGGTAGCTGTTAAAGGAGTAGCATCACTTTTTCCCTTCCCACTTCAAGTCCTCTTGATAGAAGTATTTTTAAAGGGAAAAAAAATTGTTATGCTGTACTCCATGTTAGTCTGACCTGCATTCAGTTTTGGACAACATATTTTGAAATTAAAATAATTAAAAAAAAAATGTAGAGGAGAGACAAAGAAATAATGAAATGTTTGAAAAAGAAGACATTTTCAGCTAAGTGAACTGGGCATGTTCTACGGTGAAAGACTGAAAAGGCATATAATTGTCCTTGAATCCAAAAAGCTGTATTTTAAGGAAGATGGGGACCAATTACTGCTTTTAGCAAGTAAGGACAGAAAGAGAGGCAATGGACTCAAACTGCAGAAGAGAACTGTGGATTAAATATTAGGAAAAACATAAAAGTTGGGCTAAAAGTCATGGAGAAGAGTGAGTTGCAGAGAATTAAGTGGAATTGGTCTCACTAGAGACACTGGAGGTTAGGACTTGACACCCATTCATAAGCAATGTTTTAGGAGTCCTGAAAATCAATTTTGCTATAGCACGGTATTCTTGACCAAATGAACCTTCTCGACCAAATCATTGCTATATATGACTCCATGCCCAGTGAAAAGGAAAGCATTTTGTCAATTCCAAAACGAAGCTTTTGTTTTTGCAAAACAGAATGCACTGTAACTGTGGGGGGAAGAAGTTGGAAACAGGAGGTGGTGCAATCATGATATATCTCTTTATTTTTTATGAAGCAGTTGCCTTGATATACATTCTATGCCAATATGTTGCTTACATTCTTTATTTGTTATTAATTCATGGTTTATGTAGATTTTTAGATACAAAGTGGTGAATAAAGATTTCTATATAACTACAGGATGGAAACAGCAAGAACTGGCAACTTCCTTGTATTGTCTCATCAATGTATTACATTCCCAGCTGAGAAAGTAAGAGGAAAGTTCAGTCTCCATACTCAGACAGCTTCCTACTGGGGATACATGCAGATAACTTATACTTGTTGTAGCATGCAGTCTACCACTTTTTGTAAATCAATGTTATCAACCATTTTCTTATCATTATTGACTTTCTCCCCCCTAAGGATAGAAAGGAGAAATGATTTTAAAGTACTGCATGATTTTGCATATAAACACCTCTATTCTGAAATAAGATACACGTACGTATTTAAAAAAACAACACCAGAATCATCCAGTAGTCACTGGGGATACACACAGAAATATACCTGTGGAGATTTTAAAGAATAGTTTTAAACACAATTACTGTTTTTGAAACACCCTCTTTTCTCAGTGAAACTAAATTAATTAGGCTACTTAATTCATATAAGCTACAACCAAAAGCTGGCATTAAGCCCTTGCACTCTGTTGTTCTTTGTGACTCAGAATCCAAAACCCAATGTAGGTGCAGGAACCTGATTTTGTTTTCACTGATCGGTGTTATTACACTGATTTAAATCATTTCTTATCAGTCGAGTTGCTCTTTAATTATATTGTGCCTTTTTAATATATATTTATTATCAAAGTAAAGTCATCTTCTCTGAAGGTGATTCTTGTATATGAACTAAACCAAAACCCCATGCGTGAACACCCCAAATTGATTCTCGCAGCATGCAGCAATCTGTTAAAATACACATTTCAGTTATTGCATTATATTTTATGTCTGACATCTGGTCAACACAGTCTGACATTTATCAGATGATTTTATTTTATAGGTGTTAACTTTTTGAATTGCTACTTTTAGGATTTCTTACTTTTTCTTTCCTTATCTCCCCCATTTGCTCCTCCAGGCGTTGTCCACCTTTCAGGAATTCTCTCAGTGTTCCCTAAAGCACAAAATTCTCCCTGTCAGCTTATCTCACAGACCTAGCAAAACTGAAAATTTCAGAAACTGATCTCAACCAATACTTACCTCCCAGCTGTTCATTTTCCTGACAGACCTGAACTATTTTGCCGAACATTCTGTTATTCTCTTCTTATTCATCATTCTGCTGCATGGTCAAAGAATAAACCGCAGATTCTTAGATTACGTTTCACACCATCAAAGGCTAGAGAAAAATATAAATGTATTTCTTTGTATGGACAACTTTGGCAATATAGAATCATATAAATCAGGCCCAAAAAAAGAATTTGGATTTCTTATACTTCATTACTCTCAGACATGAGAAATGTGTTTGATTTCCATACAAAGACCCATTTTATCTCTGTGTATAATACATTATACACAATGCATTATACCAATGCTGCTGTCTCTCTTCCATTTGTTTCTATGCCTACATTGCTGCTTTTAAGGTTATGCAATAATAAAATTGCCAAAAACAGTCTCTCTCACGCTGTGTAGGCAGTATGTATATCGTAGTAAGTAGTACTTACTACGACGGATGCATGGTATCTTAAGCTTAGTATCCTAATGATTATATAGAGATTTTTTTTAATTCAATTTCTAAAACAGTCCATCTATTACTATGTGAAGTAAAAGATTGTGGTTGAATGAAATAGCATTTGCTCACTTCATATTATGACTATATTTTTGCTTCACTAAGTTTCAAATTAGCGAGTATAGAATAATAAATATATATATATTTACACTGTTTTGTCAAGTACTTGGCATACTAGCTGTTTATTAAACAGTATGCATTATAAAAATTGGAAGGGAAGCTCTCATATTTTGTTCAGCTGTAAAGGTACAGTAAAAACAGCAGCCAAAGGGTTAAGCTGAAAATCAACTGTAAGGAAAAAGGAAGGGAAATTAATTTAAAAGAAACTTTGGAAGAATCTGGATAGAACCATTTCCTTGGAGTTCTCTGTAGACTTCCTGAGAGGTTTTGTGGTTTTTGGTTGTTTGTTTTGTTTTTCTCCCTGCCAAAGCAGCCTAATCTTTTCATTTTGCAAATTGGAGAATTAAAAAAAAATCTTTTTTCTTTGTTATTTTTCTTTCCCTTGCTGTTCCAAAAGCCTGGTACTAATTTTTACCCAAAGTTTCATATCACCCACATTCATATACATGCTTTTTCCTGTAATCTTCTTTCTTATCTAAATATCCATACATACGCACTTATGCAGTTTCCAGCAATCCAACACAGATTCAGGCTGTTGTTGCTGCTTCTCTTGAGAGAGCTGCTGATGGGAGGAGGAGGTGACACTTTCCAGAAGCTATTCTTTACATATTTAATTCTCTGAAGTGGCAGCAACTGCCTAGTATAGTTATCATACAGCAACTGTCTTCCTTGTGTGGCCTTCATTCAGTAGAAGCCCTACTGTCTGGCACAGCCCTGATATTGCAAGTTTGGTTGCTATTTCTGTTGCTGATGTTACCTGTGACCCCTTGCTACAGGTTGGGACAAGATATATGTAAGAGGGAAAAAGGATAGAAAAGAAATGTACATTGGCAGATTTAGTAAAATTAGCCACAGAATGACGAAAAGGAATTGACAGAAGCAAGTAGAATAGTGGGAAAATTGGAAGCAGCTTGGAAGGTGCAATTTTGATACACATTTTGTGCTTAAAGATTAGTCCCATATCTTGTCCTATATGCTTTCTTCCAAACTCTGCTGAAGTCACTGTGGGGATTTCCATGGAGCTCAGGAAAATTTTACACCCAACTTTTAACATAGTACTGTCCTTTCCTTACTTCGCCAGTACTGAACTAACGCCTCACGGGGTGCTATGAGGCATAGTGCATCTTTCTGCAGTTGTAAAACTAGCACTGTTTGAATTACACACAATATAAAATTATTATCATCATCATCATCATCATCATTATTTATTCCAGACTTCGTGAAGAAGGTTGATTGTGGCCAAAGGCTCAACACAACTAAAATTAACAACATGTAGGTAGGAACATACACAAGAATGGAAACAGATAGTTTAAACAGTTTAATTAGTATTTAGCTAAGATTGTGATATTTAAGACTGCAGGGCCTGACAAAATTTATACTAGAGCAATTACAAGACATCTCATAAGCTTTTTTGAACTGCTACTTATAGTCTTTGAGAACCAAGGAGGTTTGGTTTAGTTTGGTTTTAGTTTGATTTACTAGTGAAAAATACTCCTCAGCCAAACCAGTCTTTAACAGAGGGGGAAAAAAAGCATCTGTGCTAATGAACATAACAGCAACATACAGAAAGATGCTGCTAGCTACTTATTAAACAAACAATGTATAATACTTGAAGACAACAGTGAAATAAGAATCAGCAGATACAGATTTGTCAACAACAATATGAGAAACATTCATATTTTTAAGAGGCGACAAGGATGGGGTAGATGTGATATAACTCAACAGAATCTTTATTTAGGAGATGCTGTTGACAGAAATTTATAAGAAAACTAGAGAAAAGTGTTCTAGGTCAAGTGGTTATAAAGTAGATGCACACCCAATTGAAATAAAATAAAATAAAATAAAATAAAATAAAATAAAATAAAATAAAATAAAATAAAATAAAATAAAATAAAATAAAATAAAATAAAATAAAATAAAATAAAATAAAATAATCATGAAAACTGTTAAGGGAGTTGAAGAGCAAAGAGCACCTCCTCCAGATTCTCCAGCTCAGAACCACTTCTGCGTGGCTGCTGGGGCCAGTGCCTGGGAACCCTGGGTTTCTGCCCAGGCTTTCACCTTTGCAGGTTCAACCGGTATCAAAGTTAAGCACATATCCCAGAGACACACAGATGCACATGGACAGAAATAGAGCACTGACACAGCTGGACCCAAAGGCTGCCCTGGTCAAGGGCTGCCTTCAACATCAGTTACACACAGGACTCACATAAAATGTGAGACAGTCAGGTGAGTCCCCAGTCTCTGTGGCTATTAGAGATAGAAGTCCAGTAGTGCAGACACACACACACACACCAGGATCACAAGCAGAAACACATTTGAGGATCCTTAGAGTACCTGGCATGGCCCCTCTGCCTATCCAGCACCCCTGCCTGGATACCTCAAGTACCAGCTCGGTTCCTCTGCCCATCCAACATGCCCATACCCAGATCCTGGACCCCCTTTCCTGATTCATGGGTCACCTATTTCCCAGCTGCTTGACTGAAGTTGGCGGCAAACACATAGCACTCACACACTCATCCCTCACACACACTACATTCACAAATCCCCATGGCCATACCAGAGCAGACCCCCTCCCCACCTTGTACCCCAGCCCAGATCTCCTACTCACCGACTGGCCTGGCTTAAAGTTTACTAGAAGACACATATACATACCTACACACAGTGGGTCTGGGGAAGATACAGACATTTATCTCCCACCAGCAGCTGGCACCAGACACAGACTGTGACCACAACCATGCTCCAGCTGCCAGTACAGAGCCTCACACTCACCTCACTCATGCCAGTCACCCACCAGTAGCTGTTTTGGGAACACACTGTTCCTGCTAATGAGCTCCTGCTTGGGGAGTAAAAGATCCCCACTCTTTCCAGTAGCTGGCACCACAGACTAAATGTGCCTATACCCATGGTCTGACTCTAGCTGGTATCCAGTCCACTCACATTGATCCTCTCACAGTAACTAGTACTCTGGACTCAAAGTCTGTGGAGCCCTCTCTAGGTCTAGAGAGAACCCTCCAGCTATGGATATTAGAACCCCCACTCAAGTAGCTGGCATTATAGGCCAGGGGTGCCTACACCCCTGATCTTACTCCAGTAGCTGCTACCTTGTCAACTCATAGATGGCAGTCTCCCCAGTAGCTGACACTCCAGGAACAAAGTCTACAGGACTCTTTCAGATCCAGAGAGCTGTTACCCCTCAAACTACTGATGCTAGGATCCTCCACTCCCTCCAGTAGCTGACTGTACAGGCCTGAGGTACATACACTCCTGTCCTGAATGCAGTAGCTGGCACCAATTCCACTGGCACACCCACACATCCTGCAAATGCCCGAAACTGAATGTGGGGGCTTTCACTCCAGGAGTGAGCACCACAGGCCAGGGCTGTCTGCTCCCCAGCCTGACTTCAGTGGCTGGCATCCATCTTCACTCACCCACTTCCAAGTCTCACCTGTAGCTGGCATGTACTCCTTGCAGCTCACATACACATACAAGAGAGTGTGAATACACAGATAGTTAAGAAACACTTAACCACAGAACTGACTGGCCCTGTTTTATATGCAACCAACCCTTCTGTACCCTCTTCTACTTACTTGCCTCTTTGTTCCTTCTGTGCCTCCTCTTTCTCCCTGCCAAGCCCCATGGATTTGCAGAGTTCTGCAGTTTCCGGCACCCTTCCAGGCTGGACCCCCTTGGTTCACAATCTTATCAGTTGCAAGATTCATCCTTCCTGGAAGTGGCACCTGTAGTTTGATTTGTTTCTTATGATACTCTCCCTGCATAGAAGTCCTCGATCAGGTAACCCTGCTGGAATAAACATTGCCATGCTCTCAAAAATTAGTGTGACTGACCAGACTTAGTTCCCACCTTCCAGCCTTTCCAGTGCTGATTACTTGCTTTAAAGATATAACATTATAATTTTGAACATCATTTACTCAAGAAATGGGCTGAAGGTGATAAGAGTAAATTTAACATAAAAGTAAGAGAAGTATTGCATTAAAGGAGAAATCAAATGTAGAAATCTACAATGGAGATAAAGCTGAATCAAGCTGAGTCTGAGTGAAAACATGAGGTTGTTCAAAAAAAAATCTCTTTTTGAAGCGTATTAAGAAAATGGCTGTAAAGAAGGCAATGAAATATTTCCTCTCCCCTTTGCAATAACAATTCCTTAAATTGAAACCTAGGAATTATTTATTATCTCCACAAAGACTCTATCTTGAAGAATAGCCATTGCCCTCAGAAATTATTTTCCTTTCTCAAATGATAGAGAAAAGAAAACATAGGTGCTCTGAATTGCATCTCAAGGGTATGCAGAAGGTAAATCTATTAATAGTCTCATTTTGTCTTTGTTTAGAGTCCTTTTAAGAAAAAAAAAAAAAGTATCAATTAAAGAAACTGTGTAAAGGTGCAGGATACTAGGATACTTCGATGTTATGGTAAAAGGTAAATCTCATCTGCTTGTAAAATGAGATCTATAAGGAAAGATTATAGAAACTGGACTTGTTTTGATCTAGAAAAGTGAAGGCTTTTTTAGACCATAACACCAGTTTTCAAATATGTAAAGGATAGATACTGAGAGGCAGCAATGTTTTGTTTTCCAGATCAATGAAGAGCAGAACAGAAAAATGACATATTTAATTTTCACTCAACTGGATTTCCATGAAATACTGAGTTATCTTACTCTGTGATTCAGGCATACAAAAATGACAGAGTAATTTATTATTCAGCACAGAAAGAAAAGTGTACCAAAATCATGTCCATTCACTTTTACTGGACTCCTTGTAAAATAAAGTGGACTGTAAAATGAGTGAATGTATCAAAATCTGTTCCTACTTGAGCTACTGCCTTTACAAAAATATGTATCTGAAATTATTCCAATCACATGGTGAAAGTGCATATTTTTTCCCTGGGTCAAATTCCCAGTAAGTTTAGTATAAATACTGATAAAGAAATGCAAATTAATCTAACAATAATTTTGTGAAATCAGAATGTAACTTGAACCAAATTTATGAAGCCGAAATACACTTCAGAAATTCAAATAGGAACTAGATAGTTTAATCCAGTCTCATACTGGGTTAAGAATAAAAAAGGAAAAATACAAAGGGAATCTCATTGCTTTGATGTGAAAGAAATATAAACTTCTACAAAAAATAGTATACATATTTTCATGTAACCACTGTAACAGTAAATGACATACCCACCATTGTGATATGCTATATAGGTAAAATTACTTGTGCCACAACACAAAGAATATTATATCTCAGTTTTCCTTATAAATAAAATGGAAATATTTGTCAAAATTATCTTTTCATCTCTTTTTCCCAATTTCTGTCAATGATTGTTTCTTCTCCTTATTACTGCCTTCTTCAGTCCCTGCCTGGAAGGAAAGGAAAGGAAAGGAAAGGAAAGGAAAGGAAAGGAAAGGAAAGGAAAGGAAAGGAAAGGAAAGGAAAGGAAAGGAAAGGAAAGGAAAGGAAAGGAAAGGAAAGGAAAGGAAAGGAAAGGAAAGGAAAGGAAAGGAAAGGAAAGGAAAGGAAAGGAAAGGAAAGGAAAGGAAAGGAAAGGAAAGGAAAGGAAAGGAAATATTGTAAAAAGATAAATCTTTAGTTCTGAGCACAGAGAGATTTTCTGATCAGGCTTATGTCTGGCACAGGGTAAGTCCTAAACAAAAGACCAGACAGAAAAATAGTTTAGCCACTCACTGTACTGAGTCTCAGTTCTGATCCCCAAACTGTTATGACTTCCCATTGTCACAACACAAAGCAGTCCATAAGAAATCTGTCAATCTAATGAGCTTCGCATACTAATACACATTGACCTGATGGGGGCCTTGTATGGTATCTAAAACGTAAGGTTAGTTCTTTTAGTCTACTTTTCTGAATCATTTATACTTCACTGATAGCACATAATAGTTACTTGCACTCACCTGTGTAATCTGCTCATTTTGGTCACCAGTGCAGATCATTTTCACACTTCCTATCTAGCTTCAGGATTTAACTTTGCTAAATTTAAACTTAACTCTTTACTAAAAGGAGCAAATCATGATTGTCAATAAGTACATATGAGATGAGTAGATTACTTCAATTATCAAAACAGAAGATGTATGGTTTTTGAGATTAACAGAAGGAGCAGATTGCTGTTGCACATTCACAGGAACTAAAAGCAGTGGTCATTTCACTTCAAGCGACATCTAGTTGTCAGAGCTGTAGTTTCAAAACCTGTGCTTCCAGAAGGAGGGTTTATTTATTTATTAATGCTTTCATCAGTAACAAGGCGTATTGAAAGCATTTCAAAGTAGCAAAATGCTTAGGAGAGATCATCCGCCATGCCCCTGAAACTGAAGTTATTTATGATGACAGCACTAAATGATCATCTCCGCAGTGACTTGCTGGAGAGCTGGTGGCTGAGCCAGGAGCAGTAATGCACAGCAACACACTTTATCAATTTAAAACACAGTTGCAGGCAACCATAAACTTTTTTTCTTCATGACTTGTCCTTTTGTTGCTATCAAAGCGGTGCATAAAATGAGATTTAGCTTACATAAAGAATTAACTTATAGATACTTTTCCTCACCACAGGCTTCCTATATACAGAATAGAGAATCAGGTAACTTCAGAAAGCAAGGTATTTCATGAGACAGATATCAGACACCTAAAATTGGCCAGATTAAGCTTTCTGCAGATGCAAACCATAGATTCATACTGGGAGGACACAATGATATCCTTGTCTTTAAATTGGAGAGACATAGATTTGATGGATGGACCACACAGTGGGTAAGGAATTGACTAGATGGTCTCACTCAAATTGCTGCAGTCAACAGTTCAATGTCCAAGTGATCAGTAATGAGTAGTGTTCTTCAGAAGTCAGTATTAGGATCAGTGTTGATTAACATTTTTGTTGGCAATATGGACAGTGAAACTGAGCAAGTGAAACCTCAGCAAGTTTGACAATGACACCAAGCTGTGTGGTGCAGTCAACACACTGGAGAGAATGGATGACATCCAGAGGGACCTTGACAGGCCTGAGAGGTGGTCCTGTGCAAAATTTATTAAGCTCAACAAGGCCAAATGCAAGGTCCTGCATCTGGGTCAGGGCAATTCCAAGCACAAATACAGGCTGGGCAGAGAATGAATTGAGAGCAGCCCTGAGGAGATGGACCTGGGGGTGTTTGTTGTGGTCTGGGAAGAATACAGTGATGCAGCAACCTCTCCCCGGCTGAGTTTGTGATCTTGAGGAACACGGGCCTGACAAAGAGCAAAGTCAGGACCCTAGACTTTCAGTGAGCAAAATTCAAGCTATTTAAAGACCTTTTAACACTGGAATACTGTCCATAGGGACAGAGGAGCTGAGCAGAGCTGGCAGCTCTTTAAAGATGTTTTCCTTGGAGTGCAAGAACTCTCCATCCCCCTCTGTAGAAAAGCGGGCAGGGAGGGCAGACAACTGGGATAGCTGAGCAAGGACCTGCTGGTCAGACTGAGGCACAGACAGGAAATGCACAGGCAGTGGAATCAGGGACATGTGGTCTGGGAAGAATACAGTGATGCAGTCTGGATGTGCAGGGATAGGATCAGGAAAGCCAAGGCATGGATGGAACCGAATTTGGCAAGGGATGCAAAGAAAAACAGGAAGGGATTCTCTAGGTACATTGGCCAGAAAAGAAAGGCCAAGGAGAGAGTGTGCCCCTCTGATAAACCAGAAAGGAGAACTGGTACCAACAGACATGGAAAAAGCATGTCTTCACTGCCAGTCAGCTTTCCAAGTCTGTTGTTTTCCTTGAACCATAGATGGAGGCTGGGGAGCAAAGTCCCACCCAGTGTAAGCAAAGAGCAGATTTGAGACCACCTGATGAAACTAAACAAGTACAAATCTATGGGGATGCATCCCACTCTATGCATGCATCCCAGGGTCTTGAAGGAACTGGCTGATAGAGTTACCAGCTTCTCTCCATCATATTGAAAAGCTGTGGCAGTCAGGTGAAGTCCCTGTTGACTGGAAAAGGGAAACATCCACTCCCATTTTTAAAAAGGGTAGAAAAGAGGACCCAGGCAACTACAGACGAGTAAGTCTCACCTCTGTGCCTGGGAAGATCATGGAACAGATCCTCCTCATAGCGATGTCAAGGCATATACAAGACAAAGAGGTGATCTGTGACAGCCAACATTGGCTTCATAAAGGGCAAAATCATGTCTGACCAATCTGATTCTATGATTGGCTCTAGGGTAGCTGCATTGGTTCTGGTTCTGGAGTGACTTCATCAGTTGACAAGGAAGACTGACAATGTCATCTACCTAGACTTCTACAAGACCTTTGACATCATCCTACATGACATACTGGTCTCCTGTTTAATGTCTTTATCAATGACATAGACAGTGGGATTGAGTGCACTCCTCTCAGCAAGTCTGCAGATCACACCAGGCTGAATGGTGCAGTCGATACAACGGAAGGAAGGGATGCCATCCAAAGGGGCCTGGACAAGCTAGATAAGTGGGCCCACGTGAACTTAATGAGGTTCAGCAAGGCCAAGTGCAATGTGCTGCACCTGGGCTGGGGCAATCCCAGACATGAAGACAGACTGGGAGAAAAACTCATTGAGAGCAGCCCTGCAGAGAAGGACTTGGGGGTTCTAGTGGACAAAAAGCTCAACGTGAGCCATCAGTGCATGCTTGTAGCCCAGAAGGCCAACTGAATTCTGGGCTGCAACAACAGAGGGGCGAGCAGCAGAGGAAGGAGGTGATTGCCCCTTCTGTCCCCCTTGTGAGGCCCCACTTGGAGTGCTGCAGCCACGTCTGGAACCCCTAGCACAAGGATGTGGAGCTGTTAGAAAGGGTCCAGAGGAGGGCTACAAAGATGATAAAGGGGCTGGAGCACCTCTCCTATGAAGAAAGGCTGAGAGAGCTGGGTCTGTTCAGCCTAGAGAAGAGAAGGCTCCACGGTGACCTTAATATGGCTTTTGAGTATTTAAAGGTGGCTTACAAAAAAATGCTCAATCAGATACTGACAAGACAGGGGGAGATGGTTTTAGACTATAAGAGGGGAGATTTAGATTAGGCAGAAATTCTTCACTCTGAGGGTGGTGAGGCACTGGAACAGTTTGACAAAAAAAAACTGTAAATGCCCCATCCCTGGAGGTGTTCAAGGCCAGGTTGGATGAGGCCCTGGGCAGCCTGATCTAGTGTGTGGTGTCCCTACCTATGGCTGGGGGGTTGGAACTAGATGATCTTCAAGGTCCCTTCCAACCTGAGCCATTCCATGATTCCATGATTCTGTGAATTTCAATTTGAATGACACTCAGCTCTCTGAATTGAAGAAGAGCTTTCTCTTCCTACTGAATTCTTAGTGAAAAGTCATAAAATTCACTACACCACAATGTTATGCTTTTTATAATTCCCAAATCTGATTCATTTTCTATTGTCACTGAATTAGAATCAGAGAGTCATATATTCTATACACACCATCCATAATTCACATCATCAATAATATTTACATTTTTTTCAAGAAAACTTTGCATCTGAATTATTCTGTTCTAAAGTAAGCAAGCTACATGACAGTATAATTTGATTATATATATGTATATATACAGGTTTATATCAAACTGCATATTTAAAGGCAGGTTACTTATATTCCCAAAAGACAGAGAAGAAAGTACTAGGTCATCTGAATGGATTCCGGTAATTGATTAAGCCCTGATATTTCAAGTCGCTCATTGCAGCTGGGTCACTTTGTTTATGCAGAGGAAAGTGAATTCCATTCGGAATGTCACAACATCAACAACACCCAAAGAAGCTTACAGCTGATCGCCTAATAAGAAAAAAAAAAAAAAAAAAAAAGCATAAAAACAAAACACCCAAAAAGACCCCACAAAAAAACAACCCTCCCACCCCACCCTACTGCCCATAAGAAAAACAACAGCAGATCCTTCTCAGAGGATGAAGTCCTGTCAGAACCTTTGCCCATATCTTAAGCATATGAAAATCCCGCTTGGATCTCAAATTGCTAGTAATAAGAACTAGATTCATATTTAGTCAACCATATCCCATGCTGCATGGAAATGAGCATAGAGAGCAGGTCATGGGAGGTGAATCTCCCCCTCTACTCCACTCGTATGTAACACCACTTGGGGTACTGTATCCATCTCTGGGACCCCCAGAACAAGAATGATGTGGACCTGTTAAAGCATGTACAGAGGATGGCTACAAAAATTATCAGAGGGCTGGAGCACCTCTCCTATGAAGAGTGACTGAGGGAGTTGCGGTTGTTCAACTTGGAGAAGGGAAAGATCCAAGGAGACCTTATAGCAGTGTTCCAGTACATAAAGGGGGCCTTTAGATACTGGAAAAGAGCAGGAGAGGGACTCTTTTTCAGGGAGTGTAGTGATAGGACAAGGAGGAATGGTTTTAAACTATAAGAGGGTAGATTTTGATTAGGTACAAGGAAGAAATTTTTTACTACAAGAGTGGTGAGTCACTGGAACAGATACCCAGAGAAGTTGTGAGTGCCCTATCCCTTGGAGTGTTAAAGGCCAGGTTAGATGGGGCTTTGAGCAACCTGGTCTAGTGGGAGGCATCCCTGTCCATGTATCAGGGTTAGAACAATATGTTCTTTAAGGTTCCTTCCAACTCCAAACATTCTATGATTCTATGATTTTATGGTTTTGCTTTAGAGATAATGCTGTCTTTGATTTTATTTTTATTTTTTTCTACTTCTGGTCTCTGTCATGCTTTCTGCTGCTTCTTTAATACTGGCTATGGTCTTGTGGAAACAGGAACATGGGGTGGAAGAAATACATATGTGTGCAGTCAGATAATCAAATTGTTCAGTTCACCCCACAAGTCAGAGATAATTATATCCAAAATCCAGAAGAGTGTAAAAAAATGTGGGGTACAAAAAGGGCAGAATCATAACTTTCAGTGGAATTCTGGGTTGCTATCAGTTTCTGCTAATACTAAAACCTCATGGTAAAATATTTAGGAAAAAATGTCCTCCAGAGTTACTTTTTTCTTCAGTTGTTATGGAGAAAAAATGGAAAACAAAATGAAATTATTTACCTGAGCTTTTCTGTAAATCCTCTCCCAAATAACAAGAAAGGATGTTATATAGTGCTTTAAATTGCCTTTTTCACACTATTTCCCCTCCCCTCCTCTCCCCCTTCCTCCCCTTCTTTTCCTTCCTTCCTCCCTTCCTCCCTCCCTCCCTTTTTTCCTCTTTTCTTTTCTTTTTTCTTTTCTTTTCTTTTCTTTTCTTTTCTTTTCTTTTCTTTTCTTTTCTTTTCTTTTCTTTTCTTTTCTTTTCTTTTCTTTTCTTTTCTTTTCTTCTTTTCTTTTCTTTTCTTTTCTTTTCTTTTCTTTTTTCTTCTCTTTTCTTTTCTTTTTTCTTCTCTTTTCTTCTCTTTTCTTCTCTTTTCTTCTCTTTTCTTCTCTTTTTCTTTTTCTTTTTCTTTTTCTTTTTCTTTTTCTTTTTCTTTTTCTTTTTTAAATACATGTTCTTTTCAGGTGGAGTTTGAAAAACAAATCACCTTTCAATCCCTTATCCTTATTACCCCATCAACTATAACAAGGCAAAGGAGAGTATTTCTTGTCCTTTTCCAATGTATAAAATCTTAAATTAAGATTGCAGCTATTAATAATCTGTGAGTAGAGATCAATCATATCTTACTCTTTCATTAAAAAAGTAAAATGTGAATATCATAGATGGCGAGTAGTAAATATTTGCCTGTTTCCATATTACTATTACTTTTATTTCCTTACTTGGTCTTTAATAAGATAAATTTTTAAACAGAATAAAAACTGCTTTAAAATTGCTGCAGTAGTATCAACTGCAGAAAAACAGAGCTTACACATTGAAAAGGTTTGTAGAGAAGCTTATGAGCTGAAAAATGGCTAACAGAGTTCAGTCCATAGGAGTGAAATATAGTAATGAACTAAGGACTGATAATATTCACTGGCAGAACTTACTGTCTAAAAAGAAAAGCAGTATATTATACCAGCTAAGAAAAAAAGATCTGTGAAATATTTGGATGCAAAACAGAACAATTAAGATCTTAGGCTGGATTTTCAGAAGGATGTTAAGAAGTGGTTACTTAGCAGTTGAATTTTCGGAAGATAAATCAGGATGTTTTTAAATTAGAGAAATTCTCATAGTGAGGGTTCTCAGAAAATCTCTGTTTAGCTATACCAGAAATGATGTATGTGATCTAGGGCAAGTCATTTAAGTTAAAATGTTCAGAAATATTTGACTCTCAGTTAAGATCTGATTTCCATTTCTGTTAGTTATAAAAATAACAGTGCCTTTCTCCTACTCTTCATGTCTATTTAAACGGCATTGTCCCCTGATATTCTATTTTAAAGTAGTGAATATTCTTTCTTATCTTTCTACAGAGCTTGAGTCTTTTGCCTCCTTTGGGGTCTTACATCAGCATATGGATCCATGCAGGAGATAAATCTTCTATAGCCTCCATGAATAAATCTGCTCCAGATTTATCTGCACCACTGGAAAAAAATAAATAATAATAATAAAAAAAAATGTAGTAATATCAGATTATGATGCTTTGCTGTCTTTTTATTTATTTATTATTATGGGTAGGCAGAATTATTTCATTCAGAAAAATAAGTGACAACATTACTTGAAAACCAAGAGATCATGAAGTTGAGTTGCAGTGGGTATGTAAGCAAAACTTCTTACTATCTAAGTTAGAGAAATATTAAAACTAAAACCTACAGTTAAATAAGAAATAATGAGATTTACTCACTATGAGACCTTTCACACAACATTTTTAGTGCATGTTTAGCATCAACATGCAGTACCACTTTCTCAGAAGGCCAGAAAAACTACACAAAACTGAATATGTACTAATAAAAAGGAGAAAGACACGTGTTTAAGGTAGATAGGAAACTAGAATAAGAGAAACAGATTTTAATTGTGCATGACATAGATGCAAGATATAATCGTGTCAGATGTAGAACTTCAGAACTTGACAGTAACTTCTAAACAGAAAGTATCTTAAATTAGCAATGGTGCATGACCAACATGTATAAATACAGACAGGCACAGAGTCATAGCTACTGAGTTACTGAGCCTCTGTAAAAAACAAAGATAGCTGTAAGAACATAAAGCTAGCTCAAATTAAAGACAGCAATTGTGCCATGTCACTACAAACACTACTTAACTCTTCATGTGATTAGTAAAATGGCTATATTGCTAAATTTAATTTCCTTAAGGAACCTGATATTTGTCTTTAAGCATTTATATGCATAAAAATGATATGCAACTAAATACATATACCAATCTCAAAGGGAAAACACAGTGTTAGAAGTAAATATATATATATATTTTTGTCAGTAAATTAGCATTCTTTTTTCTACTATATTTATTTACCATGTTATCAACTTCTATAGCCACCTGTTCCCTGATTCCAGTTCTTGCCATCTTGAACATCATCTTGAAGACCTGAACATCATCTTAAGACCTGTCCCCACTTCCCTTCTAAAAAAATGTAAGAACAAAATAAAGGTAAAAGACCAATCACTTCAGGCAGGAACAATCGTGTTGGCTTAAGGGTATGGCATCCAGCCATAAGCACATCTGCCACATTGCTTTAAAGGAAGTGAAGCTTCATATAGGGCCAGAGATGCATTTGCCTAATCTCTTTGACAATGTGACAGAACTACAATAAGGTCCATTTTTGACTATTAAAAAATGTGAGCTGGGAGGTGAGAAAATGGGGTGGGAATAATAAGACAAACATTCAGGCAGAAATAAAAAAGATCAGATAGACTAGAGAAGTAAGCAAGGCATCTGCTTAGATACTAGAAAATAATATATACAAATGCACTTTCAAAAATGGTTGTGTTTCTACTGCTGTAGGTATTTCTGAGCACAGCAAGAGCACTAGAAAATGTATTCTTATGCACTAGTAGCACAGGAGGATCAAAAGATGAAGTACTGGGAAGTATAATGATAACTGTAAGACATTGCATAGATTTCTGCTGTGGAAAACAAGGAACAGGTTGATTATATAGGAACTCAGCTTGTCAGAAGCATTGCCATGTGAGACCTATAAGATATGTTTATCAGAGCTAATTTCTATTATATAATAACGTATATATACATGAGTAAATCAATATTTAAATATTTTATTCTTATAATATATAAACAATGAAAATAATATTCAAAAATATATGTTGTCAACATATTCAAGTTATATATATACTTGAAATATATTGCTTATAATACCAAAATTGAAGGCTGTCATTATATTTAGATATGATTTACATTATCCACAGATTTACTAAATGTATGGTTGATATTGATGTTGCTTACATTTTGATCATTGGTAATCATTGCAATTTAATGGAGTTAAATCCAGTTGGAGGCCAGTCATGATTAGAGTTCCCCAGGGCTCAGTACTAGGGCCAGTTCTCTTTAATATCTTCATCAGTGATCTGTATGAGGGGATCGAGTGCACCCTCAGTAAGTTTGCAGACGACATCAAGTTAGGTGTGTGTGTTGATCTGCTCAGGGGTAGGAAGGCTCTGCAGGAGAATCTGGATAGGCTGGACCGATGGGCTGAGGCCAGCTGTATGAAGTACAACAAGGCCAAGTGCTGGGTCCTGCACCTGGGGCGCAACAACCCCAAAGAGCGCTACAGGCTGGGAGATAAGTGGTTGGAAAGATGCCTGGCAGAGAAGGACCTGGGAGTGATGGTGGATAGTTGGCTGAATATGAGCCAGCAGTGTGCTCAGGTGGCCAAGAAGGCCAACGGCATCCTGGCTTGTATAAGAAACAGTGTGGCCAGCAGGTCTATGGAAGTGATTGTCCCCCTGTATTTGTCTCTAGTGAGGCTGCACCTTGAGCACTGTGTTCAGTTTTGGACCCCTCGCTACAAGTAGGACATGGAGGTGCTTGAGTGAGTCCAGAGGAGGACAACAAAGCTGGGAGGACAACAAAGCTGGTGAAGGATCTAGAGAACAAGTCTTACATGGAGCGGATAAGGGAGCTGGGGTTGTTTAGCCTGAAGAAGAGGAGGCTCAGGAGTGACCTTTTCATACTCTACAGGTAATTTAAAGGAGGCTGTAGTGAGGTGGGGATTAGTCTATTCTCCCATATGCCCTGTGCCAGGACAAGGGGGAAAGGGCTAAAGTTGTTTAGTTGAAACCTCCTCCAGTGGAGGTTTAGGTTGGTTATTAGGAAGAATTTCTTTACTGAAAGGGTTGATAGGCATTGGAAGGGGCTACCCAGGGAAATGGTTGAGTCATCATCCCTGGAAGACAGGGAGATCACTCAACAATTATCATGGGCAAAACAGGTTCAGCATAGGGAGATCAATGAAATTTATTACCTATTACTAACAACCCAGAAGAGTAAGAAACTAAAAGCAAACTAAAAACACTTCCCCCCCATCCCTCACCCCCCCTCTTCTATGTCCTCCCCCTGAGCGGCACAGGGGAACAGGGAATGGGGGCTGTGGCCAGTCCTTAACGCTTCATCTCCGCTGCTCCTTCTCAGTCACTCTCTCCCCCTGCTCCACATGGGGTCCCTCCCATGGGATGCCTTCCTTCCTGAACTGATCCTGCGTGGGCTTCCCACAGGCAGCAGCTGTTCAAGAACTGCTCCAACATAGATCTGTACCATGGGGTCCATCCATCAGGAGTAAACTGCTCCAGCATGGGTTCTGCATGGGCGACAGTTTCCTCCAGACTCCTTGCTCCTGCGTGGGCTACTCTCCACAGGCTGCAGCTCCGGCCCAGGGCCTGCTCCTGCAGGGGCTCTCCATGGGCCACAGCCTCCTCCAGGTCACATCCACCTGCTCCACTGGGGCTCCTCCACAGGCTGCAGCGTTGAGATCTGCTCCATGGAGCATGGGCTGCAGGGGGACAGCCTGCTCCACCAGGGGCCTCTCCACAGGCCACAGGGGAACTTCTGCTGTGTGCCTGGAGCACCTCCTGCCCTCCTTCTGGACTGACCTTGGCACCTACAAGGCTGGTTCTCATTTCTCACTCTCCCAGCTGCTGTTGTGCAGCAGTTTTTTGTTTGTTTGTTTGTTTCCTTTCTTAAATCTGCTGTCACAGAGGTGCAAACAACATCCCTTATTGGTTCAGCTCTGACCAGTGGTGGGTCCCTTTGGAGCTGGCTAAAATGCCCCTGTCTAACATGGGGCAGCTTCTGGACTCTTCTCACACAGGCCACCCCTGCATCCCCCCCACTACCAACACCTTGCCACATAAACCCTGTACACAAGTACAAACAATATGGTTCTGTAATAAATGTGTTAGTAAAATGCAGTTATTTACAGGAGATACATGTATATTGTAGTTGCATATTCATCCATAAGCACATTGGTGTGACAGGGAGATAAAAGCTCAATTAACACATATCAGATCATAGCTGTCATCAGTTCTCATGCCCTTTAAGTGATCTGCACTGTGGTAAAGAAAATTTAGGTGTTGTCTGGTACCTTTAAAATCTAGCTAAATATAGGTGGTCTCACTACTACGATATTCCTTGTTCTTTCTGTCCTAACCTTAGGTAATTAATACTGATGTAATATTCCAGCATTCGTGTCACCTTTTCTTCACACTTGCCAATTATCTTCTGAACATTTTATTGCAAATTGTTGAAAAGATATTGCTTACTGGAACAAATTCACTGTAATTGAGGATTAGAGCTTATTGTTTTATGGCAAATAAACCTATATTGGAAGATTGCGTGTCCACAATCCAAAGAAAGTGTTATCAGGACCTCAGCACAAATAATTACAATGACCAACTTGACCAGTAGGCTCACTTGTTCCTTTGACTGAGTAGTCAACCTCCAAACATCAGTTGAAGACAGCTGAATTAAGTTGTTTAAAGCAGAAGTTACAAGCTTTGTTATTAATCAATCTAACCATTAGACAATGTGAATAGAAATAGTTGCTTTCAACTCAAAATTTTCAGGTCTCCTAAAAAGATAAGAAATTGTAGGCCATACATGTGCATAATAAAGACTTCCTTCTTACCTTCTAGGCTTGCATAACATTGGATCTGGCTCAGGTGTTGCCATGATTATGGTCTATAATCTGGTTGTCTTAAATTACCATTTTCTCTTTCAGGCTAGACCTACCGTTCAAATCATATTTTTAATGACCTCATGCTTTTCATAGTCATTATTTGGGGGGACAGGAGATAAAGCTGAATAACACTGAAATGGGAATGATGACTCAGGAGAGTCAAAATATTAGCATTAAATAAATCATATAGTGATATTTTAACATTTCCAAACTGAAATGTTTGGCTTTCAAACACTTAAAACCCAAACCAAAATATATCCCAAGAAAAATAAACTCTCTTATTCTGAAAGAAGACCTTGTTATTGGTATTCATGATTTGCTGCAAAAAGCATATGATCTTTACATTCTCATTTTAATATGACTCTAAGTACTGTGATGCTATGATTCTTTACATTTGCAACAATGCCATTTATTTCTGAATATAAGAATGCTAACTTCTCAAATAAAAAGAACTGAAGAAGGTACTTCATGTCCCCATTTTCCCACACCTAGATGACACCTCACCTCCTCACAAGATCACCTTAGAGACTGGAGAATAGCAGGTATAGCACCTTTATAGCAAAGTAGTCCTTGTCAGACTGTGTTGCTGTAGTCATTATATTACCGTTATGAACTGCATTTCTCTTTCCTAGAAATGTCTCCAAAGACACAATGAGCATGTCAAAGCGGAAGAAACTCCTTTGTGCACAGATTTCTTCATAGACGGAGCTATTTTTCACACAAACAAATACAGATCTGGGAAACAGCTAACCTGTGTTAAGCAATATCTGGTATCTGCTCTATTTTGTATGAATGACTCATTAAAAAATTCATTTCAGTAACAGAGAGCACTGTTACTGTCCATCAAATGGTACCCTGTAATTACAAACAGTGCGGCCAAGGAGTTAATCAGATCTCTAGCTTCCTACTGTTTATTGGAACAATATTCTTTAGTAACCTCCACAGGCTATCTACAAACTGCATTGACATTTTCAGATTTTCAAGCACCGTTTGCATCTTCCCCAAACACTACAGATATGTGGGAACACTCTACCCACTGAACAAACCAAGAACCCATCCTGGTATTTGTTCAAGTGTATTTTCATTCAGAGATTGTTCTTTAATCAGAATAAATAGTCTGTTTCGCGCCAAAAGTGATCTTATTGACAGATTCTAAAAATGTTAAATGAGCAACCTGTTCTTTAAATGTTGCTTTTCTAATTTAAAATCATTACAACACTGGAGCACTGACATGGTGTTATTTGTTATAATTTCTTTTTTGGTTATTGTAAGTTACTCCTGTGATTTTTCTTTGATTTTAGTTTTATTTAAAATCCTTAGAATACAATTTACACTTATATTTATAATCCTCACAGTGAACCAATACATAGAAGTGATGAAAACTGATGTTGTTTTAATATTGGCTTTGGCATATGATACACTGTATCTCATAACTTTTCAATATTCAAAAGATACACGTTTCTAAGTTAGTTCTTTAGTAAAGTTTATATTTATCTTGCTATTCAGCTATTTCTATTCTTCTGTGGTAATTTATATGAAAAATGAAGCAACCATCAGAATATGTAGTGAATAATGAGGTGATATAATTAATGGATAATTAAAAAAAAGCATTTCAGCATTAAATCCTCAGATTTAAAACTTTTCTGTTTCTGAGAACAGTCAGAAAGCATGGGTTTGTACTCAGAATTTTAAAAATATCTTTTTGTATAACACACATAAAAGTCATCCTATAACAGGATAAGTAGTACTGAGCAGCACAAGGTCATGATCTATTTCAGAAAAAGTAAAAATTAATGAGACATCTATAAAGAAAAGCCATTTCACAGATGCACTGTCCACTGTCCGTTATACTGTACATTATTTTCATATGGAAATTTTCACAAATGACTTCTAGGGGAAGGTCTAAAACAGAACTTGAAGACCTAAATACATATAGTTATTGATTCAGCTAAGGACTCTCTGAAAGCTATCCTCAATTTATGCTTAAGTTCACCTTCAGAGAAATTGAAGCGTTATAGTCTTTAGATGCAAGTAGCTACTATTTCATTTAATTAGTTCAGTTCTGAAGTAATTTAGTTTTATTTATATATAGTTATGTCAATGATAATATTAATGCAAATGCAGATCTATTACAATTTCTCTGTTATATAAAAAGTATGTAATACTGTTCAAAATACATGTATATTTTAAATACTTTGAAATTTTTTTTCATATAACTTGAGCCAAGTATACAAGAAGTATGAAAATGTGCATGTATTTGTTTTTTTAAAAAAGTGATATTATAAAACTGAAGTAGTCATCATAATTGATGTGTACATAACATCCCTGTGCATTCTGGGGGAAAAATAAATAAGGAAAAGATTAAAGTTAACATCACAGTTAAAAAATAAATTTATCCCAATGTTATTGTTACCTCTTTTCAAAGTTTCTAACGCAATCTTTATTTAACAAATAGAGTTTTCATTTGCATATTTGTAGTGCATGCAATAATGACAACATAAAATCATATAGGATTATTAATTTGCACTCAAAAAAATCAATAATAAAATAATAATAAAAATATTCAATAGAACATTTTTATCTTTTTTTTTTTTTTTTCTTAAGATGAAACAGAATTATTCAGCTTTAGAAACACAGAACAAGTACGTGAGATGGTAATTACTATATGCTTTCCCAGATTGCAATCCCCCAGTCTTATTATGGTCATGGCTGATCTTCATCAGTTTTTCTTACTGTATTTAACTGTTACTGTGCTAATTGTACCTTACTGAGCAGCTGAACTCCTTCACAACCACTCTCTCAATCCACCTCCTCAAAGGGAAAGGGGGAGAAAATATGATGGAAAAAGCTCAAGGGCTGAAATAAGGACAGGGAGAACACTCAACAATTATCATCATGAGCAAAACAGACTCAGCATAGGGAGATCAATAAAATTTATTACCTATTACTAACAACCCAGAACAGTAAGAAACTAAAAGCAAACTAAAAACACCTTCCCCGCCACCCACCCGTCACCGCCCCACACCCTCTTCTATGTCCTCCCCCTGAGCAGTGCAGGGGAATGGGGGCATGTGGGCTGTGGTCTCCTAATGCTTTATCTCCACTGCTCCTTCTCACTCTCTCCCCCTGCTCCACGTGGGGTCCTCCCACAGGATGACATCCTTTCCGAATGGATCCTGTGTGGCAGCAGAAGGCAGCAGTTCTTCAAGAACAGCTCCACATGCATCTGTATCATGGAGTACATCCCCCAGGAGCAACCTGCTCCAGCACGGGTCCCCCACAGGCAGCAGCTTCCCCCAGGCCCCCTGCTCCTGCGTGGGCTACTCTCCATGGGCTGTAGCTCTGGCCCAGGGCCTGCTCCAGCGGGGCTCTCCATGGGCCACAGCCTCCTCCAGGCCACATCCACCTGCTCTACCTGGGGCTCCTCCACAGGCTGCAGTGTGGAGATCTGCTCCATGTGGGACCCATGGGCTGTAGGGGGACAGCCTGCTCCACCAGGGGCCTCTCCACAGGCCACAGGATAACTTCTGCTCAGGTGCCTGGAGCACCTCCTCTTTTGCACCTCTTTCTGCACTGATCTTGGGGGCGGCTTGTGCAGCAGTTTTGTTTTGTTTTGTTTTGTTTTGTTTTGCTAAATATGCTCTCACAGAGGTGCAAATGACAGCCCTTATTGGCTCAGCTCTGACCAGCTCTTTGGGGCCAGCTGAAACTGGCCCTTATCTAACATGAGGCAGCTTCTGGATTCTTATCACAGTGGAAACCCCTGCAGCCGTCTGTTAAGAAAACCTTGCCACATAAACCCAGTACAGGTACTACTCCCTCCAGAAGTTTCCTATTTTCCATAGTTGTGAGATGAACCTTGAAATCAGTTTTTTGTTTATTTTTCTGCATGTATTTTCTTTCTATTTCACAATGCTCTGTATGTAACATTGAAATAAATATGTTTTCTACCATGAAATTAAAAGGAGGTCTTGTAAGCTTTTGCTTTTAAAGTAGATATTGATCAATCCAGGTTTCATTCTCTCCCTTTGATGAGAAGTAATGCTTTCCCTTCATTTCTGCTACTGTTGTTCTGTACAGACATGAGAAGGTGGGAAACAATTACACCAGAATCACACTTGTTCGGTAAAATCATGACTCACTCCTTCCATGGATATGGGAAACACAATGATGTATCACGTAATACAATATCAGTTTAATTTAGTTGTACTTTCTGGACTTACTGTTAGGTCAGGTGTATTTATAGCCTGTTTTCAACATTAATTTTGTTTTGTTCTATATTTCCATGTGTGCATTGATCTGTACACAGATCTATACACAGAGAATATACAGTATTCCACAGGGTGCATGAATGCCAGTTGCAATATGCAGAATAAAAATGGCTGTATGTAGATATGCCTGTATGTCTTTTGTCTGTATTACAGACAGACAAACAGACAAACAAACAGGCAACAGTCATTTCATAAACACATGTCAAGTGTGGTTGGAGCCACTGGATGAAGCACTACTTAAAGGCTTCAGTACTTTCCTTATTCTGCAAATATCTTGGAGGTTAAGTACTGAAAAGACATTATACAGTGCTTCACTTCAGTGAATACATATTGAAAATGATAAAATCATAGAGTTATAGTCATAATTCCAACCCCTCTGCCATTGGCAGGGACACCTCCCACTAGACCAGGTTTCTCAAAGCCCCATCCAACCTGGCCTTGAACACTTCCAGGGATGGGGCATCCACAGCCTATCTTGGCAACCTGTTCCAATACCTCACCTTGTAGTAAAGAATTTCTTCCTTATATCTAATCTAATGGGGTTTAGTTTAGAATCATTATTCTTTTTCCTAATTTTTAGGATTGCCCAGGACCTTACACAATATTAAGAAAGAAGAATCTCCATTTGACTTTCTGAAGTACAGAGGAAAGAAGCTTCTTTGCTCTTTAATTTGGAAAAAAAAAAAAAAAAAGCAATCAGTGTACGAGCAGAAAAGCACAAAAAAGCTTACTTGGGCTTGTGCTCATCTTCATTGTCTCAGTATTTCAGTCTGTCTCAAGATATTTCTAATTCTAAGCTTCTCTTCATCCCCCCAGAAGTGGCAGCAGATTTACATTTCAGTCTCCAAAGCATGTGTTTTAACAGTGACCAACAGGTTATAAAAACAATGGTGTCTCAAAAGTGCCAAGAGGTCTTTGCAAGAGGGACTTATTTCTGGTATGAACTTCTCAATAGCCTGAACATGCTTTCCTGTAACAGGAAAAATACTCTACTTTTAGCCATTATCATACAATCAGGCTGGACTGTTTACTGGACAATAGCTCTTGGGAGAGCCTGGGTGAGAGCTCTAGAATGTACCTGTATGAGGGTTTCCTGCTGAAACTCAAGTGTGACCATACTCTATTAGCTGAGGTGAGGTTTTGTTCCTTTATTCTTTCAACAGGACGCTATTTGTTTCAAAATTCTTCACCACCTCTCAGTGAGATTTACAGACAATGAAAATACATGTCACTTACCAGCTTAGGGGGAGGAAGATCCTTTCCCTTCAATCCTGTGTCAGTGACATATTTCTGAGAGCCTGAGGGCATTTACATACTGCCGCCTGCTGCCTTTAGGGCCTTGATCTCAGTCTGCTCTGATCCCAGCAGGGTTGGTGATCTGCTGTTCTCTGCTTAAATCTGCTCGTCTTCCTACAGTTTGATCCAGAGCCCAGTGGAGTAGAAGACTCTTAAGACTTCTTTTGGCTTCAGTGGATTTTGGAGTCTGCCAGATACATAATTAATTTATTTCAATGGCATTTGAATCAGGCTTTTTGTACTGCCAGATGTATAATTAATATTTCAAGATGAAATCCAGGTATCTTGCTGTTTTGAAAGTTTCTCCCACTTTCTCAGTTCTTGACCCCCTTCCCACTCTCCCACCTCCCTCCACAGGAAAGTCATAATTTAAACTCTTATGTTCATAAATCAATCAGGAAATCTATCAAATTACTAAAACTGTGATTCTATGATTTTATCTAACAGAAGAAAATATTTCAAAGGACCTTTCAGTTTCAAAAACAATAGCATTTTAACTCTCAAACTTCGAAACGAGGGGTATTTTTTCACAGTCTCATAAAATACAACTTTTCAGTTTTATCGCTCTTTGTAACTTGAGGGAAAATTTAACATTGTTTATATATGAAAAGTGGCAAGTGAATTTACTTAAATATAGCTAGTTCTATGCATTACTTCAAACATCTTTTTTACATTAATGATTGCAAGTGGACAAGTGAGACAACAGGAATATTTTATTCTTTTGTGAAGGCTTTTCTTGAAATGAAATAAATTCATTTTCTATTACCCACAAAAGCAGCTTTTGCCTCCTTTGAAGTCTTACTTACTGCAATAGAAGCCTGTCATATTCTAGCCTGTTAATAGACCCTCACTCTTCAAAACATTATAGCCTATAGTCTCTGACTCCCACTGTTATTACTAATGCATCCCCTCACCTTTACACTCCAAGGCAAATATCTATTTTCCCTGAGGATAAGTTTTGCACCACAATACAGCCTGTCTGTTCTAGCTTTATGAATTAAATGCCAATCTAAAATAAGCGTACTGCTAAGGATACAAAGGAACTTGGCCATATACTAATTTTACTTCATTCCATTGATCCTACTTTCTCAGCAAATTGTCATGTAAAACTCAGTGGATATTTGAGATAGTGAAGAAGTACCAAAACTGTTTTATCCACTCATCAGAACAGCATTTTTCTTTCACTGACTTGCTATCTGGCTGTCTTTTGTTTGAATGACTCTGACTGGTTTCTTAATTTCAGTACATTCCAAAATGTTGGCAAAGCTCTGAAGTCTCAATATTCGAAAAAAATATATATAGTTTTTGTATTAATAATATAGTAAATAATAATAATAATAATAATAATAATAATAATAATAATAATAATATAGTATATTGTATTTCCATTGATGGTTGCTCCTGAGTCATGTCCCATTCCTTCCCCCCAGCCCAGTGGAAAGCTGTATTTAGAGAGTGACTTGGAAACCAATTCTGATGAGCCCTAAAAGTGTGATCAACTTGAAAAGAAAATCTGAACAAAAGCTTTGAAATTCACTGCAGGAGTTTATTTTCCAATAGTAACTTCTTTTGATTTCAGAAGAAAATCATGAGCTTGGCAAGTTGTTAATTTCTATGAAAATAGGTCATTTTTATTTAATGATGATAGCTCCTAAGCAGTGCATGATAATCTTAATAGAATTCAAGAACTGCTTTATGAATCACCAAGTTTTGAAAAAGATGGAAGCAAAAGTGGAAAAAAAATATACATATTATGTCTTGGTAATGATATGATTTATGTTAACTGTACAAGGTACTACAATATTATCTATTCAAAAACTGTGAGGTCATCAAAAAAATGACAGATACCTGAGTTATTGAGTTTTGTTTCAAATCTTTTGGCAGTTATTAACTTTTGCTTTTCTGCCATTCTGTGCTTTAAATAGACAATATACAAAACATCCAGAGCTGTTAACTGCTGCTAGAGGATGAATCCTATCCACTATTGCATTTTCTCTAAGCTTTAAAGAAAACTTGTTGACACGGTTTAGCAAAAACACTTAGTCTCTTAGATATCACTCTGCTTCTGAATAATCTTTTTGGTGTACAGATCAAAAGGAAAGCTTTCATCGTAGATCTTGGATTGGACTCTAATCAGTATAGGAGTTCCATAAGCTTTAGTGCAAGACCTTTTCATTTTCCTCATGTGAAGATCAATTAGATCATAAGCTCTTCAGAGAAAACATCAAATTCTTTCAGTGTTTACTGCACTAAACAATACAAAGCACCACAGTTTTGGCTTCAAGAAAACAACCTGTAATTGACATGTTTGTTTCAGAGTATGGAAAGATCAAAACAGTGAACTATTTTCACTGCTTGACTATGTAAATTGCATCCAAACTAAACTAGCCATAGTCATTCCAGTATATCAAGATGAATTCACAGATGTTAGGTAGTCTTTTAAAGATGTCATATATATATATATATATATAATTTTCTGTGTTACATAGGCAAAAATATTGTGTTTCCCCTTTGATTTTTAAAAAGCAGATCATATAGCTTTATATCCATGGTAGCACAGCATTTTTTAATTTTTATTTTCAAATTATGAAAGGACAGGAAAGGCATAAGAAAACTGTTGCTGTGGCAGAATTTTGCTAAATGATATCTCTGGGAGGAAATATGACTACATCTTTTATATTTTCCCCTAAAGCACAGAATTCATATTAACCATGTATGATGAGGCTCTGTGTGGCTGGAATACTTACTGTAAATGATATCAATTGCACATTTGAAGAACTTATCCAGAACTTATTTGAAGCCAGTAGGGATATTTCCATTGATTTTAAAGGGCTTAGAAATAGGCCTTTAGCCTTGTTTTCAGTTCATGAATCATTCACAAGCAAATCCTGATGTCTAGGTATTTGTAAATATTGGACAAATACTTCGGACAAACAACTTCTGGTCTAGAGGCTGTTTCCAAAACGTTAATCTAGGCTATATACTGTTCCATATTCATGACGTGTGATTAGTCATCTACATCATCATGTTGTTACTTCTTTTATCTAATTGAAGGACTGAAACTATTTAAGCTGTACTATCTATCCATTCATATTCTTATAATGGAGTACCTCATCACTGTAGTATATGAATGAATAATGAATAACAAATGTTGAATAGTGAATAATGAATAGTAAATAATTTATACATTCTGCTAGGATTTTTTAAACAAATATTCATTCGTGCAACTACATGTGAAACTTCTAGGATTGAGAACATTTTCACAAATGTTCAGGAGCTGCACCAACAGTGTGGAATAACAAGTAATAACTTTTGATTAATACAGGATAGCACTTATGATTATATCGTTTAAATATAAAATGAAGCTGTTTTATTTTATTCATTTTTTTTAACCATTGGATTAGGTCTGAGGTATATGAATTGATTTTAGTGTTTCATTTCTTTCTCCAGTTGCTCATTTCAGCATCCTCTCCTCTCCTCTCCTCTCCCTCTTTTAATTATGTTTATCTCCTTATTCTTCCAGTCCATTTGTTCAAATTCCCTTATTCATATTTTTTTTCTTTTCCTTTTTTCTTTTATTCTCCCACTGCATTTACTCATCATCAATCATTTGATTTTTTTTTTCCTCAGCATCTTCTTCAATATTTTCAATTACCATTCATTTGTCTGCAGTTACTCTCTTTACAGAATAACAAAATTTCTAGGTTGGAAGAGACCTACAAGATCATCGAGTCCAACCTCTGACCTAACACTAACAAGTCCTCCACTAAACCATATCATTAAGCTCTACATCTAAACGCCTTTTAAAGACCTCCATGGATGGTGACTCAACCACTTCCCTGGGCAGCCCATTCCAATGTCTAACAACCCTTTCGGTAAAGAAGTTCTTCCTAACATCCAACCTAAAACTCCCCTGGTGCAACTTTAGCCCATTCCCCCTCGTCCTGTCACCAGGCATGTGGGAGAACAGACCAACCCCCACCTCGCTACAGCCTCCTTTAAGGTACCTATAGAGAGCAATAAGGTCAACCCTGAGCCTCCTTTTCTCCAGGCCAAACAAACCCAGCTCCCTCAGCCGCTCCTCGTAGGACTTGTTCTCCAGGCCTCTCACCAGCTTTGTTGCCCTTCTCTGGACTCGCTTGAGCACCTCGATGTCCTTCTTGTAGCCAGGGGCCCAAAACTGAACACAGTACTCGAGGTGCGGCCTCACCAGAGCCGAGTACAGGGGGACAATCACTTCCATAGACCTGCTGGCCACACTGCTTCTTATGCAAGCCAGGATGCTGTTGGCCTTCTTGGCCACCTGAGCACACTGCTGGCTCATATTCAGCCGACTATCAACCATCACTCCCAGGTCCTTCCCCACCAGGCATCTTTCCAACCATTCCCCTCCCAGTCTCTAGCTCTGCTTGGGGTTATTGCGCCCCAGGTGCAGGACCCGGCACTTGGCCTTGTTGAACTTCATGCAGTTGACCTCAGCCCATCGGTCCAGCCTATCCAGATCCTCCTGCAGAGCCTTCCTACCCTCGAGCAGATCGACACACGCGCATAGCTTGGTGTCATCTGCAAACTTACTGAGGGTGCACTCAATGCCCTCATCCAGATCATTGATAAAGATATTAAAGCGGACCGGCCCCAGTACCGAGCCCTGGGGAACGCCACTAGTGACTGGCCCCGATCTGGACTTGACTCCATTTACCACGACTCTTTGGGCCCTGCTACCCAGGCAGTTTCTAACCCAACGAAGCATACGCCAGTCCAATCCAAGAGCAGCCAGTTTCTTGAGGAGAATGCTGTGGGAAACGGTGTCAAAAGCCTTGCTGAAGTCAAGGTAGACCACATCCACAGCCTTTCCCTCATCCACCTTTCATAAACCCATGCAGACTGGGCCTGATCGCCTGCTTGCCCTGCAAGTGCTGCATGATGACTCTCAGGAGGATCTGCTCCATGAGCTTCCCTGGCACTGAGGTCAAACTGACAGGCCTATAGTTCCCCGGGTCTGCCCTCCGGACCTTCTTGTAGATGGGCGTCATGTTTGCTAGCCACCAGTCAACTGGGACCTCCCCCGATAGCCAGGACTGCTGATAAATGACGGAAAGCAGCTTGGCCAGCTCCTCTGCCAGTTCTCTCAGTACCCTCGGGTGGATCCCATCCGGCCCCATCGACTTGTGCACATCCAAGTGCCGTAGCAGGTCGCCGACCACTTCTTTGTGGATAGTGAGGGCCACATTCTGCTCCCCATCCCATTCCGCCAGCTCAGGGTACTGGGTATCCAGAGAACAACCAGTATTGCCGCTAAAGACTGAGGCAAAGAAGGCATTAAGCACCTCCGCCTTTTCCTCATCTTTTGTAACAAGGTTTCCCCCTGCACCCAGTAAAGGATGGAGATTCTCCTTAGTTCTCCGTTTTGCGTTGAATTATTTGTAAAAAGATTTTTTGTTGTCTTTAACAGCAGTAGCCAGATTGAGCTCCAGATGAGCTTTGGACTTTCTAATTTTGTCCCTGCACAGCCTCGTAACGTCCTTATAGTCCTCCTCAGTGGCCCGCCCTTTTTTTCAAAGATCATAAACCCTCTTTTTTCTCCTCAGCTCAAGCTGCAACCCTCTGTTGAGCCAGGCCGGTCTTCTTCCACGCTGGCTCATCTTTGGGCACGTGGGGACAGACTGCTCCTGCACCATTAAGATTTCCTTCTTGAAGAGCGCCCAGCCTTCCTGGACTCCTCTGCCCTTCAGAACCGCCTCCCAAGGGACTCTACCAACCAGTGTCCTGAACAGCTCAAAGTCAGCCTTCTGGAAGTCCAATACAGTGGTTTTACTGGTCCCCTTCCTGGCCTCGCCAAGAATAGTGAACTCCACCATTTCGTGGTCACTCTGCCCAAGACAGCTTCCAACCACCACATCTCCCACCAGTCCTTCTCTGTTTGTGAAGAGAAGGTCTAGCGGGGCGCCACCCCTGGTAGGCTCACTAACCAGTTGCATCAGGAAGCTATCTTCCACACTCTCCAGAAACCTCCTAGACTGCTTTCTCAGGGCTGTGTTGTGCTTGCAGGATGTGTCAGGGAAGTTGAAGTCCCCCACGAGAACAAGCACGGATGATTTTGCAACTTCTGTCAGCTGCCTGTAGAACTCCTCATCCGTCTCCTCATCCTGGTTCGGCGGTCTATAACAGACACCAACCAGGACGCTAGCCTTGTTGGCCTTCCCGCCAATCCTAACCCAAAGGGACTCAACCTTGTCATTCCCAGCCTCTAGTTCCACAACATCGAAAGATTCTCTAATATAGAGAGCCACACCACCACCCCTTCTGTGCTGCCTGTCCCTTCTAAAGAGCTTATAGCCAGGCATTGCAGCACTCCACTCATGAGAGTGGTCCCACCACGTCTCCGTGATGGCAACCAAGTTGTAGCCTGCCTGCGGCACGATGGCTTCCAGCTCCTCCTGTTTGTTACCCATGCTGCGTGCATTGGTGTAGATGCACTCCAGCTGGGCCATTGTCTTATCCCCCGGCCTTGCCATTGTTCCCCCTGGCACAGCTCCAACAAGCCTTGAGCGAACGAACGGCTGTGTGAACGGCTGTGTGGTGCTTAGCTGCCAGCTGGGGGAAACCACGAGGACAGCAATGTAGTCATGTAACCAAATTAAAGCCAAAACTTTCAGCCCGGTCCTTGACCTGAATAGGGAGTGAGGATCCGGATCCTGGCATTTATACGTGATAGTTTATATGCAGCCAAAGTAAATACTGCAGTCGGAGGTCATGGCGCTAGATTTTGACAAGTCAGGCATAAAGAAGTGATCTCAGAAAAGCAAATTTAAGCAACATTAATGTCAAGTAAAGTCTTTCTGATTGCTATATTCCTTATCTGTCATGACTAGACAGATGAAAATCCAGGATGGCAATTTTTCCTTTTAGGTCATTTTCTTTTTTTCTTTTATTTATTTCTTCTCTTTATGTTGATTTATCTTATTTTAACAGGCTCTGTACTAATTTTCCTCACAGAATGACTAGCAGAAATATGACCCTTACATGCCTTTTGTAGTTAATTAATTAGGTCAACTCTAACCACTGAGCCCCTTGTCAGGTTCTTTCTGCTAGCAATAAGGAGCAATTGAACCTTAAACATTGAAACGAGCTTGTTGAGCCTATTCCACAAGGTCTCATGACTCCACATATGTGAAGTGAAATCTGCCAGGTGGGGATCATTTGACCTTTGCTATATAGGAAGCATGAGGAGTCATGGGAAGACTTGCCACTCCAGAGGAGTTTGAGGTTCAGGTTACTTAAGGTACCTTTCTACTGGTCCCCAGTCCGTTTTGGCATCCCAATCAAGCTGCTCCAATTCTTTTCCAGGGACAGAGGTGAGACTGACTGACCTGTAGTTTTCCAGATCCTTCTTCCTGCCCTTCTTGAAGATCCGAATGGCACTGGCTTTCCTCCTGTCTTCAGGCACCTCACCCGTTCTCCAGGACCTTTCCAAGATTATAGAGAAAGTTTCAGCGATCGCATCTGACAGCTCCCTTAGCACCCATGTATCTAGTAGATTTGTAGTAGAACCCCACCACTGTGTCTCCCATACCAGCCCACCCCTTAATGCTTACTCAGCTCTCCACCTGTCCATCACCCTCCCCCAGCTGGAGCTGGCTACACTCTAATTGCTCCCTCACATAAAGGGAAACCCCACCCCCTCGCTTCCCCAGCCTGTCTCTTCTAAAGAGGACATAGCCCTCCATGACTGTGTTCCACTCACGTGAGCTGTCCCACCACGTCTCAGTGATCGCAATGAGATCGTGGCCCCACAACCGAACACAGATCTTGAGCTCATCCTGTTTATTTCCCATGCTCCATGCACTGGTGTACAGGCACTTTAGGGAAGCAGCAGGTACAGTTACCCCGGGGGCATGCAAGAAGAAGGTACTGGACGGGGGATTGGAAACACTACCTTCTCTGAGGAGCCTTCAGACAATCCTACAGGAGAGCTCTGAAGTTTGTCCTTGTCTTCAACAGTGGCAGTAGTGTGAAAAGTGTTCATCTGATTCGTGTGTTTAGATGTAGAGCTTAGGGATATGGTTTAGTGGGGACTGCTAGTGTTAGGTCAGAGGTTGGACTCTATGATCTTGAGGTCTCTTCCAACCTAGAAATTCTGTGATTCTGTGTCATTATGGAACAATGCTAGGGCCGCATGGTATGATGACTGTGACGTTCTGTCCTACAGACCCTTGTATAACCACAACACTAAGAAAAACAGAGTGGTTAATGTATATAGTTCTCGTACCTTGCAAAGGAATGTTTTAGCAATTTGTGTCAATAGAGAGCTTGAAGGGAAATGTATTTGTAGGCTTTTCCTTGAAGTCTCTGATACCTGGGGGGGAGGGGGGGGTTCAGAATAGCTGCTAACTATTATGACTATTGCATGGGACACTATGCAAGTCTCTGATATCTGGCCGGGAGACTAAGGAGATGGGGAAAGCTGAAGAACGACTAAAAGACAAAGCTTGCAGGGGACACTGCACAAGTCTCTGCCATACAGCCAAGTTGGACAAAGGAGAAGGACAAGAGGGAGGGAGGAAGACTATGAGCCTTCAGCATGAGAGACCCCCAGAGGGTCCACCGGAGACTGTTACGCATGCTCCAGTAGGAGGGTTTGGATTCCGGAAACTAATTATAATAACCCTAGTTGTTTTAGAAGCAGTATTGAATATGTATTAGCCTAGGAGCATAAAAATCAGCTGCTTGATGTAACTGGTGTGCGTCTTGGTGGAGCAGAGACTCCCGGTGCACCCAGCGCTGTTTGCTTACCTCTATTCCTTGAATAAATTGTAAACTTTGATTATAGTCCTATTTTGAAGACTGAGCCATTTATAACAGTAGTGAGGACTTCCCCCAGCCCTTCTCTGTCCCCTTTAGCTCCCCTCCCTTCCCCCATCAAACCTAGTTTAAAGCCCTGGTAATCAGCCCAGAGAGCTTGCTCCACAACACACTTGCGCCCCACTTGCCCAGTCCTGGTCCCCAGATTTTTGCGCCAGGAACATGATTCCACAGAGCCTTCAAGCCTTTCTGTAGCTTTAAAGATGCTGAAATGGTCCCTGGCTTAAGAACTAGTTCCCCACCTGGCACTACGAATCGTTGCTTAGGGATAAAAGCTGAGGTTCTTGTCTGTTAAGTGAACAGCCAGGGAGACTCAGCCTCCTTTCTCTGAGTTTGGTGCTGCCTAGCCTTAACATTTTCAGTACTCAATAGCGTCTACCAGGCTCTTGTATTTTGAGAGGGATTGCACTCCCCTTACATCATATGGGAATCCCAGTTTTCTGTCTCAAGTGTGAATGGTGGAAGGCACTTGTAAATCATTGCAGGTTGTCGTTGTTGTCCATTGCCACGTAAATTAAGGCCATGCAAGTACCTTCTACTGTTTCTTCTTCTCTTTCATTTGTTGTCTGGTTTCTACCAAATATTACATATTTGGTGAAATGCCTTAAAACAACGTTACTTGTTAATTAACAACTTATTTTTTTTTTCTCTCTAGGTCTGCCAGTAGCTGACAGAGTAAAAAGGTGTGCTTCTCTCTCTTTCTTGTATAGAGTTAGAGGCAATGCCTGATATCCAGCCAAGATGGACAAAGGAGAAGGACAAGGACAAAGCCTGGGAGGAAGACTATGAGCCTTCAGCACGAGAGACCCCCAGAGGGACCACCGGGGACTGATACACATGCGCCAGTGGGAGGGTTCGGAATCCGGGAACTAATTACAATAACCCTGCCTTTTCCAGAAGTAGTAATGAACATGTATTAGCCTAGGAGCAGAAAAAGCTGCCGCCTGATGTAACGTGTGTGCGTGTTGGAGAAGCCCAGACTCCCCGCGCACCCAGCGCTCTTTACTTGCCTTTTATTAACCCCATAAATAAATCTCATAAAGCTAAGTTGGCTCGGAATTTATAACAGTATGATGAAAACTGTTGCACTCCAAGTTGGGAAGGGGAGAGGAAAATGTTCATGTATACGTGAGAATTGTACTCAAACAGCTGATTACACGTTTGCATACACCTTTTAAGGGAAAAGTTTAAACCTCAGAAGCAACAGGCAGTTTTCTACGTTTCCTGATATGATAACATAATATATGATATAGGTAGGATATCAAAGGATGATATCATACCTATAGCCTGCTGCAGGCTGAAAAGTAGCCTGTGCCTCAGGTACCGTTTTATGCCTTTGCTTTTGTTACTACATCCCTGTTAGTCTTCAAAAGGGAAATGAAATCTCTCCTGGCTTGTTTACTCCTGAAGGAGCGTGAAGGAGACGCTTGTCCTTGTATGTGAAGAGGAGGTGAAGGAACAGCTAGTGCAAGGAACACACAAATCCGTTAAGCCAGACTAACAGGTGGTTGGCTCTGAGCTGGGAGACTGCAACAGAAACACAGAATTATCTAGGTTGCAAGAGACCTCCAAGATCATTGAGTCCAACCTCTGACCTAACACTAACAGTCCTCCACTAAACCATATCCCTAAGCTCTACATCTAAATGTCTTTTAAAGACCTCCACGGATGGTGACTCAACCACTTCCCTGGGCAGCCTGTTCCAATGTCTAACAACCCTTTCAGTGAAGAAGTTCTTCCTAACATCCAATCTAAAACAACCCTGGTGCAACTTTAGCCCATTCCCCCTCGTCCTGTCACCAGGCATGTGGGAGAACAGACCAACCCCCACCTCGCTACAGCCTCCTTTAAAGTACCTATAGAGAGCAATAAGGTCAACCCTGAGCCTCCTTTTCTCCAGGCCAAACAAACCAAGCTCCCTCAGCCGCTCCTCGTAGGGCTTGTTCTCCAGGCCTCTCACCAGCTTTGTTGCCCTTCTCTGGACTCGCTTGAGCACCTCGATGTCCTTCTTGTAGCCAGGGGCCCAAAACTGAACACAGTACTCGAGGTGCGGCCTCACCAGAGCCGAGTACAGGGGGACAATCACTTCCATAGACCTGCTGGCCACACTGCTTCTTATGCAAGCCAGGATGCTGTTGGCCTTCTTGGCCACCTGAGCACGCTGCTGGCTCATATTCAGCCAACTATCAACCAATACTCCCAGGTCCTTCTCCGCCAAGCAGCTTTCCAACCATTCCCCTCCCAGTCCCTAGCTCTGCTTGGGGTTATTGCGCCCCAGGTGCAGGACCCGGCACTTGGCCTTGTTGAACTTCATGCAGTTGACCTCAGCCCATCGGTCCAGCCTATCCAGATCCTCCTGCAGAGCCTTCCTACCCTCGAGCAGATCGACACACGCACCTAACTTGGTGTCATCTGCGAACTTACTGAGGGTGCACTCAATGCCTTCATCCAGATCATCAATAAAGATATTAAAGAGGACTGGCCCCAGTACCGAGCCCTGGGGAACGCCACTAGTGACCGGCCTCCAACTGGATTTGGCTCCATTCACCACGACTCTTTGGGCCCAGCTATCCATGCAGTTTCTAACCCAATGAAGCATACGCCAGTCCAAGCCACAAGCAGCCAGTTTATTGAGGAGAACGTTGTGGTAAATGGTGGTCAAAAGCTTTACTGAAGTCAATGTAGACCACATCCACAGCCCTTCCCTCATCCACCAAGCGCATCACTTTGTCATAGAAAACATAGAAAACAGGTAACATAGATGTTACCTGTTGACCATTTTCCTCATCACATTTACTTATAATTCATCAGCCAAGTTGTCTCTTGCAAAATGTTGGGAAGTGATTCTGATGTAAGTAGAACCCTTTCTGCAAATCTTTTAGCACACAGCATCTTATCAATTACATGTTCCTGCATGTTCCTGCATTGAGTTTACATGGCAAGGTTTTGACAGTGGGGGCTGCAGTGGTTGCCTTTGTGAGAAGAATCCAGATGCTGCCCCATGTTAGATAAGGGACAGTTTCAGTCAGCTCCAAAGGGACGTGCTGCTGGCCCAAGGAAAGTCAATAAGCATTGTTGTTTGAGTCTCTGTGAGAGCCAATTTAAGAAAGGAGGGAAAACAAAACAAAACAAACAACAATAACAACAACAACAAATGCTGCACAGCAGTAGCTGGGAGAGTGAGGAGCGAGAACCCGCCCTGCAGACTTCAAGGTCAGTGCAGGAGGGCAGGAGGTGCTCCAGGCACCAGAGCAAAAGGTCCCCTACAGCCTGTGCAGAGGACCCCGGTGGAGCAGTGTGGTGGTTTTACTTGGGTGGGCAGCCAAGTTCCACCACAATCACTCTCTCAATCCCTCTCCTCAAAGTGAAAGGGGGAGAAAACATGATGCAATGAGCTCAAGGGTTGAGCTCAAGGACAGGGAGATAGCTCAGCAATTATCGTCACAGGCAAAACAGACTCAGAGTAGGCAGATAGTGAGATTCATTGCCTATTACTAACAAGCTAGAGAAGTGAGAAATAAAGGAAAGAAATCAAAAACACCTTCCCCCCATCCAGCCTCTACCACCTGCTCCCCATGAGTGGTGCACAGGAATGGGAGAATGGGGGTTGTGCTCAGTCTATAGCACTTCATCTCTGCCGTTCCTTCATGGTCACTCTCGTCCCCTGCGCTGTGGGGTCCCTCCCACGGGATGCCGTACTTCTTGCACTGAGACTGTGTGGGCTTCCCACAGGCAGCAGCTCTTCAAGAACTGCTCCCATGTGGCTCTGTACCATGGGGTCTATCCCCCAGGAGCAAACTGCTCCAGCACGGGTCCCCCACAGGCGGCAGCTCCCCCCAGGTCCCCTACTCCTGCGGGGGCTCTCCATGGGCCGTAGCCTCCTCCAAGCCACACCCACTTGCTCCACCGGGGGCTCCTCCATGGGCTGCAGCATGAAGATCTGCTCCGTGTGGGACCCATGGGCTGCAGGGGGACAGCCTGCTCTACCAGGGGCCTCTTCACAGGCCCCAGGGGAGGATCTTCTACTCTGTTGCCTGGAGTACCTCTCCCCTCCTTCTTCTCCTTTTGCACTGATCTTGGGGGTGCCTTCAAGGCTGTTTCTCACTCCTCTCACTTTCCCAGCTACTGGCTGCTGCGTGGCCACCTTTTTTTTTTTTTTTTCCTCCTTTCTTAAATCTGCTCTCACAGAGGTGCAAACAACATAACCTAATGGCTCTGGTCTGCAGCAGGGCTCTTATCTAGTATGGGACTGCTTCCAGATTCTTCTCACAGAAGCCAACCGTATGGCCCCCTGCTACCAAAACCTTGCTGTGTAAGTCCACTACAAGCAGGCTCTCCCCCTGCAGCCCACAGCAGAGCAGATCTCCATGCTGCAGCCTGTGGAGGGTCCCTGGGGGGGAAGGTGGATGTGGCCTGAAGGAAACTGCAGCCTATGGAGAACCCTCACAGGAGCAGGTGATCTGGCAGGAGACCTCAACCCTATCTCAATGCTTGAGCCCTTTTCATTTTATTTTCTCTTCCTTTCCCTTTTAGGAGAGGGAGTGAGAGAGTGGTTGGGGTGGAGCTCAGCTGTACAGGTGAGTAAAACCACTAGAGTTACCAATGCTCACAGACCTTTTTCTCCCCTTTTCTGATGCAAATCCTTTATTTCTCATTTTGAGAAACTATCTGATCTGATCCAGAGCTCTGTTTTAGAATAAATTATGCCCAGCAACTTCTGACTCATGAGGATATTATTTTTCTACATACCTACATTACTAGTGTTCTCAGAAGCCTTCTCCACATATAATGTCAAACTTGTTTGGTATCATAATATGACAATTAGAACAATAAAAACAACAATAACAAAAGATAATTTAGAAGAGAATGACTCAGAATTAATTCTTAAGTCCACTCAGTGGCTTATTTAGTAAGAAACTACTGCTGTAGTAGAGACATTTTGTTAAATAACATCATACATAAATCTTGTCCATTATACATAACTAAATATCATTAGCACTGTGACAATACATGAAAAAGATTTAACGTTTTAATACCATATTTACTTATTTGAAGACATGATGTTATATGAGTCTTTCATTTAGCAGTGATACAGCAACCTACTAAAATCACAATGCAAGTACAATATAGCAGTTGTAGTAAACAGCTGGATCACAGTGAAAACATGGTTCCCATTACTGATCTATTTATGCCCTCTGTCAAAATCCTCAGTGTCCCTAATTGCTGAGAAGGAATACATGGGTTGAGCTGAGTAACTCTTGTTGTTCTAGTCAGAGTTCATTTTGACAGTTGCTCCATATTTATACTCTGTTTTGGTCTGAACCATGCATATACTCCCTCCCGTGTTGTGTGATCTGACTAGCTCAAAAAGACATTCACCTTTTTTTTTTTTTTTTTTTTTTTTTTTTGATTAATTTGGACAAGGACATTTACATGACCAGTCGATCCACTTAGCTGATATAGTCTGTTATTTAAAACAAAGGCCACCTTCTGCCCTATGTTGTGTAAAGTTCAGCTTTCTTTACAACAGCTGTTGTCACTCCCTCTGTTATTCTCTGAGATTTATGAACACATCATCTTTGCTTATCTCTGTGCCTTCTTCCATTGTAGATATTTACTGATTAGTTACATTATGAAATGCCTAAGACTATGCAAAACTCAGATACTGCAGATTTATTAAAAACTTCATCCTCGTCATAACTGTTGTTATTTTTAAGAGGAGAAAATGATAATCAGTAAGAAAATGATAATTGAGAATAAAGTGAGAATCATTGAGGTTGGAAAAGACCTTTCGAATCATCTAGTCCAACCTTTAACCTAGCACTGCCAAGTCCACCATTAAATCATGTCACTAAGCACTACATCTACATGTTTTTTGAAGATCTCCAGGGATGGTGACTCAACCACTTCCCTGGGCAGCCCATTCCAATGCCTAAAAACCCTTTCGGTAAAGAAGTTTTTCCTAATATCCAACCTAACATCCCCTGATACAAATGAAGTCCATTTCCTCTTGTCTTATCACTTAGTGTTTGGGAGAAAGAGCCCTATTCCCACTTCACTACAACCTCCTTTAAGGTAATTGTAAAGTACAATAAGGTCTCACCTGAGCCTCCTTTTCTCCAGGCTAAACAACCCCAGCTCCCTCAGCCGGTCCTCACAGGACTTGTTCTCTAGACCCTTCACCAGTTTTGTTGCCTGTCTTTGGATACGCTCCAGCACAAGATGTCCTTCTTGTAGTGAGGGCCCCAAAAATGAACACAGTATTCAAGGTGTGGCCTGACCAGAGCTGAGTACAGGGGGATGATCAGTTCCCTACTACTGCTGGCCACAATATTTCTGATAGAAGCCAGGATGCTGTTGGCCTTCTTGGACACCTGAGCCACCTGAGAACACTTCCGGCTCATATTCCAACAGCTATTGACCAATACCCCCAGGTCCTTTTCTGCTGGGCAGCTTTCCAGCCTCTCTTCCCCCAGCCTGTAGCATTGTATGGAGTTACTATGTCCCAAGTGCAGGACCCAACACTTAGCCTTGTTGAACTTCATACAGTTGGCCTTGACCCATCAGTCCAGTCTATCCAGATCCCTCTGCAGGTGGATGTGACCTGAAGGAGGCTGCAGTCTATGGAGAGCCACTGCAGGAGCAGACCCCGGGCCGGAGCTGCAGTCCATGGAGAGGAGCAGGGAGTCTGGGGGGAGCTGTCACCCATGGGGGACCCATGTTGGAGCAGTTTGCTCCTGATGGATGTACCCCGTGGTACAGATCCATGTTGGAGCAGTCCTTGAAGAGCTGCTGCCTTCTGCTGCCACACAGGCTCAGTTCAGGAGGGACACATCCCATGGGAGGGACCCCACAGCGCATGGGCAGAGAGTGACTGTGAAGGAGTGGCGGAGATGAAGCATTAGGGACTGATCACAGCCCCCATTCCCCATTCCCCTGCACTGCTTGGGGGCAGGAGGTGGTAGAGGGTGGTTGGGGGGAAGGTGTTTTTAGTTTGTTTTCTCTGTTTCTTACTGTTTTATTTTGTTAGTAATAAGTAATAAATTTCATTAATCTCCCTATGCTGAGACTGTTTTGCCTGTTACAATAATTGTTGAGTGATCTCCCTGTCTTTATTTCAGCCCTTGAGCCCTTTTCATTGTATTTTCTTCCTCTTTCCCTTTGAGGAGGGGGACTGAGAGAGTGATTGCAGTTGAGCTCAGCTGCCCAGGTGGATAAAACCACCACAGGATTTTCTGTTAATGGGTGTCTTGGACGTTTTAGAACAGATCGATTTAACTTCTGTATATGACGCAGGTATTGTAGGGAAGGACAATTTTAGTACTTTTTGTTTCAGTTTAGCAATGATGATACTCATCATCATTTAGCTGATGATGTTACAGCATTACATTAAACATTACAGTAGGAGTTATGATTCTGTGATCATGTCCCACTGTACTAAAATCAAAGCAAAATTATAATAAACAAAATATAGTCCCTGTATTGAAACTCTAAACCTAATTTTAATCTAAAAAATTTAATCTAGTTTAATCTAAAAAGTTTTAATCTAAGAAGTAATATTTTTTCCTGTTAATTTTGTTTTTTAAAAAAAAAAAAGAAAAAAAAGATTTCCAGTAATCGATGAAAATATCAATAAGTCAAAAATGGTCTTTGATTTTTCTTAGGAAAATAACAATTTTTCTATAAATTGTGTTTTAATTTACTCTTGACTAGCAATGCCTAGTCATTGCCTAGTCATGACTAGCAATACAGGATGTAATGCAATGGAACTTTTAAATAACCTCTTTTTTCCCCTTGTACCTTAAATAATAATTTACTTCAAGAACAAAGGAGAAAATTCACCTGATTGTTTTCTGAGATACAGATCCTCGGTTGTCCTTTGTATCTTCGTCGCCCCAGGTAAAGCAGAATTCAAAGCTGTATTGTTCAATATAACTTTAGGAGAAATTTCTTTCCATACCTATGGTAATCTTCAAGATTCTTGTTGATTAGATATTTAAGAAACATCACCTACAAAAGAAGACTGGAAGTACAGGGATTAATTTTAAGAAAAAAATACCGAGATAATTCTTTCAAACATATAAAAGTTGTTTGCAAGGAGGAAAAGGATAAACTGTTGTCAAGGTCCTATCCTTTAGGACTAGGGCCAAAAGCAACAAGTGTAGCAAGAAAGATATGCTTTAATTGATAAGGATAGTTAAGCTCAAGGGTAATAGGTTTCTTCTGAAAAAAAGTTCTCTCCTGAATAGCCACAACAGGATAATATTAAAAGCAGAAGAAATGTGTCAGGAATTTTTTAGCCACATCAATACTTCATTAGGCTAGAAGAAGTAGGTTAAGATGCTCTCCCACAAGTTTTTTCATAGAATCATAGAATCATTAAGGTTGGAAAACACCTTCAGGATCATCTGGTCTAACCATCACCCTACTACCAATGTCAGCCACTAAACAATGTCTCTACGCACCAGGTCCAACTTTTCCTTGAACACCCCCAGGGATGGTGACTCCACCTTCCTCCTCCTTGGGCAACCCATCCCAATGCCTGACTACTCTTTGTGAGAAGAAATTTCTCCTATTTTCCAACCAAAACCTCCCCTGGCGCAACTTGAGGCCATTTCCTCTAGTCCTATCACTAGTTACCTGTGAGAAGAGGCCAGCCCCCAGCTCCCCACACCTTCCTTTGAAGTAGCTGTAGAGAGCAATAATGTCTCCCCTGAGCCTCCTCTTCTCCAGACTAAACAACCCCATTTCCCTCAGCCACTCCTCATATCCTATTCCTATGACTTTTTAGCAGACAACATTTTCTTTGGGACCAAGGGTCATGTAGGCAGATTCTTATCATCTTTACATTACCAATTCATAACAAAAACAAAAAAGAAACAGACAAACAAACCACAACAACAACAAAACATAGCAGTGTGAGCATGGAATAACTGTCCAACTTGTTTCACTTCTGGGAAATGGTCCTTGCTTCCTTGGTTTGGGACTCTGGCAGTTCCCTTTTTAGTTGTCATATGCAGGTTTTGGCTGGGGCAGAGGTAATATTCTTTGTAGTCTCACACAACAGTGTGGTTTGGATTTTTCATGGAAATAGTGGTGGTAACACAACAATGTTTTAAGCTGTTGTAAAACAGTGATTATACAGAACCAAGGCCTTTTTTTTTTTTTTTTTTTTTTTTTGCTTCTTATGATGCCCTGCCTTTGAGGAGGCTGGGGGTGAACAAGAAGCTGTGACAGGACACAGCTAGGACAGATGACTGAGACTGACCTCCATAACATATGGTGGCATGCTCAGCAATAAAAGCTTGGGTAAAAGGGTAGGGGGAGAAGGGGAGGAGGAGGATGTTGTGAGTGATAGCATTTGTATTCATGAGAAACCATTACGCATGATGAGCCCTGCTTCCTTGGAAACAGCTGAACACCTTCCTGCTGATGGGAAGTTGCAAATGAATTTCTTGTTTTGCTTTGCTTGTGTGCACTGCTTTTGCTTTACCTGTCTTTATCTTAACCCATGAGTTATCACACTTTTACCTTTCTGATTGTCTCCCATGTCCCACCTGGGGAGACCAATTAAGCGGCTGTGTGGTGCCTAGATGTCTGCCAGGGCTAAAACACAGCATTAGCTCAGTTATAGCTATACAAACATTTGCTATTGCAATATGGGTATGCTGAATGGGGTACATTTCCCTTTTAACTAAACTCATCATCTGAGGGTTTATAGACAACAGGCACACAGCAAATATGATTATTCTGACCTACTTCAGATATCTATTTTAAGAGTGAATAGGTCCTTAAAATTTATCTTTGAAAGAGAGCCTAGGATTGCTCTCTCAAATGAAAATGCCTAAAATGAGATTCCCATCCACTTTTGCTTACTTTTTGGTGATAAGGCAGATCTAAGAAGTATATAAAGAAGAATAAAAAATATAGATAGGACACCTTGGATGCTCCTTAGTCTCATGGTAGTCTTGATGGACAAAGTAGCTATCCTTACAGGTAAGGGATTTATTTCAGGTCTGTAGTCTATTTTGAGATGGCCTGACTCATAGCTCCATTTTTTTCTTCAACATCAGTACATTTTATACAAATTATTAGTGTTTTGATCACGTTTTTTAAACCTTTTTTCTCATACACCAGCTTTCACAAATACAACATGACCAATTCTCAGACTGCTTCCAGCCATAATCTAAAAAGGTTGAGAAGTTGTCCCTCTGTACAGCCATTCATGACTACTTCAGAGGACCTCATGAACTGAGAGAAGAAAAGGCACTTTAAATAAATAAATAAATAAATAAATAAATAAATAAATAAATAAATAAATAAATCTTAGAACTGAATTACTAACTGGATAAACCTTGTACCTCCAGTGACTTTGGGGGAAGTTCTACTGGTTTGCATTTATAGCTGATTAGGTCTTCTACTGGTAAAATTCATGTTCCTCTTCTGTATATAGCATATTTATAAGAAAGGTAAGATTTTTTTTTTCTTCTTTTTAGAAAGAAAAATATATATTTACTTTCAGCATAGACATAACATTTTTTAAGACTGTTTAAAAGGAAAGTAATATATCCTAAATCAGCTTCCTAATCAGAAACTTTGCCAGTTCTATGTGGTTACAGATACCATGATTCTGGAGAAATTTAATAGTTATAGTTTTATCTTCTCCTAATATATATATATATATATATATATATATATATATATATATGTATATATTATATATATGTATATTATATGTATATGTAAATATATATATATATAATATATATATATTTATATAAGATGCAATTAAGAAGTGGAATTTTGCAAAAGTTGTTCAGGCAATGTAGAGACTTCATGGTTCACTTACTAATACCAGACCCAAAATCCATTTAATCCATTTTCTGAAACTCTGTTTTAATGAAAGACTGGTGTTTCTTTTTATATTTAGTACATGCCAGATTATGAAATGTTAGTTAAAATATAACCCTCATTCTATATTCCAGGCTTATAGGTTTCCAGGATTTAGCAGAATTGGTAAAACTATAACACTGTAACAGTACCTCCTTGAGTTGCCTATATAAAATTAATACAATTACATTAGCAAATCCAATACTAAGAACATGATTGAGTATATGAAAATATATATTATGAACATTACAAAAAATGCTGCATTAAGTGTACTTAGAATGATGCTGAGGTCATTGGAATCAAAGGAACTTCAACACATGCTTAAAATTGAGCATGTTTAAAATTGAGCTTCAGGTTTACTTCAGAAGAGAAGCTGAAAAAGATAAAAATATAATATAAAAAATATAATATAATATAATATAAAAAAAAGATATAAATATATAATGACAACAGACTCTACTGCCAATTTGAATCTATAACATAGAAAACACAAATTTGATTCCTACTAAGATCATATATGTGAAATGACACCAGTGGCCAAAAAAGTTTGGTTTTTTGTTTGTTTTAAAGCATGAAAAAGCATCCAGCAGAACATATGTATCTCCAGACATTATGCAGAGTAAAAGATACTGCTTCTTCACAGCCAAAGGAACTTTGATCATAATGATCTTGTTCAGTAACAACATTAAATTCCTATGTCATTCTCATTCCTACAGGCAAAGTGTCACACAAGTTGACCTGTATTAGGTACTGAACATTGTTATTTTCTACAGAACATTGCTCATGGCTAGGCATTGTCCCTTTACCTTTTATAAATTTATGTTTGTACTTTGCTGGTGATTAAACTTTTGAAATATATCTGATGACTACCAGGTGCTACTTTCCTGTAATTCCTGTATTTCCATTTGTAAACAGATCATTGAGCAATTCCACAAGGTATGGGTATTGAAGTACTGAAATTATTAAGCATGGACCAGAGCTGTTGCCATTTCAGCACCTTCAAGCAAAACATGGAAGCTTACAAGAAAGGTTGCTGAGGTCTGAACAGATGTAGGCATGGAATTTTATTGCCTGATATTAGGCAATGCATCTATGTATTTTTCATAAAGCTTTAGAGAATTTCTGTGCTGGTAACATAAAATTATTAGTTATTTGATTAAAGTAAGTCCATTAAAGCCAAGTTATCATTAATGTTGGAGCTGAATCTGGTGAGGCATGTCAAGGGCAACTAGGCTTCCTAACACATAAAGTACTTCTTTAAGTACAACAAAAGGATGACATGGGAAAATGTGTGTCTGCTGCTGAGTGGGGCAGGGGCCCTGGTGACAAAGGATGTGTAAAAGGCTGAGGATGCAGCTTATTCTTTGAAACCTTTCAAAATGCTTCGGTATGGCAACTTGGATGCCTTCTTCACCACAGTCTTTACTAGTAAGAGTATCCTTTGGAAATCCAGTACCCCAGAGGCAAAGGAGGAAATCTGGAGCAATAAAGGCTTACAGATTGGTTTAGATACAATTTAATTCCATGGTCTAAGTCACCTGATAAATCTAGCCCTTATTTTAAACCATATGTATCACAAAATAGTAGAGGCCTTTAAAAGCAATCTACCAGAAACAAACTTTAATAGTCAGTGATCCTAATATTTTAAATTGTTTCTGTAGAGCAATCCTATTATGATTGACATGATAAAGGTCCTAGGTTTTAATTTAGCAGAGCAACTTTCTCACAACAAATATGCAAGTTGTAATTAATTAACTTGCTACTATCTTTATGTCAAAACATTGAACATGCTTTGGCATGTGTCTTCACTAAAACCTTTCAAGGCTCACAGATACCATGGACTTTTAAAAACAAATTTAACTATACATTCTACAAAAATGGCTATAGTAAGATTCTTGGCTACTTAGAACACATCTTTAAACAAATTAACTTAATTATAAACCAAAAATAAAATATCTGCCTTGTACCTTGAGTTGGTGGGGAAAAATGGTTTCTATGGCATCAAAAAATCCAAACACCACAGTTAAATCAATCTCATTTCAAATTTTAATAGTGGATTATTCATTGAAGAAGTTGATTGCTAACACAAAACAATTTTATAAATAACTGCCAGATTTTTTTTTTTTTCAAATTCACAGTTTTAAACATACATTTATCTGATAGCCTAGGAATATTGATCGTACATTAGTTACAATCTATCTTGGATCCTCTTGGCTGAGATAAGCTACAGCACTGGAGACCTAATTATCCTCACTGTTTAACTGTTCTCCTGCTTCTTGTCCCTCTTTTATGTTGCCCTAGGTAGCTCTGCCCAAGACATACTTGCTACAGCAATGTGGGATGAACCTGTCAATGTCATCTGAACTGGTGGCTCTCAATCAGACTCTGGTTCTTTTTTTCCTATTTAGCAATGGGCTCAATAACTAGGCCTCTAATTGAGAAGAAATTGAGCTTCTGGTTGCTGTGATGAATAATATGTCGAAGGCAATTTGAGATAATATATGCCCATTTATCAAAGTTTATGATAATCATCAGAACTGTCTGGACCTAGGAACAGTAAACATTCTGCTGCAGTTCTAATATGCTGTCAGGACAGAGTTATCTTTCTAACCTATAGGAAATTTCAGAAATTTCAACATTAATTCTAGCTAAACTTCTAAGAACTCTTCATTTTTTTTTTAATTAAAATATTATAAAGAGATTTAAAAAAAAAGAAAAAAGAAGAAGAAGAAGAAGAAGAAGAAGAAGAAGAAAAATTAAAAAAAAAAAAAAAACAACAAACTGTGACATTGTTATTTTACTAACATATCATTCTCTCAATTTCTATTATTTCTCTACGTTTATTCATGCACATAGGCATGGCATCTTTGTTATTGCTGAAGTGTATAAAATTGAAATTAATGTAGCTGTGATTAATTTTGTCTTCCACTTTCATGTTACACTAATTGGCAAACCTGGTAGCTGGACACTCTGCAGTGGGTTTCTCTCAGAGATGATCTGTACTTCTGTTTCAATAATTTCTTGAACTTTGGATATTTCCACCATTTACCCAGGCCTCCTTCCTGTTACTAAAATCCATAATCTGTGTGTTATTTCACTGCTTTCTGAATTCTGCAGGTTATGTCTCTATATTTGTGTAGTAATATATGCCTTTCCTATCCAAACAAACAGCTAAAACTTCTGTTTATATTTCTTTCAACTCCCATCAAACTACCTTTTTGTACCACAGTTTAATTTGATTTGAGAATTGCAATCTTTTCCTACTTATATCCATCCAGAATTCTGTTCATTTCCAGTAATATTATTTTGGCAGTATCATCTCTTTTTGTATCCCTTTCCTGCTCCACATTTTTTTTTGTTACATCAAGCATGAAATACTTGTCTTTACTTTCAAAGTTCTGCTCCATTTATCCTCACTTGATCATCATTTCTCATTTAAAATCTCACACCCTCCCATCAGCAATCCATTTTGTCAGCTTCCCTTCCCTATTAGTTCAATTTTCACATAGTGCCTTTCTGACTATCTGGGAGGAGCTTCCAATAAAATATTCAAAATTAACTCTTTGACACTCTTCATCTTTGTGATCTCTGTTTAAAAAACTGCTTATGCAGATGACCAAATGACCCCCTTTTCTTGCACTTCTCTCCCTCCCCATTTCCATTTTTCTTTTGTATTTCATCTTACAAATTACAGGGTCTGTGCTTTGGAAGATGGATTGTTAGCCAATGCTGTGTTTTTAAAACACCTATCACATCAGAGTCTTAACACTCCCCAGGCAAGATCTGAACAATCACCCAGCTCCTAACATATATCCAAAGTAAAAGAAAAGAACAGACACAAATCTCTATTCTGCCTAATCTGTTTAGAGTCTGGGAGGCCACAGACATTGTTGCTGTCCCTAGAAATCTTGCCAAAATCTCAGAAACTGCTCCTACATATGGGCAGATCTGGTATCCTGGTTGAAATAAGGATTTAAATGGGTATTTTACAGTTAAAACCTCTTGGGGACTACAAAACAGTACATTTGTGCTTGAGAGACTTGAGATATTCCAGACTGGAGTGGAAAGTTTGCATTATTTTCTCTCAGCTGGAGTCTAGACACTGTGTAATTGGACTTAAACTCCAAAAGAGTATTAAACTACTAAATAATTAGAGTGAGAGTAACGGTACCTTTTACACCTGTTAAAACAGGAATGTTAGATGTGAAAAATGCCACTTCCCAGAAAGACAGATATTTCTCTAAGGCTGTTGGTCCATGGTCTCTGCAGTCCTACGTGACCTGTACTAAAACTAGTATAATTGTCCAATGTCTTGACAGCCATGGGAAGACATTCAAAGTGCATGGTAAGGCCTACGTGCTCTGATAGTTTTCTAATCCAGAATCCTAAACATATGAACTGGTTTAAGAGACTGGGCCTATTTTCATACAGGTAAATGCATCAATTCCCTGTGCCTCTTTTAAGTTCTGATGTCTTCCACTCCTCATTCCCATCTGTAATCCCTGTATCCTAGCTATTCTGGAACAAATTGCCAGATGGCAGCTTCTAAAGAAAGAATCTACACCCTAATTTCTGTATCTTCTGAGCAAATTCATTCTCAATTATCTTGACTGTTCTTATGTGGGCTCTTTGACTTTGTGTATGCAATTAAAGCATACTTATACTCGAAGAAACAGTCTGTAAAAATGTATAATTGGATTCTCTGTGTGTTTCCTCTTAGACTCTGTCTTAAATGTACTCAGTTGACAAGTTAAAAAAAAAAACAAAAAACTTTTCTGACAGTCAACCTTGCAAATTTGTCTTGAGATATGCAAGTCAAATCCTGATATTATTAAAATTCTACAAATAGAGCTTTGCTAATAATTTCTTTACTATTTGTGAGTACAAAAAAAAAGGGGGGGAGAGGGGGAGAGATGCTAGTTCACATCTTTATAAGCACTATAGGCCTATAAAGTGGTGCAAAGAAAAATAAAACGGTAAATATCCAACGCAGTATAATACACATATCTCTACATAAGTGAGCGTAAATCACACTAATTACATAAAGAAATGCAATATTTAAATGTAAAAGAGTTGTCATTTTAAACACACCGTTTCAGATAAAACACAGACATTTTTTCATGTTTACTATGAAATTAATGGGTTTTATGCTTTGTAACACCACCTCACCTAAGTAATAAATTACCCTGTGATATTACAGAAAATCCTTTTTTTTTTTTTCTCTTCTCCCAGGAATTATTTGAAAAAAAAAATAAATATGTGTACAGGCAAAGAATAATAGCAAAAATAATAGTAAAAAATATTACAATACTACAAAATATTGTATACCGCATTTATATAACATAGCAAAAAAGGGAGACGGAGAAAGAGACTGTATTTCAGCTCCAGTTTTTAACTTCTTGCTATGTTTTACAGTGCCAGATGCTGCTGGCAAACCCCAAGTTATCATCCATCCTCAGTCCTCAGTACAGCTGGGCCTGAACCAACCACAAGCACAACTTGAAACAGCACAAGGGCTGTGCTGCCTCGGTAGTTTCCCGTAGGGACATCCCTGCCTGCTAATGACTGGATGGTGCTCTGTGTATTCCAGTCCATCCTTCTTACTGTGTTTGATCCTGGCATGTTCCTGACATGCCCCACACCAAGGAGTGGGGTAACAGATTGGCTGTAAGGGCATTTGTCCAACAGAATTTTCTTTTGTTTAACAAGGAGTCCCCCGAGCTCTTTCTATTCTGCTTTATTTCAGGTCTGTGCTACATTGCTTAAGAAATGAATTGTTTAATGAACATTTCCATTAAGAAAAATATATATTTTTTTCTTTTCACTAAGGTGTTTATTGTTTCAATATGTTCCTTCTTCACTTAATATATGAGTAGACAAATGAGCTAATGCAGAACATATCTGTTTTCAGTGTCCCTGCATTATTTGGAAATAGAAACTAACTTTATCTTTCCTTTCATCTATAGTCTCCTCTGTCCTTTTTTGGTGATTTATTGTGCTATATGAACTATGAATTAATACTTCAGTTCCTTCTGCATTTGTTACTATTCTTCCCACTGGGGTCAACTGTCAGATGAGATTTTCAGTAAGGTTTTTGTTTTTAATAAACTCTTGTATTGCTAGCACTGATAGAGTTCTTTGAGGGGAATTTTATACATTAAGAAATTGTTATTTTTTTTCTTGCTATGTTGTTATCTATTGCACTGTCTTTTTATTAAATGCATTTTATTAACTTCTATACCATGAATAAACTTTTCTGAGAGTTGTTTTTTCTAGTGGGCGTGAAGTATAGTTATTTTAAATTCCCACTTTAACTTGTTCATTTAAATGTTAATCCTCTGAAATGTTGATTGCAAAAACATATTTTTCTTTCCTGTTGTCCAGAAAAGTGAATTTAAACTATATTTGTTTACTATTTCATGGTTTAACACCCACATTTACATAGTACTTGCTTTGATTTCACATACTCTGTCATCGCCAATATGAACTGGATTGGCAGCACTTGTTAATGCCAGAAGCCATCTTTTCTTCTCATTCATCACCTCTTCTCCTTTGTCCCCTAGAATGAACTAAAACACACTTTTTTTTTTTTTTTTTTTTGATAAAAACTAGACTATGTTGAAATCGCTCATAAAATTATTGCTAATTTAAGTGGAGACAGAATTTTATCTTTGTTTCTTGTCATCCTACTTTTATCTTATTGTTCCAAAAAGGCATAATTCAGAGTCAGCAGATATCAATGTAAAGATTCCCGCTGACATCATTTGCCTCACAAAGTTCAATACTGTTTCATGAATGTCATTTAATATTTTCTTTAGATGTTATCCTAGGAAATGTGTGGAAGAGACAACCTATCCTTATGTATATGCACCGAAGTTTTCATCCTAAACCTGAGGTTATGGGATTACTTGAGTTTAAAATATGAGTTGATGGTAAGTGAAACACAATCATATGCACAAGAATCTGGTAGCTGCTGAACAACATAAACCACCTTGATTTTCAGGGGAAGAAGAAAATGATGCTGTACTCTATTGAAAGGACAATCATGATTTTTTTTTTAAATAGAAGTAATCTAAGTATCCATACTGGATTTGGACAGACAATTGAAAATTAACACTCTATCTCTTACAAAAGCATTGTGGGGCTTTTAACAAACAAAAGGTGTTACAAGTTGGCTTTTATGTGTTTTCTGAAAACAAAGACAGTGATTTTGTATAGTAGAAATCTTAACATAGAGCATGTATTTAAAAATATATTCAGCTTTCATTTCTAGAGAGCTGGGATTAAGAAGGGGCTGTTTCTCTTCTGGATTTGTTGAGGATTATTTCTGCTTGCAGGTACACCACTGAAATTAAATCTAGATGAATTTTGAACTATCTTTTAACTAATATTACATGATCAGATTGGTGTTACTAACACTCCAACTGACATGCATTTGTGGTTCTTTAGTTCTTTTCCAGTGTTTTTCATAATCAATATAATAATTTAATTCCCAAGTGGTTCAACCCACTTGATCTTCAATAGAAATTCCATTCCTTCTCCCTAGCGAAACAGTATTTTCTTGAGGCCTCAGGAAAATTTCCACCTCCTTCCACTTTCAAGCCCCTGGAAGCTTTGTGCCCACAAGGATTTCCTATGGAAGTAAAATATATTCAAGCATGCAAAAGCTATGAAACCCCTCCTTAACAGGATCCTCTTATGTTTTCATTTTCTCTAAAAATTCTCAAATATGCTGGAAGTGCTGTATCACTAGCATGAAATACAAATGATTGTGGCAAGAACTCCATGAATTTAATGAAATGCAGAATGTTAGGATGAATTCTGAGAAGTGTTTTCATTAATAGAGTCAGATGATTATTCAGTGTTAAGATGGCAGAACAGGTGCATTGTAAAACATAAAATACAGTGGATGACATTTCATCTGTACAATTGACTCAAGCAAAGTTCTCACTTCTATCCATTATGCTACGTGGGAGTTTTAGCTCCATGTTGCAAGAGGTAAATTCTTCACTGGAGACAGAAAAACATACAATTCAACCACTGAACTTTACAGGTGATTTATCAGTTGGTTACACAGGAACTGTCTGTTCAAAAAAGAAGCCTGAGAAGCGCAGATACTCACGTGGAAGTTCTTCAGGAAGTGCATCTGAGAGGTAGTTGGTACAATTTCCTTTCACAGAAACACTTCTCAATGTCTCACAGCTGTTTCAGCACTTGTTTTGATGCAACTTTTCTCCATTTCCTTCTGCTCCTTTGTTCCCCCCCCCCTTTTTTTTTTTTATTTTCCTCTCTTATTTTCATAAAACAGATTACCTGTCTTGCACTAATTCAAAGAAAACTTCCAACAATGTCATAACAGAAAGTCTTAGAAATACTGCCTCACATTCATAGCTGATGTTTTAATTTCAGATTTAAAATGGTGAATCAGGTCTGTTCTGACTGTTTTTGTTTGTTTGTTTGTTTGTTTTAGCTGAAACTTTTTAAAGTGTTCATATACTTACAAAAAAAGAATAATGCTTAATTATGAGTCTATGGCTAAGTTCCTAAAAGTTTCTAAATGTGTCTAATTCCTATATTAGATTCTTCCATTTTTATTAATAGTCTCAAATATGGTTACAGTGGACACAGAAGTTATGCCATGACTGTGTACAAGAATAAAAACATGTTTTTCTTTCTCATCTCTGTTTCTAGTAGATACAATCGAGGAAGACACTTGCATATACTTCATAGATAAATACACAGCATTCCTACTGAATGCAAAAGGATATGCATACTTATGGAAGAATGGACGAAAGTCATGGTAAGATCAAAGTCTGTCTCACCACTTTATTTTATAATATTATTATTAGCAGGTTTTAATGTTTTGGATATGAGCCACCTGACAATATTTGTGATAGTACGTATTTCACAGTGTAATGTAAATGACATGATTTTTTTGTTTCCTTCACCATCTAGAACTCTGGATTTCCAATTTTGTTGACTTTGAACAAGCCAGTGAAAGAATAGGGTTCAGAGAGGGCACAAGAAGTTTCACTGTGTCCCTTTCCAAACAAACAACAACAACAAAAACAGTTTGAAATCAACTTCAAGTGGACTACAACGTCTGAGTTGTTAATATCACCTGCTTCAAACCAGCTCCTCCTGGGCTCTAAACAGACACTTCTTTCTTTTAACCTAATTCTTAGCACCTTATCCAATGCCTTTATTTCTCCATTCCTTTATACTGAAATATTTAAATGTTACAGCTTGGTTTTGAAATTATTTATTTCTTACTGCATTTGGAAACAATATCTTATTCTGAATGCTATTAAAAATACTTAAACAGAAATCATTATTGTTATTTACATTTTTTTTCCATTGTAACAAAACTGATATCTATGGGTTATTAGTTATTTAGTTATTAAAATGTGTTTGCTAGAAAATAATTGACCATTTGAAACTTTTTCCAGATTTTACAATGAGGTCTGCACGTTTTTTTAACTATTCTTAAATTATCTTTTAATATTAATAACTACAGTTTTGCATATCAGTCTTTAATGTAAGATTTTTAAGTATGTGACAGTCTTTGGTGAAGATTAAAGTCTGTCTAGTTATAATAATTCTTTACTGAATATCTATGTTCTTATTAACTGCATATAGCAGTTATTTCATTTTGTTTAGACTGAAGTCTATGAACACTGAGTATAGAGAAAAGCTGCATTACCAAATCGTTAAGATGAGAAGGAAGAACACGCATTTCACAGACTTCAGGGTTAATTAAGGCAAGTAGAATGTAATTATCTACTTTCAATTTGGCCAAGAGAACAATATGAGAAATGTCGTATGATTTTTAATGGCCATTTATGTTCAGAACCTTGTTTTTTTGTCTTATCTGAAAGATGTCATCTCTAGCAATAGGGTTCCCTCTAGCATGATATCTAGGCAGCACTAATACAGGGAAAAATGTCACCTACTGTATCATTTACTACTAATACCTCCTTAAATACTTTAAAGGTTCACAGAGGTCTTCCTTCCATCTGTGTATAGACCAGACTGACCTCATTTAATTTAGGGGTTCTCTTGTGATTACAATTTAAACTTTTTTTTCTGCAGCACTACAGATGATTGCATTATATCTCTCAGCTAGCACTCCGAAATGGAACAGCACTCTAGAAATAAGCCCTTTTCAGGGCAATCTATGGTTTGATTAGCATGGCAGTGCAGGGGCAAGGGGTTGCCAAGAGTACCTCTTTAATAACCTTCTGCAGTAAACACAAATAGCAGAGCTGAAGGGAGAGTAGATCTGTCATTGGTGTTGAGGATTTCCTCTCTTTCATTGAAGAGAGAGGGTGACAAGGCTGTGATGTTATGGGTAACAAATTGAGCTTTGGCTCTATACCCTAAATATTGGCAAGCATACACATTCTGCTGCAAAACATTATATTCTGCACCGTCTTTAAGCCTACTTGAATCTTAGTCAGTCAGTCTGCCTCTCACTATCTGTCTGCTCAATGCTCAATGTCTGATTCAAGTTTTACAGCTAAGCCATATCTTTAGCTGTCTGCTTTCAGTTCTCAATTCCTAAATGAATTTATGCAAATTAAAAAAAAAAAAAAAGTCAAAAAAATCATACATGAAATATTTTCCTACAGCTGCTCAACAACTTTCAGTTGAAATGTTATTTCAATAGGAAGTATCCTTTTAAATAAAAAGTAAAAGAGAAAAAAAAAAAAAAAAGTTCTGAATTACTATTGTGGCAATTTTCATAACATTTTCAATCAAACTTGTTTCTAATGTTTTTTAATTTTTTAATGTTTTCTAATGGTTTTTGTAATTTTTTTAATATTTTCAATAACTTTATCCAAATGGTTATAGAAATGCTTCAACTTGGTCTTTCTCTAAGGGGAAAGGTGTAATCATCCTTTGAATTGCATCAATACAGTTTTTGTCACAAAAATTTAGTGAAATATTTAAAGATGGAATTGACCGTTCTTTTGAATACTGCCCCACATAAAGATGGTCAAAGTCTGTCTACTAAGATTTGTTTCCCTACTTCCTATACTTAATTACCTGTTCTTTTGTTTATAATGTGGACTACATTTTCTCTTGCACTTCCTTCTGAATCTTATCCTTTGTGAACTATCAATGGAGTTATTCTTGCAATAGTACTATTTTGCTTGAGGTTCTAGGCATGGATCTGACAAATCTTTACTCATATTGGTAGTTTTACTCATATATGAATATCTACTGAAGTTAATGCTTTTTTTTTTTGTGACAATAAATCCACATTTTAATTTTTTTTTTTTGACAATAAATCTACATAGGTATTTGTATCTATAAAATGAATCCTATTTTTTTACAGTTATAAACAAACTAGCAACAGGCTTGCATTCTATAGTAATAGTGTTTTTCTGTCAAGCTGCTTTATTGTCCTTTCAGTCCACAAAACTCTAGTGCCATTTCCCAGGAGAAAGCCTTCAGCAAAGTAGAGACACTTCAGAGCACAGCTAGGTACAGAGTACAAGAATTATAAAACTGTCATAAATGTCAGAATGTATTGTAATCAGCAGCATAGTAGCTTTGCCTGGAAACCAGCCATTTATTCTAAGGAGTTCTTTATGGTCTGGTAAATTGCATTAAATATAAACAAAATCATAATGACATTTTCTACAAAATAATATTTAATAATCCAGGACATTGCCAGTTCTTTTTATGTGTTTGTTTGTTCTGAGTTGTTTTTCAGATCCTTTACCTTTGCATCCTTTACCTTTGCATCCTTCATTTTATTCTCAGATTTTTATTTTACCCTACATAGCCAGCACACACTCTTTCCTTCTTTTACACATACACACTTAACATGCACATTCCTCTCTAATACCAGCACTCTGAAATTAATCTCTTAATGCCAGTTTTGCACCAGTGTGACTTCAGTGACCACAGTGGAGTTTCCTCAGGCTTAGATGACTGCATAGAAGATCAGAGTGAAGCCCAGCAACTTTACAATTATTTAACTAGTTTTCTGTTGTATGAAAGCTAAAGCTCCCCAAATAAAGCAACCCTCTCCCCTTCTCCAACATAGAGTAAGAAAGCAAAGACAAACAACAGAAGAAAATCAATGTGTTGAAAAAAGAAAAGGATAAGTCTAAAAGCGAATAATTAAATGGAAGCTGAAGCAGTATAAAGAAATTCTTTATACAGGAATAAAAGAACACACAGAAGGCAAAAAACTACTGTTACAAAGGAGTATTTAATATTTAACTGTTAATCAGCATGATGTCTAATATGCATTACATAGGCAGCTATAAATAGTTAGCCATGTTAACAGAATAATTGTCATTTTGTGACACTGTACTGTTAATCATTCTCCCTGCCTTCTTATTTCCCCCCTACCCACCCCTGCTTCAGTTCAGTCTCAGCTATGTGCTTTAAACTTGCATCCATCTTTTTTTGTTGCTTTTGACACTTTCTGTAGTCAAGTAATGGTGAGCACAGGTAATATATTATTTATTTATTGAGCATTGTGCACACTAGGAGGCAAATTAGTATTCTGTCCCTATCACTCACTGCTAGACACTGCACGCAGATGGAACACATTACCACATTAGACCAGTTAAGAGGCTTTAAATTAGATTTGTGACTTGAAAGTTTGAATAAGAAAACTAATAGAACACAGAATGAAGCAGAGGAAAAATTAGATTAATTATCTACAACATTAGGAGTGAACTGTTGCTGATGCACTGTTGTAAAAGGCTATTTTTGTACTACAAACATGCCTTAATTTTGCCTAGATCAAGATCCTTGAATGATTGTGAAAACACATTTGTTTACAGTTTTTAATATCATGGAGTTCTTTTTTTTAAAATTAAAAGTATATATTTTAAATGTGCTGCATCATTTTCCTCTCAGTTGTTTTGGTTTACTATTCAGAGGAGAGAGAATGAATTGCAAGCAAGACTATAGATGTTAATCATGGAAATACAAATTTGAATCTTAGTGCCGAATTAGAGGAAAAATCAGTAAGAATTTTTTAATATCAAGCTGTTAATTTTGTGTTATCTTACAGTATAAGACAGAATTCTCTCTACTGCAAATGCATCAGTGCAGCTTTTGAACAGGGAACTGTATGAACAATGCAAAAACAGATAATTTTTTACCCTTCCATTTTCCCTCCCACGAATATGAAAGATTATTTCCCATTGTTTCAGGAAAAAAAAAAAAAAGTAAATAAAAATAGCACAGAATAAAACAGCCAACAAAATTGCACATTTACAAGGCTGCTTTATCTTCACCTCAGCAAAGGCTTAGCAGTGGTTCATTTATAAAACCATATCCATGGATTCAGGCAATCCAGGTAAACTGAGACAATTCACCTGAAAATCAGAACAAGTTCAAGATCCTGAATTTTTATGTCATTAGTGTTTCTTTTACTTGTTTATATCTTCTTTACTTGTTTATATCTTCTTTACTTGTTTATATCTTTTTTACTAAGTGAAACTGTTGATACTTAATAAAAACAACATAGGTTGGAACATCAAAAAATGTTCAAACAAATCCTAGATCGTCCCAAATGTATTTCATCAGTTTTGCCCTATTTTTTTTTTTTTTGCCTCTTCCATATTTGTATATGTTTTTTCTTTACATAAGCAGTCTCCATCTATTGTAAACACTTTTTTTTTTTCATTTTATACATCCATTTTCTTTAAAAATACTACAACACTGTCGTGGTTTAACCCGACCGGCAGCTAAACACCACGCAGCCGTTCGCTCACCCTCCCCCCTCCCTCTCTGGGACGGGGGAGAGAAATGGAAAGTGAAGCCCGTGAGTTGAGATAAAGACAGTTTAATAAGACAGGAAAAAAAAAAAAAAAACAAAAATAATAATAACAATAATAATAATGATGATACAATGGGGGTAATACAAAGTAATAATAGTATGTACAAACAAGTGATGCACAATGCAATTGCTCACCACCCGCTGACCGATGCCCAGCCTAACCCCGAGCAGTCCGGCCCCCTCCCCCCGGCTAGCCACCCCTATATATTGTTTAGCATGACGTCAGATGGTATGGAATACCCCTTTGGCTAGTTTGGGTCACCTGTCCTGGGTCTGTCCCCTCCCAGCTCTTACTGCACCCCCCAGCCTGCCCGTTGGCAGGACAGAGCAAAGGCTGAGATGTCCTTGGCTTAGTATAAGCACTGCTCTGCAACAATTAAAGCATCGGGGTGTTATCAGCACTCTTCTCATTCTAAGCCAAAACACAGCATTCCACCAGCTACTAGGAAGAAAATTAATTCTGTGCTAACTGAAACCAGGACATCTATCCACCCCTTATTCCATACCATTTATGTCATGCTCAGGTTACCCTCTTTTCCATACATTCTAATTAGTCACCTATAGTAATCATGGTAGTGATAACATACAGTATAATATACTATTTAACATGGTGCAATTCAGTTCATGGGCTATTCTCACCCAGTATTAAATCTCCTTGAGGTACACACCGGACCTCTCCGTTCTTTTGCATCACCCACCAAGTATATCCAGGTCCCTGAGCGAAAACAATTCCACGAATAGGTTTGCCTTTTCCTGAGGCAGGAGTAGCCCAGACTGTTTTACCCAGCATATTTTTTACATGCACTACAGGAACTTTATCCCCATCTACAGTACGTAACAGGTTTGATTGGGCAGGTCCAGCTCGGTTGGTAGATCCCCTAGTATTGACTAACCAGGTGGCCTTTGCCAAATGCGTATCCCAGTTTTTGAACGTCCCAGCGCCCATTGCTTTCAAGGTAGTCTTTAACAGGCCATTGTATCGTTCAACTTTCCCGGAGGCTGGTGCATGATAGGGGATGTGATACACCCATTCAATACCATGTTCTTTGGCCCAAGTGTCTATAAGGTTGTTTCGGAAGTGAGTCCCATTGTCTGATTCTATTCTTTCTGGGGTGCCATGTCGCCATAGGACTTGCTTTTCAAGGCCCAGGATGGTGTTCCGGGCGGTAGCATGAGGCACAGGATATGTTTCCAGCCATCCGGTGGTTGCTTCCACCATTGTAAGTACGTGGCGCTTGCCATTGCGAGTTTGAGGGAGTGTGATGTAATCAATCTGCCAGGCCTCTCCATATTTATATTTCAGCCATCGTCCTCCATACCAAAGAGGCTTTGACCGTTTGGCTTGCTTGATTGCAGCACATGTTTCACAGTCATGAATAACCTGTGCTATAGCGTCCATGGTCAAGTCCACCCCTCGATCACGAGCCCATCTGTATGTTGCATCTCTACCTTGATGGCCTGAGGTGTCATGGGCCCATCGGGCTATAAATAATTCACCTTTATGCTGCCAATCCAGGTCCACCTGAGCTACTTCAATCTTAGCAGCCTGATCTACCTGCTGGTTGTTTTGATGTTCTTCAGTAGCCCGATTCTTGGGCACATGAGCATCTACGTGGCGTACTTTCACAGCCAGGTTCTCTACCCGAGCAGCAATATCTTGCCACAATGCAGCAGCCCAGATAGGTTTGCCCCTACGCTGCCAGTTGTTTTGCTTCCATTGCTGTAACCATCCCCACAGGGCATTTGCTACCATCCATGAATCGGTGTAGAGATAGAGAACTGGCCATTTTTCTCGTTCAGCAATGTCTAAAGCCAGCTGAATGGCTTTCACTTCTGCAAACTGACTCGATTCACCTTCTCCCTCAGCAGCTTCTGCAACTCGTCGCGTAGGACTCCATACAGCAGCCTTCCATCTCCGATGCTTCCCCACAATACGACAGGACCCATCAGTGAACAGGGCATATTTCTTTTCATTCTCTGGCAACTGGTTGTACAGTGGGGCTTCTTCAGCACGACCCACCTCCTCCTCTGATGATATCCCAAAGTATTTGCCTTCTGGCCAGTCCATGATCACTTCCAATATTCCTGGGCGACTGGGGTTTCCTATTCGAGCCCGCTGAGTAATCAGTGCAACCCACTTGCTCCATGTAGCATCAGTTGCATGATGCGTAGAGGGGACCCTTCCCTTGAACATCCAGCCTAGTACCGGTAATCGGGGTGCTAGGAGGAGCTGCGCTTCAGTACCGACCACCTCCGAAGCAGATCGAACTCCTTCATATGCTGCCAATATCTCCTTTTCAGTTGGAGTATAGCGGGCCTCAGATCCTCTGTATCCCCGACTCCAAAACCCCAGAGGCCGACCTCGAGTTTCCCCAGGTTCTTTCTGCCAGAGGCTCCAGGTGGGGCCGTTCTCCCCGGCTGCAGTGTAGAGCACATTCTTTACATCTGGTCCTGTTCGAACTGGCCCAAGGGCTACTGCATGGACTATTTCCTGCTTGATTTGTTCAAAGGCTTGTCGTTGTTCAGGGCCCCATTCAAACTCATTCTTCTTGCGAGTTACTTGGTAGAGTGGGTTTACAATCAGACTGTCGTGGTTTAACCCGACCGGCAGCTAAACACCACGCAGCCGTTCGCTCACCCTCCCCCCTCCCTCTCTGGGACGGGGGAGAGAAATGGAAAGTGAAGCCCGTGAGTTGAGATAAAGACAGTTTAATAAGACAGGAAAAAAAAAAAAAAAACAAAAATAATAATAACAATAATAATAATGATGATACAATGGGGGTAATACAAAGTAATAATAGTATGTACAAACAAGTGATGCACAATGCAATTGCTCACCACCCGCTGACCGATGCCCAGCCTAACCCCGAGCAGTCCGGCCCCCTCCCCCCGGCTAGCCACCCCTATATATTGTTTAGCATGACGTCAGATGGTATGGAATACCCCTTTGGCTAGTTTGGGTCACCTGTCCTGGGTCTGTCCCCTCCCAGCTCTTACTGCACCCCCCAGCCTGCCCGTTGGCAGGACAGAGCAAAGGCTGAGATGTCCTTGGCTTAGTATAAGCACTGCTCTGCAACAATTAAAGCATCGGGGTGTTATCAGCACTCTTCTCATTCTAAGCCAAAACACAGCATTCCACCAGCTACTAGGAAGAAAATTAATTCTGTGCTAACTGAAACCAGGACAAACACAAAGAAGTAGAAAGATCTCCTTTTTAATTCCAGTATTTTTAGTTAAACAGATCTTTTGTAAAGAATAAATATATTTTTACAACTTCTGACAAAATATCTTAAACACCTTTAAATCATACATACATATGTATGACATATACATATATATATATATATATATGACATATGTATGACATATACAGTGTAACTGTGAATATATAAACAAATAAAGAAATTTTCTCTCATTTTTCTTTATCTGCTACTTCTTCCTCAGAGGGGAAAAAAAAAAAAAGGAAAAAAAAAAAAAAACAAAAACAAAAAACAGTTTCTGATTTTGAAGAAATGAATGACAGGGAATAAAGAAAAAAAAAATTATAATAGCTAAGGAATGCAGGCACTTGTTAAGGGTAACTAAATAAATATCTATGAAGAAAGATGGCTAAAAGAAAAAGGTATCTAGAAATGTATATACATTTGTTCTGATGTATATACATCAGAAAAGATATAAAGATATAGATTGATAAAGATAGAGTGACTTTTACTGATAGCATTATGACTGATACTAAACAGATATACCAAATTTATTTGGCATAATGTAGTAGAAGTATTTAATAAATATTTATGTTGTGCATCAGTGGGGGTGGGGTCTGGGGGAGGACAACAACAAAAAACACAGAACAAAACAAAGGAATAGACATCTGTAATTCATACTGTTAATTGGTTTTATCACAGACGGTATAAAAGATATAATGTAATTAAACATTTATTAACATGTAGAACCAGAATATCCAAAGAATTATGCAGAAATGTCTGCAATCTGTTATTTATTTGTTGGTTAGTTAGTTAGTTAGTTAGTTTATTTATTTATTTATTTATTTTCAAACAGGAACAATGAAAAAGTCACAGAGGATTTAAAAATAGTCAAAATTCTGTACTGGTGTTTTAAGAAGTTATAAAAGAGGAAATTAAAGAACAACTAAGTTGAGATCAGTCACAGTTATCAAAAAGCTTACTTGGATGTAATCAGTAAATAATTAAGAGTCTGTAACATTAACAATTAATGGTAGCTAACAAGGTTTTATGGAAAATAAGCCTTGTTACACAAACTGTTTAGTGTTTTTTATGAGATTACTAGCTTGGTTGATAAAGGTCAGTTTGCTGAATAAAATATTCAAACTTCTGTAGGGCAATTGGCTTCATGTCACATGATTGTCTGGTTTTAAAAATAGATCTATAAGAACACAAGGTATCCATATTTAATGTACATATAATTGTCTCTAGAGCTAGACTGCAATAAGTAACTGTAGACAGGAAATTATTAGTCATTGTGAATGGATGTTCTTGTGATTTCACACAGTAATGTATCTTATCTGAAGGTTATTCACTGCTTATATTGGTTGTTTCGAAAAAAATCTAAATGAAGAATGAATAATATTACTGAAAATACCAGAATTGGCAATAAATAAAGAGGTAATTCAGGTAAATGCATTAAGTTTGGTAGAATTAAGTATATTTTAATAAATTAATTAGTAACAATTCTGAAATGGGTGAAATATTCTGTCAGAATAAAAACAGCATATCACACTATCAGGATCTGGGGTGATCTAACAACTAGATGCATATCTAGGTTGCAGTTTCCACAGATTTCACAAAACTGCAGAGGTCTGCATTCTTCTTTACCTGTGTACTGGAATGTGTGGTTGTTTTATTCCCCTGCTGCTACCAGAAAAAAAACTGGAGGAAAAATGTATTGCAGAGGTCACTGCTGTAAAGTCTGAGAAATGACCAATTGAGAAATGGCCACCTACAGTCTGCCTTCCCTGTTGTACCTGTCTATAGTTAATCTCATCCTCTTAAGGTTTGTCCTCTAGTCCTTATTTCCAGTTTGGTCTCTCCCTTCTTACCTTCCCCTTTCATAGAAGAAACGTCTTCAGAGGTGTTGAAACCTCCATTTTAACTTCACAGGTGAGAAACCCTGAGTCAGTACTGCTCCCCTAGATACCCAATAGAATCTGATTACCCAGATGCCGTTCAGAAGTCAAACAGTCCTCAGTGACTATGGAAGGAGAAAAGAATGACTATTTCTGAGCTGCTATGTGGTATTAATGAAGTTATTAGTTGACTGGTTCTGGTACCTGGAATCTAGAAAATATGTCGACAATTTTAGAAAGGTTTAAAAATAAATAGGGGAATTAGGAAGGCTGAGGAAAATGTCTCATGTGGAGAAGCTGCAAACCCCCTTATATTGAATTTCTTCAAGGACATGACTTCATCACAATCTATAAATGCTTAAATGAGAAACTTTGTGGTATTAGGCATAATAAGTTGAAGTGGTTTAAGAACATAGGTATATTAGACTAGATATAAGTGTCATTTCTGAGAAACCTTAACAGTACAGCTTCCCTAGGAAGCTATTGACTTCTCTATTGCTTTTGGTTTCAAAATTAAACTTAAAAAAGCCCAAAGAGAAATTAGTAACTCAGGTACTGAGTGTGTTTCTTTAGTTTGTATTATACCATGGAAATCAGATTAACTAATTTTAATGGTCTTCTTAGTGTTAAAAATCTTAGCTATTCTCTATATACAGGATTGTTCTCTTTAGAATGCCTGGCAAATTTTAGCTAATGCCTAAAAACATTGAGATGGGCATTTGAGAAAGGAACTAAGCAACCACAAGACATCCTATACGGGATTTCAAAACTCAACTGAAGTTACCTAGAAATACTCTGCTGTTTTGATATGGGTGACAATTTGTTTAAGGAGAAAAAGCCTCCCTAGTTGTAATGGTGTGCCTTTATCTTGGCTGAGCTTAATGTTTATGGGCTTACATCTCATATAAGGCCAAGAGGTACACAAATCAGCTATCTTTGGCAAATGGCTAATACATATGTGCCGTATTTCTAACATTCATAGTAAATCTGGCCAGCTGGCCAATCCAAACTACCTCATTACACATGCTGATTTCAAAATACGAGCTTTTCTGGCTCTGTATTGCACCATATTGGATAATTGTTTGGTGTGGTCTTGATCCGTAATGTGGTATTTCATCCCAGAAACAGTAAGAGCAAGACAAGTTTTTTCCTTGAACTTCTGGTTAAACAGAGATCATATAAACATTGCTACATTACGTGTATAATATAGGTAATTTTCATCACCGTGGTGAAACTTCTTTTTTTTATTGTTCTGTACGATACTGTGTAGGGTTCCTACAAGGTTCCTCAAACAAAAGGAAGAAAAAAAAAAAGTTAAAAACTATGCAAATCAGGGACTGTTTCAAAGTTCTTATGCAGCATGTGTGGAGTCTCACTTTTCCCCTGGGAAGCTGTATCATTGCAAATTAACGGCTTTATTTTTTATCATCAGTGTTAAGAGTTGTTTTGGCCAGCAAGCCTTCTGTCACAAGACTTAGGACTCATGAACTACTATTTCTGTGTTTCATCCACAGCTTTCATAGCAGTGCTTTTGGTCTCATTTAGGATGGACAAATGTGCAGGTCTTATTCATTCTCTAATTTAATATATACTTTGGATAAACCACTCTATCTATGTAGTACATTAACACGTTGTCTTTGAAATGAGAAAAAAATAATAATTTCTGGCTTCACACATAGATCTGGTGCATATACAACACTTCTGAGTTTCAGAAATTATGATGAAAACTGTACCTGAACATTTAACACCAGAATTTTGATCTGCTTTTCTCCATTTTGACAAACACACAGTCTTTTATATTATTGTTGGTATACTACAACAAACAGGTAGAAATATAAATAATGAATGGTTTATTTTGTGCTGACATCTATCAGTGAGCATGCATATTCTATTTTTCAGGTCTATTTCCTTCAAGACATAGAATATTATCATGTCATAGAACTACTTGGGTTGGAAAGGACTTTAAAGATCATCTAGTTCCAACACCTCAGCCATGGACAGGAATGCCACCCACTAGATCATGTTGTCCTGATCTCCAGCCCTCAGATCATCTTTGTGGCCCTCCTCAGCACCCGCTTCTAACAGGTTCTTCTTGGGCTGGGTGGTCCAGACCTGGACACAGTACTCCAGGTGGGGCCACACAACAGCAGAACAGAGCGGCACAATCCCCTCCCTCCACCTGCTCTGTTGATGCATCCCAGGATGTGGTTGGCCTGGGCTGAAAGTGTGAACTGTAGGTTGTACTTGCTGCAAACTTTCTGAGGGTACACTCATTACAACTGTCTATGTCACCTATAAAGATATGAAATAGTACAGGTCCCAGGGCTGACCCCTGAGGAGCATCATTCATCACTGGTCTCCACGTGGACATAGAACCTTTGACTGCAACTCTCTGACTGTGGCCATCCAGCCAATACTTTATCCACTGAATAGTCCACTCTTCAAATCCAACTCTTTCCATTTGGAGATCAGGTTGTCATGTGGGACCATGTCATGTGGGGCCTTATTGAAGTCCAGGTAGATGACATTGGTCAGTTTTCCCTTATCAACAGATGCAGTCACTCCAGAACTAGAACCAATGCAGCCAGTCATAGAACCTGAAACTCATGGGTTGAGATAAGGATAATTTAATTAAAGGGAAAAGAAAGAAGGGAAAAAAACAAACAAACATAAAACAAACAAATAAAAACAAATGAACAAAAACAAAACAAAACAAAACAAACAAACAAAAAAAAAAAACAAGCAAAGGCTGAGTGGAAGCACAGAGAGAAAAGAAATTACTCTCTAATTCCCATCAACAAGTGATGTTCAACCACATCTTGAGAAGCATGGCCTCAATATGCATAGCAGTTTTTTGGGAGGACAGATACCTTCATAATGAGAGTCCCGCCTCTCCCTTCCCCTTTCCCACCTTTTATTGCTGAGTCTGACAACATATGCTATGGAATATCCCTTTGATCGGTTTAAGCCAGCTGCCTTGGTGGTGTCCGCTCCCCATCTCTTTCCTACCCCCAAACTGCTGTCTCCTGGGAGAAGGAGGGGGGAGTGGTGGTAGTCTATTGCTCAGCAATACTGGCACAACATCAAGACTCCCTCCAAAAGTCCCTTCAATGGGGGAGTTATTGTGCTCAAAGAAAAGCATCCTTAAGGAGATGCCATCTCTGTTCAGTTCCTTTATCCCTAAGGACAGTGTTCCAGGGGATCTCACCCGCTAGGTCTTTAAATAGCTTGAATTACACTCTTTGGAAGTTCAGGGTCTTGACTTTGTTCTTTGCCAGGCCCATAATCCTCAAGATCACAAATTCAACCAGGGTGTGGTCACTGCAGCCCAGACTACCTGCAATCTTAACCTCTTTAATGAGCTCTTCCACATTGCAGTGCACCAGGTCCAGTAATGTTTCTCCTCTGGTTCATTTGTCTAATGCCTGGATGAGGAAGTACAATGTACTCCAAGAGTCTTCTGGATTGTGTACAGCCTGCTGTGTAGCTTTTCCAGCAGACATCCAGGTGGTTGAAGTCCCGCATCAGGATGAGAGTGTGTGAGCATGATACTTCTTGTAGTTGAAGCAAGAAGGCCTAATCGATGGGCTTCCCTTGAACAGGCAGCCTGTAGTGGACCCCAACCACAAGGTGTTCTTTACTGGTCCAATTCTTAACTCTCATCCACAAGCTCTCAACTTGTCTATGGCTGTTTCTTAGAGGCATCTCTTCACAATCAAGCCCTCTAACCTAGAAGGCAACACACCCACCCCTCCTTCCCTGCCTATCTCTTCTGAAAAGTTTGTGGTCCTCTATCCCAGTGTTCCGGTTACGTGATCCATCCCACCACATTTCCATGTTAGCAATCAGGTCATATTTTTCTAATTCAGCCATGGTTTCCAGCTCCTTCTGCTTGTTACCATGCAGTGGTGTAGAGGCACTTCAACTGGGCTATTGGTCAAATCAGCTTTTCAGAGGAGCCCTTCCTACTTGCTTTGGGACAGTTCACAAGTATTTTCTTGTTGTTTCCTAAAGTGACAGTGTTCCTAGGTTACCCTCCATCATTCAGATGATGCATCTAGTTTAAAGCCCTACTAATAAGCTCAGCCAGCCTGCTGCCCAGAACACCCTTGCCCCACCTGGTAAGGTGCATCCCATTGGGTGTTACAGATACCTTAAAGGAGGCTGTAGTGAGGTGGGGGTTGGTCTGTTCTCCCACGTGCCTGGTGACAGGACGAGGGGGAATGGGCTTAAGTTGCGCCAGGGGAGTTTTAGGTTGGATCTTAGGAAGAACTTCTTTACTGAAAGGGTTGTTAGGCATTGGAACAGGCTGCCCAGGGAAGTGGTGGAGGCACCATCCGTGGAGGTCTTTAAAAGACATTTAGATGTAGAGCTTAGGGATATGGTTTAGTGGGGACTGTTAGCGTTAGGTCAGAGGTAGGACTCGATGATCTTGAGGTCTCTTCCAACCTAGAAATTCTGTGATTCTGTAACACACTTGGTCTATCAAAAGTACATCCAAGATCATAGAACCTAAAACCTTGAACATGGCGCCAGCCATGCAGCCATCATTCACTTGGTCTGTCTGTTTCCTTCTTTTTGGATCCCAGTAACCAACTGGGAGGATGGAGGAAAACACTACTTGAGCTTCTGATCTCTTTAATATCTTTCTGAGGGAAATAAAGTCCCTTTCTATATTTGGGAGTCTCTTGTTGCAGTCTCATTTGATCCCACATGAAAGAGTAGGAATGGGTGGTAGTCTTCAGGCCCCACCAGTCTTGGTAGCCTCTTCATAAGATCATGAATGTGGGCCCCAGGCAGGTAGCAACAACAACAACAAAAAAGCTATTTTTCATTCTGCTTCTGCTCATAATACTCATCAGATCCTAAATGTATACCACAGTTTACAATCTGGAATTAACCATAAACATACTTTTTTTTTTACCTTTTTTTTTTTTTTTTTTTTCAGGGAGATATGTGACTATAAAAATCAATGTTCAGATATAACCTGAACTGCAAAATATGTATCCTCTTCCAAAGTAAAATCACACCTAAAATTCTACTGACAAGCACTGTTAAATACATGGTACAAACAATAATACACATAATAATGGGAGAAATCTGCACTGAAAAAGGTAGGCCATGATTCACACTTTAAAGGTTCTCTTATTATTGCCCATTATTATAACTTGTTCAAATGTGACATCTAAAAGAAAACTACATAAAACTTAAGGTGTTATCATAGTAATCTAAAAACAACAAAAAAAGAAACACTGAGAAACCATCTCATAAAGGCAATCAAGCAGAGAATACTAGAACTCACTGACAGCAGCCCTTCAAAGAAGGACTTGGGAGTTCTGGTGGACAAAAAGTTTGACATGAACCATTAGAGTGTGCTTGCTACCCAAAAGGCCAGCTGCATCTTGGACTTCATCAAAAGCAGTCTGGCCAGCAGGTAGGTGAAGGGAGGGGATTGTTGGGCATTCAGAAGAGTGTTGCCAGCAGGTCAAGGGAGGTGACCCCACACACACTCAGCCCTGGTGAGACACACCTGGAGTATTTTGTCCAGTTCTGGGTTCCCTGGTACAAGAGGGACGTTGAACTAATAGAGCAAGCCCAGAAGAGGGCTACAAAGATAATTAGGGGACTGAAGTACATGTTGTACAAGGACAGGCTGAGAGAACTGGGCCTGTTTAGCCTGGAAAACAGAAGACTGAGAGGTCATCACATCCATGTTTATAAATATCTGAGGGGAGGGTGTCAAGAGGATGGAGCCAGTCTCTTTTCAGTTGTGCCCAGTGACAAGATGAGTGGCAATGCACACAAACTAAAGCAAAGGAGATTCCAGCTGAATATGATGGGGCACTTCTTTACTTTGAGGGTGAGAAAACACTGGAAGAGGTTGCCCAGAGAGGTTGTGGAGTCTTTTTCTCTGGAGCTATTCAAAACCTACCTGGATGCCTTCCTGTGAAATATGCTCTAGGTGCTCCTGATTGTCACGGGGGTTGGACTAGATGATCTTCAGAGGTCTCTTCCAACTTCAGCCATTCTGTGATTCTGTCATTCTGTGATTGTCCCCCTCTACTCTGCTTTCATGAGGCCCCACTTGGAGTACTGCTTTCAGCTCTGGTGCACCAAGTACAAGAAGGACATGGACCTTATTAGAACAAGTCCAGAAGAGGGCCGCAAAGAAGATCAAGGGGCTGGAGCACGTTTTCTATGAAGACAGAGTTAGAGTTTTTCAGCTTGGAGAAGAGAATGCTCTTGGGAGACCTTATAGAGGCCTTCCAACAACTAAAGAAGGCCTACAGGAAAGCTGGATAGTGAGTCTTTAGCAGGGAGTGCAGTGATAGGACGAGGGGGAATGGCTTTAAACTAAAAGAGAGTAGGTTTACATTAAATAATAAGGAATAAATTCTTCACTGAGAGGGTGATGAGGCACTGGAATGGTCTTCCCGGAGAAGTTGTGGATGCCCTATCCCTGGAAGTGTTGAAGGCCAGGTTGGAAGGAGCTTTGGGCAACCTGGTCTAGTGGGTAGCATTCCTGCCCATGCCAGGGGGGTAGGAACTACATTGCGTGGTCTTTAAAGTCCTTTCTAACCCAAACCATTCTATGATTCAGTCTAAAGTAAGAATTATATGTGACCAAGAATGAATTAAGACTGTCTTGAACAACACTTGGAAAAACATCTGTAACATATCTTTTCTTACAAGAATAATAATCTGAACCTGAAGAAAATCATATCCTGACAGGCAATCCACACAATGGCAGGTTATTTGATATAAGATGATTCAAAGACATACAGCTTTTCTGAGACTTGAAGGTCCACATGATAAACAGGTCAATAAAGAAAATATCTACTGATGTGTTATCTAATTAAAGAAAGTAAAAACTATTTTTTGAGATACTGGACCATATAATGTAACCATATGAAGAAGCATTGAAATTATCCATAACTAATTACATAGGTCAGGCTACCCCTGCAATGGACAACTGTAACAAACCTCACTCAGTTGCAAGCACTGCTTTTCTTCCAAATCATGTATGAAAAGAAGATTGTGCTGATATTCTGCACATGTGGTGTTTTTACCGTGCTGGGCAGCTAAACCCCACAACCGCTCTCTCACTCCCCCTCTTTTTAGATGAGGAGGGGGAGAAGTAAAGCAAAGAACAACTCACAGGTTGAGATAAGGATAATTTAATTAAAGGAAAATAATAATAATAATTAAAGAAAGATTATTATGAACTAAACAATTTAACTAAAGGGAAATAAAAAGGGAAAGGGGAAAAGGGAGGGGGAAAGGGAAAACAAAAAGAATGGAGGAAAACAAACAAATAAAATAACTGAAGGCTATGTGGAAGTGCAGAGGAGAGAAATTACTCTCTACTTCCCACAAATGAGCGATGATTGACCATGTCCTTGAAGCAAGGCCTCAACGCACGTAGCTGGTGTTCGGGAGGAGGACCAACGTTTCCACAACGAGAGCCCACCCCTCCCCTCTTCTTCCTGTTTCCACCTTTTATTGCTGAGTGTGACATCACATGGTATGGAATATCCCTTTGATTGGTTTAGGTCAGCTGCCCTGGTGATGTTTCTCTTCTCACTTTTTGCCCACACCCTAGGAGGATTAGAGAAAGGCCCGATGCTGTGCCACTGCTGCTCAGCAGTAGACACAACACTGGTGTGATAACACTGCTGTTCCAGCTACAAGTGCAGAGTACAGCACTGTATGGGCTGCTTCAGGGAAAGTTAACATTCCAGCCAGACCCAGCACAGCACCATAATGCTAATTATTTAGGTAATGTCATATTATCATAGATTGGAATGACATCTTAGTAACTGTTTTGGAGTTCTGTTGCCTGTGCTTGATATTATCATCTTACCCATCCTTGAGAATTACTGGAGTTACTTGTTACTTTACTTAAAGTTACTGGAGAATGCAGTCAACCTTGTTTGCAATTCACCATTTCAGCACCACTTTGGGGGGGAGGGGGCAATAAACATAATCGTAATTATTATTTTTTTAATGTTAATAGATTTTTATTTTTTCTTTCAGGTGAGAGTCACGAATAAACTTAGATCATTCTGTAGCTTGTCTTCTCTGGGACTGTTTTATTTGCTTTTGCTAAGGTTGTTTTACCAGTTGTACACATTTTAGATATAAATGAAAAAGAATGATTTGATAACTTGGTGATTAGGCACCTCCACAGACTGGGAAGAAGAATTTAGCAGCCACATTCTATTTTTATTAACATACAGTAAAGTTAAATCCAAGGGCCCAATTTAAGTGAGAAATTAAGCTCCAATTCAGTTTATGTTTCAAATTACGTAAAGAGGGGGATTGTAGTTCTGTCTTCCCAGGAGAGTAAATGAATTAACGAGCTAGAAATTAAAAAAGAGTTCCTTCAGTCTCCATGATTTTCTTTTTTTTTTTTATATGTCCTCACTTGACTTGTATTCTTTGCTTCTAAATTGTTTATTTGTTTGATTTTCTTTTGATTTTTTTTTTTACATTTCTTATCTATCTATTTATATATATTTAGTTTTCCAGAAGTCATAAAACTTTGCATGTAGACCCATCCAATTTCTCAATACTTTCCAATCCATCTGAGTTCCTGAACTTCTGAATGTGTATTTGTATAGATAGATAGATGGATAGATGGATGGATAGATAGATAGATAGATAGATAGATAGATAGATAGATAGATAGATAGAATACACACACAGGTATGAATATCAAAGGCCTAGGAAAGATAGTATGTAACTGTAAATTTGTAATTAAGGAACAGTCTTATTATATAATATATATATAATATATAATAATAAAATATAATAATAATATAATATATATATATATTATATTTTTTTAATTCTTTGTTTCTTCACTTTTACTGAGATAGGCCCTAACAGTTCCTTTGCTCTGCTTCCCAACAAAAGTAATAAGAAGTCCATAGTAAGAGGTTATGATCACAGAAGAACCTTTGGACTTTCAAAACGCATGATATGAAAGGCATCCAAGAAGGAATGCAACTGACAGTGATGATGAAAGGGAGGACCCGTGTAATTCAAGGTATGGTGCAATATAGTGGGAAAACAAAAAGAGTATCACATGGTGTTTATATATTGGCTGTATTGTAGAGACATTTGGGGACATAAAGACAGGGAACAGAAAGTTACAGAACTGAAAATATTGAAAATTACCGGGAGGACCAGAAAGAAAAATGAGATTAAACTGCTCATCACAGAATCACAGAATCACAGAATTTCTAGGTTGGAAGAGACCTCAAGATCATCGAGCCCAACCTCTACCTAACGCTAACAATCCCCACTAAACCATATCCCTAAGTTCTACATCTAAACGTCTTTTGAAGACTTCCAGGGATGGTGACTCCACCACTTCCCTGGGCAGCCTGTTCCAATGCCTAACAACCCTTTCAGTGAAGAAGTTCTTCCTAACATCTAACCTAACACTCCCCTGGCGCAACTGTTCATTAATGAACAGGATACCAGTATACGAAATATTGCCTTAAAAACTATAAGAGAATACGAAGTTTTAGAATAGTGCAAAGAGTATTAAGGAAAAATAATAAAACTACCTTTTCTGAAAACTTCAAAAGAGGTGCTAAGTTATAAAGTTGTGTCAAATGTGTGCTAGACTGAATAAAGTATTTTGAAATAGCATTGTACCAGGAAGAGGAAGAACTAGTAGACCTTACCCTTTTAAGATCTTCCTGTTGCTTTTATACTTTGTCCAAGTCCATTTAATTAGTTATGAAAGCATTCATTAACAAGCTTTTTTTTTTTTTTTTTTTTTTTCCAGCTCACAAATGGAAACTTCTGAAACAGTTATGACAAAAATACTATATCTAGCATTAATTTTATTATTATTAATGTAAGTTCTAATAGAATTTTTCTATTCTTTCTTTTATTTCTTTCCCCATCCTTCTTTTTCTGATATAAAAAAAAGTTCTTAACATTCTTTGGAGAATGATATCATGTCGTTATTATAACTATGGGAATCTCTGTTCAACTTTCTCTAGATTGTGGCCCTTATTTTTTAACTTTTTTTTCTGCCTTGTGAAGTGAAATATTAATTATGAAATGGGGATTAGTGGTTCTGTTGTTTCAAAGACAATCAGCTATAGCAGAAAAGACTTTCTTACTGTAGGTAATCTCATACTTTTTTTTCTTTAAGAAACTGGCAATAAAAAAGGATATATTCATATGGCTGAACTTGTCTGTAAATGGCAATATGAGAAATGACAAAATGTCTTTGATAACTTGAAGTAGCAGTGCATGTACAGAGACTGATTTTATACAGGAATCCATTTGCATTACAAACAATGTGAAAAAAAAAAAAAAGAGGATTATTATATATGGTATAGACAGAAGGGCATTGACTTGTGTTACTGAAATAAGTGATCCAATAAAAGAAAAAAAATGTGGAAGTCATTATTTGATATTTACTGTTTGTTTGGTTTTTTTTTGTTTGTTTTTTATGGACATCTGAATTGCAAATAAATGAACATTATATCTGAAATGTTATAAACAGACAACTTTAAAGTAATCTTTAAAGGTAACTTTAAAGGAAAAGTATAATTACTCCTGCACACTCTTGATTGTAAGCTTTATGTTGTGTGCTTCTGGTATGAGTAAGTTCAAAATTGGCTTTTCAAAATTTTTAAAACCAATCATTTCCAGCAATGACAATGACAACCACTACCAAGTAGTCATTTTATTTGGCTGACCAATCATGAAAACAATTTATCAGAATATATTTAAAGAGCTAGTCTATGTGATTCTGATTTAACAAATACTGACACTTGTGTCTAAATCTATTCTTATTTTCATGTATTAAAGGAAGACTTTACCTTAAAAGAGTAGGGTAGATTTCAATTAATCTTACAGTTAAAAACAGGAGTTTTGTTGAATATCAACTCTAAACAAATATGCTCTTGAAAGCAAAAGAAAAAAAAAATATTTTAGTGGTATGAATGTATAGATAGTTTGCTTAACAGAATTAAAAAAAAAAAAAAAGTCTTTTTTTTTTTACTCTTTATTTTAATAAAAAATGTGGTATTGTGATAGATTTCAAGAAGCATAACAAATAAGAAACTAAAACTAGAATTTTAAGACATTAGTCCTTTTATTTATTTATTTATTTCCTTTTTCAGAGTAGAGAATCTAGAAACCAAATCAGCTGTTTATACCCTTACACACCAAGAAAAGCCTAAGTCTCTTCTAAAATTTATTAATTAACTTAGTGGGTTCCAAGATCTCTAGACATGTCTTGCATATTGATCTGATATTTACTTGCTATGGTAAAGAGAAATTGAGAATAAAGTTTGGACTGGGAAGATATTTCTAAGTGATATGTTATTCAGTTCTATAGTTACTGCTTATATAAGACAGTTTTTATGTAGTGCTGCAGATACAGAGTAAACTTTATGAAATATTCCTGAGAAACAAATTCCTGCAAAACACTTATATGAATGGGTAAAAGATAAAAGGTTCTGCATGACTTCATGTCACTCATTGTCATTTTGTTGCTTGGACTGATAGTCACATCAAGTCAGCCATGTTGTGTTTTTCTGTAGAGGAGACCCCCCCAATTTTCACCATATTTTGCAAATGAAATCAAGAGTTAGAATCTTTGAATTAAGGATACATTCAAGATAAAATTCATTGTTCTTCAGCTACAGGAAAAATACTGCATAATTGTGATGTTAGACTTATAGTCTCTACCATCAGCTGTGTAAATCAGATTTTTTAGAACCAAAATGTCACTTTACTCTTCATGAATCAATTGCAGTCCTGAAATAGGTAGGTACATTTCCAGCTGAACTTAATGAGAGCGACAGCCCTGGGCTAGTATTAGGCACATTGGTCAACATTTATTGTAACAGATATAACTGAGATGCCTAAAGCAGAAGTCCAGTTGCTGTGCACTTCCTCAAAAGCTAGGAGCAAGAGAAATGGGAACATCAGCTTTCACAACATTTTGTGATAGTGCATGCACGTTACTGTTGGCAGATAGGCTGGCTAACATATAAATAAGAATGTGAGTGCACACAGCCTGTATGGGAACCAAGCATCAACAAAACTGGAGACAGTTTGCACCAAAAATGATCGTGTTAAGGACTTGACTCAAGCCCAGACAGAGTAGTGCAGCCCCACTGTGAGGTACACAGATGTCATGGTTCCGCTCGAGTGGGCAGCTGAGCTCCACCACAGCCTCTCTCTCACTCCCCCTCCTCAAAGAGGAATGGGGAGAAAATATGATGAAAAGGGCTCAAAGGTTGAGATAAGGATGAGAAGATCACACAGTAATTATTGTAATGGTCAAAACAGACTCAGCATAGGGAGATAGTAAGATTTATTGCTCATTACTGACAAGCTAGAGAAGTGAGAAACAAAGGAAAGAAACCAAAAGCACCTTCCCCCCCCCATCCATCCACCCTCTTCCACCTCCTCCCCCTGAGTGGCGCAGGGGAATGGGGGAATGGGGGTTATGGTCAGTCTACAGTGCTTCTTCTCTGCCGCTCCTTCTCAGTCACTCTTGTCCCCTGTGCTGTGGGGTCCCACCCACAGGATACAGTCCTTGATGAACTGATCTGGTGTGGGCTTCCCACAGGCAGCAGCTCTTCCAGAACTGCTCCAGATATGGGTCCGTACCACGGGGTCCATCCCTCAGGAGAAAACTGCTCCAACCTGGCTCCCCTACGGGCAGCAGCTCCTGCCAGGTCACCTGCTCCTGCGTGGTCTCCTCTCCACGGGCTACAGGTCCGGCCTGGAATCTGCTCCGGCAGGGGTCTTCCACAGGCGGCAGCCTCCATTGGTGCAGTTCCACCTGCTCCACCGTGATCTCCTCCACAGGCTGCAGCGTGGAACCTTGCTCCACCATGGTACTCCATGGGCTGCAGGGGGACATCCTGCTTCACCATGGTCCTCACCACAGGCCGCAGGGGACTTCTGCTCCGGCGCCTGGAGCACCTCTCCCCCTCCTTCTTCACTGACCTTGGCGCCAGCAAGGCTGTTCCTCACTCCTCTCCCAGCTGCTGTGTGGCGCAGCGTTTTTTTTCCCTCTCTTAAATATGCTCTCACAGATGCACAAAACAACATCGCTTATTGGCTCGGCTCTGGAAAACAGCAAGGCCCTTGCCAAACATGGGGCAGCTTCTAGATCCTTCTCAGAGAAGCCACCCCTATGGCCCCCTGCTACCAAAACCTTGCCACATAAACCCACTACAACAGAGCAGTCTGCAACTAGTATAGGGGTGTCAGCTTTTGGGCAGCACCCAAAGGACCAAGGCTTCCATACACAGAGCCAGGGAGCTTACATCTTGAACACTGGATTATTGAATGGGGGGCTGTATTGTTAGGGGTAGGGTGCTAGTGACCTGCAACAGGGGCAAGGAAGCTGTAGCAGGGGGATTAAAACTTTCTGATGTTTAATTATGGAAGAATGTTTAGAAATTTGTAGGTTCTTATTAACATAAGCATCTATCATTCTGGAATAACTGTTGTATTACTGATATTGATCCCAAATGCATAGGTTGCTGATTGCTGGTTAATTACATGTCATTAATAAATCACTGAACTGCTTAGTTCTTAATTTAGTTTAAACTATTTGAACAGAGCAGGTTTTCCCTGCAACACAATTCAGTGCATCTAAAACTTGAATTATCTTCTGGAGCTTCTGTTATAGAGTTTGAATATATAGTTTGAAAATATAGTTATAGAGTTAGTTATAGTTTGAATGTTCTAACTGAGGAGTCTTAAATAAATAAATAAATAGAATACTACCTAGATTATTGCAATTTACACCAGTCTTTCAGAGAATGAAGTTGCAAGTCCTTATTCACATAAGAAAGAATTACAGAATGGTTGAGATTGAAAAGGACCTCCAAAGCTCATCTAGTCCACCCCCCTGCCAAGCAGGATCACCTGAAACACATTGTACAGGATCCAGGCAGGTTTTGAATATCTCCAGAGAAGGAGACTGCACAACCTCTCTGGGCAGCCTGTTCCAGTGCTCTGTCACCCAAACCATAAAGTTCTTCCTCATATGTCGATGAAACCTCCTGTGGTTCATTTTATACCCATTACACCTTCTCCTATCGTTGGTCACCACTGAGAATAGTTTGTTCCCATCCTCTTTACATTGTCCCCTCAGGTATCTGTAGAGGTTCATAAAATGCCCTCTCAATCTCCTCTTCTGTAGCTTACACAGGCCTTTCCTTTCCTTTCCTTTCCTTTCCTTTCCTTTCCTTTCCTTTCCTTTCCTTTCCTTTCCTTTCCTTTCCTTTCCTTTCCTTTCCTTTCCTTTCCTTTCCTTTCCTTTCCTTTCCTTTCTTTCCTTTCCTTTCCCTTTCCTTTCCTTTCCTTTCCTTTCCTTTCCTTTCCTTTCCTTTCCTTTCCTTTCCTTTCCTTTCCTTTCCTTTCCTTTCCTTTCCTTTCCTTTCCTTTCCTTTCCTTTCCTTTCCTTTCCTTTCCTTTCCTTCTTTCTATTATTTTATTTTATTTTATTTTAATTTTATTTTATTTTATTTTATTTTATTTTATTTTATTTTATTTTACTTAACAGGGATGTGGAAGGGCTGCATAATCATGAAGGAGATGTGCTAACTCTTGTTTTTTATTGCAAAGGAAGGACTACAGAGAAGTGTCAATGCAGTTTTATAACAGCAGAGCTAATTACCTGGGCTGAACATATTTCTATTTTACACAGATCAAGAAAAGAAACAGAAGAATTAGGTGGGGAAGGCTATAAAGGCCCAATAAACAAATAATTTCAATTATCTCATACAAATTAAGAAGGTCTGGTCTCAGTTAAAGCATTCAGCCAGGGAGGAAAAAAGGAAAAAGATGTTGTTGGCCCTAAAGAAAGAGAGAAAAAGCAAACAAACAAACAAACAAACAAACAAACAAAAAGTCTGTAATTGTTGAAGGCTGGCGTCATCGCGTCAAATAGCTTTTGTTTCCTTTTGCTAAATCATCACAAGCAAATAGCTTTTGTTTCCTCTACTGATTTTTAGCTTACATTTTTTATGGTGATACATGGAATGTATCAACATAAAATGTGGATGAAATTACACTACAAAACGCTCTATTTTCATTTATTTATTTTATTTATTTATTTATCTATTTTATTTATTTATTACTTTTATTCTGGTTATCAACATCTCATGTAGAAAAACAACAGCCATGTTGCCCCAAGCTCTACCTGTTGTGCAAACAGCCAGCCCTCCTCCCCCTTTGCTGTCACTCCTGCTGAGGCTAACAGAAACCATGTGTCATCCAAGCTCCACTTAAACTCATTGATCCTCCTGAGTAGATCTGCCTGTCTCTGCAAATCTGTTAGCTGATTGTCTCCCACCATAACTAACTGACAATGCTTAATACATTTTCTTACCTGTGCATTCTTAATATTCATATATACTGCATATGCAGTCGACGTTAAGTGCAACTGGTGACATAGCAGATGGATAAAACAAAAAGCGCAGACTACGGAAAAAAAAATAAAATCTTTTTTTGTAGATTTTTTTTCTTCTGCCTTTCAAAATAAGAAATGCATTATTTTCCATTGTTTCCATTCAGAGACCTTTAGTAGCTAAACAAGATAGCAGTTTTAGACACAAATTTCTTCATATTTATTAAATTTTAAAGAAGAAATGTAGCTCACATTATTGCTCACATTTTTCAATAACTATTACATTTCAGTTCTGCCGGAAAGATTCACTTCTGTCTGCCAATCAGTGTCAACAGGCAGTCACATCAATGTAACTGGACATTTATTTCACAAAATTAACTTATATTCTGGTAAACATTATTGACTATGACAAGCAAGGCCATATGATTACTAACTGGGTAACTTCAAACATACGGAAAATCTCATTTCTGATTTCTTTACAAAGTGATTATCTAGGAGAGCAAGCAGTTGTATACTATAAGGTATAATAGTCATTTAAATATATATTTTTAAAATATGCTGCTCTAGTGGTACTTCAATAGGTAATTACACAATACACATTTTAAGAAGTCTCAGATTGCATATCCCCATGGCAGGCATCTACTTCCATGGGGAGCATTTCATAAATGGAATAAATTAATGGGATAAAAGCCAAATTATGACAGAAATGGAAAAAAAACAAGGGAAAAATCGGTGTGAAGGATAATATTCCAGGCTTGACTTGTTCCATTATACTTAGCCATTACAGGGAGGCTCTCAGGTCACTGAATGATTTGTTCTGCAATACCTGTAACTGTGCACAATAAGGTAAGTGAAAGGCAGTATCCATCATAACTTCGAATTGCCTTGCTTTTGTCAGTTTGTGCTGTGCCTTTAACATTATTTAAGTATACTATAGGGAGTATTATTATTAAAGCTGGATTGATACTGAATTACCCAACCTCCCTACAGACCTAAAAGAACTGAAAAAATGCCAGTTTTGTGGTAACTACGCTTAACCAAGTGCTTAATTCTGCCCCTAATTTTGCTGTGTCAATTACTTTGTTTCAAAGGTATCAACTACAATATTAAAGGAAGGGATGCGGTTAAAAAGCTATAAAGAAAATACTGAGCAAAAAAGGTTTTGTTGTTGTTGTTGATTTAATCCCTGTTAATGATTTAATCCCTGTCATTCCTTTTCTGTAAATCAAACTGCCTCAGTGTTTCTTCATAGGAGAGCTGCTAGAGCCCTCCAATAATCTTACTCTAACAGGTCCACATCTTTCTTGGGCTGGGGCCCCAGACCTGGATGCATCATTCCAGGTGGGGCCTCCTCACAACAGCAGAGCAGAGGGGAACAATCACATCCTTCCTTTTTCTGGCAACTTCTCTGTTGATGCAGATCAGGATGAAGTTGGCCTTCTGGGCTGCAAGCACATGCTGCTGGCTCATCTTGAGCCTTTCATCCACCAGAACCCCCAAGTCCATCTCTTCAGGGCTGCTCTCAGTCAGTTCTTCTCCCAGCTCATGCCTGGGATTGTCCTGACCCAGGAGCAGCACCTTGCACTCGTCCTTATTGATCCTCATTAGGTTCACAGGGACCCACTTCTCAAGCTTGTCCAGGTCCCTCTGGATGACATCCCTTCCTTCTGTTATATCAACTGCACCACTCAACTTGGTGTTATCTGCAAACTTTACTTGATCTCACTATGTCATTGATAAAAATATTAAACAACACCAGTCCCAAGACAGACCTTAAGACACATAGCTTGTTACGCTTCAACTTGGTATAAAGCCATTGACCACCACTCTCTGTGTGCAGTCATCAAGCCAATTCTTAATCCACCAAATGGTCCACCCTTGAAGTCCATATGTCTCCAATTTAGGTCATATGGGACTGTGTCAAAGGCCTTACAGAAATACAAATATATTACATCAGTCAGTCTTCCTTGTCAACTGATGCAGTCACTCAATCATAGAAGGACAACAGATTAGTAAGGAATCATTTTCCCTTGGTGAAGCCACGCTGGCTGTCTTTTATCACCTCCTCGTCCTGCATGTGCCTTGGCATTGCTTCCAGGAGGATCTGTTCCATGATCTTCCCAGGCACAGAGGTGAGACTCGCTAGTCTGTAGTTACCGGCTCCTCCTTTCTACTCTTTTAAAAATGGGAGTGATGTTTCCCTTTTTCCAGTCACCCAGGACTTCACCTGACTGTCAGAACTCTTCAAATATGATGGAGAATATGTGTCATATCTTGTTGCATTTAAACTAGACACTTATGTTAAAGGAAAATAATAATAATAATAATAATAATAATAATAATAATAATAGTTAAGTTATTTGGTGGATTTGAGTCATTTGGGTACTAAATTCTGCATCTTGAAAACTTAATTCATATTGTATATAGGGTTTATATGGCAGGGTTTGGTAGCAGCAGGGCTACAGGTGTAGGATCTGTGAGAAGAGTCCAGAATCTGCCCCATGTTAGTTAAGAGCCAGTTCCAACTGGCTCCAGAGAGACCCAACACTGCCCAGAGCCAAGCCAATAAGCGATGTTTTTCATGCCTCTGTGAGAGCAGATTTAGAAAAAGGAAAAACAATGTGCAGCAGCAGTTAGGAGAAATTGAAAAATTGTAGAGACAAACAATCCAGCACACCCCAAGGGCAGTGCAGAAGAAGAGCAGGAGGTGCTCCAAGGAAGCAGCAGCAGTTCTCCTGTGGCCTGTGGAGAGGTCCCTGATGGAGCAGGCTGTCCCCCTGCAGCCCATGGGTCCCACATGGAGCAAATCTCCATGCTGCAGCCCATGGAGAGCCCCACAGGAGCAGGCTCCAGGCCAGAGCTGCAGCCCATGGAGAGGAGTCCACGGTGGACCAGGAAGTCTGACAGTAGATGCAGCACATGAAAGATCCTTGCTGGAGCAGTCCATTCCTGAAGGATGGATTCCATGGTATGGACACATATTGAAGTAGGTCTTGAAATACTGCTGCCTGTGGGAACCCCATGTAGGATCAATTTGGGAAGAACTGCATCCCATGGGAGGGACCCCATGTTAGAGCAGTGCAAGAGAGTGACCATAGAGGAGAAGCATAGATGAGGCATTATTAACTGATCACAATCCCTTTTTGCCATTCCCCTGAGCTGTCTGGGGAGAGAAGGTAGAAGAAGGTGACAGGAGGAAGGTGGTTTTGATTTGCTTTCATTTCTCACTGCTGTGGTTAGTTATCAATAAGTAATAAATTACATTAATCTTTATAGGGAGTGATATCTCTGCGGGGAGGGGGGGGGGGGGGGGGGCGGGTGTGCTGAGTGAGAGGGTTGCATTGTGGTGCTCAGCTGCCCATTAGTGTAAGGGTAAATATAGTTTTGTGGTGGTTTTACCGTGCTGGGCAGCTAAACCCCACAACCGCTCTCTCACTCCCCCTCCCTTAGATAAGGAGGGGGAGAAGTAAAGCAAAGAACAACTCACGGGTTGAGATAAGGATAATTTAATTAAAGGGAAATAATTATAATAATTAAATAAAGACTACCATGAACTAAACAATTTAACTAAGGGGAAATAAAAGGGAAAGGGGAAAAAGGGAGGAAAACAAACAAACAAAATAAATGAAAGCGATATGGAAGTGCAGAGGAAAGAAATTACTGTCTACTTCCCACAAATGAGCGATGATTGACCACGTCCTTGAAGCAAGGCCTCAACGCACGCAGCCGGTGTTCGAGAGGAGGACCGACGTCTTCTCAACGAGAGCCCACCCCTCCCCTCTTCTTCCTGTTTCCACCTTTTATTGCTGAGTGTGACACCACATGGTATGGAATATCCCTTTGATTGGTTTAGGTCAGCTGCCCTAGTGATGTTTCTCTCCTCACTTTTTTGCCCACCCCCTAGGAGGGTTAGAGAAAGGCCCAATGCTGTGCCACTGCTGCTCAGCAGTAGACACAACACTGGTGTGATAACACTGCTGTTCCAGCTACAAGTACAGAGTACGGCACTGAATGGGCTGCTGCCGGGAAAGTTAACATTCCAGCCAGACCCAGTACAACCTCCACCCCTTATTCCATAACATTTGTGTCACACTCAGATCCCCATACTTTAGCATACAAGCATTCTCATCATTATCCCTTGTCCTTTAACAGGACAAGGATTTAACAGGACAGGATTAATAGGCAGATGTATCTTTTCATTCCATAGGTCTTTCTTGGAAAATGTTCATAAGAACTGTTGATGATTAGGTCTTCATCTGCCAAAGTGGCCACTCAAGGCAGGCGGAGTTGGATGTCTGGACACCAGCACCAGCTTAGCTCAAGTCCTTGTTGCACTGCCCGGCTCCTTGCAAAGTTGACCTGTCGTTGATCCTACAGCATCTTCCTACAACATATAACTTAGATTATAGATTGTGTAGGCCCCTTGACCTTGCTCTTTTTAATGGCAAAACCAGCTTTCAGGAGAATTTGGATTATTTTCTTCCCTTTCTCAAAAACTTCTTCTGCTGTGTTGCCCCACACGAGGATGTCGTCAATGTACTGAAGGTGCTCAGGAGCTCCCCCTTGCTCCAGTGCAGACTGGATCAGTCCATGGCAAATGGTAGGGCTGTGTTTCCACCCCTGGGGCAGCCGATTCCAGGTGTATTGGATGCCCCTCCAAGTGAAAGCAAACTGCGGCCTGCATGCTGCTGCTAAAGGGATGGAGAAAAATGCATTAGCAATATCAATTGTGGCATACCACTTGGCTGCCTTTGACTCTAGTTCGTACTGAAGTTCTAGCATGTCTGGCACTGCAGCACTCAGTGGTGGCGTGACTTCATTCAGGCCTCGATAGTCCACTGTTAGCCTCCACTCGCCATTAGACTTTCGTACTGGCCATATAGGACTATTAAAGGGTGAGCGAGTCTTGCTGATTACTCCCTGACTCTCCAGTCGGTGAACCAACTCATGGATGGGAATCAGGGAGTCTCGGTTGGTGCGATATTGCCGTCGGTGCACTGTTGTGGTAGCAATTGGTACCTGTTGTTCTTCAACCTTCAGCAATCCTACAACAGAAGGGTCTTCTGAAAGGCCAGGCAGGGTAGACAGCTGCCTAATCTTCTCTGTGCTCAAAGCAGCTATGCCAAAAGCCCACCGGTATCCTTTTGGATCCTTGAAGTACCCTCTCTTGAGATAGTCTATGCCAAGGATGCACGGAGCCTCTGGGCCAGTCACAATGGGATGCTTTTGCCACTCATTCCCAGTTAGACTCACTTCAGCTTCCAGTACAGATAGTTGTTGGGATCCCCCTGTCACTCCAGAGATACAAGTGAGTTCTGTCCCTTGGTAGCCTGATGGCATTATGGTACATTGTGCGCCAGTGTCCACTAAAGCTTTGTATTCCTGTGGTTCTGATGTTCCAGGCCATCGGATCCACACAGTCCAATAAATCCGGTTATCCCTCTCCTCTACCTGGCCAGAGGCAGGGCCCCTCTAGTCCTGGCTGGAGCGTCTGCCACTTAATTCTTGCAAATGCACAAATTCTGGCAAATGAGAGGTAGAGGTCCCTTCATCGTGGTCAAGAATAACATCAGCTCTTCTACTGCCTCTGGGGTACTGCCCAATAGAAACTGGAGCAGCATTTCTCTTAGGAGCCCCTCTTCTTGCTGCTGTATTTCCTTTCAGTTCACGTACCCGAGCAGCTAGGGTTGAAGTAGGTACACCATCCCATTTCCTCATATCTTCCCCATGGTCACGCAGATAAAACCACAAGGTGCCACGTGGTGTACGTCTTGGGTACTCTCTCTCTTGAGCAGGCGAATGCTGATTCTTAGTGGCTGAAGTATCACTCTGTCTAGATGAGGGGGAATATACTTTCTCCACAAGCTTGTCAAGTCCTTTAGACAATTTCTCCACAGCTGAGACACAGGACTGTAGTGGAGCAGAGAGATTGTCTTCATATTTTTGAAGTTGGCAGGAGACATCATACATTGTTGGTCCCATCCCCTCATCCCAGTGAATTGCTGCCAGGGTACTGGCATGTGCTGCTGGTGCACTCCGCACAAATTTACGCCACATGGATGTTGTGCACTGGACTTCATCGGGGTCTTGAGGTGTCTGGGCATTGTCCAAATCACTATAAATCATCTCCCGCACAGCTAATTCCCGCAGATGTTGGAGACCTTTATCCACAGTGGTCCACTTGCCTATGTGATATACAATATCTTCCTTATGGGGATATCTTTCTTTGATAGCTGCCAGGAGTCGTCTCCAGAGGCTGAGGGCCTGTGCTCCTCTCCCGATTACTTTGTCGATTACCCTTTCTCTAGAGAGGGATCCCAGCTGCTTGGCTTCATTGCCTTCTAATTGTAGGCTACTGGCCCCAGCATCCCAGCATCGGAGCAGCCAAGTGAGGATGTGTTCACCTGGGCGTCGACCATAATCCTTTCGTATTTCTCGCATCTCACTCAGGGATAAGGATCGAGTGATTTCTGATTCCTTTATGATTTCCGTCTCGTCTTCCTGCTGTTTTTGTGATGGCTCTGCTTTAGAGGTGCCTGCCAATTCCCCTTCTCCCTCCTTCTTAGGAGAGCCTTCTTCCCTTACTAAACGAGCTGACCTCCGTTTCCATTGTTTTGACTTGACTATGGGGGCGACTGATACCATAGTTGGTTGGTCCTCTGGGTCAGCCACAGCATGTGTTACTTGGTCATCAGATTCAGAGACTTCTTCCCTCTCCTCAAGTTGCTGGATGATGTTAAACAGTGTTTGATAGGAATAAACCAGGACCCAGCACAATGCTGCAAGCTGTTGTTCTCCGGCATTATCAGGATCAGGACATACAACTCTCAAACACTCTACCAAGTTTTTAGGATTTAGCACTTGCTCAGGGGTGAAGTTCAAAACTATTGGAGGAGACACTCGTGACAGGTATCTGCTAACATCATCCCACACACCGTGCCACTCACCACGAGACTGTTTCGGGACAGATTCCCAAATAAGGTTTCTAAACAATCGACTAATCTTAGAGAGAAAATGAAACCTGTTATTCAGAATTAGAAATAGCAATACATGGGTTACAGATGGATCTTCAAAATACTCCCAAACTGTTGTAATTAGCCCACTGTGAAAGAAGGGAAAGGTACCATTCCTGATATTATTAATAAACTGGTGTCCAGATGAGAAAAGGAAGGCAGTGTAGTTCTGAATATTCTCTGAAAGATAGTTTCCATGGGACCCAAATGATAACAGCGCAGAGCCTGAATTCCAGAGTAAAACCAAGGTCAGTGCTTGGCAGCACAACGAATTAAAAAAAGTGAACACAGATTGTAGCACTTTGTCGGATCGGATATATAGGAGAAAGGAGAATATGACACGAATTGCATGACATATGAACAAAGCCATTATTATTAACAGGGCAAGGAACATGGTTACTAGCAAGCAAGTGTGTTAGTTGTATGCGTTTAATCAATTCTATTGTTATCTCAACCCTTCGAGCCCCACGTTGGGCGCCAAAAAGGACTGTGGTGGTTTTACCGTGCTGGGCAGCTAAACCCCACAACCGCTCTCTCACTCCCCCTCCCTTAGATAAGGAGGGGGAGAAGTAAAGCAAAGAACAACTCACGGGTTGAGATAAGGATAATTTAATTAAAGGGAAATAATTATAATAATTAAATAAAGACTACCATGAACTAAACAATTTAACTAAGGGGAAATAAAAGGGAAAGGGGAAAAAGGGAGGAAAACAAACAAACAAAATAAATGAAAGCGATATGGAAGTGCAGAGGAAAGAAATTACTGTCTACTTCCCACAAATGAGCGATGATTGACCACGTCCTTGAAGCAAGGCCTCAACGCACGCAGCCGGTGTTCGAGAGGAGGACCGACGTCTTCTCAACGAGAGCCCACCCCTCCCCTCTTCTTCCTGTTTCCACCTTTTATTGCTGAGTGTGACACCACATGGTATGGAATATCCCTTTGATTGGTTTAGGTCAGCTGCCCTAGTGATGTTTCTCTCCTCACTTTTTTGCCCACCCCCTAGGAGGGTTAGAGAAAGGCCCAATGCTGTGCCACTGCTGCTCAGCAGTAGACACAACACTGGTGTGATAACACTGCTGTTCCAGCTACAAGTACAGAGTACGGCACTGAATGGGCTGCTGCCGGGAAAGTTAACATTCCAGCCAGACCCAGTACAAGTTTTCAAACTATATATTACAGGAATTGTTGCTAAGAACAAATTAGAGTTTTGTTTATAGGTTAAGTTCATTATTTGGAAAAGTGCATAAGCTACACATGAAAGTCACATAAGTAGTTAATTCAGCAGTGCTGGATTTGGGTAACAGGAAAAACTGAGAATTAACAGTGTGATAATATATATTGGGATTAATAAAACAATGTGTGACTATACGGTAGGATGAGAACACTTAGAAAGTGTTTGGTATGTGGATGAGCTCCCAGAACATGTTTATCTGCAGCCCAACAATATAGTACAGGTGCTATAAGTACTATTGATATGCAGTAGGACACTTTTCTAGGCTAATATATGTGTTCTTCAGTTATTCTGAATTAATACAGTTCTTACTACTATTATTGTGTTGCATGACCATATTTTTACATTTAAACCAGAGAAAATACTAGAAAAGAGTCCAGGAGAGGTTATGTAGCGGTGGGATGTTTCAGCAACAGGAAGACAGCTTTGGTGACCTTTTGTTTCTACAGAAATCAACAGCAGATCTCCCACTGACTTCAGTGGTGCATGATGAGGTTGCTGGTGTGCAGGTGATTCATTGAAGAAGTACTAATATTAGTAAAATCTGTGGTTACATGAATTATAAAGGTTGTTTCATCCATCAAAGTCAATTTTGGTTGATAAACTAAATAAAACTGAAAAGCCTGTAAAAATAGAACCCCTATGAGTGAATATATAAAGAGTAAATTAGCTACTTGTCATTCCTACTTCTGTGACCACTTATTATATACGCCAGTCCTCCTTCAGCAACTACCCCCTTACAACTTCGCCAAGGGAACATGCATGAAAAACATAAACTACAAGCTTGTAGCGGTGGAAATGTAATTTTGGTTTATTCATTGCTCAAGTATGGAAAAATAGATAGCTTGTTTTGATACCACAAAATCAATTCAGCTCTTTTGCTGTGAAAAACTACCAGTTTTTGCTTAGCAAGTACTCATGTATTTGATTTATTGTAAAATGTTTCTATTTCATGGTAAAGTAACTTCTTTTTTTTTTATATGAAGTAGCAAGTTTCCAAATCTAAAAACCACCTTTTTGTTCGTGGTGGTGGTGGTGGTGGGTGGTGTGTGTGTGTGTGAACAGTTGAGGTGAAAACAACAGAAGTCTGTTGTCCCATATTATAACTGAGATATTGTTTCACAAAGATTTCATCTAAAAACTTTCCTCACCTCTTTTATTTTTTTCTTTTTTCCTTTTTTTTTTTTTGGTTTGATTTTTTTTTTTTTCAAACAAGGTTTTCTTTACTTCTTTTTTTATGGAAACTTTTGGAAATATAAACTGTCTTTTGCAACTAGTGTCACTCATTGGCTCACTTATGGTCAGTGGCATGTCCCTTTTGAAGCCAGAGCTGGCCCTTATGGGGCAGCTTCTCAGAGAGGTCACTCCTGCAGTCCCCCCTACTATTAAACTCTTGTCATACAAACCAATTAAGTTATTTTTATATTTCTTACAAATTTGTTAATGTCTGATTCTTACTCTTTGTACAGTTAGTCATTAAAAACATCCATGTATTGCACAGTAGATGTTAAGAAAAGAATAAAGAATTGTATAAAGAATTATAATTTATAGGCATACATCATACCTTTGTGTAAGAGCAGGAGATATGCCCAAGATAAGAACATGAAAAGACTGTGGATTTAGATGCTGGTTATAAAAAGCTTGATATCCATAGTTAACTTAAAACACCTTGAAATTGATGAGATTACTTTCATTTAGGTAATGTTGGCTAGTTTATTAACTGTAATACATTAGTGATATATTACCAGAATTGACTTAGTAGGCACAATAATTGGAAAAACTGTAAAAACTGAGAATAAAGAATCCCCAGAAGCATAACTGAGAGTTGAGAAATAATAGTTTAATTTTAGTGGAATACAGCCCATAATATATAAAACAATAAACAAATTACATATAAAACATGAAAATATAAATATCTGTTCATATTAGGTATAATTTACTTTTTGAATCTGTTACCTTTCTTCAACCAGTATAAAGTAGATTGGATACAAAATAGCTATCAGCCTATATATATATACATATATATATATATGAAAATAATATATTTACACATTACATGTTACTTTATTGTCAGCATTTTTCCTTGACAGTTTTGGATGCTTTCATTATTTACTGGGTGTCTTACAAGCATTAATTAGCTATTATCAAGTCATAATACCTATCGACACTTGTGTTTTTATAACTGTGTAGCTGCAAGATTCTTGCAAGTGTAACTTTCAGGCTTTTCAGTTTTTATGACCTGGTTTCAGAAAAAAATCTGAAATATGTATAATAGCTCCTTCTATTTAAATATTTATGTGATGATTTTTAACAAATAGTCATCTAAAATCCTAAAATATTAACTGACAGTAAAAGAAAATTTTATTTTCAACTATGCATAAATTCTAAGCATAAATGGATGTGTTTTCAAAGTTGTACGTATAAGGTAATTTTTGCTATTTTCTCAGTTAACTCCAACAATCCTGTAACAAAATACTACTTCAAGTCTATCTCAGATCTACATGTTTCTGTATAAAAGCTAAGAAAAAGAAACTGAAACAAATTTTAAAAACTTCTGATCTGACTTTAGAATGAAACTGTTGAAAAAAAAAAAAAGTCAACTTTCCTCATATAATTTTTATGCACTTCTGAAAGCTTCATTGTAAAGAATAATATACTTTGATGAATATTCATTGGCTTTTCTAGATTTTGTAGTCCATCTCTACATTCTTTTCACAAAGTACTGGTGGTTTTTTGTTTGTTTGATCGATTGTCTTTATTATAAACACCATTCATTTAAGTTACAATTGATTTTTGTTCCTGTTTACAGAATTCAGAGAAAACAAGTGAAACATATACACAAATTGTTTGCTGTCCTCTTTCCTTTCTATATATTAGTTAGTATTTTCAAATAAGAAGTTCATAAAAAGGTGCAGAGAGAAGCAAAGGGTGAAGTGTGATGTTGAAGACACAGAGCTCAAAACTATAGAACAGGGCAGTGTGTGTTTGTGTGTGTGTGGGGGGGGGGGAACCTGAAATGTATGCAAGTAGATAAGGAAATACCATATAAATACATAAGGTGGATTCCCTTGGGGATTCCAGGGAAGCTCTGATATCCTTTGTAGGAAATAACAACTAGGTGTCTCTCTGAAGTGCCTGTGCCTGTGCACTAGTGAATGCAGCTTGAGAAACAAGGAGAAAATTAGAGGTATGTGCATGGTTCAAGGATGACTAGCCCATTAGGATCATGGAGATGTGGTGTTGTTATAGTTTAACCCTGCTCACTTAATGGGGAAGAGAATCAAAAAGGTACAAGTATGAGAACTCATGGGTTAAGATAAATCCTTTACTAGGTAAAGCAAAAGCTGTGTGTTCAAGCAAAATAAAACATGGAATTCATTTGCTACTTCCCATCATCAGCCAGGTGTTCAGCCATTTCCAGGAAAGCAGGACTCATCATGTGTAAGTTTCTTAGGAAGACAAATGCCATCACTCCAAACCTCCTGCCCGCACCCCCCCTTCCCTTCCCTTCCCTTCCCTTCCCTTCCCTTCCCTTCCCTTCCCTTCCCTTCCCTTCCCTTCCCTTCCCTTCCCTTCCCTTCCCTTCCCTTCCCTTCCCTTCCCTTCCCTTCCCTTCCCTTCCCTTCCCTTCCCTTCCCTTCCCTTCCCTTCCCTTCCCTTCCCTTCCCTTCCCTTCCCTTCCCTTCCCTTCCCTTCCCTTCCCTTCCCTTCCCTTCCCTTCCCTTCCCTTCCCTTCCCTTCCCTTCCCTTCCCTTCCCTTCCCTTCCCTTCCCTTCCCTTCCCTTCCCTTCCCTTCCCTTCCCTTCCCTTCCCTTCCCTTCCCTTCCCTTCCCTTCCCTTCCCTTCCCTTCCCTTCCCTTCCCTTCCCTCCCCTCCCCTTCCCTTCCCTTCCCTTCCCTTCCCTTCCCTTCCCTTCCCTTCCCTTCCCTTCCCTTCCCTCCCCTTCCCTCCCCTCCCCTCCCCTTCCCTCCCCTCCCCTCCCCTCCCCTTCTCCTTTTCCTTTTTCCTATTTTCTTTTTATTTTATTTTGTTCCATTTCAGCTTCAGAATTTATTTTTGTTTTAGTAACTTTCATTTTATCTATCCTTATATCTCAAGATTACTTTAAAAATGAGCTTTGTATACGTAAGTTGCAAGAAAGCTACCTGGGAATGATGTAGGAAAACACAGTATAGTTCAAGCTGAGCAGATCTAAACCAAATCAACCAAGTTGTCCAGATTTCTGGATTCCTTTTGAAAACAATGATTATCCAGATACAATACTGAAGGTCTAAAAACTAAGACAGAAATGCACATGGAAAGCACAGCATGCCTGCATAAGAAGGTGCACGTGAATTTAAAGATCAACAGATGTATGTTAGCTGAGCAGTAAATTAATTGCATGATTCTATTACAGTGGAATTTTTTAAGTTTTTCTTCATTACCTTCAATAAGAGCAAAAGAAGGCCTCAAGAATGGCTGAGATTGGATTACAAAGAAATTAAATATCAAAAGAATGCAAACAATACTTTAAACTGCAGATAAGCATCAAGACAGGTTGTGTGTATGTTCAGAAGAAATATACATGAGGTTTTAAAAGTTGATCCAAACTCTGCTGTTTGTTGGCAACTTTGCAACAATAGTAGTTCATGACCTTGTGACCAGAAGGGTTAACTGTTTTCAACCCTCCATTGTTGGTCTCTCTGTACGACAGCCTGTTCACTTGCGATTTGTTCAGTGTGACAGTGTGAGTACTTAGTGCTTTGATCCTCCATGCTGCTATAACAAACCTCTGTGACACTGACTGAACTCCAGATGACAGGTTCATTTCAATTGGCCTTGCTGTTCTTTAAAGGCTTTGGTAATATTAGCTTTAACCTCGTATTTCATATTCCTTTTCTAGGTCCTGTTCTGATGGGTGCCTCCATATGAGACATCTTCATTTAAATTTGACTTCCACATTAATTTTTTACCTTATTTCATCAGTATTTCAGATTTTGTAAAGAACAGCTTGCTAATAAAATATTTTCTAGGTAATGTTCTAGGAGGGTGCTTTCAATAGTCGCTATAACCTTCAGATACCCCGTATAAGGTATAAATGGCATGGTTTTGGTGGTAGAGGGAGGAAGTGAGTGGGGCTGTTCTTTGAAAAGAGTTTTACTGGACATAGATGGTTCTAGCTGCCTCCATAATGAAGCCACCACAGACCACAACTGCAAGTATCAGTAGTGTTTGTGGCACATCAGGGAAAGCATAGTTAAGAAAGGGCAAAGCACTGAGGGAAAAAGAAAAAAAAAGAAAGAAAAAAAAAAAGGGGGGGGGGGAAGAAAAAAAAAAAAAGAACAGTAGGAGGTGATCAATGGCAGAGTCAGTCACACCCCAGAGGGCATGCAGCCCATGGACAGCCCACATCAGAAAAGAGAAAATTAATAAGAAGGAAGGAGAGCAGAAACAAAGAGAAAGGAACAAGAACAAGCAGCAGAAAAGAGAAATTACTATACCCTGATCCCAGCCTCCTGCACTGCCTGTCAAAGAGAGTGTATTCTGTATTACTACAAAAAGAGAATAGAATAGGAAGCGGGAAGTAGAGGTGTCAGGAGTGAAGCTGAGAGGGAATAAATATGTTTTATTTATATGTTTGTTTAACCATTTGTCTTTGTTTTTCAATACCTGAATCAGTAATACATAGATAGTTAACTGACAATAAATTAAGTTAAATTCCCCAAGCCAAATATGTTTTAACTGTGACATATCCATATCATAATCTGTATGGTAAGTGATCTGAAGCTTGCTCTTGTTACTTCTTGCATGCATCAAAAAAGCAGACCTAGATATGCAAGGACTCCCTATACCGGACTACCAGGAAAATAAATAAATAAATAAAAGCAATGTTCTTTTTCTGTAAGTTCATTACTATTACTAGCAGTTTTATCACCTTTATCAGAGTAGTTATTTTTCTGAGCTGCAGAGTTCCTAAAGAAAAACAGTACTGATCTTAATAGATATCCTCTGTGCTTATGCTTTGCTTGTTTCAGATTTTTTTTTCTTCCTTTGTGAAGTAAATAAAGTAATGTTCAAAAGGTTTTTTGATTAAAAAAAAAAAAAAGAAAGAAAGAAAAAGAAAAGGAAGAAATGGATTTAATTATTGCATTTGAAACAATAAAACTTACTTTGTAAATATGTCAAGAGTCAATCCACTCTCTCTACCTTTGATACTTTTTGAAACTTGAAAGTATATCAAAATTATATATAAGGAATCAATTCTAATTTAATTTCCTTTGTTCTGTCCCTTGACTGCCTTCTGAGAAAACTGCAATTAAACCTGTGGGTTCAGGAAAAAAGTTCTAGATGTAGAGAAAACCAAGAAATGTTGTTAGCTATTTATTTGAATATATTTGAATGCATCTCAGTGAAAGATAATAACAAATCTCTGGTTTATTTCAAGCAAGGGAAGACAGCAACGTGTGTCTTAGCATTCAATGCTTGGGAAAAAAAAAAAAAAAAAAAAAAAAAAAAAAAGCATATTGTATCTCAGTTTTTCTCCCTACCCACCCTATTTATAGTTCTAAATTAGTCTGTTAACAGTTTGCCAGCCAATATAATGCCAAGAAGGTTGTGCAAGACTGAAGAATCTGTGGATACACATTAAAAAGTTTATCATTGTGGCAACATTTCTCTTGGGTTCTGAGATAGTTTCTAGCTGCCTAAGTGGACTGCACATCACTGTGGTCAAAGACAATAAAGTACCTTCCAAAGGTGGGAGACCAACAACATGCAGAAACAGCAACTGGAACACAGGCAGCTTAAAGAGTTCAGCAGACAGTATGTTCAGGCAACTGAATCTTAGCCTGATGTCTCCTCTATATATAAATGACATATTAGCCCAGGGAAAGAAACCAAACCAGAACTGTATCCTAATAGTAAATACAAGTTGAGTTGTGTTAGGTGGGAGGAAGTGGAACGGTTGAGGTCTACAGAAGTTAAAAGGCTCAGGGACAGATTTACCATTATACATCCATCTGTGGGACAGTTTTCTTCGCTGGGAATGAGACGTAAATGACAATTACACTGTCAAAGATCACAAGCTAATAGCATGCTTGAACTTTTTGGGATTCCTCAATATTATCCTCTTATGGTCCCACACCTCCTTGTGTTACCTTTCTCGGGGGGTCAAGGGTATATTGCAACTTTTGCTACAAATCAGGCTTTTGGTCTGTAGTCCTGTAGTCCTTATGCTCGCTGTAGTCTACTTTGCACTTCTGTCTTTAGCTTGGTGTCTGTGGCTCTGCCGACAACAGTTTTCCAGGGAGCAACCAGCTGTTGCAAGGCACAAATATCTCTCTGTCATATAAGTATGACAGAAGGAAACGTATAAAAAAACAGCATAAACACATGGCTGCTGATTAACACTCATCTAACCACAGAGACTAGCAAAATCTCAAGGTAACTATGTGACTCTGATCCAGATTAGGAGAACTTGTCTTTATATTCCTGTTTCTGACACATTTTATATCATGTATTTTTAAGCCAGAAAGGCTCTTTAGGAAGCAAAACTTTATAAGGAGCTCAAAATCTATATGAACAGTACTGTGAACGGGCATTATAACGCCTCATGATTTTAGTTCCTGAACTCTCAGAAATACTAAAGCTACTGGCAATCATTAGAAGCCCTGAAGAAAATATAGATCATATCAAATACTGAAAGTTCATCTTTCAGACATCCTGTGCTGTGCGTTTGCAGTGTTTAACTTAAATATTACAGATCTCTTAACCGCAAATGCAGACTCTTTCACAATGCAATTCACAATACCTAAAAAAAGTATATGTCTCTCTATTGACTAAATATTAAATTACATATTAAATATTAGACATTGTGAATAACTCCTTTCCTCTCTGACAATAGTATTTTTCATAATTGACAACAATATATTTGAATGTTTTCATGTTTTCAAATGAGTATATCGGTGACACATAATAAGTTAAAACAAAACAAAAAAAAATCAAGAATACATGTATACTCATACAGTTACCTTTTTCTTGGTATGATGGTTAACTTTTGAAACATAACAAAAGGGATTTTGAAGGCTAACGGGCAACATAGCATTATCAGGCAACAAGGCATTATCAACTGTAAGATCTTCCTTTGGAAAACTGCTTTCATGCTTTCCTTTTTCTGCTTTTTCCCTTTTTTAAAACAAAGGAAAGAGGTCGTTTATAGAAGGAGAGAGAAAAAAAAAAAAAAAAGGAAAAAAAGAAAAAAAAAGAAAGAGTACAATAAAAGTACCTACACTACCTACTAATGATCCTGTTAGTGAACAGTAAGGACATTGTTTTTGTCCTAGATGCCATGGTCAAACAGAAATGGAGAAAGTTACATAAGTGTTATGAACTTACTCATGGACTGTTAAAATGATGACCCCTCACAGTCATCACAAAAAAATAAAAATAAAAAAAAAAATTTGCAAGTCATATCACCTCCTAATATTTCACTTATTTGTTTCAGAGAATATGGAAGAGATTGTCTTCTGACATATTAATTCCTGTAATGATAAATATATGATCAATATCTTGGAGAATTTGTGCAGGTTACTTCATTTGATGAAAACTGTTTAGAAATGTCAAGTATTGGATCTGTTGTTATTGCAAGAAAATGACCAAATATGCAGTCTTTGAAAAGGAACAGAAACACTTTTTTTTCTTTTTTAAATGCAGCCCAGATAAAATGGTCTTTGTATGTCTGTGTGGTTTCTTTTTCATATATTTTTTTAAATTCCCTTGGAGTTTAATCCCATCAGTTCTGCACTAAAATTTAGTATGTTTTACAATGCTAAACTTTTATTGCTTTATATTTGTCAATATTACATTTAATTCCCTCTGTGACTACTTATTTACAAATCAAATCTAAATACCTTTTAAGTTTAGGTATATATATGGCCTTCATTCATCATCTTTCATTTTTTTGTCCTCAGAAAATGCAACTAGACTGCAGCTGTTCTTTGTGTCTGTAGATCATTTTTATACATTAAAGTACAAAAATGCATAGCAGGCTTTTAAGCACCAGCCTCTGTAGACCTCACATAACACTTTCTCTGGTTTGACATAGCTTCTTTCACAGGAACTATCTATAGCCACAGTTTTGCTATTTTTCAACCTGTTCTGTATCTCTTCCCATTTGTGCCCTGAATCCTTATTTTGACTTGGAGATTAAGCAGGAATTTGTCATGTAGAATGTTACAAAATGTTTTCTGGAAACCCAAATATATTATGCCATGTGCTGTGCCCTTAGAAACCTTGTTAGTACCCTTTTGTGTAAATTCTTCCCCCCCCAAAAAACATGCAACAAACAAAAACACTGAGAAAATGATTAAAGGCACAATTAATAGCTATTTATTTATGGATAATGAACTAACACATTCTGCCAGAAGTTACCTTGAAAACACTCCAATCTGCATTTACCCTAATTATTCCCACCACCGATAGCAATGACAATAATAATAATAGTAGTAGTAGTAATAGTTAATAATCATCATCATCATCATCATCATCATCATTCACTGCTGCTTATCTACTGTCTTAGAGGGTCTAATCTGTTTGATAACTCCAGAAAAGGCCTTTTTGCAAAGCTTGTCCAATCAAATACACATAAATATATTCAAATGTTTAATTGGCTGTCAACTTAGCAAGTGTCCATAAAACATGGATGCTCCTTAATCAGGAGACAAGAATGAGCTGTTGTTATCCAGTTGCTATTTGAAAACTAAAGCTCTGAGTTAAAGAGAATGCCTTTCTTTTATTATTGTGCCCCAACTCAGAATGAGCAAAGATGGGAGACAGAGCAGATAATGGACTCCATTTATGAATGCAAAAAGCTATTTCTGAGCAGTTATTGCATTGTTTATGCCAGCAAAAAATTACATAACTCTCATTTTCTACACAAATTACATGTTTTCTATGCTTCATTGAACTTTTTACATAGAACATAAATGGAGCTTTTGCAATAGGTGGTACAAAGACTGCTATCAGAGCCAGTCTATGCCTCATTATTAAAGCTGGATGAAGCACTTGGCTTTATTCAGGTTTTCAGCAAAATCAACAGAATACAAAATATGGTTTCTTTCTTTCTTTCTTTCTTTCTTTCTTTCTTTCTTTCTTTCTTTCTTTCTTTCTTTTCTTTCTTTCTTTCTTTCTTTCTTTCTCTTTTATTTTCTTTCTTTTTTTTTTTTTTTTTTCTTTTTCCTTTCTGCTCCTGGTTTCCTGAGTATTTTAATGAAATAAAAATGGAATTTTTCCAACCAAAGCTGTTCTAATTGCTTAAGAAACAGATCAGAGCTTAATGCGATCCATTAAATGTTGCAAGCCTGGGACAGGCAGAGGGCTTCATTTGCTGGCTGCACAGCAGGTCTGCCTAGCCAAGGAAAAGGTCAGGCAGTTACACAAAGCCAAAACACAACACAACAAAACTTGTCAGCTGTATTGCTGTTGTGAACACAGGGAGGTCATGTGAAAGGAACTTCCATTTCCCAACCCAAATGCTACTAAAGTGGTATCCATTCACCTCCACATGATGCTATAGATTAACCTTTCAAAAGCAGCTTTGTGTTTCTGTTTTTTTTTTTTTTTATTATTATTATTATTATGATGATGATGATGATGATTATTATTTTATTTATTTTGTGTGTGTGTGTGTTTTTGTTGTTATTGTTTTTGTTGTTGTTGTTTTTACTTTGTTTTTGGTGTTTGTGTGTGTGTTTGTTTGTTTGTTTGTTTTGGGGGGTAGTAGTGGTGTGTTCCTTTTTTATCTTATTTATTTATTTATTTATTTGTGAGACTGATTGGAGCCTGAAGTTCAAAAGAACTGGTTACCCTATGCTTATAGAACTGAATTTGATGATAGTAGTGAGTTTTCCTCTTGAAAAGCATGTTCAATATATGTATGAGGCTCCACTGAGGCTACATTTGAGTGAAAGGGCATGAATTCTGCACACATAATTACAACAATAGAACTGGAATAATCTTGACTATGCTGCTTCTATTAAATGAGGGTTTTATAACGTTATTGTTACTTTTCATTATAATTACTGTATATAAGTAATAAGTAATTTACATGTAGAGAAGTTCTATGTAAAGAAGCATTTCTACCTGTGACATTGCCCATACATACATGTATAAACAGACTAAATTTTCTGTGTTCCATTGTTTATTTCCCTTTCAAGCAGACAACATAACATTGATTCCAAACCTTTTTTACGACATTTGATTCAGAGTGAATGCATATTTGTCAGTTTGATGAGCCTCTCTCTTTTCCCTTGTCGATTGTTAGACATGAAAATATTGCTATTAGGTCCCATGGCTATTTTTACGATTATTCCCTGAATAACTAATACTTAAAAACTCTTACAACTGAAGCAGTTTGTAAACAAATAGATTTACTGAAGTAGAAACAGAAGATGAATGCTGTAAATTGTGTTCATTACATTTAAATCCTCCTTTTCATGTACTAATCAGAGACATTACTGCCCAACCAGGAGCATGGCCTTAATTCTCTCTCAAGTCAAAAAGCACTTCTCTCTTTCTAATATGAAGATCAAGGAAACTGCATTCTAAAGCACAGAAATAGTCCATTAAAGTTATTTTTTATTACTAGCTTTTCCTTGCTTGGGTGGAGTGGGTTGTGCTATATATGTATCACCTTCAACCCCATTGGTGTCTGTTCCAGAAATATCATTTTGGAATCACTACATTTCATTCACTTGTGGTAAAAAGAACCTAATTATTCTGACAATTTTATCTAAGACTTGCAGATTTTATGTACTGATTATACAAAAAAAAAAAAAAAACTTGGTAAATAATGCTCCAGGAGTACATTTTGTTAACCATCATCTGTAAGGGTCCTTTTGACGCAGAGCTCTGATATTCTTTCAGTGGATGATAAATGCTAAATTTCATTTATTTCAGATATTTCTGTCATAATATATGTACACATAGATAAGTATACATATAATATATATGAGTTTAAACAGTAACTCATACAGCAACTATACAGAATTGTGAGTGCCAGTGAGCCAACTACCAAAACTTTAATTTTCTCTTATTAAACAAGTGATTCCTGTTTTTTTGATTCTCTGTCCTTCTGATCAAATTATGAGTAGCTTTTACCATCAACATGAAAAAAAATCAAGAACTAATACAAAATGAAAGTCAGAATTACTTTTTTAATGGGTTAATACAAAATATCCATTCAAATAATGTGTGAAAATTAAAATAACTCCCCAAGTGGCAAGTTTGGAAAGTCAAACTTTGGAAGACAGCAAATGCTAATAAATGCTTTTAAAGTTTTACCAAATCTGGTGGCACAATGGATGGCTGTTACACCTCCCTGTTCTCAAAACCAGCTAATACTGACGCTGAACATGTATTTCCCAAAGGCACACAGAAGCCCACATAGGTACATACGCAGCAAGTCACACAGAACACATATAGAAACATTCAACTCAGACAGCACAAACAATTGCCTAACCTTGTCCTCTCTGACAGTTCAGGATGGGGGTCCATTAGTCGTAAATAATGTAATTATATACAATGCATATATATGTATATACAGGTAATCTTTCCAGTAACTGGCCTTTAACACTCAGTCCACCATATAGTTGATCCATGAATCCTCTTGTCTCCAGCATAAACACACACATAACAGGTCTCCTCAGTAGCTGGCTTGTACTCCTCTGGTCTCTCCAGTTGTCAGTTTGCAAACCTTCTGTTCTCTCTGGTATCCAGACAAGATTTCTGCCTGCCTTAATACCTGGCTCCCAAGTCTCTTGTAGTACTCATGGGTTACTCTAGCTTGTTATTTACAAGCAGTCAGGAAGACACACCTAGCCATACAATACTCACACACTCCAGTTACTAGCACTTAGACAACATGTCTTATGACACTGTCTTATGACACTGTCTTATGACTGGTCCCTATGACCTGTGTTCCCACACCCGTTACTGGCCCTTAGTCATCCATACACAAATGCACACAGAATAAGGAGACTTTCACCTAGGGGAAAAAAAAACAAAACAAAAAAAAAAAAAAACACGTTAGAAAAGCAAGTATGCTTGGTATGAAGATAGGGCAGCATGAGAAATACCTCAATAATTTTCTCAGACAGGATCTTCTGTGCAGCTATTTTATTCATGATTGCAATGGTGGGCATCCTGCAAATAGGAGTACCCCACAAAAGTATATCATAACCTTATGTTCGCTATTACTTGACTTGATTATTACTTGATTCCTCCCTTGTTTCCTCATTGCCTGAGTACTACAAGTTCAGTAGTACTTCAACTACTCGGTGCTTATTACTACACCATGTACATGTACGTACAATTTTATTTAACCAACCATTAATTTCTTCCTTTTTTTTTTTTCTTTTTTTGACTACAGTACCCATGATTTTTTGTTTTTAATTTTACACTGCTCATCCTGTTTTTCTTAGCTATCCTCCTTATTTTGGGACTGTGGGACCTCCCACTTATCTGCTTGACATACTCCACTCTGCTATGCTACGGTCATGCCTGCACATTTTCCATTGCAAAATCAAATTCTACTACAAAACCACAACTTTGTTTCTCACAGCAGACTGCACTGATCATTCACAGTGCATTACCAGACAAGACAATTCTCCTTTTTCAGGGCCTTTGGTTCTTCCTCTGAGAATCTCATAACAAATCTTATACAATCCCAAGGTGATCTTTCCTGGCATCCCATAATAAGTCCCATACTCCTAGGTAGCAACCATCTTCAGCCAGCAAGGCAAAGCAAAGACTGTCTCCAATTGACTTATCTTGATGGGTCTCACATGACTCCCGTGGGGCTGATGCTGTGGAGCCCTGGAAGGAGTTGAGGAAGGGGCTCATGTCTCTGATTAACTCATTGGTGTTCCTCTGCCAGTCACTGTTTCTCTGTGCTCCTTTGTGTTTGTAGTGATGATCCTTTAATCAAGTAACCTAAAACAAGAAACTAACCATATTCTCCTTTTATTCCAAATGATCTGTAGGATAAAGTTTGCTTTAAATGCAGTGTTTTATTGGTTGTTTGTAGCCACAAGACCATTCTGGAGGAAATTCACATAATTTCAGTCCTTCAGCTTCCTCAGTTTCTCTTGTATTAATGAAGAATGGTAGTGTACCTTGTGTGATGAGGGTTGTGCCAGGGAGTTGTTGAATGAGGGAGTGTCAGGGATGAAGTTGTTCCACAGGAGGTTGAGGTTGGAAATGAGGAGAAATTTCTTCTCGGAAAAAGTAGGCATTGGAAGAGATTGCCCAGGGAGGTGGTGGGATCACTGTCCCTGGGGTGTTTAAGGAAAGGTTGGACCTGGTGCTTAGGGACATGATAGGGTGATATTGGTGGTAGGGGGGGTGGTACAAACAGATGATCTTGAAGGTCTTTTCCAAATGATTCTTGTTATTCTACGATCTTTCCTGTAGTCTTCCTTTCAGTACTGGAAGGCCATTATAAGGTTGTCGCGTTAAGGGGTGTAGCTGATTAACCGTTACAGGCCCGGTTGGATTCAGGGTACTGAACCAGTCGGACATTCACCAACAACATGTTAACTGTCTGGGGATCCAGTCAGACATTCACCAACAATGGATTAATGGTCTGGGGATCCGTTCAGACATTCACCAAAAACTCACTAACCATCTGGGGGTCCATTCAGGCATTCACAAACAACGCATTAACCGTCTGGGGGTCTGGTTGGATTCAGAACATTGAACTATCACGGATAACCACCCTTACCCTAGTTGCACTTATGCAATCAAGTATGGTTTATGACAGCAACAGATAATCAGGTTCTTTTGGATTGCCAGCGATAGTGACTGTCTGCTAAAGCAAGCTAGCATGCATGAAATACACAGGTGTTACAGGTGTTACAGGTGTTACAGGTGCACAGCCAAGAAATAAACGCGTTAAAAAAATGAAAGACTCTAGAGAGATTTATAAGCAAGTATTCAGATCTCGCCCAAAGGCATCCCAATGTGGGGGGGGAAGAGAGGCTCAGCCCATCGACTGATCCCAGGAGTCAGGAGGTCCTAAGGATATTTTATTTCCTCGGGATGGTATCTCCCCTGACAGTGGTATCTTCCCTAACATCCCCTCTCTCTTAGGCCAATTTATATTATTTTCTATCTTTCAGGTGGAGCTTGAGTGACTCTAGTCAAGCATATCTTAGTTATGATTGGTGAAAAGTTCTCCCGTCTCCGTTTAAAGTAATAGGCTCCGAGAAATTCAGGGTGCATGCTCAGTGAGGGGTGGTTGCATCTTGGAGGCGGGTAGCTTTTGGGATGGAGGTGTGTTTTGGTATTATAATGATATTATAATGAGCAAAAAGTACACTAGGGTACAGCATTTGTCAAAACATGACAGGTCTTTGGCTCAGGGTGGCAAAAAGTGCAGCTTTGTGCACAAGAACAATCGAGTCCCCACCTGATTACAGAGCCTAGCCATGGTGTCTCCACTCCACTCTACACTCCGTGCTGTTCCTTAGGGCTAGCACACCAAATTTCCCCAGTGCGATAGCATCTAAGGTTGGGAGCCCAGGGAACGCTCAGGTAATGCAGCTATGCCCTACCCTGAAAGCCTCTTCAATGCTGTACATTTTTCTTAAAAAATGTGTATGTCAGTCTTATTTTCCTAGTTACTTCAGACAATTACACCACAAAGGTCTCCCCTAGGCTGAACAACCCCATTTCTCTCAGCCTGTCTTCATAAGAGCACTGTTCCAGCCCTCTCCTCTGGACCTGTTCTAACAGGTCCACATCTTTTCCCCCTGTACTCAGCTCTGGTGAGGCCGCACCTCGAGTACTGTGTTCAGTTTTGGGCCCCTCGCTACAAGAAGGACATCGAGGTGCTCGAGCGGGTGCAGAGAAGGGCGACGAAGCTGGTGAGGGGCCTGGAGAACAAGTCCTACGAGGAGCGGCTGAGGGAGCTGGGCTTGTTCAGCCTGGAGAAGAGGAGGCTCAGGGGTGACCTTATCGCTCTTTATAGGTACCTCAAGGGAGGCTGTAGCGAGGTGGGGGTTGGCCTGTTCTCCCACGTGCCTGGTGACAGGACGAGGGGGAATGGGCTTAAGTTGAGCCAGGGGAGTTTTAGGTTAGATGTTAGGAAGAACTTCTTTACTGAAAGGGTTGTGAGGCACTGGAACAGGCTGCCCAGGGAAGTGGTGGAGTCACCATCCCTGGAAGTCTTCAAAAGACGTTTAGATGTAGAACTTAGGGAAATGGTTTAGTGGGCACTGTTAGCGTTAGGTCAGAGGTTGGACTCGATGATCTTGAGGTCTCTTCCAACCTAGAAAATTCTGTGATTCTGTGATCTTTCTTGTGCTGATGGCCCTAGACTTGGACACAGTACTCCAAGTGGGGCCTCACAAGAGCAGAGTAGAGGGGGAGAATCACATCTCTTAACTGGTCTTTCTGTTTCTTTCTCTTTAGGGCTGATGAGCATGGCTAGAAGGGAAAAAAAATCAAGGATATTAGGAGGGTCATGTGCAGGAAGAATGAGAAACAAGCCTAGAGCACGGTAGTGAAACTGAGACAACACTGATGGAAGTTGGAAGGCTGTAGGCAAGTCTCCAGTGTAAGAGAAAATCTTCCTAGGACTAGCAAGTCTTGTGCCACACCTGTTTTAACTTCTCTGTTCATAAGGTTAAATGAAACAAAGTGCAAAAACAAGGAACCATCTTCTAAAAATAAAGTGATAGGAAGGGGAGTTGTCATAAACATTTCTTATTTCTCTTCTGTCACTCTGTATTTGAAAGGTATTAATCTGATTTATAGTCTAATGAAATTTGGCTTTTTAATATGAAATTCTTTCTAGTGTTTTTTCTTGCTTTGTGTGCTTTTCTTGCTTGCTTTTTTTTTTTTTTTTGTGTGTGTTGTGTGTTTTTCTTTGTTGTTGTTTTAGTTGTTTGTTTTTGCATGAAAGTACTGTATATGAAAAATACATGGACAATTTCCTTCAAAGACTTAGTTTCATACAAGATTGAATTCCTTGCCAAGGACCAAAGTGAGGATGTGCAGGTAGCAGCAACATGGGTATCTATGTGACAGTTAAAGTGAGAGAACAGAGAGGAAGGCTGCAGGATCATGAATTAAACATTAAGCCACTATAAAATATCAGAGATGAAGACACAATGGGAAGCTGAACTGACCAGATGATCTGAAGATCAAATACAGTCTTTAGAGTTTTGTTTTCTTCCTCGTAATTTGTGGTAGCGGAATTCATGGGTACAGTCACAAGAAATCAGTAACCGTAACAACCTTTACTAAAAGGTAAATATTGTTTGTTTGTTTGTTTGTTTGTTTTTGTTTTTGTTTTTGTTTTAATGAAGCTGACAAAACAAAATTCACAAAATTCACAAAACCTGACTTCTATTTTAATGACATTATGTTCATTTTTATTATAACCTGTTAAAATTATTAGTATTTCAATAGTTTTATATTTTACTTAAGTTTATGCATACTGTATAAAGCCATATTTCCTTTTAATTTGAAAAGGTCTTGACAAATATGGCTGATACATTATTTTATATTTATTGTGACATGTCTATTTATTGCTAGAGAGAGAGATAATTCTATTAAACCAAACTTTTACACATAAATTTAAAAAAAGTTTCTGCTTCATAGCATTCCTCACATATTTTATCCCAGTTTGTAAATAAAATGGATTATGAAACAGAAATGGTGGACTGCAGCAAGAGAAAAGAAAAGGAGTAAGTAGAAATAGATCCTGATTTGAATTACTGCCACCAGAAATAGCATTAGGTTCACTTCAACATTAATATAAATACAATTCAATAAAACTGGGTTAAAAGAAAGAAAAAAATAAGGAAATGCGAGAAAAAAAAAAAAAAGTCATCATCATCTTGCACCTTCAAACTTTTACTATTAATAAAGAAGTAGTAGAAGTAACGAGTGAAGTTTCCTGCTCATTATCTATGTGTGAACTAGATGTCTATGCTCCTATTATAATTACTAGAGACTAAGGGCAGGATTCAGCTACATAAAAATACATATATAGTGCCATCTCGGGTGCCAATACACCTAAATGGAGCTGGCAGGTTAGAGACAAAACTCATGGAAGATCTGCAGCATTCTGAAGATCAGCAGCTAGCATCTGGGCATGATGCCTTGTCCATGTTACATTTTGGTAACTGAAACCTGCCATAGTGACTGCTGTTGTTACAGCTGCAGAGATACTCAGCAGATCCTGATCCCAGAACTTGGCATGCAAGTTAGTTGCTAAAAACAGGTGTCTACTGTGATTTGAGGTACTCTAACATATTAAAGACATCTGGGTTAACATCCATGACACAGGAACTACAGGAGGCCTTGGCAAGTGAGAGTTAGAGGCCAAGTGAGCATCTCAAATAGGTACATATATTTAGGGAAACTTAGTAAGGCTCAAACATCTTATTTCCATTTTACTGCAATATGTAATAAATACCCAGTGACAAACAAATGAAATTGATCTAAGGATAACAGTGTGTATATATATGCATATGTACATGTGCCTATGGATGTCCATATAGTGTAGCATTTATGTTATATAATGATTTTTCTCAGCTCATAATTATTTTTCTGTAACCTTCATTTCAAGCTTAGTTAATTTCTCTATTGACAGCTGAAAAGAAGTGAGTTGCTCTGTTACTGTTGTGTGCATAAGCTGTTCTGTCAACCAGAATGCATTTCCCTGTAATATCCTCAAGTTACGATACCTCACAGAATATTTTTTTTAAATTATTATTATGTATATATATACACTTGGAATGTCTATAGCACAGTTTTAATGTTGTTTTCCCTTTCTCTTTCTACTTAGTTTGTGAATTTAATTTTCAAATTGTGTTAGTATTTTAATTCATGAAACTCAGTGCTCTGTAATTTTTTTTTGTTTATTTTATTTTTTTTTTAAATAATGGGAGATAAACATTTGCAAATGAGATTCAGAACCTCTAAATTCCAAATTCAGGCTTATGGCATTTTGAGATTCTCCTGTTGGAGAAAGATTAGGATGTCTTGTCCCTTGGCTCTAGGTTATTGCTGGAGAAGCTTAAAATTAATTTATGATGCTATTCAGTATCACAAAATTCCTTATATACTTAAACAAAAAGCTCTCAAACTTCCTTAGATCAATCTTTTGTAAAGTAATTAGATGTTTTATCTACACTTCATCACGATTCAAAGACAGACTAAGGAAGCCCATGAATTGCCTAGTGAGAACCTCTTTATTGACAACTTTTGAATCACCTTGTGAAACTATTCCATTTCTTCAGCTATTTCAATATGCCAATTAGGTACCTAAGAGTCGCCTGAATCTTAGCATTTGATTCAAATGCTCAAATGAAGTTTCAATAAATACTACAAACCTCCTTTAAAACCTGTTCTGCTTTGCCTTTTCATATCTGATGGAGTCTTCAAGGTGGATGTATCCTCCTCACCCTCTTTGCAGATTGTTTGGTAGGAAAACCCATTCTTTTATTTTATTTTTATTTTTATTTATCTTTCCTGTATTATCTCCCCTCATCTCATACTTTCAGGGCTGTGAGTTTTAAGGACAACAATCTGTTCTATATCTATTTTTTTTAAAGGAGAGACAGGATATCAAGCAATTCACAAAAACAAAGCTAATTTGCAGTTGTCCAAAAAGTGCATGTCTCCACATAAATTCAGTAACACTTAAATAACAGGTACGAAACCCATACAGGTAAGCTACAGGATTGTTATTATTGTTATTATTATTATTATTACTACTTACTAGTATAATTGCAATTAAATTATTATTGTTGTTGTTGTTGTTATTATCATTATTATTATACCACATTGCCAATACTCCAATAAACATATGTCAGAGTATTTCATTAAAAAAGATATTTTGTCCATACAGAATGTTTTATCAGAATTTTTGTGTTCACTGATATATGAATTTTGTGTTTCTGCTTTCTTTATGGATATAATTTTGTAGCCATTGTTAGAAAATACATGTATAGAACCCATAGGCCTCAAAATGCATCCGTTTAGTCTGAGTGGCAAATATTTTAACCTCTGAATACTTATTTTCTGTCAAAGTAATGGATTAATATCTGAATTGAATAGAAGAGGATATTTTTCAACAGCTGGACATCTCTTTCATAAACAGAATAAGCCTACACAGATAATTTACACACTGCAAGATGAAACTAGCAACCCATCACTCTGAGAATAGGTTAAGTTCATACAAATTTTAATTCACATTAAAATCATTCTGCTAGAGATAGGAAGTGGAGAAATGCTGAGCTGTTTCTGTTTTCTATTGTTTTGTGCTTTTTGTTGTTGATTGCTTGGTTGTTTTTTGGTGTTTTTCTTCTCTCAAATTACAAACTTGTGCACTAAATAATAATAATAATAATAATAATAATAATAATAATAATAATAATAATAATAATTCAGTCTATTTCCATGCAAATTATACTTTTCCTGGATTCATTAAATGCTCTTTGCTGAGACCGTAACTGGACTGTCTTCTCTCAAATTACCTATGCAGAATATTGAAAGGGTCAAAACAGAGCAGGATGCTACTGTATTTCACAGAATAGAAAAAGATTCTGATTGCTCTGGTTTCTCATTCTTGTAATAAGGGATAGTAACAAGAAAATAAAATGGCTGAAAATGGTTTTGTTCCCATGTGTCAAATACAATAATTATAATAAGAAATGCTACAAATTAACCCATTCTCATTGCAGTCACTATATTATAATTTCATGGTCCTCTTTCTGATGCTGTACTCTTGCTAAGCACATTTACATCTCATCAGTGAACACATGCAGCAGATCTGCTGGCAGTGAATGCTTGATTCACTCTAATTTATGTCTTCTTTTCAGCTGGGGAATCCATTGTGTAAGTTAATAGCAGGTTTCCCATTTGAAATGACTGCAGATCTGTTCACATTTGGATACAGTGGAAGCATTGTCTTTTTTTTTTTTTTTTTTTTAGTGTGTCACATAATTGTCACATTACACTATGTGCAATCAGAAGAAAGCAAGTTTTCAACATTAATCGAAACACAAAGGGCAATGCTATTCTTTGCTCTCCATGATGTGGGGGGAAAGAGAAGAATCATTTTCTCATAAGCCGAGAAGTGAGTACAGCTGCTATCTTTGTGATCACCTGCATAAAAGACTGAACAACCATTTCACCATCACCTGCCCTAATTTTACAAGCCTGATTATCAAAAGAGAACAATGAAATGTACAAATATATTCTCTTATAGGGTATTTAAATCGCTATGTTCCTATTACATGACTAACTTGGGGGCATTCTGGAAGGGTAGCTTCCATGAATTTCTCACAAAATTTTCACAATATTACTATTGCTAATGACATATTATAGAAGAAAAAAAAAATGAACTTGAGTGCTGGTCTTATACTATCAAACAAAAGCAGTTTGTTTTTCCCCATTCAAGATGTGAGGAAAAGCTATATTTGAGGTGTTTTGTTTCTTGTGTTGTGCCTAGTCTGTCAGCTAAACAAAGAACAACTTACTGAAATTTAAGGAAGTTTTGCCATTAAAGTTAATGAGATAGAATTTCACCCAGAAGATTTTGTCCTGCTAGGCAGTAGTCCTATAAGCACTACCTTTGTAAGACCTTGAAGACTGACATAGAAGAGGTATGATCATTGACTCAAAACATGGGTTATTTCATCTGTCCTTAATCATTAGTGCTTGGTTTCACTCAATTTAACTGTAGACATTTTCAATATGAATGTTGACATTTGGAGCGGGATTCAGTTACCTGAACATAGTAGTCCAGTGCCAACTGAGGTTTTCTAGGATATTAAAGGTGTACATAGGCCACCTAGGTATATCACAGAAATTAGAATAAGAATAGAATCACAAAATCATAGAGTTGCTTGAGTTGGAAGGGACCTTTAGATCTTCTAGTTCAACCCCCCTGCCATGAGCAGAAACACCTCCCACTACATCAGGTTACTCAAAGCCCCATCCAACCTGGCCTTGAACACTTCCAGGGATGGGACATCCACAGCATCTCTGGGCAACCTGTGCCAGTGCCTCACTGCCTTCATAGTAAAGAATTTCTTCCTAATATCTAATGTAAATCTACCTGCTTTTAGTTTAAAGCCATTACTCCTTTTCTTATCTTTGCACTCCCTGATAAAAAGTCTCTTCACATCTTTCCTGTAGACCTCCTTTAAATACTAGAAAGCTGCTATAAGGTCTCCTTGGAGCTTTCTCTCTACTTCAGAATGAACTACTTCAAGTCTGCCAGCCTGTCTTTGTAGGAGACTTACTGCTAGGTCACGGTTCTTCTCATCTGTTTTAGATATTTATTTTTGGATGAGATAAGTAATACCCTGTAATTGCTTCCCACTCTCCCACTCCTGAAAAGGGGTACCAAAATCTCAGGTATAGACATTGGCAACAAGTAAAGATAACAATACTGTCTCTGTTATTCCATCTGGTATTTGAAGGGAAGAAAATATTCTTTTACTATACATGTAAAATTATACAGATATTTTTAGAAGATGAATTCTCAGTTATGAAGATTGATGTGTTTCTCCTTGCCTTTTCTTTCCTTGCCTCACCTGAACTTAGAGTTCAGTGTTTTTTTAACCTGCAAGCCAAGTTAACTACTGGCATGAAAGAAAGATGAGTAGCAAGAATCTGACCTCTCATCAAATTCTTACACCTCACTTACATGAACACAGCTATAAGAACTTCTGAATCATAAAACTGAAGGTTTTTCTATTCCATGATGCTGTTATTCAGAAGACCAGCTGTAGGTATCTGGAGAATACGCCTCTGCCTTCTGAATATATTCTATCTGGGATTTACTGAGCCTGCAGTTGAATCTGGATTACTATGTTTTTAACCCCTTGATCACTGTTCTTTGAATTTGTCTATCCGTTGTGGAACATTTATACTTTCAACCCATTTTTCTTCGAAATCCACATATTGCATGAAAAAGAATTCTGTAATTTACTTTATGATTTACAGACATCTACCATACTAATTTTGGTTGACCTTTTTAATGGTGAAAAGTCATTTTTAAGTCTTCTTAGATGGGAAGTCCCATACTTGTTACCATCTTTATCACTTTTCAATATACCTTCTCTCATCCTATTTTTTTTTTTTAAGGTAAGAAAACCATGATATAAAGTCATGTAGCAACTAAGGCAATCACAGTAAAGCCTTTGTGGAATTTCACCAGCATGCCTGAGAAAACTATTGAACCTGTGGCTATGTTTGTACTTGTCCAGTAGAGACAGCAAATTAGTATCAACATTAGCAATATGTGTCCAGCTGCAATATGAACTGTTGAAACCTGAAATTAGGACCTAATTCTGTAATCATTGAAGTACTTTTCAGCACTTTCATTAACTTCAGCATTTCATTTTATTTATTTACTTATTTATTTATTTTGAGACACTAAACCCCCTTTTATTCACATCACTGAACAGCAATTTTAAATTGCTGTTCACCAAGTTAGATTTCAGTGGGCAATCTCCAAGTAAAAGGCTCTCTGCTGCATTTCAATACCCTGAGCAATCTTGTTTTTATTTTTTTTAATGCTAATATTAAAAAAAAAAAAAAAAAGGCAAAAAAGAACAATCTGTCATGGATGTGTATGATAATTGACATAATAGACCCTAACGGCTGCTTTAAAGCATAATAGACCATGACAGCTCCATTGGAGCTTACTCAGAGATTGAGTTAGGGTTTTATGGATAAAATGCACCTTCACACTTGCCACGTTTTACTGTATTTTTATTAAAATATAAAATCTAGACACAAATATAATTAATTTTAGGAAATCTGTATCCTAAAAGAAATGCTAAGAAAATATTTGACAAAATCCCTCTCAGAATTTCCCAGTTCAGAACAATAGAGCACTTGGTGATCTACTCACTTGCCTAACCTGACTAGGTGTGCCTGACTAGACATGCTATTGTAGTAATTGCAAGTAAAAACTGTTTGTGTGTGTGTGTGTGTGCGTGCTTGGTAACCATAGGAGATGAGAATGCAGAGTCCCCCAAGTTTATCTTAACTCTTTGGTGAGCAAACTGAACTGGTAGCAAAATTTGGTTTCACAGAGTAATGGAGGGAGAAGTGAAAATTGTGAAAATTAGTATTAAATATGAACAGGATGAGTTATTTTCCAATAGTTCTAGAACCTGTTCTGTGGAATTGAAAAAAATGATAGGACTGTTATAAACTGGAAACACGGCAGTCTCCCAACAGGAAAAGGAAAAATATCCCCCATTATCAGTAAAGGGATGGCTTTCTGTAGGTTGGTCACTTCCCCAAAGGGAACAAATGGTGCAGGTGTATAGGTTTAGGAGGTGGCAGAAATCACAGAATTGTAGGGGTTGGAAGGGACCTCGAAAGATCATTGGGTCCAACCCCCCTGCCACAGCAGGTTCCTTAGAGCAGGATGCTCAGGTAGGCATCCAGACAGGCCTTGAATATCTCCAGAGAAGAAATGGCAGGGAAACAGTGATTTTTTTTCCCCTCTCTCTCTCTCTTTATTTATTTATGTATTTATTTATGTATTTATTTATGTATTTATTATGTATTTATTTATTTATTTATTTATTTAATGCATTATCTTTTGGAGACAATTATTATAGTGGGAATGTTGTTTTGCTCAAGGAAGACTAAATCTTCAAACTTCTAAAGAAAATATCACTCTAATACCTCAAAAGTCTAGAACCAACCAGCCAACCAACCAAACAAATAGTACTGCAAATCTTTGTTTACATACTGAATCTCACTTTTTATTTAAAATTCGTCCTGGTTTTTGAGGGTCCTCACTCGCTATGTTGAGTACTTAGAGAGAACATGGCAGATTAGAGAAGTGCAAGGGAGAAAACTTGATCATCTGACCTCAGACCATTAACAGTGCTCATTGTTGTCTCACATTTGTTTTAAGCCACAAAGTCTGCAATGATGTTCCATGATACTCCATAGAATAATTACTCTGAAATAACAAATTAGCTCCAGTGAAGCAGTGCCTTAGTACAGCTGTATCCTTTCTTATAATAGTGATATTTGATTCAGTGCTTGGTTACCATGTGTTGTTCCATGTGAAGATACGCTGAATACACAAAACATATTTTAAGAAGTGGAAGCTTCAAAAGTAGGCGATGCCAGTGAAGGTTCTGATTCAGGGCAACTCTTGTAACAGAATGGAAAGTGTCTCCTCTGGGTTATCATAGAAGAGTTTGATATCTCACCTCAGTATTTTGAAATCACTCTGCAGTCAAAAGAAAGTGATCAGAATTCCTAAAGTCAGAAATTATGAATTGTTTTATCCAGGACTCTTAATAGTTCTTTATATATGCTACGGAAAGCCATTTTCAGAAGGAAATATCTTGCCTACTTTTTGTATAAGCAGGACACATCTTAAACAGGAGGTCTCACATTTAGGGTCTGACCACCATGCTGCTTATTAGCCACCACTTAGCTCTACAGTGGGACTAAAATATAGTCGTATCTTCCTGATTAGCATTTCTTTGTTCCATAAACCATTCAGAGGCTTAAAGTTCACTTAAATGGCTGTAGAAATAAGCTTGGTATTTCATATGTGCATTCTGAATCAGCCAGCAGCAGCTAAGTAAACTCAGAGATACATGAATAACATTTAAAAAAAGGGCAGTCTCCCTGCAAGCTACCTGCATGTCAGTACATAAAGAGTATAACTTATGTACATAATAGATAAATTTAGTATTATAAATTATGAAGAGCTTTTATATATTCTAGAGTAGTCTGATAGGAATGGTAGATATGCTACTGTGAATTATCATCACAATCATTTGAGAGTAAGGGAAATATTTTCATGTATTACTTCTCTCCAGTTAACTTGGGATCAAGTAATTCTCATATTGGCACTAGGCAAGGCAAGAATCCTTTTGGGAAAACAATATAAAACTAATGTCTCAGACAAATCATTTGTTTATAAAAATATCATAGAGATCACTTTTTTAGAAACCAGGGAAAGTGGAAAAACATATCCATCACCTCATTGGGACATCAGGATAGGTCTGTCAACTAATGGTCGAGCAATTTACTACTTATCTGGCTCAGTATATGTGGTGAGAATCAGTTTAATGCAGTTTCAAGCAGTTTCAAGAACTACTTTAGCATGGGTCCATACCATGTGGTATAGTCCTTTGGGAACAGACTGCTCCAGTGTGGGTCCCTTGCAAGCTGCAGTTCCTGCCAGAAACTCTGCTCCTGCAGGGGCTCTCCAAGGGCTGCAGCCTCCTTCAGGCTAGAGCACCTGCTCCAGCATGGGGTCCTCCATGACCAGGCTGCAGAATGGATATCTGCTCCACTGTGGTGCTCCATGTGCTGTAGGGAAACAATCTCCTTTACCATGGTCCATGGTCTTCAGGGGAACTTCTGCTCCAGCACCTGGAGCACCTCCCTCACTGACCTTGGTGTCTGCAGCTGTTTCTTTCACATGTTTCTCTCTCACATCTGCTACACTAAATTTTTCACCCTTTCTTTAATATGTTGTCAGAGAGGCACCATCAGCACTGATGATGGCCTCAGCTTTGGCCAGTGGCAGGTTCTTTCTGGGCACTGCTGGAACTGGCTCTGTCCAACATGGGAGCAAATCCTGGTCTCTTCTCACCACTGCAGTTCCAACCCCTCTACCAAAATCTTGCCATATGAACACAATACCATTTGATATAAAATAATCCAGTCTCTGTTCAGTTCCATAGAAAGTCCATTTAAGCAGCTTTCTAGTCAGTGAAATGAAGTTTTAAGAAATGCATGAACTTGCAGCTCTGTTTCTTCAGAACAGATAGATACTGTGGAATGTCTCTTAACTTTGAATTCTAGCTAAATTCAAGACATATTTGTTTCACAGAGTTATTTGAATAATGGGAGAACTGCATACCTTTTCCAAATTGGCAATAATATTTACATTATTTGTATTAACATTTGTAATAGTACCTTGTAATTTTCTCATGTCCTTCCCCTGTAAGCCATATCTACACCAGCTGTATTTAGAGACTTGTCAAAACTCAATAGACATGGTTCCCTTGACTTCAAGAAGCTTTAAATAGAACCTGCCTGAGTGAAGTCCAAAGACCCAGGCTAATCAAAGAACAGGATGGAAATTTCCCATCCTAAACAAAAGCTCACTGCCATGTGTAAACTATGTATTTAATCCAAGAATGCCAAATGTGGAGATTATTAATTCGTTAATTATAGGAGTTTTTTTTTTCTTTTTCATTTATGATACGAATTTAAATAATTTATTAAAAATACAGTGTAGAGATTGCATAAATATTTTACTTTTTCTTTTGAGAACACTGTTATTGAAAAGCATATGGCGTTACATATAACTGTAGAGTTTGGACTTGCATCGTTCTCTGTACAAGTACAAATCTGCTTTGAATATTATATTGTTTAGAATAACGAGTTAATGTTGTACAGTTTCATCACAATAAATACATTTTTCATTGCAATATTTTCTGAACAGTTCTTTCTAAACATCTAAGGAAAATAAAATTATTTTTACACAGCTGTTCTTTTTCAAATCCAGGCTGTTTCCTATTTTTGACCAGCACTGGGGAGTTAGTAACTTGCTAACTAACTTTAGTTAAGCAAACTTAAATACTGAAATGTTTGTGTCTAGCAAGCTTAGTTCTGGCCACAGCTTTGAGATGCTCTAGAAAAAAATGTAAATGAACATGTCCCTATTCTCAGATAAATTATTAGTCTGTGCTCATGGAAAAGGCCTCCTATAGAGATAATTAAGTACTTCTGATGGAGAACTTCAGCACCTATGTTCTGAATGTATTTTATGGTCACTTAGATCTTCAACAGTGCAATGATACCATTTTGTATCTGGATCTTCTGTTGATACTGTAGAGAATACCTAGTGCATGTAATGCTATTTTTTCAGAGTTTTTCTGAGACACTGTGTTCTTTGATGTCTGTATTTTGTTCTTTGATGTCTGTATTTACTGTAAGTAGCAGTAAAATAATATACCTGTTGTGTCATTTGAAAGACTTTCAAGAAATTTAGAAAAAAATAGTATTTGTTTTTCTGCTTTTCATATTAATTTATGTGAATAGAGTTGGTGTCATAAAAATATTTTTTATTATTCAAAACAGTATTTTTTAAGGAAACATCCCAAAATGACTGATTTGAAAAAGTTCTTTATTTCTATATGACATTAATCAGATTTGTTTTGACATGTGGTATTATGACTTGTTCCTATTTTGACACAAGCAGTACATTTAAGAAAAGTCACAATCAGCTAAATTTTATATCAAAAATAAAAGGTGGGGTGAAAGTTTTGCTGTTGTTTTCAGCTTGCTTTTAAAAATGATATTTGCATTTTCAATATTTAAGCTTTAAGTATTCTGATTCATGCCAATTTTTGTTTTGTTTTGTTTTGTTTTTGTCCGTGTGTGTGAAGAGACAATGAAAGGAAAACCTTGCCCTGAAGTATCCTTTCCTGACAAGTTATTTCCTATCATCAGATTTAACATACTTGCTTCTACATCAAATCTGATTATTGTTTTAAGTTTCAACTGAAAGTTCTACAAATCAGCACCAAAGCACTCTACAGTACAGACCCCTCTGGTCATGTAGTTTGAACGCATGGTTTACATTTCAACGAAATAGAAACATGGAAGGAACTATTAGCAGCAGCCTAAGCAAAGCCATAACTCAGAATATAATGTCCTGGTCTACTTGTGCATTTTTCATCCTAATCAGTTTGCTAGTATATTTTCAGTGTTGTCAAGGTGTTACCTCTTTGCTGAATTATTTGGTGCAAGTTTCTAGTAGTTTTTGCTGTTCTGAATCAATAGATGTATATGTTGAGAAGAAAACCTAGGGAGAGTAAAATTGTGCATCTATAAATGGCTTTGCTGCACCAACCTGTAATGTCACCAAAAGTACTACCAGATGGAAATCCCTACTTATTAAAAGCTGAGCTTTCTGTTTTTATCACCTCCTGTTTAGATTTATGAATGTCATTTGATTTCTGTGGGCCTTGTGGACATTTATCAAATAAATGGCAATTCTCAGAACACAGTAGTGTGAATATACTGAGCTTTCAGGTGACACTGCTCCATGACCTGAATTGATTACCTGAAAAACTTCATAGGGCAGAAATTTCCTACCATAAGCATGTTCTGGCCCCTGTGTCTTCCCACTCAGATCCCTCTGCCAATTTATTTCTTTCTGTGAAATGTTCAGGGTTTTCACAGTATTCTGTATTCTTTCTACTTTTTAATGCAGTAATAGCTCTGTATTTGTGGGTGGTAAAATAAGATGACTTATATTAATATCAGTTGGTTTTGAATTTTGAGTTCAAACTCCAGCTGACTAGTTTGATTTTCTCATATAGAGAACAGCAGTTAAACAATTGTATTTGTTAATACTTCCTCCCTATTCATTGCTTTTGTTACATGACAAAACTTAGACACTTTCTTTAAAAACATTACCAAAAAGGTCTCCCCTAGTCTGTTCTATTAGAACTTCAGTTGCCACCTTTTATTTTTTTGGTGCTACTCTAGAGAGCACAAACCTTTTTTAATGACATCCTAAAGTTATTAGTGATCTGACAATAACTGCAGTTTAATAAAAGATATCATTCTGCCATTTCCATTAGACCCCAGGCTGCTGAAAGAAGAGATTCAGACACAGATGAGTGGGTCCTTTACTGTTGATAAACGAAATCCAGCACTGCCCTCTTCCTCAGGAAAGGATCAACTCTGGCTTTCCTATAGGTAATTGATGTGTTTTATTCTTTTTTCAGCATGGTGATAGCCTGTGATGTTTTAATTTTAAAAGCTTATTCTGATGAGTTCACAGCTCTACCATTAGTATTAATTAGTTATCTAGCAACGTGTTGGATTGATGGATCTTTACACCCCTCTCCCCAGGGGTTAATAACAATTAATGTAGAAGACGACTGAATAAGAAACTGGAGAAGGGTAAACTGTCTACTTGAATACTCTCTTCTCGCTTCTCCCCTTTGTGCTTTCTTTTACTGCAGGAATTATATACAATTGAATTGCATGACTTGATTGCAATAGTAATAATAAAACCTTCGTGCAAACTACACACTATGAGAAATGAGCACAAACCTGAAATATGCCTAATTAGTGTATTTGGTGTCTGCAATGAATGTGCGATGATTACATGCTATGAAAATCTACAGGATATTTCAAATATCTTGTAATTATGACATTTTCTCTTGTCTTCTGATCATTTTCATAGAGTAGAACAAAGTTTAAGGACTGATAAAGTTAAAAGTTAATTCCAATTGTAAAGAAAATCCTTTCTTTCCTGCATTTTTATTCTGCTGTCATCCTGAGTTGAATGGAATATCATCTGACACAAGCTTTCAGAACTATTTCTAATATACCCTAAATACCTGATCAGAAGCTAAATAACGAGTTTTCATCACAACAGATTTGAGATGTCCGTAATGCAAGCACCTATGTTTAGATTGTTTTTTTGTTTGTTTGTTTGTTTTTAGAATCTTTGTTAAGAAATGGACACTCTGAAATTATTTTTAATTTCAAGTTATGATTGTTGTCTAAAATAAATCTTCTGAATTAGAGTTTTAAGGTATTTATTATTACTTAATGATTCAGGTATTCTGGAACAAATCAGTGATCAAAAATAATGGTGAGCCATGAATAGAGGAATCATGGTTCAAGTCTCAGTTCCAATCAGATATTATTCTTCATCATAGATCAAAAACCTAATCCCATCCCTAGTCTATTTGATCAGTTTAGCAAGCTGTTAAGTTTATAAGATTGCTGTGTTGTTCATTACAGTGCTGGAAAAGATTTCCTGAGATGACTTTCTTTTTGCTTGTTAATATTTTGCTTCATATCATTATGAAGATAAATCTACCAACTACTCAGAACTACTCATGCAATTTCTTTTAAAAATTATTTTGTCATATTATTTTAAATATTCAGGAATCTAAATTGAAATTTGTGTTTGATTAACACTTTTTTTTTTTCTTTCTTTTTTTCTTTTTTTCCTGCAGAAATTGGCCAAATATCATTTTGGTTCCACAAGGACAAATTAGTTCTGGCTTTAGATGAGTTCCTAAGGGCAATATAATTTAAACTATATTCCAGCTAGTTCTAGTCTTTGTTCAACTATCCCACCTCCAGTGTATTACTGCTGGAGTATGTGTGCATTTCTGAGAACCCCTCTGGATGCACATAAGAACAATGAGCTCTTTAAAATTCAGAGTAAAAGGCATTTTTAACATTACCTGAATATTGTAAATGTGATATGTTTCTAAAATGTCTATTATTCCTTCTGCTATTAGTTCAAGCACATGCAAAATGATACAATTTTCCAGCTTGGTGTAAGTAAGCACCGCTTACAGAACAGTGTTTTTAGTTGTTATAGATGTTGCTATATTGATGCTAATTCTCTAACTAAGAAATTGATTGCACTACCCTTATTCATATTGATTAGGGTGCCACTTCACATGTTTGCTCATTAATTCCAATAGGCTAAACTGTATAGTACTACTCAACAATTGTACGTCTCAATGGGATTAAATACACACCCATGCACATGCATATTGTCATCTGCACTCACCATGCTTAATGTCATAAGTTTAGTAGATACGTATATATAAATGAGGTCTGTTAAAATCATGGTTTCATTTACTGTTGTGCAGGTAAGATTTTATAAGTTGATTGATTAGTTTATATGTTTTAGTGTGTTAGATGCAATGTTACAAGTGAGTAAATGTTTTAAAGTCTACACAAAATAGAATTTGCAGGTGTAGCATTTAAGCTTTTCTCTAAAGAGTCATGTTTTAAGTATAAAGTTGATATATATCAATTACTTCAGCAGCAAAGGTATTATATACTAAGCTGATTGCGAAGTACTGTTTGCCTTGCCAGAAGACAAACAAACAGCTTTAAAGTTGGGTGACACTTTAAGAAATTACCAAGAGCCCACAACGTAAAATATTCATTCAAAAATCTGGAAATGAGTTCAGTCCCATCCTGGGAAAAAAAAGACATAAGCTATTTTTTTTAACCCTAAACTAAATTTTCTCAAATATTTAAACTTTCAATACTAAAGGATAAAGAGGGATGACCAGCGTGTTATGTACACAGTCACCTAACAGTGCAAACCATGTAACAGGCCTTTAGGTAGCAGTACTGACAGTGTATCACACACTAATACTGTAGAACTGTAGAACTATAGATTAGAACTATAGATTAGAACTATAGATTAGAACTATAATTCAGAATTGACGCAACCTATTCACACAGTGAGGAGGAGTGGCAGCTAGCTTCCAATGGGAAGTGGAACCTGCTTCCTGTATGCATATTTTGTGAATCTCATATGCAGTCACAAAGCAGAGGACGTTGGCCTAGGGTGAGACATTTCTTCATCAACAAATTTAGTGTTTAATGCTGTCACAGATATCACATTGCCAAGGTAATGCTGAAGACATTACTGCAAATGAGAGCTTGAGAAATAGTAGAAGGTAACTTGAAGTGGCATTTTTCTCCATAAAATTTACTTTCAATGAATATTTAAACAGGCCTGGGGGCTGACCTCTAATTAGCATGGATCAATGCAATATGCCATGTGAAATTAGGCAAGCTCTCCAAATGATCCAAGGGGAAAACAAACAAAAACAAACAAACAAACAAACAAAAACAAGCAAACAAAAAGTATATAAAAACAATTCTTTAAGTGCAGGTTTGTAGTAAGTGGAAGGAGAATTCAATCTAGCTATAGTTGCCTGTGTAAATATATTGGACACCTAACTGTCCCTGGAGAGTCAATAGAGAAAAATAAACCCTTCCAGAGAATGGTTCACACTATAGGTAGGCTTAATTGTACTCTACTGGCTCTTCTCCCTCTGCGTTATCTATACATGAAATATGACTTTGGGTAATTATGCTCAAGTAATTCAGACATAACACATGCCAGCAACTTAGTCTGTGTTAAATATGTGACTACTGTAGGTAAGCATGTAATAGAACTGTCATTTTTGCAATATTTATCAATAGTGTAGTCACAAACCCTGCCACACCAGCTAGCTTCAACACTGTATTTCCAATCACTGAAAAGCAGGAGGAAATAAAGATATTTTATTATTTTATAGCATCTGTAGCTTTTCTGTGCTGACAGTAAAGAGCCAGATTGTTTTCTTAAGATGAAATCTGGTCTGAAATAGTAGTATGTTTTCTTTAGTCAGAATATAGTGAAACTGTCAAAGTAAGGACAGTTGATGTCAGAAAGGTTCATATTTATTCATGTTTAAATTGAGATTGGCTGTGTTTGCTCTCATTACTGTTGTCATAAATGGTCAAGGACATGAAGGTATGTGTTTTCCTAAATGATGTGATCATTCCAATACAATACTGAATACTGAGCTCTATAGCTCCATTATATTTTCTAAAACATTCCTGATGCAGCAGCACTATTTAGGAGTCTGAAACACACTTATCTCTTTTAGAAATGCAATTGCTATCACAACTCAAAAAAGTTCAATATCGCTTCTTGAAACTCAGATTTGGAAATCAGAATTGTATGGCCTGCCAATCCATTGTGAAAGTGGACAGTGTTGTGGAGGTGAATGAGAATTCCTTATACATTGGGGAATGTGTTTACTTATCGTTACTAGAATACTTTCATTTTAAATGGCAAGAACAGAGAGAAACTGAAGTTAAAAATCATTTATATAATATTCATCAATTTTAGATAGACATCTAAGACCACGGAAGTTTTGCCTCATTCATTGGAGTGAAATTTCTCTTTGCCACCTGCAGCATCTGTATATTGTTTCATTCAATTAAAATATAAAGGCACATAGCAAATCATTCCTGCTTACAAAGACAAGGCCACCTCATGGTTTCTGTATGCTTAATTCACTCTCTCCTGCCACAACTGCTTGAGGCTTTCATTAGCTTTATCTTACTTGCAAGAGGCACCCCATGTAGAAGGAGACAGAGTGATAAGCTTTCCTGTTGTCACTGTGTTCTGAAGGAAGCTTGCTGCATTCTCATCACTGGGCTACCTGGAAAATACATTTTAAAAATCAAAAAGGCACTTACTCTTGGTCACCATACAGCTCAAAAAACAAAGCAAAACTATTTGACTATTTGACAAAACAAGGACTGTAATATCCTTCTTTTAATCCTTTAAATTTTTTAAAATAAAGATCCATCTTCTTTCCCAATACTTTTCTGCTTCTCTTTGTGTTATTTGCATATATGTGACAGCGTGTGCGTTGCTTATTTTTTTTAGTTTACATAACAGACTATCATAGAGTTAATAGATTAGTATTGCTTATCACTGGCTGACTAGACCAGTGAAGAACTAAACACAAACTAAAAACACCTTCACTCCCACATCTACTCTCTTCTACCTTCTGCCGCCGAGCAGTACTGGGGAACAGGGAATGGGAGCTGTGGTCAGTCCCCGATGCTTCATCTCTGCCACTCCTTCTCGGTCACCCTCTGCCCCTGCTCCATGTGGGGTCCCTCCCACGGGATGCCATCCTTCCCAAACTGAGCCTGCAGGGGCTGCCCACAGGCAGCAGCTCTTCAAGAACTACTCCAATATGGGTCCATACCATATGGGTACATCCATATGGTTTCTCTCTACATCTGCCTGAAAGGAAGTTTTGGAGAGCTGGAGATCAGCCTCTTCTCACAGATAAACAGCAATGGGAGTAGAAAGAACGACCTCAAGATGCAACAGGGGTTGGAAGAGGTTCAGGTTGTAAATTAGTAGAAATTTATTCTCAGAAGGAGTAGTCGGACATTGGAACAGGTTGCCCAGGGAGGTGGTGGAGTCACCACTGTCCTAGCGTTGTTCAAGGAGAAGTCAGACCTGGTGCTTAGGGATATGGTTTAGTGGGTTGTGGTGCAATTGACTAAAGTAACTAGGGAAATAAAACTAATATTCACATTTTAAAGAAAATGTACAGCACTGAAGAGGCTTTCAGGGTAGGGTGTAGCTGCATTCACTGAGCATTACCTAGGCTTCCACCCTTAGATGCTATCACACTGGGGGAACCTGGTGTGCTGGCTCAAAGGACAAGTAAGGAGCATAGAGTGGAGTGGAGACACCACGGCTAGGCTCTGTGACCAGGTGGGGACTCAATTGTTCTTGTGCACACCGAGACCGATGTCGCACTTTTTGCTACCCTGATCCAACGACCTGTCATGTTTCGACAAATGCTGTACCCTAGTGTACTTTTGCTTATAATTATAATTTGTTATAATTCCAAAACATACCTCCATCCCAAAAACTACCTGCCTCCAAGGTGCAACCATTCCTTTAAATGGAGATGGGAAAACTTTTCACAAATCTTAACTAAGATATGCTTGACTAGAGTGACTCAAGCTCCATCTAAAGGATAGAAAATAATATAAATTGGCCTAAGAGAGAGGGGATGTTAGGGAAGATACCATTGTACCATTGTTAGGGAAGATACCACTGTCAGGGGAGATACCACCATGAGGGAATATACCATTTACACCATTCCGAGGACCTCCGGACTCCTGGGATCAGTTGACAGGCTGAGCCTCTCTTAGCTTTCTCCCCCCACCCCATTGGGACACTTTGGGTGAGATTTGAACACTTGGTTATACTGTGTGCCTCTGTGGAAACTTAGAAATCTTTATAGAATCTTTGTGCCTTTTAACACATTAATTTCCAGGCTGCGCACCTGTGTATTTCATGCATGCTAGCTTGCTTTTGCAGACAGTAACTATTGCCAGCAATCCAAAGAACCTGTGTACCTGTTGCTGTAATAAATTGCATTTAACTGCATTTTTCCTAGTCATGATAGTTCTCATTGAATGTGACTAGAGTAAGGGCGGTTATATGTTATTGGTGAATCTGTGATTGTGATAGTTCAGTACCCTGAATTCAACCAGACCCATATCGGTTAATTGGCTACACCCCTTAACACAACATGGGTGACATTGGTAGTAGGGTGATTGTTGGACCAAATGATCTTGAAGCTCTTTTCCAACCTCAATGAGTCTACGATAACACAGGGCAATCTCCCAGGAGCAAACTGCTCCAGCACAGGTCCCCCAAAGGCAGCAGCTCCCTGCAGACCCCTGCTCCTGTGTGGGCTCCTCTCCACAGGCTGCAGCTCTGGCCCAGGGCCTGCTCCTGCGGGGGCTCTCCATGGGCCGCAGCCTCTTCCAGGCCACATCCACCTGCTCCACCGGGGGCTCCTCCACCCATGGGGGGGCTGCAGCGTGGAGATCTGCTCCATGTGGGACCCATGGGCTGCAGGGGGACAGCCTGCTCTACCAGGGGCCTCTCCACAGGCCGCAGGGGAACTGCTGCTGCCTGCCTGGAGCAACTCCAGCCCTCCTCCTGCACTGACCTTGGGGTCTACAAGGCTGTTTCTCACCTCCTTCTCATTCCTCATTCTCCCAGCTGCTGTTGCATAGCAGTTTTGTTTGTTTGTTTTCTTCATAAATCTACTCTCACAGAGGCAGTGAGAGTGGTGGGTCCCTTTAAGAGCAGTGGGTCCCTTCAAAAGCTGCCTGGAACTGGCTCTTATTTAAGATGGGTCAGCTTCTGGATTCTTCTCACAGAGGCCACTCCTGCAGCTTCTCTGGTACCAAAACCTTGCCACATAAACCCAGTACAGACCCTCAGCACAAGAAGGACATTGACATACTAGAAAGATTTTGGAGGAGTGTCACAAAGATGATCAGAGGGTTGGAGCACCTCTCCTATGAAGACAGGCTGAAAGAGCTGTGGTTTTGCAGCCTGGAGAAGAGAATGCTCTGGGGAGACCTTATAGTTGCCTTCCAGTACCTAAATGGTGCCTACAGGAAAGCTGAGGAGCTGTAGTCATGTAACAAGGAGTAATGGTTTTAAACTAAAGATGGCAGATTTAGATTATAGACGTGAAAGAAATTATTTACTCAGAGGGTGATGAGGAACTGGAACCAGAAAATTTGTGAATGCCCCATCCCTGGAAGTATTCAAGGCCAGATGTTCAAAGATGGGGCTTTGAACAACCTGGTCTAGTGGTAGGTGTCCTTGCCCATGACATGGAGTTGGACCTACACAGTTTTTAAGGTCCCTTCCAATCAAAACCATTATATGATTCTGTGATTCTGTGAATGTACTTTGACTTTGAATATATATTCTGTGAATATATATTCTATGTATATATGCACAGCTAGGTATCAGTTGTGCTACAACTTACTGTTTTGTTTGTTTTTTAATAAGTAACAGAAATAAGTGCATTGTAAGGATCACTAATAAACTGTCTGATATAAGGCTTTATGCTTTTAAGGCCTGATTCTTAAATCTCATTTTATCTATATTTTTAATTCACCAGTAAGTGAATTAAAAGTGTAAGTGTATTATCCTATACAGAAAGAGGAAATACAGTTAATTTGAGTGAGAAGCTCTGTAAGCTGCAAAAGGATAAAAACTCCTTTCAATATTAAATTTAACCTTTGAGGTGACTTTGTGAATAGCATATTAATTAAGGGAAAAATCAGTATATTGTTTGTTTTTAACATTCACCTTGATTATATTCAAGCTCTTTCAGATATTCACACCCTTTAAGCAATCCCTTCCCACCTTCTCAAACAGATGTAGCTTAATGCAGAGTTTGTGAACTTAACTTCCATCTCCCTCCCAGCATACACTGCATTAAAATTCCAATGCAGCTTGGGGCTTCAGGAAAGGGCTGCTCTGGACATTGTGTTCAGAGGCAGTGGTCTAGATCCACAGTAACTACTCTTTCAATTTCTTCTCTCTAATTACTGGTGCAGTGTTGTGAGATTGTACACAGAATACATGCAACTGATACACCAGAAAACTACCTTTCCCCATTTCTTTTCTTTTTTAGGTTTTACGGGTCATGACAACCAAAGAAGTGCAAAGCTTTGCTGCCTTCTTTATTCTAAAAACAGTAAAGGTTATTATTTTCATTATTATTTTAAAACAGCATTGTGTTTTGTTAAATTTGCAAGACAGACATTATTTTTCTAAAATGTACTAAAATAAAATATCCAATTGAGTTACAATTTTCTTAGGCTACCTGGCCTACTCTTAATATCGAACTAAGTTTAAGCATTTTAATGAACTTTAATGTCAAACTATTTGCTTAAAGAAAATGATGCAGCAAAAGAAGTCAAAACATAATAAAATCATTCAGAATGAAGTATGTTTATTTTGCTTTTCCCTGCAAACACTATCTGTATAGTTTACAGGCAAATTATAGGTGTATATACTCTACAAGCAAACAGGGTCTTTCAACACTCTATACATCTGTAAAAGCAATTGCTCACCGAGGGAAAACTCATTACTGGTAAACAATCCCATTTTAAGATCTCTGAGGAGGTAAACTATCCAGAAGCAACATCTAGGTAATAGCTACCTATTTATCTACTATACTGGAAACTTTGTTGATGCTGTTGTTGTGTTGTTTTTCAATTCACTTTCTAGCTGAGCTTCATAGTTAGGTTAATTAGAAGTTAGACATGCTGCAAATTAAAATCTGACATCTGTAGCTGTTTTGAACTCTCAGATTCCCATGGACAAGGAAAGTTCGTTTATATAGGCTTTTGCTTTTCATTCCTCAAATGTCCTTTAGAAAAGGTTAACAGTTTCCAGCTGGAAATAAAGCATGTGTTTAGAAGTTTCACTACTCTATGTTCTGGGACATAATATTTTGTGTATTAGGAGCTCAATGATTTCTTCTGTTTTAATTCTGATGTCTTCAGTTTTCAATTCACTGAAATTAGTTCTTTCTGATCTATAACCTTTTAAGTTTAACTTATTTGCTGATGTTATGGTCTGAACAAATGAGAGTGGGAAAAAAAAAATATCCTCTTTTCATAAAGTTTCTTTCTGAACAAATAAAGCTAATTTAGAATGTGCGTGGAATATTATTTCTGCTTTAATTGTCAAGTGTTCTAATAATTTAATCCATAATAATGATGCATGCATCTGTGAGAGGGTATTTTTGCCTTTGAGAATCCTCTGGCAAATTTGCTAGTGCCGTACCTGTCTCTAAGGAAATGGGAGATTTACCTATTAATAAATAAATAAATAAAAAGACAACAAAAGAGAGAAGGGTTAAGGTTAAGAGGGGAAGGGGAAGGGGAAGGGGAAGTGGAAGGGGAAGGGGAAGGGGAAGGGGAAGGGAGGGAAAAGGGAAAGGGAAGGGGAGGGGAGGGGAGGGAAAAGTGGAAGGGAAGGGAAGGGAAGGGAAGGGAAGGGAAGGGAAGGGAAGGGAAGGGAAGGGAAGGGAAGGGAAGGGAAGGGAAGGGAAGGGAAGGGAAGGGAAGGGAAGGGAAGGGAAGGGAAGGGAAGGGAAGGGAAGGGAAGGGAAGGGAAGGGAAGGGAAGGGAAGGGAAGGGAAATATATATGTGTGTATATATATGTAAAATATATATATGTGTTGAAAATACATTAACATAATGAAAAAAATGTTTTTTTTTTTTTACTTTAGATAAAAGCTTAGATACAAATCCTATTAATGTGAAAAATATTTTTAAATGTTTGGTTTTGGGGGATATATATTTTAAAACATTTAAATTCACATATTATAGGATGCTTTGGTTCTGAAAGCTATTTAAATACTGATGTATTTAAAATGGATATTTAAATCTTAAAATAATGTTGATGTCTAAGCTGAAAGCTGTAAGCTGTCAACATAGACTACCTTTGCCCTGATTAAAGAAAGCCGTTAAACGTTGCCTCATTAAAGTTTATTGACTTAAGCACATGCTTAAAGTCAGTCATGTGCTTAAAAGCTGCTCCTCAAATAGATCTGGAATGCTGAGTTTAATTCTACCGCACAGTGTTGAACTGATCATTGGCAATTAATATGATTGTATGACATAGCAGAGAAAGAAAAAGTGAAAGACACCGTGTTCCTGAAATAGAGAAAGTTCCTTTGTATCTGATTGATTCAAACAGAGAAAAGGAAAGTTATTAGGAAAAATATCAGAACTAGAAGAAAATCTGTAGTCACATCGTTTCTAAGTATTGGCTAGTTTCTTCTTAGGAGAGGATGGAGATTATCCTATCCCAAAAGTGATTCATCTCTAACCAAGGTCTGTGATTCCTGTCTTCTTACCATGTATTACTACATATTCCCAACCTCATACTAATAAAAGCCCTAAAAATTTAAACTGCCCAGCCTGTTTATGTGGCTCATACTAACAAACAAACAAACAAACATACAAAACTAATTGTTAAGAGGTGACTTCTTGTACATTCACATTCTGTATGATTATATCATACACTTCTTCACCCTTCTATGCACCCTGTTGACAGCAGCACTAAAATGCCTGTAGGATCAGCACAGCCATGAAGCCCTGAGCAAACCCTGTACTCTGTCTTTGGCGTCAGGATTAAGCTGAATCTGCTCCCTTATACTTCTTGTAATGCATCATCACAGCATCTTACTTTGATGATGCACCGCACCTATATATCATCACAAGACTGTCAGTCAGGAGATGGCACTAGCTTGGATAAACAGATCCAAGAGCAGGTTCAGTTTAATTACTGGACATAAGGTGTCCTGATGTTCCTTGGAGGCAAAACGTTTGTGCCAAAAATTAATATGCTTTGCATTGCTGTGCAGTGGTCTGACAAATATGCTGAAGCATCTGAAGAGAGTTCACACAGACTTTGTCAAGAGAGTAATTCTAAAACAAAGGTGAAAAGTGGAAATCGTAATACTTTCTTCATAATAACAACAACAGCAACAAACAAACCAAAAAAACATGCAGACTAACTATAATCTGTATTTCAGTACTTTTCAGTACTTCAGAGAAGATTTGCAAGGACAATGTTAGGTCAAATTTGGCTTACAATATATATAAAAATAAGTTGCTACTGGAGGAAAGTTTCATTATTATTTTTTTAAGAATAAAACATTCATTCTGTGGGAAGTTACATCAAGCAGCTACACCAAACAGGCCACTGCTACTTGTAGGAATCAAACCACTATAGGAAAAAAAAAAAATGTGGGTACCAATACCAGAATTCTCTATATTCTGTAACATTTAATTTGTTTTAGGAGTCACTAGCAGATTTATTCATTTATTTATCATCTTATTTTGTTCTAAAATTAAACAGATAGTGAGATGATCACAACTCATTCCTACATAATGGGTCTTTACAATAATCATAGAATCCTAGAATAATACGAGTTGGAAGGGACCCTAAAAGATCATTGAGTCCAGCTCCTGGCTCTGCACAGGACCACCCAAAACCAGACCATATGTCTGGGAGCATTGTCCAAACACTCCTTGAACTCCGGCAGGCTTGGTGCCATGACCACTGTCCTGGGGAACCTGTCCCAGTGCTCAGCCACCCTCTGGGTGCAGAACCTTTCCCTAACCCCCAGCCTGACCCTCCCCTGTCCCAGCTCCATGCCATTCCCTCGGGTCCTGTCGCTGTCCCCAGAGAGCAGAGCTCAGCGCCTGCCCCTCCATTACCCTCGAGAGGGAGCTGCAGGCCGCCATGAGGCCTCCCCTCAGCCTGCTCTGCTCTGGGCTGAACAAACTAAGGGACCTCAGTCACTCCTCATATGTTTTCCCCTCCAGACTGTTCACTACCTTTGTAGCCTTCCTTGTACTGATTCTGGCTGCGATGGAGTTAACTTTCCCATAAAGTGCTGTGCTTTGCACTTGTAGCTAGAAAAGCACTTGTGGATCAATGTTTTGTCTATTGCTGCGCCATGCTGGCACAGCATCAAAACATTTTCCAAACTCCTCTGAAGCCAGTATGCTTCAGGGGTGGGCAAGAGGTGGGGAGGGGACATCATGAGGGCAGCTGACCTAATCTGAAGTCATTCTGGTTGTCTCAGATCACCTCACTTTCTTGTATGTGCCTTGACATTCTTTCCAGGAGAATCTGTACCATGATCTTCCCAGGCACAGAGGTGAGGCTCACCAGTCTGTAGTTCCTCGTGTCCTTCTTTCCACCCTTTTTAAAAATGTGAGTGATGTTTCCCTTTTTCCAATCACCAGGGACTTCACCTGACTTCCATGACATTTCAAATATGATGGAGAAAGTCTTGGCAACTCCATCAACCAATTCCTTCAGGACCCTGAACTGAACTTTGTTCAGTTTCATCAGGTGGTATCAAACCTGCTCTTCACTTACAGTAGGAAGGACTTTGCTCCGCCGGCTCTCATTTTCAGGTGCAGGGAAAAAACAAGAGTCCTCCAAGTGCATTTTTCTGCAGTCTTGTCATGGGATCACCAAGATCACAGATTTTTTTGCAGGACACCACACATATTATCTAATTTATACACATGTGTTGCTGTTTGTGGAGAACAGAATATAGGGAAGGGAAGGGGAAAGAGACTTGGGTATGCCTTACAATGGATTTAAAACATATTTGGCCTGTTCACCGAAACCTAGGGAGCTTAGAGATGCCCTTGGCTCCCTCAGCTTAGATATAACAGAACTAAAATTAGGCTGACTAGTTGTGGTTTCTTGTTTGTTTGTTTTTTGTTTGTTTGTTTTGAGCTATTGGTTCACGTCAGATGAAAATCATCACTCTCATATATTTATACTCTGTTGATGCTTTTCATGGTTGTCTTCCATACCATCTGTGCTGGAAATATTGCTTTTTAATTAAAGCCTAGATTCTTGAGCACAAGTTGTAAAGGATATTCAACAAAGGACAATGATTTACCTAAAAAGAAAACTGTACCTGCTTATATTTCCATTATCTAAATAGAGAAGAATAGAGGAGAGGGAAAGGGAGAGGAAGAGCTGAGGGAAAGGGAGAGGAAGATTAGAGGAGAGAGGAGGGGAGGAAAGGGGAAGGGGAGGGGAAAGGGGAAGGGGAAGGGGAGGGGAAAGGGAAAGAGGAAGAGGAGGGGAGGGGAGGGGAGGGGAGGGGAGGGGAGGGGAGGGGAGGGGAGGGGAGGGGAGGGGAGGGGAGGGAAAAGCGGAAGGGAAGGGAAGGGAAGGGAAGGGAAGGGAAGGGAAGGGAAGGGAAGGGAAGGGAAGGGAAGGGAAGGGAAGGGAAGGGAAGGGAAGGGAAGGGAAGGGAAGGGAAGGGAAGGGAAGGGAAGGGAAGGGAAGGGAAGGGAAGGGAAGGGAAGGGAAGGGAATTTACTACATTTTTAAAATAATTTAGGGTGTGATTTTCAAACAGGATTTTCCCCTATATCCTTCTCCCTCCCCTTACATATTTGATAATTTAAGCAAGATAGTGAATCTTTTAATATCAGCTTTTATTATTTTTTTATTTTATCTTTTGTTTTGCATATATATTTATTATTGTGTTAATGTAAGGATTTTACAAGAGCTCATTGTGATGCTTCTATTGTATCGTTTACTTTAACAGATAGAGACTTTTTTGTATGTTAAAAGTCTGCTGCTGTACTGCTGTCTTCTATTCTAAAGCTCAAAGAATCATAACACAGGAGGAGGCAGTATGTAATAATTGTATAGCTTTCTTGGTTTTTCTTTTTTCTTTTTTTTTTTTTTTTGTTTGTTTTCCTGTGGGGTGGGGAAAGAAGGAAAGGGCACAGAAATACGAATACTAGTGTGGTCACTCATTTGTTTTGTATTCAGGTTGGTAGACCTGGCATGACTGCTTCTTAGTGTTTCTCTCCTACTGTTACACCCTATCCAGTCCTGTGACAGGAACGTCAAGAAAACTTGGTTTGTATTTGTGATTTAAAATATCTCCTAGACTTCTGATGTCTTTTCATCCTGAAGCACCAAGCATCAAGAAAAGCATTATATAATTCTTGCATGAATTACGTAAGAAACCTTTTATAAAACAAAGATTCTGTGTTGTTTGAAGAATAAATGCCAGGAGCCATCCAATCACAAATATATGCATAGAAAGATAGCATTCAAAATATATTAGATAGTGTGTATTGAACTGTGGTGTTTCTAGGTGCACATGAATGCAGAGCACAAGCATTTTGTACTACCTTCCTCACTTCTTATGGCCTTGCACCGACTTCTACATATCTAATATGAATTCTGCATCGGAAATGCACAACTAACTCAGCTGCTCACCTGTTACAGAAAAGGTGAAGCATACAAACTGGAAGGAATTAATATATGCTTGTACACATGGGAATTTCTTTGTGAAATCATTTGGCACACACTAAATCTCTGAGAGATAGGTGGCATGGTCCTTATTTTTGCCTATCATTTAGTTTTGTTGCTAGTTCCTCTTCCTTTCTGAGACTCTATTGTAAAAGCAGTTTATCAACAGGCTGTCAATATTGAAAGTCCCAGTCTCGGGAACAAACCCATTTTCATCATATCAGGCATATCATTCTAACTCATGCGTTGCTCAGCTGAAGGAGGGTAACCAGAACCCAGGCAAATCTAAAAACATAAAATGGAAATGATCAGTAAACAGATGAAATACGCTGATTTAATGGAATCCATGGAGTTACTCTGACAGCCTTTCCCTAAAATGTTATGAGCCACCTGGAACTTTGGGGAATTCAGAGAAAGGATAATAACAATACTTTGTAGTTTTAGTGTCTTTCAAATAAGGGCCTCAAAACACTTCGCAAACATTAATCAAATGTCATAACAGTACTGTGAGACAGTGATCCATTATTATTCACCAAGAACAAAAGATCTTTTAAAAACAAAAGCAAGTTAAGGTTGAGAACGCATATGAATGCAATCCAATTAAGTTGTCTTACTTGGCATTTGCCATTTTAGCAGTAACTTTCCCCATACCATCATGAACAACCAATGGACCAGGTCAGTGCTACAACAGGAACTGGTGCCATCTCATATATGTTGTACACTTCACTGGGAGGTCATATAATGTCTTATGGCTTTCAATCCCAGTATTTTATGTAATTTTATTATTATTTTTATGTTAAATTATATTTAGCACCTCTGTGCTCAACCAAGTCTTTGAAAATGTTTGGCTCATCTTCCATAGTTGTGAACTGAAGCAGAGATCCAAAGGAAGAGTGTTGGCACTAGTTATGAATGCCAAACAGTCCAATCATGAAAAAAAAAACACACTAGGATATGATGGTTTCATGAAATAAGTACACAGTACATGACCACTAGGCAGCTGTTTAGAAAGGGTTAGACTGTACAGTGTTTTCTCATATGGCTATCCACATTTGATTGTATGACTGATGAATCTAAAAATCTTTTTATGAGTGTATATTATTTAACTGTCTGATATTAATAGTCACTCAGCTCTGAATGATGTACTATTGCTGCTGTAGTTAATATATGCTGATTTGATTGTATATGAGAAGATGGAGTCAAGTGAAAAAAATATATAATATTATTAAAATATTATATTTCACATAGGTTATGTGAAATGACTGCTTCTTCTTATTATTATTATTTATTTATTTATTTTAATCTGACATGTTTTTTAGGTTATTATTATATCTTGCCTCATCTTATAACTTGGTTATTCAGTTAAGACATTCATAAATATGTTTTGGAACATTAGTTTATTACTAGAAACAGTTTTAAGAAAGCTTAGCAGTCACATCATGTAAACATCTATCTTATAATTAAAACTCAATTAATATGTTTGTAGCAACCATTTGCAGTATAGGGTGTACACAAAAATTGCCTAATGAAATCTAAATTTAATCCCTATTAGAAACACTTTAATTTAAATATGATCATAAATCTTTATCTCCACTTTACATCTTAAACATAAAAAGGAGCTCAAGAAGCCACAACATTTTAATCACAGAAAATCTTTAGCTCAGGTAGATCAGTCTTCAAAGAGCTATGTTACTGTAGCAGTCTATGCACAAGGGAAAAAAGAGTAACAAAGCTACATCAACAAACAAACACAAGCAAACAAACAAAAGCATATATCCAAACAATGTATTTTAAAATGCTGTCTTATTTCCCTTTCTTGTTCGGGGAACCATCATATTCTGTTAAATAGACAGACTTTCATTCACTGAGAGCCTCAGAAAATCCAGGCAGTCATGCCTGGAATCAGGATTTAACTAAGAATAAACAGCAGTATTGGAACCAGGACTAATATGAGATGCTGACAGGCTGAACTGTGTCCCTGGTGGACTTACACATTTAGAAGTTGATGGTGATGGTGACATTACTGAAAGGCAAAAGAGAGTATAAAACATCTGCTGGGTAAGAGAGCAAAACAAAAATGGTATGTGCCCCAGAAGGGCTGTAAAGAGAAATGGGGTTAACATCCATAGCAAATGCAAGAGGAAATAATTCTCTCAAAAACTAAACAAGGTGAAAGTTAGCCTGATTCCAGTGTTCAGCGTTAACATTGTGGATAATAAAACACAGGAGAAAATAGGTTTTGTTGACTAGGAAGAAAAAAAATAATAGCATGGAAGGAAGGAAGGAAGGAAGGAAGGAAGGAAGGAAGGAAGGAAGGAAGGAAGGAAGGAAGGAAGGAAGGAAGGAAGGAAGGAAGGAAGGAAGGAAGGAAGGAAAAGAATAAAGAGGAGAGGGATGGGGTAGGTAGAGGGTAGAGGAAGATTGATTAGAGAAGAATAGTAGTCCTAAATTTCTATAACTTCCTTTACAGAACTGGATTTCTTCCAGCCAGAAAGGCAGGGGGATTTCACCTTCTTTCTGCCTCTTCACTGCTCACCCTTAAGTCATCGGTATGGGAAGGTTCAGGAAATATGTCATAAATTAGTACTGCTAGTCAGACTGGGTAGTTGAGCTTGTCTTCACAAGCTCATATGTACATTGAAATAGTATGTATGTGTATATCTGCATTTTGTTGTAGGACCTGCCGGTCCTGATTGCCAGAACTCACAAGCATATTCAGCAAACTAAGCACACATGGTATTTTCCTCAACATGTGCATGGTAATAGCTGCACCTTTGTCAGCTTTCGAAACAAGACAGGAATACATACAATACAGAATGTGGTCTGATAAAAAGAATGTCTGAACTGCAGAGAATGCCTGGAAATCACAATTTAGGTTAATGTCCCAAGGAGCCTCTTTCAAATAAAAATTTGGAGCTTGTGTCCTGGGGACCCTTGCCTCCTGGTGATGCTGATTAACACACAGCTATCTCATCTTCTCTGCCACTGACCCTCAACACTGCAGTGAACTGCATGGTTCTGATTCATCCTCATGCTGTTAAATGGCATGTTATGGGCCACTAACATGTTTGAACAAGGTGATGATGAAAGATGCTCCTGAACTGTTGCCTATTTTTCTTGCAGTCTCAGAAGCATATGAGTCACTTGTGTATATGTGACTGCCCTCTTTCTGTCTCCAGGCTAACAAAAACACAGAAACAGAGGTATAATTGAAAAAATGGAAAAATGGAAAAATGTAGACCTTAATCTGTTTTGATTCAAGTGCTGCCCTTGTTTAAAACCTTATATTTTCTCAGGTACATGAGAGAAGCTAGAAGCATTTGGCAAATACAGACAAACCCTATGTCTTCACACATATTACTCAGGGTGTTCAGGCATAAAGTGACTTAACAGTATTTGAAATTTTTTTGTGCTGTCACTCAGATAATAGAAGTCTGTATTTTTATTTTTTTGTGTGTGTTGCATAGGCTAGTTTTTTCTATTAAAGCTGGGATTTATTTCAGTAAATATGTATGAGTTATTCTTTGTATGGGAAAAAAATAACAGATAACTAATAGAAGGACTGGTCTGCCTTAAAAATAAGATTATTATTAATAATAATAATAATATATCTAATCTAAACTAGTTGTTTATCTCCTTGTATATTCACTGAAGAGACACGAGCACTACCAGAGAGCCATATGTCTCACCAGTCTTAAGACACCTATCATAGGATTCAGGAGTTACTCTCCATAGATTGTCTGTATCTCTCCTTCACAAGAACAACAAAACTACCATCTGAATAGCAGAAAAAAACAACAAGGTGAATCTCACTTTTTTGTGTTGGCTTACCTTGGTGAAGGTCCATTCACCTCACTAAAAGTATCTATCCAGAATCCCCATTCACATTCTTTTCATTCCTTAATGCAATCAGTAAGCGTATCCAAAATGCAATGTGGGATTTTTCAATCTGTTCAGTGTTCAGGCATGAAAAAGTAAGTACCAAGTCTGTGAAACCTTCAAAACTTCTTCCTTCCTCCACACAAGCTGTTCAATTCATCATTTTCTTGCTGAAACTTGTTTTGTCCTAGGTGTCACTGAATAGATTACAGTGCCCCCTATGGAGAAATAAGTTCTCATAATGGGATCCTCTACCTGGGAGTGAATTTCTTTCTCAGTATTATGATAAATAATATTTGCCTTTCTCCTGCATCACATTTATCTGAAGGTAAAATCTGTTTTGCTGTACTTGCAGTACAAATATTTGGGCAGCAGTTAATGGGACCAATTTATCTGAATGATCTTCTTCCTGATTATTAGATCTATTAATTGGACTTATAAACAAGTTGCCAACGAGCTATTTTCTCTTCTACTTTTCATGTTTATAAACTTGTTAGAGATATTTTCCTCTCTTACTCATAATAAAGCAATATAAGCTTAATGAGCAAAAGAGCAGCTCTGAGGAAGAAGGAATCAGTGAATGCAGCATTAGGTGGTTCGCTTTCCCACATATATTTGCTCTTTGGTTCTCAATGCATCATATCTTTCATGTCTAACCATGAATGGCTGCAGAAAGAGTCAAGAGTAGGCATTGAAAAGATAGCTATAATGGTGGGGCTGCTCAAGCAACCCAGGGACACCCCCTGGATCTAAGGGTGCAAGTGTTGTGTCCTCACTCATTTTTATATACTCTTATTAATGTCTTTCTTGCTGAGCAGAAAATCAGAGTAATAACGTGTAATTCTGTGTTTGCTTACCCAAAGTCAGATTTTATTTATTTTTTTTAAATATCCTATTATCCTTAAAACTCAGGAATTTGTGAATTTTAACAATAGAGCAACTTAGACCACTTACATGAACAAAGTCAAGGCTGGGAACAAATATTTGCTAATATTAGATTAACTATACAAATGTATATGTGACCATACACACATATTCATATATAAGTTCATGAATATTAAGACTAGTAATGTTAATTTTTAATTTTCCTTGGATTAACCTTACAGCAGTTAAGTCACACTTTTAATTTTCCTTGTTTTAACCTTGCAGCAGCAAAGTTACGCTTTTAGAAAAAAATGTTAAGAACTGTATATGCTGGGTATCTCCACATGCTACTTTTCTAAATGGGTTCCTACATTTTTCAATCAGTGTGTCATGGAGATTATTATACTTTAGTTTGAGTTATAAGTTTTGATTTATTGTTCCATAGATAGAGGCATGGAAATGTGAAATGCAGTATGTCTTGTAGGTGATCACCTTTGCCAATAGACTCCTTTATATTTCATGTTCCTTATATAATACACATAATAATAAATATGAATGTTATATATATATATATATAGAGAGAGAGATTTTCTCTTTTACCAGATATCTAAAAAGAGGATATCTCCATTATTATTTGTTTTGTACATTATGTGCAAAGTCATATAAAGAAGGGTGTTATACCAGCTATAGTTCTATATCCTTTCTCCTCTATTTTAACCCAAATAGCTTGAAATATGCACAGCATTCTAATGTAAAATCAAATCACTTCTTTTCAACAGTTAAACATAGCCTGTTTTGAAAAAAAAAAAAAAAAGTTACATGAAAAGCAAAAAAGCAAAACTAAGGAGACTTAATTTCCCATGGTCCTCTCTTTCACATTTACTGAACAAGAAAAGAAGTCTCTTCCAGGTCCTGTTCTTCCTCTTGCACTGCCCTCATTCTATTTATTTATTTATTTTTAATAGGCATCAAATTCCGTGAGTAGTTCTCAGATACTGTTATATTGGATACACAGTATATGTGAACCTCTGTTTTCTATTTGCTGGAATGCTAACAGAAAAAGCTGCTTCAATACTGTTGGAAGTATAAACAAATTATAATCCTGTCTGTAGCCCATACACTAATATGATAGTTCCTACTTAGGAACTTTATACACTTGGGATCTCTGTACTCTTGTCAGAAATTAATTATGACAGTGGACTTAGAAGAACTAATAAACATGTATATATATATTTAATAATACAATATTCAAATACACCCTCTGATATTTCCACACACAGAATTCTACTGTATGGTAATGTTTTCTTGACTAAGTTATATACATTTATTTTAGTGATATTTAATACATTCAAACCTTCTCAGTCATACCAATTTCAGTATAAGAGATACCTTAATAATGCACACTTAGACAGAGTCTGTTTCCAGGCCTTATCAACATGTTTTCTCAGATTCTGGTTGTGCCATAAAAACTACTTGATTTTCTAGACATTTCAGTATGTTTTAGATTGCAAGTAGTCTTCTCATTTACGGTCAACTCACAGTGTTATATTTTTCAAATAAAATAATATTAAAGGTTCTCTGGCCATGAAATTAAAAGTAAGGGAAAAAAAAAAAAAAAAAAAAAGCATCAATGATACTGTAAGCACTTTTTTTTTTTTTTTTTGAGATTAAATATAATTCTGTCTGATCTTAAAACTGCATGAGTAGTACGTATGAAGACAGAAAGACATGACAAATAATAACAGATAATGATAACTAATAAGCATTGCAACAAAAGCTGAAGCCTTTGCTGTTAAGAACAGTAGAGGAAAGAGAGTGGTGTGTATCAATTAGCTTCAAGATTGTTACATTTTTCTTACATAACATCATTGTGACAGAGTAAGAGGTGCTTTCAGTAAAGAATAAGAAATGTGAATACAGATGCTCAGCATCCAGACCTTATCTGAAATTCTGGACCATTCTGTTCATCCATATTCAAAAAGCTCAAACTAAACAAGTGTGGAGAATAAATGTTAGAATGATGGAAGAACAGATACTCCATCATACACAAGGAAATGTTTCCAGAAATATGAAGGCTGAGCAGTGACAACAATGTAAGTGAAGTATCGGCTAGCTACAACAAACAGCTAAAATAAAGATACCATTGATGAAAAAACAAATGAGTGTAGAATGCATTCAAATAAGTTAAGTCTGGAAATAGCAGGTTTACACATACAGTGGAATAATGTAGTGCAATCTCCTAAGAGAAAGAGTGAGAAGAAGGTATCCTGAAAAGTTACAGCCAGTTAGTTAATACTAACATTAACAGGTCACTTACTAGGTGAAAATTCACATTCCCTAACATTTCTCTGCAGTTGTGTGCTCAAGTTATATTTATGAATATGAGATAGTTGTTTACTTTTTTTTTTCCCTCAATGTGAACTATAAAATACATGTAGAAGAAAACTAGAGTTGAAAGGTTCTGCTTCTCTAATTGTCATGATTGACATATATTGTTTGAATTTAAACAGAGGTGGAAATTGCAAGCTTGAGGGATTTCAAATTTGAATGGTCTAGTCACAAACAGTTAAAGAAGTACTTGAAAAGTGTTCTACTTTTTTCATCCAGTTTAACTTGTGAAAGGGCTGAGCTCCAGAGATGCTAGAATGAACTATATAACAGCACACCATAAATAACTAACACCAGAATTAAGCAAATTTTAAAACTGAGCCTGTTTTGAAAACTAAATCTGGAAAAGCAGTTATGGCCTTTCTTCTTCTTCTCCTTCTCCTCCTTCTCCTCCTTCTCCTCCTTCTTCTTCTTCTTCTTCTTCTTCTTCTTCTTCTTCTTCTTCTTCTTCTTCTTCTTCTTCTTCTTCTTCTTCTTCTCCTTCTCCTCCTTCTTCTTCTCCTCCTCCTTCTTCTTCTTCTTCTTCATTTTCATTTTATATTCAAAAAAGAAGAAAATTTGCTGCATATGCAGCTACTTTCCCATGAATTCAAGTGAAATTATTATTCATGACTCATTAGACATGAGGAAAACAAACAAACAAACAAAAGTAAAATGCCTCTTGTACCTCTCCCTTGCAAAAATTAATACCTCATGGAAAATGTTCTGAAACAGCATTCTAGTGAAATACTTATTACAGAAATATAAGCAGGAAAGCAGATGAAAGAGAAACAGTGTCAAAATCTCTGCTGGTGTGCCTATGCCTGCACATTCCTTGGTCAGAAGAAATATAGGCCACAAAACAAGTTAAAATCTTTAAGCAGAGTCATCAACAGATTAATTTCTGTGAAAGCCTGAAAGAAGGAGAACATAATTCAGGAGAACCACTTTATTAAAGGGCAACTTCATAAAGATTCACATAGGTCTGTTGCATTTGTCTCATTAGATCCCAACAAAATCAAAGGTGCATCTGCCTCGTTTCCAAGCATCTGTCTAGTTTGTTTGTTTTGCTGACCAGGGGACATCAGTCAAGAGTGAGACTAGCATTAGTTCAACCTTATGCTTGATAAGCCTTTTGAGAAGAAAGAAAAACAAAATATGTTTACCACTAAGCAATGTTAGTTCAACTGACATTAAAATAAAGGTTTATGATTTATGATGAATAATGGATAGATTCTTCCAGACATTCATCCAGTCCAGTAGCTATCAAATCTACTGGAAGATTCAGATGCTTAGCAGTTATGGAAGTAAGAGAACTGCTGAGAAAGTTTGGGAAATTTTCTGTTCTACTTTATTAGTAGCAGAAGTATTCTATGATTTCACTGGAAGTAAAGATGTCAGAGATGCAGATGGGAAGTGTAGCAGTTATTGTTTGTTATCTTCTTTCTGTGGTCATAATATTGTTTTCTCAATATCTTCATCATGTAGATAAGCATTTAAAATAAAATAAAAAGCTACAGTATTGTAGCTGGCATGAAATAACTATTTTGTAATAGCTATTTCATGCTGTTTCTACATTTCAAAAAAAAAAAAAAAAAACAAAAACAAAACAAAGCAACAAACAAACGTATGACATTGGTTAATGGAATACAGGACAAGAAATGAAGGCCATGAAAGTGATTGAAAGCTTGTCTGAAACACAGATTTGCTTACACTGTAGTCTAATTTGAAGTTGAGCTACACAGAGACTGGTTTTGTTGTCATTTATTATATCATATATATATATGTAAACATATATATGTATATTATATCTTGATAATTTCAATGAACTCATTGCCATTTGAGCTGTAAGCTAAAAATGATAAGCTCTCATATGTAAGAATAAATTCAATTATAGTCAGGCCCTACATTTTGAAAATGACACAAAAAAATATCATTAGGTAACACAGATAAATATTTCAGCTTTATTCTTCCTTCTTGCTGGGGAGTGTATGTCTACCTGATGACTCATAAAATATGGAAGTCAATCCCTGACTATAATTTCTTAAGCAAATCCATTTTGAAAAGTAAGTTCAGAAAAATACACAGATATATTTTCTCTCACAGAGACTAACTGCTTCATCTTTTTCAGGATTCTGAAGTTTATAAAAATTACAAAACAAAGAACCTTGCTCAAAGGTTGATCTGACAAGTCCTAATGTGACAGTCATAGAGATTTCACAGTGTGTGCAAAGAACAGCATACTGAATTTAAACACCCAGGGCATAATCTTCAGATGCACAGATGTTTATCTGTATGGAAAGTATGACAAGTGTAGTGCCACTTCTACCTTTTGCTTGTTTTTGAGGACAGCTGAAAGTTGAACAAGTTTCTCAAATGCTCCAAAACTTGTGACTAAAATTTGTGTTAAATTGATCTAGGGAGTGGCATTCATTTAGGTTACATCTACAAATATATGGAGATATATGGATATGGAGAGATTATTCCAGCTATTAGTAGGATTATCCCATCCTATAAGGTGTTACAGTACCTGGAGTCAGTTGCCTTATGCACATTGCTTCTCTCCACCTGCTATGGCAGATGATAACTTTAGGTTATGTCCTAACTATTAGGAGTCTAAAGTTAAGTCAGGTATATCTGACCTTTACTGACTGTTTAATGCTACTTAAAATCAGTATGCCCTCCCTCAGCCAGCAAAGCTTCTTTTCACCTTGTCTATCCAGAGAAGCCTCTGTGTCTGTAGAGCAAGAAGGATGTGCCATAAACTGTAAAGGAATTTATCCTTTGGCTTTTAAGGCAATCCACTGAAGTCTGCAGACCCACTCTGCAATTCTTGTAGGTTATTTTTTTATTGTGTGGATGTATTGGATACTGTATTATATGCAGACTTGAGTTCATTGTTCCAGTATCCCAGGGGATCTCCCCATGAAATTTGTGATAGTGTTGTGACAAGCCCAAATTAATATACCCTAAATTAGTTCAGTGGTATTCTGAGTTGCTCACATACCAGTTTTTCAGTCCTGTTTTCATCTGACAGCTGGGAGAGACAACTCATTGTACTGGTCACACATATCTGTTCTATATGTTATTTCATACATATGAAATATCTTCCCACCCACCCCACCACCCCACCCCCCTTTTTTTCACTTTTTTTTTTTTTTTAGTTTGTTTTTAAACAGTGAACATACACTTCACAGAATCACAGAATAGCCAAGGCCCCATGTTAGATAACAACCAGTTTTAGCCATTCCCAAACAGAGACCTACAGCTGAGTCAGTTAGTGATGTTTGCACCTCTGTGAGAGCAGATTTAAGAAAGGGGGGAAAAAATCCTGCTGCACAAGAGCAGCTGACAGACTAAAGAGTGGGAACCAGTCCTGCAGCCCCCAAGGTCAGTGCAGAAGGAGGGCTGGAGGTGCTCCAGGCATGCAGCAGAAGTTCTGCTGAGGCCTGTGGAGAGGGCCCTGTCCCCCTGCAGCCCATGGTCCCACATGGAGCAGATTTCCATGCTGCAGCCCGTGGAGGAGCCCCCGGTGGAGCAGGTGGCTGTGGCCTGGAGGAGGCTGCAGCCCATGGAGAGCCCCCGCAGGAGTAGGCCCTGGGCCAGAGCTGCAGCCTGTGGAGAGGAGCCCACACAGGAGCAAGGAGTCCAGGGGGAGCTGCTGCCTTTGGGGGACCTGTGCTGGAGCAGTTTGCTCATGATGCATGGACCCCATGGTACAGAGCCCTGTGGGAGCAGTTCTTGAAGAGCTGCTGCCTGTGGGCAGCCCCCGCAGGATCAGTTCAGGAAGGACAGCATCCCATGGGAGGGACCCCACATGGAGCAGGGGCAGAGAGTGACCTTGAAGTAGCGGTGGAGTTTAAGTGTTAGGGATTGACTGCAGGAGCACAGTCCCCATTCTCCATTCCCCTGTGCCACTCAGGGGGAGGACATAGAAGAGGGTGGATGGGGGGAAGGTGTTTTTAGTTTGCTTTTAGTTTCTCACTGCTCTAGCTTGTTAGTAATAGGTTATAAATTTTATTATTCTTCCTATGCTTAGTTTGTTTTGCCCATGACAATAATTGTCATCTCTTTGTCCTTATGCCAGTCTTTGAGCCCTTTTCATCATATTTTCTCTCCCTTTCCCTTTGAGGAGGGGGAGTGAGAGTGTGGCTGTGGTGGAGCAGCTGAGTAAAACCACCGCAGGTATCAAAAATATTATGGCTCAAAGACAATGCTTTTTTTGCTTCCCCCTTTCAAAAATGAACTAAACTGTAGCATATAGTTTTAGATGTCAGTATGTAGAAGCAAGGTCAGCCTATGCTCATAACTAACAAAAAGTACAATGTTGTGGATCTTATTCTGCCTCTATTAATTATATTTAACAGCAGATAAAATATAGTGAAGTGACACTCTTTGCTACCTTAGATATAAATGTCTGAATTCGAACTAGTGATATAAACGTGAGGAAAAACCCTGGTGAAACATTTGTCCTGCAGCAACATTTGCTGCTAAATATTCTGAAAAACAGATAGCAATTTTCATTTATTATTATTATTATTATTTAATTTAAAAGAGAAGACAGGTATCTGCTAAGGTCAGTATTGCTTCATGAAGCAAAATAAGGCCTAGATTTCACCTTGCATATACTTCACCATGACTTAAGAACCATCATTAAGGATAGGGGAGTGTAGTAGATAGGGAAGATTTTATTCTTTAACTGTATATTTATTCTTTCAAACCACTGCCCTCCATATGTCCTGCTGTATGCTGAGAAATAAGTGGCATCAATAATGAATACATTATTTCAAAGGTATGATTTTCCATACCATGGGAACCTACTCATGTGAGGCTTTTGTTAAGTAGCCACATGGGAGAGGAACAAAAAAAAACATTTTGGAAGCGTATTTTATTACTCTGTGTCTACAAATTTTCATTACAAAAGACATTCTACTGGACCATGTGGTTATTGTTAACACAATCCACAAGTCATTAAGTACAATAAATAATTTACACATCAGATAATTGATTGCTACTCAAAAATGATTGCAACTTCTGTTTATTAGATTTTCAAATGTTTTCCCTTTAGTCAAATAAGGTCACTTTGAAAAGCATTGAATTTATCTAAAAATTAGCTCAAGATTCATAAAAGCATTAACACCAGTTTTTGTGCACTGAATTCTTCTAATAAACTGCACAGACTAAAAGCACAGATATAGCCTCTTTAGGGATGCGAGGTAGCTGTTCTCATTTTCATCTCGGTAGGAATTTTGCTTGTAAGAAATGTGAGAAGAAGAAGGGTTAAAATATCTACACATCCTCTCACCCTGTGACTCCAATTTCCTTTTTTAGCTTAAAAATCACGGTTTTTTAGAACAACTATCTTATTATAAGCTATAATTTATCCTGGATGTAGAAAACAGCTTAAAATAGAAGATATTGTACAGTAATCTGGACTGCATTACTTTAGTGGATCATTTTTCAAGTTCCATAATAGTTTGGGAACACAAGAATGAATAACGTTGATGTTTTTTTATTTTTTATTTTTTTAACTTTCTGTCAGTCAAACCTATTAATGTTTGATACATATGGGCCCCTTTGACCAAAATACTTAGCTAAATTCAGGGCGTTGAGGTTGTTTCTCTTAGGAGGATAAATTGATTGCATCTTTTTGTTTTGCTTGCTTGTTTTGTTTCTTTGTTTGTTTGTTTTGTTATGATATATTTCAAATAATTGGATAATTATGACAAACTCAAAACAGCTGCAAAGTATAATTTTTATCTTATTTTCTATTTACATGAAAGTGAGCAATAATGACTATTCTCAAGGTTTTGGATTTCAGAATGTCAGTGGTCTAATTTGGAAAGTCTCACCTTCAAGAATCAAGCAAGATATTGATTGTTTCAAACAATTATTTCACCATCTGAAAATGTAATTAAAAAGAGCTTTTGCATGACTTACTGTCTGACTAACCATGAACAAAGAAGTGCACACATGGGGACATATTTTGCAGTCCTTAATCAAATGAAATCCTATTGTTTTCAATGGCAGTTACGCTCAATTAAGAACCACAGATTTGGGCCCATACATTATAATGCACAAGGGCAAGTAGTGACATCAGAGACGTTTTTAGGATGATAATTACCGTATTTTCTGTTGAATATATGCGTATAGCAAATGCAAGAGAAAAGGACTGATTGTTTACATTCATCATCATATCCAAGTATGTTTACATTGCTGTGACAATATATACAACACTGTAAAATAAGAGAACAAAAGTATCTTGCCTTCTTGATTTTTAGCTTACTTAATTATTTGTTATATATAAAATCTTACATTCAGTTATTGCTTTGTATGGAGTTTTTAAAGGAGTTGTGTAACATAAAACATGTTCACCAAACTGATAAAATGAATACTTCTAGTTTGATCTCCACAGTGTGGTCACTGCTTTGGCTAAAGGTTGAACTGAATTGCTTAAGCCTAGACACCTGTTGCTGTCCTTTGTAAAACTGAAATAATCTGCATGGTCTAGCAGACAGGGCAGCAGTATCTGTGGGATATTATTCCCATTCTGAACCTGCAGACTGGGAAAGGTTTTCTTAGGGCATTGCCCTTTCTTTAGGCAACTGAACTGAGCTTTAGTATTTCAGCTGTAATCACACTGGGGAGATCAATCTTTCCCCAGGCTGAATACCTTTGAAGGAATAAGAGTACATCCCAGTGTTTCTGTTATTTATTGGAAATATTTCAGTGCAGTTTAAGGGACCTTCCTTCATGGGCTTCTATCAGGAGCAGCAGTATGGGTTGGGTCAACAGTATGCGTCTAGCAGAAGCTAGAGCAAGGAACACTGAATTCATCACTCAGGTCTCATCACCATCCACCAGCTCCTCACAAATCTTTCAATGGAACAAACAACCAAGTTTAAAGTCACTGTCCTCCAAACGTGAAGAGTCCTGTGACTTTTCCCATTTCCTTGTACACAGTTCAGATGTATGTTGCATCATGGCAACAGTATCACATTGATATGGCACTAAACTACTGAGCTACTGAGTGAAAAGATTCTACAATTTTACAAGGACCCACAGAAAAGCTGAAACACTGTACTTAAGAGGGGGGAGGAGAGGAGAGAGGAGGAGGGGAGGGTGGGAGATGATGAGAGAAGGAGGGAGAGAGGGATGGGGAGAGAGAAGTGAGCTAAGAGAGGGGGAAGAGGGAGAGGAAGAGTAAGAACTAATAACTCATAAACTGGAGGCCACATTTCATTCTTTGCATCCCAGCCAATGCCACTTGTAATTAAAAAAGGGGATTTCAGTTGAATATTTAATTGTCCTTTGGAAATGGCTTCCAATTGGATTTACCAATGCCTAGTCCCTGTACAGGATTTGTTGTTCTGAGAGAGAAATGCTAAATGCTTTGGGGAAAAAAAAAAAAAAAAAAGAAAAGAAAAGAAAAGAAAAGAAAAGAAAAGAAAAGAAAAGAAAAGAAAAGAAAAGAAAAGAAAAGAAGAGAAAAGAAAAGAAAAGAAAAGAAAAGAAAAGAAAAGAAAAGAAAAGAAAAGAAAAGAAAAGAAAAGAAAAGAAAAGAAAAGAAAAGAAAAGAAAAGAAAAGAAAAGAAAAGAAAAGAAGAACTTTCCCAAAATGCAAAACCTTTTTGAACAGGCAAATTTCAAAAACAAATAAAAACAAACAAACAAACAATCAGCAACCTCATAAATAATAAGCAATAATTCCAGAGTGTAAGCAAATGAATCTGCAAGATGATCAGCTAAAAATAATCTCTTCTGTGTAAGATATTTTATTAGTCCCTGAGCTACTTGTTTCTCACTTTTCATTTGGGAAGCACAATACCATTACAGACATTACAGACAGCTGCCACAGTGGAATAAGTCCATTGCATGAAATATCTTATTAAAAAAAAAAAAAAGTAAAAAAAAAAATGTTGACAGGTGTGTCTTAATTAGTTTTGATATGTAGTTAAGTTATTTTCTTGAGAAGTGTCTTCCCCCTTCAGGTTTACTGTCTCTAGTGTAATTTCCAGATGTATTAATCATATCTTAGATGCAAAAGTCTATTTTGGGGGTTACATACATTCTGACATGAATTCACACATAATCATATAAATACCACACACTCACACACAAATAATAATAATAAATAAATAAATAAATAAATAAATAAATAAATAAATAAATAGGTGCATGTCCAGAATCTGCAGAGGAATTAGTTTGTATTATCCCAGGAGTATTTCTGTTTTCTATTCAAACCTATATTGGGTGATTCTATTGTGGTGATTCTATTGTGGTAAGACAATGACTTAACACTTCAGAAAATTAACCAAGCAATTTGATCTCAGTACTCTCAAGACTAGTATAACGTGGGACTGCACACAGCAAATCACAAAAATAGCACTGCATACTGAAAGAACATTTTCTGAGGTACTATTTATGGGGAGCAATGTCTGATTGCATTGATAAAATCTGTTTAGTTAGCAAGAGATGAGTTTTTGTTTATTTGTTTGTTTATTTCTTCTCTTGGGACTCAGGCAGAGATTGTAGTGAAAGAAGATGTAATATAAGAAGAAAGAGGATTCTGGCACCACTGAAAAAGTATTAAGTACAGTAACAACGTGAAGCTACCTGATTCCATCTTCCTCCTAGGCACTGACCTGTGTGGCATTAATCTAACAATTCAAATCATGACTAACTTGATGAGTGTACTGGGTCTGGCTGGGATGTTAAATTTCCCTGCAGCAGCCCATACAGTGCTGTGCTCTGCACTTGTAGCTAGAACAGCAGTGGTATCACACCAGTGTTGTGTCTACTGCTGAGCAGTGCTGGCACAGCATTGGGACTCTCTCTAACCGTTCTAGGGGGTGGGCAAAAAGTGAGAAAAGAAACATCACCAGGGCAGCTGACCTAAACCAACCAAAGGGATACTCCATACCATATGATGTCACAGTCAGCAATAGAAGGTGGAAACAGGAAGAAGAGGGGAGGGGTGGGCTCTTGTGAAAATGTCAGTCCTCATTTGCCCGTAGTGAAGACATGTCATCTGCCATTTACTTTAGCATAGTTTCCAGGAGGATCTGCTCCATGATCTTGCCAGGCACAGGGGTGAGACAGACTGGTATGGAATTCCCTGCATCTTCCTTTTTTTCCTCTTTAAAAATGGGGTTATGTTTCTCCTCCTCTAGTCAGTGGGAGCTTCACCAGACTGCCACGACTTCTCAAATATGATGGACAGTGGCTTAGCAACTTTATCCGCCAATCCATTCAGGACTCTCAGATGCATCTCATCAGGTACCATTGACTTCTGCACCTTCAAGTTCCTTAGGTGGTCTCGAACTGATCTTCTCTTACACTGGGTAGTTCATTGTTCTCTCTGTTCCTGCCTGGATGGCAGACTTAGATTAGATATAAGGAGGAAATTCTTTAGTCAGAGGGTGGTGATGCACTGGAACAGGTTGCCCAGAGAAGTTGTGGATGCCCTTTCCTTGGAACTGTTCAAGGCCAGGTTGGACAGGGCTTTGATCAACCTGGTCTGATGAGAGGTGTCTCTGCCCATGGCAGGGGGGTTGGAATTAGATAATCTTTAAGGTCCCTTCCAAACCAAACCATTCTGTGATTCTATGAATTGTAGATCAACAGGCAATATTGTTACAACAAAGGTTTTAGAGTACTATGTGGTGCAGATTGTATATGCATGACAGACACAGCAAACTAAGGTTTCAGGAAATGCAGGGACTGGCATGTGATTTATATCCCCAAACTTCAGAAGGAATTTTTCTTCCCTGTTCTATGTGTCAGCCATATAGTTTTATATCTAAGCTTTGTTTCTAGGCTTGTGTCCAAATAAACAGAAGTTTAGGACTCAGTTCAGTTATTGATTCAGAAATCTAGGTCTCAGTTCAGAAATATAAACTTCTAACTCAGAATATCTAGATGATACCAGTAGGTAAGAAACTGGATATGTAAAAAACCTTCTGGAGTTGCAGACAGAGATGATGTTGAATGGGTCAGTAACATAAACAATTCAATATGCTATGGACAGTGCAGATCAAAGGACATTTCATATGGCTATAAGTACATTTGTATAAGTATTTTCTGGATTGACCCTTTCACTGTTTTGACTGAGGGCTTGATTGAGCTGCACACATATTTATGTATAATGCTCTTTACCATGATTTACCCCAGCTACCTTCAAGCTTCCTACCCAGGAGATTGTAAATCTTTTAGTTACTAGTGCAACATTACAAAGATGTCTTAGATGCCCAAGAGCAATTCAAAAGATTTCCAAATGATTACTGAAGTCAAGCTTCAAATTCTTACTGACTATAACAAGAGTACTCAAACCTAACAGATAGATAACTAAGGAAGGAATATGCTGCATTAATGAAATCATCCAATGACATGTGAGAGTCCTCTGATTCTGTAAAGCATCTGCACCAGGATGGCAAATGTGACAAAGGATCAATGTGGCACCAACCTCCTCTGGAGTGGCAGCTGGAGGACAGATAAGCTTCATTAGGAAATTCTAGGTGAGACTCTGCAGCTGTTTGAGGGAATCTGAGCTTAACTTCAACTACCTACATCCAAGCTAGCTAGCCTGGATTCTCTCCAGTTTGTGGAGAGAATTAAATGCTTTCTGAGCATGATTCATTTCATCATATTGTAGACATCTGAAATAGGTCAGAGGAATAATGCCTGAGAGTCACTGTTTTTAATCATTGACTATAATGGAAGCCTAAAATGAATAATTCAACTTAGACATCTGCTATACGAGCATTGAAAGATAAGCATGATGAATATTATACCAGAAACCCCTTGAGAAAAGCAGGGAGGAGATATGCAGTGAAACATCACAGAAAATCCCTACGGAACACAGGGACTATGTGGAGATACTGAGAATGCAAGAAGTCACTTAAAGTTGAACTGAAAATAAGATTGGAGTACAGAACTTGTCCTGCAGAGACAAAATAGGCTAGATGTAGGTTTGGTTTCAAATCCTTTTATTTTATTTCTTTCCAATCTGCCTCAATCAGTAGGTAAGATTTTCTCTACATTTCCAGGAGCTGTTTTTGATTTGTGTCCTAATAACAAAAAACATTAAAGAGTTAAAACCATTCTTACTTTAAGGAAAAGTGAAGATAATACCATGTTTTAGCTGTAGTTGAATCAGGCTTCTGACATTATCATCATTATATTTATTATTTATTATTATTGTTGTTGCTGATGTTGTAAAAGACAATCCTTTTATGATGACAAATTAAAGCATATCATTCAAAAAAGAAAAATCCTAACATTTTATTCCAGACAGAATTTCTGTACTCTTCCTAGTACATGTGGCCCTGTTTCCACTGTCTGTGCATTTCCTTCTTTTGCCTAAATTTGACCAGCAGGTCCTTGTTCAACCATGCTGGTTTTCTACCTTCCCTGCTTGATTTATTGCATATGGGAATAGAGAGCTCTTGTGCTCCAAGGAAAATATCCTTGAAGAGTTGCCAGTTCTGATCAGATCCTCTGTCCCTAAAGACTGTGTCCCATGGGATCTCATCCACTAATTCTTTGAACAGATGGAAGTTGGCTCTTCTGAAATTCATGGTCTTGACTTTGCTTTTTGCCTGGCCCATATCCCTTGAGATCACAAACTCAACCGGGGCATGGTCACTGCAACCCCGACTTCCTCCAGTCTTAATCTCTTTAATCAGCTCTTCAGCACCGGCAAGCACCAGGTCCAGTAATGCTTCTTCTCTGGTTGGTTTGTCCAATATCTGGACGAGGAAGTTGTTTTCAATGGACTCCAGGAGTCTCGTGGATTGCTTACTGCCTGCCGTGTGGCTTTCCCAGCGAACATCTGAATGGTTGAAATCCCCTCATAAGATGAGAGCCCGTGAGCTTTTTGTAGTTGGAGCAAGAAGGCCTTATCCAGAGGCTCCCCTTGGTTGGGCGGCCTGTTGGGAGACCCCAGCCACAAGATGTCCTTTGTTTGTCCTTAAATTTTACCCACAGGCTCTCAAACTGCTCTTGGCTGTTTCTTAGACAGAACTTTTCACAATCTCTCCAGTTCTTAACATAGAGGGCAACACCCCCACCCTTCCTTTTCTGCCTGTCTCTCCAGTAAAGTCTGTAGACTGTAGCTTTACAGGAGGAAGTAACTAAATTTTGGAGGATATAAGAGACTTTGAAAATTTGATTATGGTTTGTTCAGTCTTGAATGACAGAGAAGACTCTCAAAAATGTTTCCTTTACAAAAATAAAGATATCAAGCATGTACAACAGAGATGATTCGAAGTTAGTTCCAGTATTACCTCTTAGAAATTATAAAATATTTAGCTGTACAAAGTAGAAGGTACATATATATTTAATAATAAAGGCTTTATGATTGGAAATAGATTTAGTTTTACATTAGAAAAAGTAGAAAAAAGAAAAAAAATGCAAAAATCTCTTTATTATATATGTTTTGTTGTTACTTTTTTTTTTTTTTTTCTCATCACTTTCTTCACATTTTGAATAGTAATATAAATTCTAGGTAGTCAGTGATCAAGATGCTGTAGCTGATATGCTTTACTAAAAAGCAAGCTGAACATGACCAAAAAATATTCTTAAATAGGATTTTCAGACTCTATGAAGGTCCTTAGTGGGGTATGAAATTGAGCTAAAAGAGCTCTTAATGACAATAATTAGGAACGCTAGAACAAACCCTTAAGTTCTCTGTATAATTGCTAGTATCTGCCTGAAGTTTAGATACTTGCAGAAACTGTTTCAAAGGTATTTTCATAATTCATAGAAGAAACAGAAGAGCAGAAAATACAAAAAATACATAAAAATATCAGAGTAAATCTTTGCTAATTTTTAGAGAATCATGGAATACTTTCAGTTGTAAGGGACCTTAAAGATCATCTAATTCCAACCCACTCTTCCACTAGACCAGGCTGCTAAAAAGCTCCATCCAACCTGGCCTTGAACAGAAGATCCTCTAATCTAAGTCTGCCCTCTTTTAGTTTAAAAACATTCTTCCTTGTCCTATCATTAAACTCCCCAATAAACAGTCACTATCTAGCTTTCCTGTAGGCCCTCTTTAGGATTTGGAAGGTCTCCCCAGAGCCTTCTCTTCTTCCAGCTGAGCAGCCCCAACTTCCTCAGCCCATCTTCACAGGAGAGGTGCTCCAGCCCCTTTATCATCTTTGTGGCCTTTCTCTGGACTCATTTTAATACTGCCCTGTCCTTGTTCTGGTGTCCTCAGAGCTGAATGCAGTACTGCAGGTGGGGTCTCATGAGAACACAGTAGATGGAGGGGGACAACCACCTCCCTCAACCTTCTGGCCACATTTCTTTTGATGCAGCCCAGGATATGTTTGGCTTTGTGGGCTGCAAGTGCACATTGCCTGCTCATGTCAAGCTTCTTGTCAACTAACACTTCCAGATCCTCATCACGGCTGCTCTCAATCCATTCCCCTACCAGACTATATTAATGCTTGGGACTATTATGGCCCAGATTCATGACCCTGCACTTGTCCTTGTTGAACCTCACGAGGAACACCGAGGCCAATCTCACAAGTCTGTCAAGGTTCCTCTAGAACCTTTTAAGTTACTGGAATTCAAACATGTTTTAGTTTAGGGATTTACTACACAAAGCATTTTGGAATAATTATTGAGGAATTGGAGTAAGCTTTCTTCAAATAATGTCTTGATTTAGACACCTCTGAATAGATTTTGTTACGTATTCTACCTACCCTACAGTTTTTGCTCCAGAAATATACAGGTCTTGCACACATCCTAGGTCACACGTGCTAGTCTTTTAAAGATGTCTTGTGTACTTCAGTGTCTAAACCCCAGATACCCATGGGAAGCATCAGAAGACTCCAGGAGAAAAGTTTGTTGCTATTTATTTTCATAATTCACTTTGAATTTTCACATCTAAACTGGTGCTTGTTAGAATGATTCTAGGATCTCCATTTTAGATCCTCGTCTTGTCAATTCCACCAATCTATTTTAGAGTGAAGGCTTGAGGTTATAATAGGTTTTCATTTTCTGACATATTTAGTCTCTCAGTGATGAAAGAAATGCAATGTATTCAGTTAAATTATTGACTTTAGGGGATCAAAAGGCCATGCTTCCCAAATATGCTGTTAGATATATTCCCAAATATGTTGTGAGGTAGCTCAACCTAGATGCAGCTGCTAGTTAGTCTTTAAGCTCATGCTTTACTTTGTTCTGGTGTGATTTCCTAAATTTGTGTGCTCAAAAATAAATAAATAAATAAATAAATGAAGCATGTAATTGATACCTTCAGTTATTACAGTACACCTTATTAAAATGGACTATTTAACTCTTGAACTAGGTGTATTTGAGCTTTTAAAAATTACTTTTATTTCACTCTAGAAAGAGTTTCTAGATAAGTCTTTTCCATTTTGATGTGTTATTGTTTTCACAGTGAAAATGAATGTCCTCACTGCAACCAAAACGGGTGTTGATTTGGGTTCAATGCACAACTGGAAAGAAATGATTTGTCAGTGCTAAGGACTCCTACTGAACAGGATGTCTAATTGGTATGTGGGTGAAGCAGCCCTAGCCAGGCTGAGAAACTGAATACATTAGGGTGTCCATCCCAGATTCCTCTCTCAGAGGTGTCCTATCTTACCTGTTGAAATTGCCCTTTAGAGGAAGAGAGACAGAGCTCATCACTATGAAAAGATATCTTCTAACTTTAAAATCTGAATCAATAAAAGTTGGTAGGGAAGAATTCATTTGGTATGAACACATATGGTATGTATCAGCCTAAGGATAACTTCCTAATTGAAAAGCTATGATTAAAAATAAAATCCTGTCTCGTATGTCACCAATACTGGAAGCGTTTAAATTCACTAGGAACATCCTTGAGTCATCTTAGAGATCTCCACATATCCAGAAAGCAAGTTGGAGAAACTACCTACACAGCTCCCTACCATGCATAAATTAATGATACTCAAGCACTCATTGTTACTGGGACTGATCCAGTAACTGCATTATAAATATTCCAGTGCTCATGAAGCTTCTCAGGTTTTCCACAAAATCTGTTCTACTTAAAAAAATATATATAAATACAACAGATGCTGGTTTTCTTGTAAAAGCCATGGCTGAAATGATTAGTGTAATAAATCAGCATGGGAGTATATAACCACCGTTGGCAAATGGCTTGGATAACACCACCTGTTAGATAAGGATATGACTGCACACACTGTGTGTGGGGATTGAATAGACAAAACTGTATGGAGAGTGTACAAAAATGATCATTTTAAGGATAAAGACGGCCATCTACCCTCAGCTGTCAGTGTTAAGCAGTAATGCAATCATCAGTTAGATTAATAAGTACCAAGGGATTTTCATAGACTTTTGAAGTACAGAAGAAGGCAATCTGAAAAGAAGTATTAAAAACAAAAGCAAAACCAAACCAACCAAATAACAACAAAAAAAACATGCAACACGGGTCTTACCTGCCATGGTGGCTCTGTTCTATCAACCCACTCTCAGCCCAGACCAGGTAGCACAGCTGCCCCATGGACCAAGTGGGAACAGCCTACACCTTGCAGTGGGGTGTCAGCATGAGGGCAGCACTCAGAGGCTCCCTACTGCTGGGTGCAGGGGACCTAGTTTCCTCACACAGAACTGGAGTCCTCACATCTGCTGCAGGGGATGAGCAAGTGGGGAGCCTATATTACACTGGGGTGGGGGAGGGTGTGTTAATGTGACCCAGCCCAGCGGCAATGATGCTCTGTGTGTTGGGAGCGGGGAGAGGAGTGAAAATTTTGGGTGTTTGATTACAAGAGTTTTAGAAATGTGTATATACTTATTAACACTTTGAAAGTTTCTAGCATTGTAATTTCTCTGTTAGAGTTTGTGGAGAAATCAAAATTGAGTAGTTTTCAAACTGAATAGTGTTTTTTTGTTTGTTTGTTTTGATTGTTTTTTTTTTTTTTTTGGATCTTCTCTTTGATCTTCCCAGGAAGATCAAATTCGTATCTGAAAATACCCTACTCAGTCCTAGCCTTAAATTTCTCTCACTGGCTTTGTGAGCAAAAGAGAAAATACAAGGATTGCATCAGATTGCATCTGTTATTTATTTTATTTATGATTATCAGAAAGACATAGAGATATATTAAGGTCCAAGGCATACATTTCTCTTATGTCATTCCTGTAAGCAACTCTAAATTTACATATTTTCAATAAAACATAGTTTTGTCTGGTTATCTGTACAGTTAATGCAGAGTAACAGGCTGCAATTCATTTGTGATGTTTTAGAAATCTATTTATGGATTAAATTAACTACATTTTAAAATACTTTTTTTTTTTTTTTTTTTCCCATTGCTTATAAGGGGAATCTAACAGATTAAATTAAGTTTGGTCAGATGAAAACTACTTGTACTGTTAAAAAATTTTTTGTAGCCTTCCAGCCTACTGAAAATGCCTATGAACACCCTTCTGCTTTGTGTTTCCTTTAGATTCTGGGCATGGGTTAATTTGGATTGCCTTCTTCTGACATGCCAAACTTTTAATTTAATCTTATTAAGGCTGTTTTGGATTGTTATCTTTGTACAGATGAGAAAAAGGCAGGTGATGTGATCCTTACATCTTTGTTGAATCCATCAATGACTGCCACTTTAGCTTGAAGATTATGATAGACTTTTGAAACATACTGATTTTTTTAAATTTGATTTTCTCGCTAATCTGAACTTTATTATTTATCATTCATTTCATATTTGACATACATCAAATACTTTGTTATCATTGAAAACTGGAAAAGTTCTTTAAAGAACAAAAATAAAATTATATGGCTGCAGTAGGACACTCACACTGACATGTAGATATCCACATTCAACTTGTTGCCCTGAATCAGGAACAGCAAAACCTGAAAAACCTTCAGGTATTATAGGCCATGTTAGCTCATCTGCTTAGCAGCAGAGGTCATGATGAGCATATCACCCCAGTGGTCCATTATCTCCTCATGAAATTCAGAGACCAAATCAAGGATTCTGCTCTAGTATTAAGACTCTCTACAGGATTGGCACTAACTGGCTAAAAATTGTCTTTCCCTGCATGATCCTGACCTCCCAAAACATTACATTCAGATGAGGCTCTGGAACTCTTGACCAATGGAATAAAGATCATGTGAAATATCTTACAGTACCTGGACACCTACCTATGAAGAAGAATTACTGTAATGAATGTATATATCTGTATAAGTTATACAAACGTTATTTCTTCTCTTTAGCTTTCCTTTCCATTACTCAAATATATATGAGACAAAAAGAAAACAAACAAACAAAAACTATCCAAGGGAAAACAAAAGAAAACAACAAGTCTATTTAAGTTTTCCAGTCTGACTAATAGCTTCCATGAGAAAATATCATTCAGGAAATAAACTTATTGTATAGTGGTACTTGATCACTGAAATTTCACAGAAAAACATAGCTTTCATTAGCAGTAAACACCAGACTTAAATAGTTGCTATTAACAACTTATCTAACACTGCAAATCTAATTAATATGTTTTAGGAAATATAACCTATGTTAAATTTTTTCCTTTGATGAAGTTATGCATTTTTCAAGGTAATTTTTTTTTTTTTTTGTATAGATATATTTAAAGCAGATTTCAAGAAAGTACCTCTGAATTAAATCATTTTCCAGCTTTTCCTTTACCAAAGACAGGTTACCAGCTTTCAACAAGCTATAAAAAATAATTATGTATTTTTGTACATATGATTGTACACACAGAGACATATGAATGAACCTAACGATATGCATAACCATATGTTAGTGCACACAAAACTTAATGTGTGCATACACATATACATTCAGAGACAGTTTTTATAGAGAGATGCCTGTGTTCTCATTGAAAGTTAAAATATCAGGCACTAACTTGGATGATGTAATTTAGACAAGTTGAAATTTGCATATAATTGTTAAAATAACTTTTAACTTCAGTCCTATCTCATGTGTTTTGTATGAAAAAAAAATAAAAATAAACACTTTCTTCTTGCTGGGAATTAAATTTCTGCAGAAGTATGCTAGGTTTAGCTCCTTGCATTTCAGTCTTAAATTTCTCTTGAATAATCATTAAAAGAAAGTAAAATCCAATAAAGTGATTCCTTCTAGAACTCCAGAAATACTTACAAATGCTGAAGCAAGTACTCTTCGCTAGAATAAAGATAAATACAGCTAAATATAGCTTAGAAATAATGGGATTTATTGCAGTGTTCTGGAACCAGAGCTCAGGACTGAAGAGTAAACAGTTCCAAAAACATTATGCTACATCATAGAATCAGAAGACTTCATAGCTTAATATCCACTTGAGAGACCTTTTTAGATAGGGGTATCAGAAAGGAACAACAGATCTCAGAGTCATTAAAAACACTAACTCAACAGTGTATTGCTGAGCAAACTCACTTTTCCTGGACTTTACAAACAAGCTACGATTTCTGAAATATACTGAATACCTTGTTTTGATTATTGTACAGTTATCTACAGATATTGCATCATAACGGAACAATCTAAGAAATATAGGCATCAGAACAGACCTCTGGTGGCTCTGAAGGGCTCTTTACTCACATAGAGTGTTGGATCACTCTATGACAGATTGTCTCTGTTTTCCTCTTTAGAAAACAATTCTCTTAGAAAAGTTCTTTCTTCCAAGAAACCAACAATCTTATTTTCAATTCGACTATGAAACTTATATGAACAGGTTTTGGCCAATGTTTTCTTTTCAGTGTCTCCTGTTTTGAAGAACCAAGGACATGGTCCATGAGAAACAACCAATAAAAGGGACTCTGGAGATTCAGAGAACTTGTATTATCCTTTCATTGATGATTAATATGTATTCAATGTCACAGACAAAATTAGTGCAAGTTTGGCACAGACAATGTAGGAACACCTTGTGTGTGTGCTAACATATTTATATTTGTAAAGGAATTTAATATGTATAGGTAATGCATACATTTTCATCTGCAACACAGAAAGGATAAAATGTAACCACTTTTAAGTCATGGAGGCCTTATTCCAATGATTGAATGTGGGGAAAAACAGCACAGAGTTTTCATTTGTAAACACAGGTAGAAATTGATACCACATAGAAGAATTATACTACAATCAATAATTTATAACCATCACAAAAACAAATAAACTAACAACACCAACAAAAAACACAACAGCATTTCAGCAGGATGATAATACATTCAGATATATGTTGTGATAGATGTTTTCAATATTCCACAAAAATGAGTAATAGCTTTAGTGTTTTTTTTGTTTGTTTTCCTCCCCACATGCAAACCAAAGGGAAGAAAATACTATATCAGAAGTCTCTCAGAGCCACAGTGGAATATTTGTTTGGAGCTGGCCTAGGAGGAGAAACTGTATTCTGTAGAGGCTGGTTTGGAATGACAGCATTGCCACTTTATTACAGCAGATAGAGAATTGGTAGCTGATCAAACTGCCTTCTGACAACCTTCAGTGGTTATTTTTGAGGGTAAGTGGCTCATTTCACACTAGCTACATAGAACTGGGAAATGAGGTTTTGTGGAGAAGTATTCTGTGTGACAGTATTTGAAGTGACTAGGAAATGAGGTGCGGGGAGATTGCTGTGCAATAGGATTGGTTACTGTAAGTACTTCAAATGTTTGCCATTATACAGTACATTGACAAGCTATTTACCCAGTTTGATGTCTGTTAATTCACCATGCTTAACAAGGAAATTTGTCCTAACGTAGAATAATAAAATCATTAAAAAAAAAAAAAAATCTAAGCTGACCAAGTAATACATTTCCAACCAGAACCATGGAGTCTGTGGGCTCTTGTAAATTTAATGTCCTTTAGGTTTAGTCCTTAATGTTTAGCTTCTACTACAGCTTTATTTTTAACTTAACAAATATAGAAAATAGTTTCAGTTAACAGCTAAATAAGAGACACAGTCCTTTATAAGCACAGAAATTCATAGTAAGCATGGAAACATCATTTTTGCTTAGCAGCAGGGGACAGGGAATGACATATTAAGATACATTTACAACACAATTGTTCTCCTATGCCTCATGGGTTTTAAGATGTTGTTTGGAACATGGCAAGTTTTAACATGAAGCAAAAATCCTTGTGAAAGTCTTCTATTCATCAAATAGGTTGTTAGAGACTTCACAGAAGCTGAGTTACCCTAAAACAAAGCAAAGAAAAACAGTCACTCTATTAACAAGTCAAATTTTCTAAGGTAAGTTTGTAAATTACACATTTCCAATTCATACAGCTGTATTTATCACAGAACCAAACACACCCATATACTCACAGTCAGCTAGAAAGGCATGTGGCAGACAATGAATCAGCAAGGCACAATGACTGTACCCAGTTGCTTACTTATAAACTTAAGTAAAGCTTAGATATGATCTTATATCTGTATTAGTTTTCTCAGAGCTGTAAGGCAGGAACAAATTTATTCACTATTATTAACTTTATTAGGAATATAGCCCTCATGGAGATAATAAAATGTAATGTTTTAGACTACTAGGGTGTTTATAGACAATCTCATCTTTGAAATTCTGATAATGGCAAAACTCCCATTGGCATCAAGGAGAAATTTGCCTGCCAAAAGACTGCAAGATCAACCAGACAGTATTTATAACAAATTTACAGTACATTTAAGGGCTTTTATGCCTTCAAAAATCATTTTGTGGTTTCTTACATAATAGGTCTCTTGACTTCTCATGAACTCATTTACAGATTCTTCTTCTTGGATATTAGTTTACACACTTGAGAGAAAGGTACAAATTACAATATTTTAAAGTAATGAATTTTGCACCATCTTAAGCTTCAGGGATTTAGGATAAAAATTAACCCTCAGCATTTTACTTGGTTTTGGTCCAACTCTCCACATAACCAAACAGACATAATTCATTAATAAGGTACTTTCTGCTGGAGAAGGAGCCCATTTTTCCCTGATTATGAAACGGTAATCAGAAATACTAAGCTCTTCTATTTGCATGAAGAATACATATGCGCCTTGTGCGGTACCTCAGTCTACTTTAGTTAATGCTATTAATCTAAACATATATTTTCTATATCTTCATGAAAAGTGGAATATTCACAATGTCCTTGAAAGTCTCCTTGCTGCCCAATATTACCCACGAGGAAGGAGAGAAAGAGAATGAAGGAGAGAAAAATATAAAATACAAAGAGAAAGAAGGAGAGGGAAGGAAAAGGAGAGAGGGAGAAAAATGGGGGAAGAGAGGGAGAAACCCTTCCAGAGGGTGGTTCAGAGAAAAAGCATTATTGAAGTATTCTTATTGGAAATTCCCATGTCAGTTGCCTATGCTTAAGTACTATTAATAACCCTGAAAATGAAGAAATAAAATAATTGAGACATTTTTGCTATACTCTGCACACTGATGATTTCACTCTGACTAAATGATATAGATTTAGACATTCTGACAGATGTTTTCTGATACAGTAACACAAGACGGCTTTTAGTCACTTGTTAATTTTGTTCTTTTGGCCTCTAAACAACATCCTAGCAAAGTCAAATCTGAAGACGTCAAAGATACAAGCTTACAATTATTATCAGTGTTTCATTAAAGTGTTACAATTCCACTTTTCATATAAAGAAGTCTAGAACTGGATAATTGCAGCATGATTGCAGTAGTGATTTTCTCCTTCTGCCAATGACTTTGTACTGCAATTCTATTGCTCGTAAACTTTGAATGCCTGACATGTAGTTTTATTCTGATTTATTATACTTTAAATAATATTTGATTGGTATGAGCCACATGATGATATCACTTGCTCTGTGCTTTACCAATGCATCTGAGTGTTTGCTGCGCTGCCAGAGATTCATCATATATACATACATTCTGAAAAAAGTTATGGATGTTAAACAGTGACTTATTTCATAAAAATGGATGTTTAAATAGATTAAGATTTGATCACAAGTCTTTTTTTTTTTTTTTCTTAACAGAAAAATAAAGCTCTATTTTCTATGTCTAAATATACACATGTAGCCTAAAGACGTTCTATTAAATTGTCTGCTTTTGAAAATTATATACTGATCCATCAATAAAAGGGTACAAAGTTGCTTTAAAATTCCCCTGCCTAGTGTAATCTCAGTATACTTTTTATTAGATTGCTTGGAAGAAGTTTACCTTACTATTCCTTTCTGGTGGTGGATACAAAGATGAAGTTGAACAGAATTGTCAAAAGGCATGCAGTAATATTTATAAAATAGAATCATTTACGTTTGAAAAGACCTTCAAGATCAAGATCAAGTCCAACCTACCGTGTCCTGTAAGTAAACCATGTATCTTAATGCCATGTCCATACATTTGTTAGTCCCTTCACCCAAGAGCTTTGTTGCTGTTCTCTGCACTCAAGCAACTCAATATACTGCATTATCTGCTTGTAGTGAGAGGCCCAAAACTGACTTAAGGTGTGGTTTCACCAGCACTGAATACAAAGAGGCAATCTGTCCTCTAGTCCTCTTGGACACACTATTTCAGACACAAGCTAGGGTAGTATTGGCGTTCTTGACCATCCGGACACACCACCGGCTCTTGTTCAGCATGCTGTCAACCAACACCCTCAGGTCCTTTAGTAAAGGACAACTTTACTGGGCAACTTTCCAGCCACTCTTCCCCAAAGCTATACCACTGCATGGGGCTGTTATGACCCAAGTGCAGCACCTGGCATTTAGCCTTGTTGAATGTTATGTGATTGGATGAAATCCATCAATCTAGTCTATCCAGATCAGTTCGCAGAGCCTTTCTACCCTCAAGGAGATCAACACTCCCACCCAACTTGGTGTCATCTGTCATTTTGGCTTGGAAGGGTGTAGATTTCTTCTTCCACTTAGAATTTCTGATTAGTTCAAGCCAACAATTGGAAAATAGTGGCACAGCACAAATACCTGTAAAATTACCAGTCTTACTGTTCTTTCAGTGGCAGTACTTTGTAAATACAGAACACTTTTTACTGTAAATACAAAATACTTCGTGAATACAGATGGTACCTTGAACACCTCCAGCTTTACCTGAGAGACAAGAGTCATCTGGTCTTTGTCTGAGGTCAATTCCTTTTGTTCAGATGTAATTTTCTACCAAAATAGTGTGATTGGTACTCATTTGAAGGAGTAAAGTTTGGATAACTGGTGAAGCTTGCCAAACAATTTTGTGTGAGAACCATCTTTATTAGATAGAGCAGGACTGCTTTTTAAAAAGATAATGTAGACGAAAAAGAAAACCAATGACAACAACAATTCCTATGCTAGGTCTTTCAGTGCTTGATAATCTACATCCAAATGGTCACCAGGTACAAACAGAAAGGTTTTAGGTTTTCAACCTGTATATACAAATGCACATCCACATCCACATGCATATCTACACAGATTTTTGCTTTAACTTAAGAATCATGTGACTTCCCAGACCACTGACCTAGTTCTTTAACAATCTCTGAGTCTAACTTAAATTTGAAGGGAAATAATTATGCTGTAAAGTTTATATTTTTTACTTTAAGTGTAAAAAACAAATAAACAAAAATCTACAGAAGACTTTTAATGTCCTAAACAGTTTTCTGTCTTTTCAGAAATTTCTGTCTTTTTACATATTTATACAGTTACAGCAGCAGAAGAATTTATTTATGACATTAAAAAAAAGTACCTCATTTAAATGCTATTCTACAGGCAACAGAGAAAGAAAGTCATATGTTAACACAACTTAAACTTTAGAAAATGGATAATGTCTTCACACAAGGTACTCCAGCTTATGGGTAACAGAATATATAATATGCAGAAACTTTAAAAGTACTACTGAGAGAAGAAAGGAATTAATAAAAAAAAAAAAGTACAGCGGTATGTCTGTTCATTCTCAGTGAACTGGAATTTTAAATATCTAGTATTTGTTCTTCTTTAATTATCATTCTTCACAGATACAGGACTTAGGCTGAACTGAAGTATGTGCTACAGAACCAGCGCTTCTACTAGCAACTTGCATTATATTGCCTGTCAGTCATTTTATTAAGCACCTACCACCTTTTTTATCACAGCAGACAGCACATGAATAAGAGTATTTTAGGAATTTTTAAAAGATTATTTTATTCATTTTTATAGTACAGATCTCCACAGGAGATTTAAAAAATTAAAAATGTACAAACCACACTCTCACTAGGTAGAATAAGACTCATGTTCCTGCTAGAAATGTTGGTTAGAGTCATAAGCAGAAAACTCATTAGTAGCTATTCAAATTCCAGCTAATAATGAAACACTATTCATAAAGAAGTAAACCCTGAAACCAGCTAAGTTTCTTGAATAGCTATCAGGGGAGCAAATCTTAAAGGCAGCGATGATCCACAAGGCTTCCATTTTGCTCAGCATCATAAGATGATCAGTGCTATATCTTAACAGCTGTATTGAGCCCATTTCATAAGTGACAGGTTCCAAACTGCACAGTTTCAGAAATTATTGCCAATTTGAGTAGTGTAGAGGTGAAAAAAAACATTTCAAAAGCAAGAGGAAAGCTGGAGAATGTGAATTTATGGAGGTCTATACCCAAAAAAAAAAAAAAAAGAGAGAGAGAGAGAGAGAGAGAGAGAGAAAAGTTCACTTAGATTCTGCTCACCTAGTTCTTCTCTGAGAAAACAAGATGATGAAATTATCCGGTCTTTAAGGATTGGTTACACACAATGAAATATAGACATCTTCAGCACTAATATCATCACTTCTTCCTGTAAGCAGCTTGACCTACCGAGATTCACTAATTATGGGCACTGTAGTTTAACCCTAGCAGGAGGCTAAGTACCACACAGCTGTTCACTCACTCCCCCCAGGTGGTATGGGGGAGAGAATCAGAAAGGTAAAGGTGGGAAAACGAATGGGTTGAGATAAGGAGAATTTACCAAGTAAAGCAAAGGCTTTATGCACAAGCAATCCAAAACAAGGAATTCATTTGCTACTTCACATTGGCAGGGAGATGTTCATCTACTTCTAGGAAAGTAGGCTCATCATTTGTAATGTGGTTTGTTTTTTTGTTGCTTTTTTTTTTTTTTTTTTGGGGGGGGGAGGAAGACAAATATCGCTCCAAACATCCCCCTCCTTCTTTGTTCTTTACCCCAGCTTTTATTGCTAAGCATAACATATGGTATGGAACATCCATTTGCTCAGTCTGGGTCACTTGCCCTGGCTGTGTTCCTCCCAGATTCTTGTGCACCCACAGCCTGTCAGGCCAGCATGAAAAGCAGAAGAGTCCTGGTGTCTGCAATGACTAAAAACATTGATACACATCTGTTGATACAACTGTTATTATCAACGCTATTTTCATAAAAATCCACAACACAGCATTGTGTCAACCTCTATGAAGGCAATTAATTCTGTCCCAGCCAAAATCATGACAATAGGAGAGAAATACTTGCTATCATCTTAATATAAAATTGTAGAACAAGTCAAATGAATTGTGTTCTAAGAGTGCCTGGTTTTGTCTCTGAATACAAAAGAAGACTTGGATGACAAGTTCAGCTGTAGTTTCCTGAACTAAGATAATTGCATCCAAAGTATGAATGCATATCAACATGAGCTATGTTGAAAGGTTGTGCTAAAGAAATTTATCAGAATATACTGGAAAGCTGATGAAATCTATAGTAAAAACAAATAAAAAATAGAAAGCAAAACAAACATTCAAAAAACAAACCCACAAACAAAACAATGTTTTGTTGTTGTTGTTGTTTATTTGTTTGTTTGTTTTATCAGAATCTAATTGTCAGGGAAAGAGGAGGATGTGTGAAAGACTTTCCATAAAGACACAAACTTTCAGATAATGTCCTGAAACTTCTCCACTTCATAACTAAATGTGAAAGATTCAAGACACAAATGTTTTGAATGGTATGATTTATGACACCTGTGCATCTTAAATAAATGCACATACTATGTGTCTCCAACTTTTAGCTTGTAGCGATGACCTTCATGAAAAAGTTATGCTATAGAATTTCATTTCTGAAAAAAAAAAAAAAAAAAGATTCCATAATATTCCTCCAAGCTTGCTGTCTGATTGAATATGTAATATAACTCAAAATGTGAGAATGTCACAGGGCATCAGAGGAAAGGAACTAGAAATACACACAAGGACATATACCATTACAGCTTTGAGAATAATAGACTTCTATTTTTATTTTTTATATTTATACTGTGTTCCATCCTCCTTTCCCTTTTCTAATTAGCTTCCCTCCATAACTTCTCTTATAGCTCTTTAGCCTCTGGCTGGGATGACATGTGGAAAAATTCCTCTGAGGCCAATGTTAATGTGGTTCTCTGAATTGCCCCGTAGTAATGATAAAGTATTGTTGATGAAATCTCTCAAGCACAACACCTCCAGGATAATGGCCAGTGGGAAAGTAGTACAAGGAAGTAGGAATGACCTGAAGTTCATTTCCCTTTTTGTGTCAAAAAAGACTGATCCTATGTCTCTTCTGCTGTTCTTCATTTCAAGGTCAACTCAACTTATTAAGTTCTAACTCTATTACATGATTATTCAATACATACTGAGATCTCTTGTACTTTCTAACCTTTATTACCTGTGTTTAACCATCAAAAAGAAAATGAATCCTATGCTATTATATGTCTAAGTACAGAATCTCTGTGACAGTAAACAGTGACCGATGACTGGTTGACTGTTGAATTTGTTGGATGTTTTAAAAATCAATACCTTCCCAGCCTCTCAAAACAACAAAGCTTATGAGAGATAAGAACTGTTCCTAACCCTTAAGAGTCCACAATTCAGAATTCTCATCATTGTGCAGTATACAGTGACAGTGATTAAATAAATATTTAATATGTAACTTTTATTTTCTGGGAAACTGTTTTATTTTATCTTGTCCTGTTATGAAAAAAAAAACCCATCTTGTAGATTCCATTGTAATATGCAAAACATAACTACACTTTTGTTAGAATTCCTTTGATTCATCAGTAATGGTATGTAGATTAATAAAGGAATGTGCAACATATAGAAGAGACTTTTCTCATTTCTCAAATGTCAATTATTTTAAATATTTGGTTAAAACTAAAAATAGCCATGATATTTCCTTTCTAATTTGAAGTTCTCTAAAGAATGGACATGAGATCTGAAATGCAGATGAAATGTATTTTCAGGTGGAAAAAAAGAATCATCTCAGAAATTTCAAGTCACGGTGCATACTGTATTCTTTCAGTATATAGGACTAGTGAATAAGAGCATACGAAAAAAATCAAGCAGCCATTATCATTACTGTCATGATCATCAGTCATCATCTCCATCATACAGGTTTGTGCACATGTTGCAATGAAAAAAAAAGAAAAAAGGAAATAAAAAAAAAAAAAGGAAATCAATAAATAAAAGAAAATATAAATTAAATTAAATTAAATTAATAAAATAAAATAAAATAAAATAAAATAAAATAAAATAAAATAAAATAAAATAAAATAAAAAAATAGCAGCAGAAGAAAAGGCTCCTGTTAATTCTAGATTAGTGAATAATTTTAAATGATCAGCAGAGTATCCCTCTGAATGAGCTCTTCAAGGAGATTACAATACATCATCAGCTTTGTCATTAGTCTAATCAATATAATTCCTTTATATGTGGTTCTTATTTATAGAGACAACCATAGGAAAGGTTATCAGCATCCCCTGTGTGAGCATTCTTCTGTCCCAATGGATGTACAATATGTCACCAACTGTCAGTCAGATCATCACTGACACACACAAGGCACAGTGACTGTGTGATTGACCTATGTAACATATTATATTCTTCCTGAAGAATGACCATGGGATTGTCAGAGATTTTACTGAGGATGGAGATTTGGTGAAAATTCCCTGCTAAGTCAGTTAGACTGAATTATTTTTATGATGTATTCCTAAGGAGGCCCTTGGTAAAGATACTGATTTTACTATTTTTGTTTTCTATTAGTCTGCTTCTCAGGAGGCTCAAAAATACTTTTTTTTTTTTTTTTTTTTTTTTTTTAATAATTTATCCATAATCCTTACAAGAGTAAAGATGAGAGCTCTGAACCACTGGAACTTTGTTGAAAACATTCCAGGCTGAGCATTAGCGTTGCTATTTTCCAACATACAATACTAATAGAACACTATTTTCCTGTAATTACAGTTCTCTAAACTTCCTGACAAACCCTAGTAAGCAGTAGGGGAAAAAAAGTTGTTGAAGCTGGCTTAAAATTTTATTAGAGACCTTGTGATTTTGAGAGGAAACTATAGGTGGAAAAATTCACATCAATATCATAGGAAAATACTATTTAGAAGATGTTCACATGCTGTTGTTTTGCTTTTTTGGCTTAGCGTTATCACAAATCACATTGTTTCTGTGTGTGCTGAGAGGGAAAATAATTGTGCAGTTAGGCTATTTCAGGGTTCCATGAGCAGAGCTACGTGAATGTTAGAAGATATCCACATACAGAGCTCCAAGAAAAAAAACATTTACCAGTCTTGGTGCAACCTTTATGTCCCAAAATTCCCTAGGTAAATTCAAAACAATATCAACAATACCTTATTAATGCTAAGCATTTAAAGTGTTTTAAATGCTTAAAAAAAAAGCATTTTTTTAAAAAAAAGAGAGAGTGAGAGAAAGAAATTAGATTATTTAAGAAAGCATCTAACATCTAAATAAACATTAAAAATCTTATCTATCAAGGCCACTGCCCTATAATCCATTATCTCTGGCGTCCACATGCACTTAAGAATTAGACACCAATATTTGTTGATGACTTTATGGGCATGTCATCAGTTAAAGCTGGTCAATAATTTCTTCAGACTTGGCTAGAATACTTAAAAAGGAGTTCATCATAAAATGTCCCAGTATTAATACGAAAAGTCAAGTGCAGTGGTTTATGTTATGCATTTTCTCAAGCTTCATCTGTCAGAACAGAACTTTCAGGCTTTGACTTTATTATCATCATCATCATCATCATCATCATCATCATGTTTTCGTTTTGGTCTTTGTTTTTTGTTTTGTTTTGTTTACAACCTATATATGATGAGACATATTCTGTGTAACATTACTCTAAAAACATCCAACTCTGATATCTAAATAGAATGTTTGGAGTTTGCTATTGATTTTTTTTCTTTAATTATTAGTATAAGATATGTAAAATACCAAACTGCCTCAAGTATATGCTCTGATAGCTTCCACAAGTGTCTTTGACTTCTTATTGAGTTTCTTTCAGAAAAGAACTGAGCACAGAGCTTTTTTTTTTTAATATATATATATATTTTATTTTTTTTTGCGAGAGGAAATTAGCTGTTAATTATACAGAGCAAAGCCTTTCCTATCAATAAAGCACACCTTAAATATTAAAAAAAAAAAAAAAAAAAAAAAAAGACATAAAAATTAGCAGCTGTTGGATGGCAGGGAGCCACATCTCAAAAATCAGTCTAGACTATGTCTAAAGACCAGCAGAGGAAATAAGGTCTGTATAAAAATGGTGCCAATTCATATTTTCTAAATTGCATTAGGAAACAATTTTCATACCCGTGGACAAGGTTTTGCTATAGATTATCATATCTTTTCATCTTATATGGCAAAGAGTTCTTCTCCTTTTTTAAAATCAGTTTAAAACACACTTCTGTGAAATTCCAAAGTAATTAACAATAACATCGCGCCAACACTGTGATAGACTACTATCAAGATATCTAGTTTTATCTAGTTTTCATTAGCAATGAAAAAGAACCTGGAGAACTATTTTCTATATAGAATTAGATTACCCTTCCTTGTTATACCTGTTTTCAGAGAAGTGAAACAGACCTGTGCCTACATCCAGCACAATTTCTGAAAGTTCACATGCACATCTTAGTGACTGTGATATCCAATATCACAGTTAATGATGTTAATGTTGGATTTCATTACTCGGAACAGGGAATTACCTTTTCCTAGGCTAGGACATTTTGAATTGGCAGTGTGTATTTGTAATAAACTCCAATTGCATTCACAAAATTCACAAAGACCTGTATTTTCCACTTGACTTACACTTTTTTCCCGTATTGTGTCTCTTCTGTAGCATATGAATTGCAAACTCAGAGTTGAAGATAGTCATACAAACCTACTATCTTGGAAGAATCACAGAGTAAAGAGAAGTGACCAAAATTTAGTAATCAAATGTTTGAAAGAAGTCTCCTACACAGCTACAGAAACATCACTTTTTCTAGACCTAATGGTTCTGGTAGGCATTTTTTAGTGGGCCTTCAGCTTTTTGAAGCTGAATACGGTTCTTAGCCAAAATAAAAAATAGAATTAAGATCTGTTTAAAGTCCATTTAAAAGCAGCAAAACACTCATAGGCAACTATGAAATCTGCTCTAAAGATGACCCCAGTTGTTTTTTTGATGCTCCTAAGTTATGTGTTTTCCAAATAAGGTTTGCAGTTCATAGTTACACATACTTTTTCTATTTAATGAACACAAAAAATTGGCATGTACAATGGGTTCATAGGTTCAATGACCTCCTGTAAAAGTATTTGTAAATACTACAGAGTGCTGCTATTGTTCATTTCATTTCTTCAATGGTTGATAGAGTTTAAGTAAATGTAGTATTGCCAGACTGACCTCCAGAGAATTTGTAGATTCTTGTACATTAAAGGAAAAAAAAAAAAAAAAAAAAAAAAAAAGGACATAACATATTGTTCACACCAATATCCTCTGAACATTTCATGGGATGACTGTCTGAAATAAGCATGTCTAGAACATTCATTCCATTGCTAGGTTTATTTTCCTGTTCATAAAACAAACAAACAAACAACAACAACAACAAAAAACTATTTTAAAAGTTTGAGCAGGGTCATATACAGGCCAGTTTTATAAATAGAAGCAGACAGCTGATGAATATGAAAACACAAAATGCAAAATTAGATGATATAAAAACTAATCCAAACCCTTTCTTCATGCATAATATAATGAGAACTTGTACATGTCAACAAAGTTCCATTTCTTAGTCTATCACTAAGATTCTCACTGGAAAACTAAAATGAGCCTGTCGGTATAAGTAACAGTCACAGAATCACAGAACGGCAGAGGTTGGAAGGGACCTCTGAAAATCATCCAGTCCAACCCCCTTGTGAGAAGAATCACCTAGAGCACATTACGCAGGATGGCATCCAGGCAGGTTTTGAATATCTCCAGAGAAGGAAATCCACAACCTCTCCGGGGAACCTCTTCCAGTGCTCATTTACCCTCACAGTAAAGAAGTGCCTCCTCATATTCAGCCAGAACCACCAGTGCTTCAGTTTGTGCCTATTGTCTCTCATCCTCTTGCTGAGCACAACTGAAAGAGTGAGGTCTCCCTTAGTCTTCTCTTTTCAAGGCTAAACAGGCCCATTTTTTTCAGCCTGTTCTCATATGTCAGGTGCTCCAGTTCCCTAATCATCTTTGTAGCCCACTCCTGGACTCGCTCCAGTAGTTCTATGTCCCTCTTGTACTGGGGAGCCCAGAACTAGATACAATACTCAAGGTGTGGCCCAGAGAAGGGCAACAAAGCTGGTGAGGGGTCTGGAGAACAAATCTTACCAGGAGCAGCTGAGGGAGCTGGGATTGTTCAGCCTGGAGAAAAGGAGGCTCGGGGGCAACCTTATCGCACTCTACAGGTGCCTTAAAAGAGACTGCAGCTAGGTGGGGGTTGGTCTGTTCTCCCACGTGTCTGGTGACAGGATGAGGGGGAATGGGCTAAAGCTGTGCCACGGGAGGTTTAGGAATATTAGGAAGAAATTCTTTACCGAAAGGGTTGTTAGGCATTGGAATGGGCTGCCCAGGGAAGCGGTTGAGTCACCATCCCTGGAGGTCTTTGAAAGGCATTTAGATTTAGAGCTTAGTGATACGATTTAGTGGAGGACTTGTTAGTGTTAGGTCAGAGGTTGGACTCAGTGAGCTTGAGGTCTCTTTCAACCTCGATGATTCTGTGATTCTGTGAGTAGAGGGGTAGGATCACCTCCCTTGACCTGCTGGCAACACTCTTCTGAATGCAAAAACATTCAGAAAAATAAAAACAAGTAAGCAAGCAAACAAGCAATAACAACAACAACAAAACTAACTCTTTTAGAGATGACGATAATGTTCTCAAATTATTTTAACAATGTTGAAAGGTTATGTCAGCTGCAAAAAATGGATCCCAAGTTAGGCCATGAACTATTATGTATCTCAGAAACCAAAGTGAAAGAATTTCTAACATACTAACTATATATACATATATATATATAATTGTTGTTGGTTGGTTAGTTGTTATTTGTTTATTTGTTTCTTTTTGTTTTTTCCAGTGGGTAATGTACATTAAAACACGAAAAAGTGTTTAATTTTTATCAGCTGTATTGGGTTTATTTGTCAAGGTTTTGGTGGGGGGGAGGGGGGAACTGAAGGGGTGGCCTCAGTGTGAAGAGTCCAGAAGTTGCCCAATGTTAGGTAAGAACCAGCTCCAACCTGCCGTGACAGGGACCTGCTGGTGGCCAGAGCTGAGCCAGTGAACAATGCTGGTTTGGCCTCTCAGAAAGCTGATTTAAGAAAGGGAAAAAGTACTGTACAACAGCAGCTGTGAGAGAGAGGAGTGAGAACCAGCCCTGCAGTCCCCAAGGTCAGTGCAGAAGGAGGGCTGGAGGTGCTCCAGGCATGCAGCAGAAGTTCTGCTGAGGCCTGTGGAGAGGGCACTGTCCCCCTGCAGCCCATGGTCCCACATGGAGCAGATTTCCATGCTGCAGCCCGTCGAGGAGCCCCTGGTGGAGCAGGTGGATGTGGCCTGGAAGAGGCTGCGGCCCATGGAGAGCCCCCGCAGGAGCAGGCCCCAGGCTAGAGCTGCAGCCTCTGGAGTGGAGCCCATGCAGGAGCTGCATGGGCTCCACTGGCTCTGGGTGGAGCTGCTGCCCGTGGGGGACCCGTGATGGAGCAGTTTGCTCCTGGGGGATGGATGGACCCCGTGGTACGGAGCCCTGTGGGAGCAGTTCTTGAAGAGCAGCTGCCTGTGGTCAGCCCCTGCAGGATCAGTTCGGGAACAACAACATCCCGTGGGAGGGACCCCACATGGAGCAGGGGCAGAGAGTGACCGTGAAGGGGTGGCAGAGATGAAGCATCAGGGACTGACCGCAGCCCCCATTGCCTGTTCCCCTGTGCTGCTCAGGGGAAGAAGGTAGGAGTGGGTGGATGGGGGGAAGGTGTTCTTAGTTGGCTTTTACTTTCCTCATTGTTCTAGTCTGATACTGGTAGGCAATGAATTATATTAATCTCCCTATGCTGAATCTGTTTTGCCTGTGATGATAATTGTTGAGTGATCTCCCTGTCCTCATCTCAAGCGTTGAGCCCTTTCCATCATATTTTTTCCCTATTTTTATTTGAGGAGGGGGAGCAAGAGAACAATTGTGATGGAGTTCAGCTGCGCAGCCAGGTAAAACTGCTTCACCATCTAAGGAAGTTAGTCCTTCATGGAATTTTTTTATTTTTTTTTTAATCTATTCCCTCTCTCTCCCCTTTCTCCCCTCACCCCCCCCTTCCACCCCAGTTTTTCCCTTACTTTCAGCTTTGTGATACTGCCTACAGCTGATCTCTGTTGCACTATTGTAATTGTAGTTACTGTCAAATTAGTTTCAAGTTTTTGCCAAAGGTTTCTTTCAGAATTGCAGATTTCCACTTTTGTTTCTCATAGTTAATATGTATATATTACATAAAATCTAGCCATTCTCTTCAAAAATTACACTTTAAAAATTATGCTTAAGCATGTCTTAAAGGACTATATTAATCCATTCTAATTTTAGCCTTTTACTACATCAGAAAATAGCATTTACCCTGTAGTCAAAGAGAAGAGAACGGCTTCTCTGAACCGTGTGGTAGAAAATTGGTAATCCTAACCTGGACTCCTCAGATGAATGCCTAAAATTGAATGGGATTATGCCAGCAGTTTTGACTGGTGGTAGTCAATCCTAAGAATTGAAAAGAACATTCCAACTGAGCCCAGGCTACAGTAATTATTTTTTTACGATTAAGCAGTGTTTCAGGATTAGGATGGCATACAACATATACTAAATTTGAGTTCACAAAATAATAGTGCTGTGTGTAGTTGTAGAGTTTAGGGATATGGTTTAGTGGGGACTGTTAGCATTAGGTCAGAGGTTGGACTCGATGATCCTGAGGTCTCTTCCAACCAAGAAATTCTGTGATTCTGTGATTATGATGTACCACAGTGGTTTTCTATTGGTTTGACTGGTGCCAAAATCTGTTAACAAAATTGAATTTAAAAATTCTTGTAATATTATACTATTTGGATTTGGGGTTTTGGTTTAGTTTCAGTTTTGGTTTTAGTTAAAACAACTGAGGATATTTTTTACTTATATTTCATTTTCTATATCACTCAGGAGCACAATCAGAATTTGTTGATGGCAATAATTTATCAACAAAGTAATACTTTCTTATTTCTTTCTAAAATTTTCACTGGAAAAAAAAAAATCCTCTCACTTCTTATGGATGATTTAGTACTATGACAAATACCTTGGTTAATAAATAGGTAGTTTGACATACAGGGGAAATATTCAAAATGATGGTATATATACAGTTATTCATAAATTAACTAGATAACTTTTGTTAAGTCAGTATAACCAAAGTGGCTGCAATATTCGTTCTGATGAATTATGAATCACAGGAGAACTATAGCAGAAAACTAGACATAAGTCACCCTATTTTCAAGTCTCTGAAAAAATCTACAACAAATAATCCAACAACCTATTTGCAAGCATGTAGCAGATAAGAATGAAATACACCTCACACAGAATGTAGTTTTGTGAAATACAAGTAGAGTCAAACCAACTTAAACAATCCAATCTCTATGAAATGATGAATACAAAAGTATTTTTGTGTCATATAGTTTAATTTTTGTAACATTTCTCTTGCTCTTTTATATATTTTCTTAAGCAAATGGGGCACTTATAGTTACATGACACTGGATATCCATGTACCCAAAGAAGGAAATAAACTGTCCTCTGTACTCACAAAGTATCAGACAAGAAATAACGAGCTTCAAAAGCAGCACAGGAAATTCAGAGTAGACACCGGAGAAGCACGTAAAGGTAAGGTAGTGAATTACATAAATTGCTGGGGGAGTCTCTGTCATAGAAGTCTTTAAGAAAAGTGGCAAAATGCCTGTGCAGAATTATAGAGACCTGATTCTGCCTTAAGGCAGGGAAAAGGACTAGATCACCTCTCAATACCTCGCAGAATAGTGAACTTGGGATTCAGGAGGGAATATAAGAATTAAGTTCAGCTTTTTCAGCTGATAGGCAGGTCCCATGGGAGGATAACCTGAATAGGAAAAGGAGTGATAGGATCAAATTTTCATCAAGGAAAATCTCTTCAAAACACAAAAAGGGCCATCCCAATATGAAGAAAATCGAAGTGTGCCAGGGGGTCAGCTGAGACCATGGAGAAATCCTAGGGGAGCTAAATCATAAAAAGAACACAGAGAGTAGAGCTTGGGACATTCCAATCAGGGTGAATATAAAAACAGTACCTAGGTCTCCAGACCCAGAATTACAGAATCACAGAATGGCTAAGGTTGGAAGGGACCTCTGGAGGTCATCTGGTCCAACCCCCTTGCTCAAGCAGCAGGGTTAACTAGGATCATGTCCAGATGGCTTTGAAGATGCTCCAAGGGCAAGAACTCTTGGCACACAACCTCTGGGCACAGTGTGTCAGTAAAGAAGTTTCTTCCTGATATTTAGATGAAACCTCTTGTTCATATCCATTACCTCTTGTCCTGTTACTGGGCACTACTGAGAAAAGGCCTTCTTTATACCCTCCTTTCAGGTATTTATATACATTGATGAATTCCCCCCAAGCCACTTCTTCTCAGACTGAAGTTTCTTCACTCTCAGACTTTCCTCAAAGGAGGAGTGCTCCAGTCCCCTCATCATCTTTGTGGCCCTACATTGGACTCCTTCCAGTAAGTATGTACATATAAGTATGTACACTTGTTAGTGTTACGTCAGAGGTTGGACTAGGTGATCTTGGAGGTCTCTTCCAACCTAAAGAATTCTGTGATTCTGTGTGACATATTTTGCTTAAATGATGGAAGCCAAAGTTCATCTGCAGTTGAATATCAATGAATTGGGTCTAGCTGGGATGGAGTTAACTTTTCCCACAGTAGCCCATATAAAGTTGTGCTCTGCACTTGTAGAGTGTTGAAAGCCCACCAGCACTTTTCCTGTTGCTGAGCAGAGCTGGCACAGCATCAAGGCTGTCTCTACAACCACCCCCTCAAAGGCTGGTAGGTGGGGGTGTGGGCAAGAGGTGAGGAAGGACTTCACCAGGACAGCTGACCTAAACTAACCAGTGATATTCCATACCAAAAATGTCATGCTAAGCAATAACAGCAGAGGAAGGGGAAAGAGAAAGGGAAGGGGGGGAAGCACTCATTTTGAAAGAATCTGTCTTCTTGAGCAACCACTATGCATATTGAGACCCAAAACATGGCTGAAACATAACTTGCTAATGGAAGTATCACAGAACGGTAGAGAATAAGTACAGAATAATTGTTTTCTCCTTTTGCTTCCAAATGACATTTGCTTTTTTTTTTTTTAATTATTATTATTTTATTCTTATTTTATTTTTATTACTTTTCCTATAATTAAACTGCTCCTGTTTTCAATTGTTTTCATGGACCTTTTTCCATCATATTCCTCCCTCTGTTCTTTTGAAGAGGAGTGAGAGAGCAGAGTGGTGGAGATTAGCTATCAGTGTGAAACCACCACAGTGATAGATCTGAAGGGGAACAAGAAGTAATTCTACAGTTAAGTAGAGAAACAAAAGGAAGGCAAATTAAAATGTTGGTCTGCTGCTGAGTGAAGTAGACATTAACTATGTAGGATGTGAAAAAGCCTGAGGTACTCAGCAACTTCTCTAGCAGACAAGATTTGCTGTCAGACTACCCAAGTCTTTATCCCTAGGATCAGCCAATGGTAAAGAAGCATTACCAAATGTACCACAACACCAATTATATGAAGGATGTTTTAGTGACCACTAAAGCAAGCTCTACATATCCAGGTTCTTGGGATCAGACTGGACGCATCAAACAGGATGACGCCATTCTTAGCCTGCTCTCAATCATTTTAAAATACCACAGAGACTAGAAGAGATCCCTGATGACTGGCCAGTCTGTTCCATCTCAGTGTCTTAGATAAACAATGCCTGATGGTAGATGTTTCCAGGATCATGAAGGACAAAAAAATAATTTGGAACTGTCAGTATCTTAAGTACAACCATTGTTCATCTGTAACCATGCTAATGAACTTCTATGATGAAATGATTGACCCATCAGACAAGAGAGGTGTCATTAGACAGGTGTCAGAGAGTAGATGTCATTTATCTTTATTTTAGCAATGATTTTGAGACCGTATCTCACAACGTCCATGTAGCTAAATCAGAGAGTTATAGATAGGCAGTCTATAAGGTGTACAGAAATCTTATTATATTGCCAGACAACCAAGTAAAAAGAGGAAGAAGCATCAATTCAAAATCCCACTGGTGCTCAAATAGTATTGGTATTCTGCAGAGATTGGTGCTATAGCTGATGCAGAATGTGGATGATGGGACAGACTGTGCCTTGTTCTGGTTTTGTCTAGGATAGAGTTATTTTTCCTCCTAGTAGCTGGCAGGGTGCTGTGTTTGGGATTTAGGATGAGAATAGTTGATAACACACTGATGTCTTAATTGTTGCAGAGTAGTGCTTATGCTAAGCCAAGCACTTTTCAGTTTCTCACACTGTCCTGCCAGTGAAAAGGCTGGGGTTGCAACAGGAGCTGGGAGGGCACAGAACCAGGACAGCTGACACAAACTGTCCAGAGGGATATTCTGTACCAAATTGTGTCATGCTGAGCAATTAATATGGGGGGGGGGGCTGGCCAGGGTGGGGGGACCACTCTTTGGAGATAGGCTGGGCATCAGTCAGTGAGTGGTTAGCAATTGCACTGTGCATCACTTGTTTTGTACACATTATTAGTAGTAGTACTATTATCATTAGTGATATTATTTTCCTTTCTTTTCAGTCCTAATAAACTGCCTTAATCTAAAACTCCAAGCTTCCATTTTTTTTTAATTCTCTTCACCAGCCCATGGGGCGGGAGGTGGAGGGTGAGGGTGGTGGTGGTGGTGGTGAGCAAACATCTGTGTGATGCATAGCTCCCAGCCAGATTCACTAACCTGGGAGAAGTAGAATATATACTGGAGTGTACGGCTGTGGCATTTTGTCAATTTGGAGAAACCCAGTCAAATTCAGTACGAGAGAGACTTAGAGTTGTTCAGACTATAGAAGAGAAGGCTCTGCGAAGACCTTATAGTGGTCTTCCAGTACATGAAGGGGGCCTAAAGAAAATTGGAAAGGGATTCTTTCTCAGGAACAATAGTAATAGGACAAGGGTTAATGGTTTTAAAATAAAAGAGGGTACGTTCAGATTAGATATTATGGAGAAATTCTTCACTCACCAGGAGGTGAAGCACTGCAATTGGTTTACCAGAGAAGCTGTGGATGCCCCATCCCTGGAAATGTTAAAGGCCAGGTTGGGTGGGGCTTTGAGCAACCTGATCTAGTGGAAGGTGTCCCTGCCCATGGCAGGGGAGATGGAGCTAGTTGATATATAAGGTCCTTTCCAACCCAAACCATTTTACAATTCTATGATGCTGTGAAAATCAGATGTAAAGCCTTACACCTGGAACACACTCAACATAATCATTAAGACAAGCTAGGAACCTGCTGTGCAAAGAAGGAATCCCAATGAGCAACAAATGGAACATGAGACAGCAAAGCCCACATACTGACTACTGAGAAGACAGGCAGATTCTCCTCTATTGTCAGTGAAAGACTGAAATACAACAGACAGACACATGCTGCTGTGAAGAAAACTATTTATATATACATATGTGTGTGTACATGTGAACATGTGGTGAAGGTGGTCAAGGACTGGAACACTGGAGTCTGTGAAACATGCATCCCTGGAAATACTCTCAAGTTGGCTAGTCAAGGCAAATCTAACAAAGCAACCTGACTTCAAATTTAGCCCTGCAAAAGTTAGGGATTTGGGTGACATGACTTACAGGGGTCCTTTCCATCCTTAAAAAAAATATATGGCTGTATGTTTTGAGGGCTCCAGATTTCCATTAAGTTCAATGGACAGTTGTAGAATTGTTTGTTTTGATTTTAGCAGAACCAGGACCACTGAGAAAGAGCAAAGCTGACAATGCCTGTGGACTTAAGAATTCCTACAATGTGTTCAGAAAAATTCTTCATATATAATTTAAATGTGGATGTTTAAACATGTATATCATGTTCCATAAATGGCTGGCGTAGGACTACAGAATTAACAAAGGGAGTCCTGCTTTATATCACTAATAATTTGTAAGTAACCTATGAAATTATTCTGTAGTAGTATAAGCACTATGTTTTTCATTGCTCCATCTGGGATTTTTTTTAACTTACAAGAAATCTACCTGCAGTACCTTATTTGTTGATTGAATCTCAGCTTCCCCTTTAAGAATCTTCTGTTATTTTTTCTAGCTTCCTGAGCTGACATCATTTAAAAACAAAACAAACAAACAAACAAACAAAACTCTTGTTCAGATTTATTTCCTTCAGATGCTATATTCTGTTACCATATTAGTCACTGCTTGGCCACATTGTGATTATTTCTTTACCTTTCATTCCTTTCAAACACTTAATCATTTTTGTTGCACTTTTGTGAACTCCCTCTGATTTGTTAATATATGTGTGACATAGAGGTTCCCAGAACTGAACTTACTCTTGCAGGTGTGATCATACAATGGTCATATTGAAAGAAACTATTGTCTGTCTGCTGTGTGACAAAAATGAGACAGATTATTTGGTCTCTGACAATAATTCTCTTTTCATTTAAAATAGGAAGGAGTATGAGCATTTCTGTATTTTTTGCAAGCCTGGTTGCTAAAAAACACAGACATGTATGACCAAGCACAAACATGCTTGTTCATACACAGACACACGGTTCAGAGAGATGGAACTAATTTCATTCTAATATCTCCAGTTCAAAACCATCACTATGCCAAAATATATGTGTGTGTATATATATATACACACATATGCCCTTTTCACAGTAGGAAATTAGGAAAGTAGGAAATAATAATAATAATAATAATAATAATAGTATCAGAACAGATTAATATTATTCACTGGTTAAGAATAGGATTGTGATTCGTTTACCCTGGATGATGGTATACCTGGTCATACAGTGGTCTTGTGTAATGTTTTTTTTTAAACAAACAAACAAACAAACACAACTTTCAATATGACAGTAAACAGTAATACCTTTTGGTTAAATAAATCACAAAGTGTAACTGAGCTTGAACTGAAGGATAACATCTTGGGATACATGGAGTAGAAATGCTCTCAAAAGCTGTTTGCATTTAAAACTAAATTTTCCTGCCTGGAAAACTATATTCAAACTAGTCGTGTCAAATAAGCCACTGTTTCTCTTTTAGCACAATTTTACTTTTCTGGTCTTGCTCAGCCCACTTTTAATTCTTTGAAGCGCAGTTTGGGAAATGTCTCTCAGGCTTCCTGAAAAAAATCAACTTCACAGCATAAGCTTCTGACTCCACTTCACACCTGACTCTCAGTGAGATGAAGCATAGACTAAAGGATCTAGCTCCCCATTAATTACATTACTATACAAACTACAACTCAGACAGGTCCACAGGAGAAGGTTATGAACTACAAGCAAGAAGTGAGTTCAGGGGTTAAAAGTGACAATTATTTTACTACATGAACAAAACTAAAAAAGGCATCGGTCTTCTCCTTAAAAATACATCATGCTGAAATAATGATGTTTTTATAGTCTTTCTTAGAAGAAAAACAAAATTCCTAAAAATATTATCTGACATGCACCTACTTGTGATATGATCACCTGATTTTTTTTTTTTTTTTTTAAAAAGAAACATCTAAAAAGCACTGCAGCATTTCATGACACATAGTTATTTCTGGCTGCAGCAAAATCTTGAGATAATCTGTTAAGAGATATTTACCCTTATCTTGGTATCTACCCATTTAAAAAACACATTTGGAATTTCCAGGACATTCAACTGGAACATTATCTACCTAAATCAGAACTGGACTACACACCATGGCATAAATTTATAACTTTTGAAAACACAAGGAATATAAAAAGCTTGTTTTGAATGTATATTTTGCATGCGTTTTTTCTGCTCGTAGTTCATCAGCTGATATTTTAAGGGGTATACAGTGAAATTAATTTCTGCGAATATGGCTAGGATATCTTGAAGGCTGAGCAGGGAATTAATCTGGAGAAGACAGAGATCAATATTTCTGCTGCACTGGCCAAGAGTTTCTTACACTGGAAGATGATTTTCAAATTTATCTCTTGTCTTAGCTTTCCTAAAAGAGATTTCGAACCAAATGAAAAGATTCAGATATGAGTTTCTTCAGATATGATCTTATAAGAAACTGATGAGTGACCATTTGACAAATTATGCTTTCATTATAATTTGTTAATGCTGTTTATATATATATATGTTTATATAAATGTATTTTATTATTATTGTTTACTATTATTATTATAATAATAAGTCTTTGCCTTTCTTATTTTTTCCCCAAGCTATGTCAGTTCTGTAGGAAATAAACAAAAACAAACAAACAAAAAACAATAAACAACTACACGTTTAGAAGTTCTGAATCCAAACATTTTGCTGACTACTTTACACTGTTTTCTATTCAGAAGGAGAAGAAAATATAGTCAAATCATAGAACCACAGAATGATGGAGGTAGGAAAGGATCTTTGGATGTCATCTGGTCCATCTTTCCTGCTCAGACAGGGACACCTACAGCAGGTTGCCTAGAACCATGTTGCCTCATTGGCTTTTGAAGAACTGTAGGGAGGGAGAATCCACAGCCTATGCCAGTGCTCTGTCACTTGTGCAGTAAAGAAATGCTTCCTGATGTTTAGATGGAATCTCCTGTGTTCCAGTTTGTGTCTATTGCCTCTTGTGCTGTCACTGAGAAGAGCCTGTCTCCATCTTTGGAATCCCCTTCCCCATACACTGATGAAATCCCCCCTGAACCTTCTCTTCTCCAGGTTGAACAGTCCCAGCTCTCCCAGCCTTTCCTCATAGAAGTGCTCCAGTCCCTTCAGCGTCTTTGTGGCCCTTTACTGGACTCTCCTCAGCATGTCCTTGTTTCTCTTGTACTGGGGAACTCAGAATGGAACACAGCACTCCAGGTATGGCCTCACCAGTGCTGAATAGAGGGGATCTTCCACTTTAGCTTGTAGGCAACTAGATCAATTTTCTCATGTTTTCTTTATTATATTCATGCCATTCTTAGAATATTTTATTGGTAATGTTTCCCATAATATAATAATTTATATATATATATATACTGTTATTTTTTCCCATAGCATAAACTAATTCAAAGACTGAGTGTGGACTTCTATGGAACGTGACCATAATTAGCACAATAATGTCTTCAGATGTACTTGTGACACTAGAAACTAAACAGCATTTTACTCATTATAATTCTGCTGCTGGTGAGATTACAAGCATTGCATCGTCCTTGTTTCTTTATCCTCAGTGTCATGATTGTGTCTTTTTTTTTTTTTTTTAAGAGTAAAGCTCATGCTTTATTTGCCCTATTTTGCTACTGAAAACACATAAGCTTTAGTGGGTATTACTTATACTTTGTGATGAGGGATAGGTTTCTCTTTGAACTTTAGCTGTCTTTAAATGTAGAACCGGAAAAATAATATATGGGACAAATAGAATTAATTATACCACCAGCTATGAATATTAATGCATGAAACTTAATCTTACTTTTTTAGAATAAGTAAGATTCTTATTCAAGACTAGTAATCAGTATCTTTTTTTTTTTTCTTTTTTTTTTTTTTTTCCTAATGATGGGTCTCCCTAATCTCTTTTCAACAGCTCTGCTGCTAATCAGCATGAAGAAGTGAAGCAAACCATTACAATATTATTTGGAGAACAACTGTGCCTCCAAAAAAATGAGAGACTTGCACAAACAGAACATGCACATAATAAAGACACTCTTGTAAGAGTCCCAACAATACTCAGCTTTTGTTGTATAGTCAAGATTAGATCTGAAGGTGCAAAGTAATAAGAATAAAGCTTTTTTTCATGTCTGTAGAGTTTTCTTTGATATGGCAAACTAAAGGTTGAAGTGAGTGAAGTTCAAACTAGAAGTAAGAGAGAAAAACAAGGACAGCATACTACATACTTTCTCTCGAAGAACTGGGCTTGTTCAACCCAGAGAAGACAAGGCTAAGGGGGATCTGATCAATGTGTATCAGTATCTAAAGTAAAAGTGTCAAGAGGATGGGGCCAGACTTTTCAGTAATGCCCAGTGATAGAACAAGAGGAAATGGGCACAAACTGCAACACAGGAAGTTCCCTCTGACCATGACCTCTTTACTGTGAGGGTAACTGAACACTGGAAGAGGTTGCCCAGAGAGGTTGTGGAGTCTCGATCCCTGGAAATATTCAAAAAATGTCTGGACACAATCCTGGGTAATGTTCTTCAGGTGACCATGCTTGAACAGAATCACAGAATCACAGACTGTCTGAGGTTGAAAGGGACCTCTGAAAATCATTTAGTCCAAACCCCCTGACAAGCAGGTTCACCTAGAGTACATTGTGCAAGATGGTATCCAGGCTGGTTTTGAATATCTCCAGAGAAGGAGATTCCACAACCTCTCTGGGCAACTTCTTCCAGTGCTCTGTTACCCTCATAATAAAGAAGTGCCCTCCTCATATTCAGGTAGAACCTCCTGAGTTTCAGTTTATGCCCATTGCCTCTCGCCCTGTCACCGGTCACAATTGAAAAGAGACTGGCTCCATCCTCCCACCACTCTTCTCTCAGATATTTATATACATTAATGAAATCTCCCTTCAGTCTCCTCTTTTTGAGGCTAACCTAGGCCCAGCTCTCTCAGCCTGTCCTCACATGACAGGTGCTCCATTCCCCTAATCATCTTTATAGCCTTCTGAACTTGCTCCAGTAGTTCAATGCCCCTCTTGTACAGGGCAGCCCAGAACTGGACGCAATACTTGAGGTGTGGCCTCACCAGGGCTGAGTAGAGGGGGAGGATCACTTCCCTTGACCTGTTGGCAACACTCTTCCAAATGCACTCCAGGATATTGTTGGCCTTTTTGGCCACAAGGGCACATTGCTGACTCATGGTCAGCCTGCTGTCCCCCAGGACTCCCAGGTCCCTCTCAGCAGAGCTGCACGCCAGCACCCCACAGCCTGTACTGGTGCTTGGAGTTATTCCTCCCTAGGTGCAGGACCCTGCACTTGCCCTTGTTGAACTTCATGATGTTCCTCCCAGCCCATCTCTCCAGCCTGTTGAGGTCCCCCTGAATGGCAGCACAGCCCTCTGGGGTATCAGCCACTCCTCCCAGCTTTGTGCCATCAGCAAATTTGCTGAGCGTGCACTCTGTTCCATCATCCAGGTCAATGATGAATAAATGAAACAAGACTGGACCCAGTACTGACCCCCGGTAGGGAAGGCGGGGGGAGAGCTCACTAGCTACTCATCTAGGCTGCACTTCCAGAGCTTGCTTATAAAGATATTATGGGAGATGGTGTCAGAAGCCTTGCTGATGTCAAGGTAGATTACATCCACCTCTCTCCCCTCATCTACCCAGCTAGTCATCCCATCATAGAAGGTTATCAGATTGGTTAAGCATGATTTCCCCTTGGTGAATCCATGCTGACTACTGATCACCTTCTTATCCTCCACATGCCTGGAGATGACCTCCAGGATAAGCTGCTCCACCACCTTTCCAGGCTGACTGGCCTCTAGTTTTGTGGGCTTCCTTCTTGCCATTTTTGAAGACTGGCATGATATTGGCTTTCTTCCAGTCTTCAGGCACCTCTCCTGTTCTCCATGGCCTTTCAAAGATGATGGGGAGTGGCCTAGCAATAACATCAGCCAGCTACCTCAGCACCCGTGGGTGCATTCCATTGGGTCCCATGGATTTGTGGATGTTAAGTTTGCTTAGATGATCTCTGACCCAATCCTCTTGAACCAAGGGAAAGTCCCACTTTCTCCAGATTTCCTCTTTTTTTTTCTCCAGGGCCTAAGATTCCTGAGAATGGGCACTCACCGCATTCAGCAGTGGACTGACATTTTCCCCGGTCTTCCTTTTTCTACTGATGTGTTTGAAGAAGTCCTTCTTATTGTCTTTGACATCCCTTGCCAGATTTAATTCCAAATGGGACTTGGTCTTCCTTGTTGCATCCATGGAGGTTGGACTAGTTGATCCTAGTCCCTTCCAACCTCAACCATAGTGTGATTCTTTGGTTCTGTGGTATGAACTGAATGTCTGCAGAACCAATAGATACACATCTAGAAACTTTACATGAGCTGTGTTCATTTTTCCAAACGATATCCTCTAGTTGTTACTTGATATGAACTCTATGTGAGATGAAAACTGCTTCTAGTCAAACGTCAGACTTCTAGACAAATTGTCCATCTAGAAAACAAAACCAAACACAACAACAAACATAAATCAACGTAAAATAGATGAAATTAAATGTTCTGAGTACAACTTCTGAGAAGTAATCATGATTTTGTTACATTTAATTAAAAATTAATCTTTGTGCGTACAGAAGACACATTTAGCTGTCTATCAGTATACATTTACTTTGCTGGTAGTGGGAGTTATGCATCTGGAATGAAAGCAAATAAAGTGTGTTTCATAATTAAGACTTCTAAAAGAGCATTTCTATTTGTTGTTCTATGTGTGACAGAACAAAACAACATGTTCAACAGTCTCTCTTTCTTTTAAAGCGCATTATCATCATACTACCCCGGATTTTCAAAGAATCACAGAATTGTCTAGGTTGGAAGAGACCTCAAGATCATCGAGTCCAACCTCTGACCTAACACTAACAAGTCCTCCACTAAACCATATCACTAAGCTCTACATCTAAATGTCTTTTAAAGACTTCCAGGGATGGTGACTCCACCACTTCCCTGGGCAGCACATTCCAATGCCTAACAACCCTCTGAGTAAAGAAGTTCTTCCTAACATCCAACCTAAAACTCCCCTGGCGCAACTTTAGCCCGTTCCCCCTCATCCTGTCACCAGGCACATGGGAGAACAGACCAACCCCCACCTCACTACAGCCTCCTTTAGAGACCTGTAGAGAGCAATAAGGTCGCCCCAAGCCTCCTTTTCTCCAGGCTGAAAAAACCCAGCTCCCTCAGCCGCTCCTTGTAAGACTTGTCCTCCAGACCTCTCACCAGCTTTGTTGCCCTTCTCTGGACTCGCTCAAGCACCTCAATATCCTTCTTGTAGTGAGGGGCCCAAAACTGAACTCGAGGTACTCAAGGTACGGCCTCACCAGTGCCGAGTACAGGGGGGCGATCACCTCCCTAGCCCTGCTGGCCACACTGCTTCTTATGCAAGCCAGGATGCTGTTGGCCTTCTTGGCCACCTGAGCACACTGCTGGCTCATATTCAGCCGACTATCCACCAATACTCCCAGGTCCTTCTCCTCCAGGCAGCTTTCCAACCATTTCTCTCCCAGTCTGTAGCTCTGCTTGGGGTTATTGCACCCCAGGTGCAGGACCCAGCACTTGGCCTTTTTGAACTTCATGCAGTTTGCCTCAGCCCATTGGTCCAGCCTATCCAGATCCTCCTGCAGAGCCTTCCTACCCTTGAGCAGATCAACACACACACCTAACTTGATGTCATCTGCAAATTTACTGAGGGTGCACTTAATGCCCTCATCCAGATCATCAATAAATATATTAAAGAGAACTGGCCCCAGAACTGAGTCCTGGGGGACTCCACTAGTGACGGGCCTCCAACTGGTTTTAACTCCATTCGCCACGACTCTTTGGGCCCAGCTATCCATCCAGTTTCTAATCCAACGAAGTGTATGCCAGTCCAAGCTACAAGCAGCCAGTTTCTTGAGGAGAATGCTGTAGGAAACAGTGTCAAAAGCCTTACTGAAGTCAAGGTAGACCACATCCACAGTCTTTCCCTCATCCATTGAGCGCATCACTTTGTCATAGAAGGAGATCAAGTTAAACAAGCAGGACCTGCCTTTCATAAACCCATGCTGACTGGGCCTGATCACCTGGTTGCCCTGAAAGTGCCGCGTGATGACTCTCAAGATAATCTGCTCCATGAACTTCCCTGGCACTGAGGTCAAACTAATAGGCCTATAGTTTCCTGGGTCAACCTTCTGGCTCTTCTTGTAGATGGATGTCACGTTTGCTAGCCAACAGTCGACTGGGACCTTCACAGATAGCCAGGACTGACAATGGAAAGTGATGGAAAGTGGCTTGGCCAGCTCCACTGCCAGTTCTCGCAGTACTTTTGGGTGGATCCCATCTGGGTCCATTGACTTGCGTACATCTAAGTGCTGTAGCATGGATTGTGAGAGCCACATCCTGCTCCCCATCCCCTTCCATCAGCTCAGGGTACTGGGTATCTAGAGAACAACTGGTGTTGCCACTAAAGACTGAGGCAAAGAAGGCATTAAGCACCTCAGCCTTTTCCTCATCTCTTGTAACTGTTTCCCCCCTCACCCAGTAAAGGATGGAGATTCTCCTTAGTCCTCCTTTTCATTTCTCTCTCCATCTGATTTATCTTCACCTTAAGCCAGTGCACAAAACTGAACCAGTCCTTTGCATCTTTATTAGAGCTAAGCAGTGCAGAAAGATTAATTTACATATATTAAGCACTTCTGTTTCTATACGCCCAGACAGCTGAAAGATATGAACATTCAATTCATAGTTCAATTCATGAGCTGCTAACACTAACCAGAAAACTTCCTTCAGATCATTCTCATGCCTCTGTTTTTCTAAGCTATATTTGTACAATTCAATGTTTGTGTCTCACTGTAGAACTTAAAAAAAAAAAAAAAAAAAAAAAAGAATTTTGTCAGTTTATCTGTTTATTTTCTCATCACTTCCTGTTGTGGTTTTACTGTGCTGGGCAGCTAAACACCACAACTGCTCTCTCACTCCCCCTCCTTAGATGAGGGGGAAGAAGCAAAGCAAAGAACAACTCACTTGTTGAGATAAGGATAATTTAATTAAAGGGAAATAATAATAATAATAATTAAAGAAAGATTATTATGAACTAAATAATTTAACTAAAGGGGAAAAAAGAAAAAAAGGAAAGGGGAAAAGGAAGGGGGAAAGGAAAAAAAGGGAGGAAAACAAACAAAACAAATGAAGGCTATGTGGAAGTGCAGAGGAAAGAAATTACTCTCTACTTCCCACAAATGAGCAATGATTGACCACATCCTTGAAGCAGGGCCTCAACCCACGTAGCCGGTGTTCGGGAGGAGGACCGATGTTTTCACAAGAGCCCACCGCTCCCCTCTTCTTCCTGTTTCCACCTTTTATTGCTGAGTGTGACATCATACGGTATGGAATATCCCTTTGGTTGGTTTAGGTCAGCTGCCCTGGTGATGTTTCTCTTCTCACTTTCTGCCCACCCCATAGGACGGTTAGAGAGAAGCCCGATGCTGTGCCAGCACTGATCAGTAGTAGACACAACACTGGTGTGATACCACTGCTGTTCTAGCTACAAGTGCAGAGCACAGCACTGTATGGGCTGCTGCAGGGAAAGTTAACATTCCAGCCAGACACAGTACACTTCCCCAATGGGTCATCTGTGAAGATAAATAAGTCTATTCTGTATTTCAACATTAAATCATTAATGAAAATTTGGAACAGTACACAACATAAAGAAGACCTCCGCAGAGCCTGTCTAAACCTGCCTTCCAATTTCATAGTCTGTCACAGTGAAATTCTGAACATTTTTCACATGTACAATAATCATCATCTTAATCTTATCTCTTGCTCATAAGTGTCATGTAAGGCAGTTTCAAAAGATTTTGTAAACTTATAATAGCTAACACAGTATTTACATTTCTTCTCCTTTATCTGTAAGGTTTGTTATCCTACCACAGAAAGGAAATTAAATTATTCTGACAACCTTTGTTCCCCCCAAAATCTGTGCTGGCAATTACCCTACTCTTTGTTATCCCCAGGTGCTTATCAATAATTTGATTATTTGTTCCTTTTTTTTTTTTTTTTTTTTTCTATAAAAGGAACTAAAGTTACGCTAATTTTCTTATAATTCTGCATTTCTCCCTTTCCACCTTTTTGAAGAACTGTGATTTCTCTTTTTCCAGCCCTCCAAAACTTCATCATCTGAGCCTTTACCCGCATCTGCTCTCTGATCTCGGACAAACTTTTTAGCAAAATAGGAAGCTAGAAAGAACATTAAATACTTTGGCATTCTTTATATCATCAGTTCTTCCTACCTCCTGAGTAACACATCAGCTTTTCCCTTTATCTTCCTCTTGATACTAACATGCTTACTGAATGTGTTTTTGTTGCTCTTTATGGCTCTTGACAATTGTGCCTCATTTTGTATCTTTGTTTTTTAGGATTTTTTCCACACGTTTGTCCTTAATAATTCTATGTTCTGTATACTTTTTTAATGTAATTGAAATCACTGAAGAGTGAATACTTTACTGAAGATGGTTCTTTTTTTCACACCTTCTATCCTTCCTCAGTATTTGCAGAGTCTGATATTATGCTTTTAATTTACTTTCTTGATTAAACTGCCAATAGTCTTTTATTTCTTCTTCTTTAGACTTGTTTCTTACAGTATATTCTTAGAATTCTTAATTATGGTGTTACAACTTCTGCATGTTCAGGGTTCACTTAGTCTAACAGTGTGAGACTTAGAAGCTTTTCTCAGCATAAATCTATAGTCAGTAGAAGGCGTTTTAGTGTTGCATGTTCTTTGGACCTTCACCTAGTTTCCATAATTGTCTGGACATTTTCATCTAGAAAATCCTCTGTTACTGAAGGACACACAGGAAAGCATTCTGCAAGTTTTTGATCATTTTTGTTGGTCTTAATTTTTTTACCCAGTACTGAATCATTGTAAGCAAAGCTCTAAGACCTAATGAGTTCTTCATCCATTTGTTAGCTAATTATTTGCGCTAAGGAAGAAAACATTAATTTGTTCCTTTTTAAGGTTACTTTTATTCTCTATCTCCAAAGATAACTAGAAAATAAAGGGAAACTCAGGAAAGCAAGGGGTCACTAATTTGCTGATCACAGGTGACAACTATATAGTTTATGGAGCTGACATCTGTACTTCTGCTGCGGTTCAGTTTATATTGTTTGTCTTGGCCAGAAAATGGAGAGGAAAGAAAAAATAATTAAACAAGGGCACAAGCAACAACAAAAAATAACATCTTTATTGTGACTTCAGTAAATGAAATAACATTTGAAGGTCTTATCCAGTTCAGAAATATTCGCCCCAGAATATCTGACCTAGAAAATGTACTCATTATCAGATAACCATATGGCTTAATTCAAATCTATTTGTAAAGAAGGAATACTGCCACAGAGAATTAATCGGATATGATGCTCGTAACATAATATGAATCACAGTAGCAATTTGAAATAGTCATTGTGGAGAGAGCAGTGAAATGGAATGCAAAATAAGCAGCTCAGATAAGAGCATATCTGTTAGCCTGAAAAATAAGGGGGCTTTCTGCACTAGGAAGAGCTACCAAATGCAGCATCCATTCAAGGACTATTACACGTAAATGTGAAGTGTCTCCCTAAAGCCAAGCACAACTATTTGCCATACAAGTGGTAAAACAAACAAACATACAAACAAACAAACTAACAGTTTTGGTGCCAGGAGGATGTTTTCCTTTTCATTTCCCAAGTCAGTGCCCTGTAGGATTCTCAGGCATCTAACAACATGGTTGGCCTCAGATTGCAACCTTTACCTCAATGGGAATACTAATATGTCTCCATTCTGTATATGTTTTCAATACATTTGTTCCTCACGCTTTACTGCTATGATAGCTGTTTGTTCATATTTTGGTACAGCTGGCCAAAATATCCCCCCATCATCCACCCTCTTCTACCTCCTCCCCCGGATTGGATCAGGGAAACAGGAAACAGGGGCTATGGTCATTCCCTAACACTTCAACTCCACCACTCCTTCATCTTCACAGTCACTCTCTGCCCCTGCTCCAAGTGGGGTCCCTCCCATGGGATGCCGTCCTTCCCGAACTGATCCTGCAGGGGCTTCCTACAGGCAGCAGCTCTTCAAGAACTGCTCCCACATGGCTCCATACCATGGGGTCCATCCATCCCCCAGGAGCAAACTGGTCCAGCACAGGTCCCCCATGGGCAGCAGCTCCCCTCAGGCCTCTGCTCCTCCGTGGGCTCCTCTCCATGGGCTGCAGCTCCAGCCCGGGTCCTGCTCCTGCGGGGGCTCTCCATGGCCCACAGCCTCCTCCAGGCCACATCCACCTGCTCCATCCGGGGCTCCTCCACGGGGGAGCTGCAGCGTGGAGATCTGCTCCATGTGGGACCCATGGGCTGCATAGGGACAGCCTGCTCCACCAGGGGCCTCTCCACAGGTTGCAGGGGAACTGCTGCTGCCTGCCTGGAGCACCTCCTGCCCTCCTTCTTCACTGACCTTGCGGGCTGCAGGGCTGGTTCTCACTCCTCTCTCTCACAGCTGCTGTTGCACAGTACTTTTTCCCTTTATTAAATCAGCTTTCTGAGAGGCCCACCCAGCATCACTCAGTGGCTCAGCTCTGGCCAGCAGCAGGTCCCTTTTGGAGCTGACTGGAGTTGGCTGTTACGAAGCTTAAGAAGCTTACCTCTTCTGGTTGTAAACTGAAGTGCCGAGATACTAGCAGGACAACTCCTGTTCTTATCCCAGCCATCAGAGTGATTCCAAAGAGTGCGTATCAGTATGGTGTTAGATGCTTTATATATGTGTGTGTGTGTGTATATATATATATATACATATAACATTATATATATGTATAAAAATTGGACAGCTTCTGGACTCCTCTCACAGAAGCCAGCTCTGCAGCCCCACTGCTACCAAACCCTTGCCACATAAACCTAGTACACAAAGAAACAGTATTTCTGAGGAATAGCCTGCTCTTAAACATGGGAGTTACTAGAGGAATAGTCTCTAGCTGCTGACTTGCTGCATTTACACTTTGGTGTCTTTGCAGCTATTTTGCACAGGTAGTTTCATTTAAGCTACTACACAGTATACCTATTCATATTACAGTCATGCTAAATAATATGGGCAAGAAAAAATATTTTCTTCTTACTGTTCGTTCTTAACAGAGGACATTAAGGAATTGTCAGTTTGCAGTCACCACTGTGATCTGGTTTGTTGTATTGCTAACCTGTATGTTCTTTTGGTGAATTTTCACAAGATTTTGTGGTGCAAAATAGGAAAAAAATAATACAAAGTTATACTTAAGTTGCAAGAAATCCTTTTAGAGTAAAGAAATACACATTATGAGGCAGGTTCTTTCTGCAGGTTCTGGCAGAATTGACAGACTCACAAGACAAGGGTGGCTGAACACTCATCTCTGCTCAAACGTGAGTGAGGAATCTCCCCCTTGCCCCTGAATTTCCCCTACATAACAGTTATGATGCTCTGGGGCGCAGAAAAGGAGAGGGTGTCAACAACGGTAATGGTTAAGACCCAGGAAAGGGCAACTGCAAAAAGGTAGGCCAGCAAGCCACTTGTACAAGAACTAGTGCCAAAAAAAAGAAACACTGAGGGTATTGGTAATTAGAGATTCCTTTCTGAGAGGCTCAGAGGTACCTATTTGCTGCAATCTCTCAAGAGATGCTTGATGCCTGCCTGGGGCCTGTATTCATGACATCACAAAGAGGCTACAGAGCTTGGTCAAACTGAAGGACTGTTACCCACAGAATCACAGAATCACAGAATTTCTAGGTTGGAAGAGACCTCAAGATCATCGAGTCCAACCTCTGACCTAACACTAACAAGTCCTCCACTGAACCATATCACTAAGCTCTACATCTAAACGTCTTTTAAAGACCTCCAGGGATGGTGACTCCACCACTTCCCTGGGCAGCCTGTTCCAATGCCTAACAACCCTTTCAGTGAAGAAGTTCTTCCTAACATCCAACCTAAAACTCCCCTTGTGCAACTTAAGCCCATTCCCCCTCATCCTGTCACCAGGCACATGGGAGAACAGACCAACCCCCACCTCGCTACAGCCTCCTTTAAGGTAGGTACCTGTAGAGAGCAATAAGGTTGCCCCTGAGCCTCCTTTTCTCCAGGCTGAACAAACCCAGCTCCCTCAGCCGCTCCTCGTAGGACTTGTTCTCCAGGCCTCTCACCAGCTTTGTTGCCCTTCTCTGGGCTCGCTCAAGCACCTCGATGTCCTTGTTGTAGCGAAGGGCCCAAAACTGAACACAGTACTCGAGGTGCGGCCTCACCAGAGCTGAGTACAGGGGGACAATCTAGCCCTAGCCCTGCTGGCTACACTGCTTCTTATGCAAGCCAGGATGCTGTTGGCCTTCTTGGCCACCTGAGCACACTGCTGGCTCATATTCAGCCAACTATCCACCAATACTCCCAGGTCCTTCTCCTCCAGGCAGCTTTCCAACCATTTCTCTCCCAGTCTGTAGCTCTGCTTGGGGTTATTGCACCCCAGGTGCAGGACTCAACACTTGGCCTTCATGAAGTTGACCTCAGCCCATCAGTCCAGCCATTATCCACCCATTCCTGCTCTTTCATATAGTGAAGAACGAGGCCACGACAAGGAGACTCAGAAACATGAAAAGGGAATTTAATTCCCTTGGAAAGATGCTGAAGGGATCAGGAGCACAAGTAATGTTCTTAATTCTCCCAGTTGGAGACTGGGACCCAAGGAGGATGCAGCGTATGGATCAGGTGAATGATTAGCTGCATAGCTGGTACCATGTTCAGGGTTTTGGGTTCTGTGATCTTGGGCATGCTTTTGTGAGACTGGGCATGAGATGTGGGCCCATGTGAACCATTTGAGGTTCAACAAGGTCAAGTGCAAGGTACTGCACTCAGGTCAGGGCAATCCCAGACAGGGCAATCACAGATTGGGTGAAGAACTCATTGAGAGCAGCCCTTTGGAGAGAAGAGAGACTTGAGGGTCCTGGTGGACAAAAAGCTCAACATGAGCCCGCAGTGTGCGCTTGCAGCCCAGAAGACCAACTGCATCGTGGGCTGCATCGAAAGAGGTATATGACCAGCAGGTTGATGGAGCTGATTGTCCCCCTCTACTCTGCCCTTGTGAAGCCCCATCTGGAGTACTGCACCCCAGTCTGGGGCCCCCAGAACAACTTTGAGTTAATGTTTGAATTCATCTTTGTCCTCTTTCCCTGGTTGAGAATTTCAGCCAGTGGTGTTAGAATATAGTTGTCCTGGTTTCAGTTAGAACAGAATTAATTTTCTTCCTAGTAGCTGGTGGAATGCTGTGTTTTGGCTTAGGATGAGAAGAGTGCTGATAACACCCCCATGTTTTAATTGTTGCAGAGCAGTGCTTATACCAAGCCAAGGACATCTCAGCCTTTTGCTCTGTCCTGCCAACAGGCAGGCTGGGGGTGCAGTAAGAGCTGGGAGGGGACAGACCCAGGACAGGTGACCCAAACTAGCCAAAGGGGTATTCCATACCATCTGACGTCATGCTAAACAATATATAGGGGTGGCTAGCCGGGGGGAGGGGGCCGGACTGCTTGGTTAGGCTGGGCATCAGTCAGCAGGTGGTGAGCAATTGCATTGTGCATCACTTGTTTGTACATATTATTATTTTCCTATTATCACCATTGTATTATTATTATTATTATTGTTATTATTATTGTTATTATTACTTTTGTTATTATTATTTTGCTGTCTTATTAAACTGTCTTTATCTCAACTCACGGGCTTCACTTTCCATTTCTCTCCCCCGTCCCAGAGAGGGAGGGGGAGGGTGAACGAACGGCTGTGTGGTGTTTATCTGCCGGCCAGGTTAAACCACGACAATAGTCTAAGCAGTCACCATAAGATGACCTCCAGAGTTATGTACCCAAGCTAGCTTGCTGAATGGTGTAGAAAATAAATCTCATGTTATTGATACCTATGCATTATGTAGTCATTTCACATCAATTAAATACCAGGTATGCATGCTAAGCTTCTCATATGGATATAGATATAGGTATATAGATAGATCTATAGATAGATCTATATCTATAGATAGATCTATAGATAGCAGATCTATCTATAGATCTCATATAGATATAGATCATATCTCATATAGATCTCATATAGATCTCATACAGAAGTAGTCAACAAACATATGCGGGTATCTCCAGAAAACAAGACAAATCAATTTATCCCATCTGTTTTACACATCTATGTTCAAAAATGAGTTATTGGAATGGAGATTAATTTTAATTATTTTTTCCCAATTAAATAAGCCTACACGAATACATTAAATTTGTTTATTTTTAGGTGAACTAAAGGCAAAAGATAAATTCCAGACCCAGCTTTTAATTATTACAATCAAATTTTAACTTGAACTGGAGCATTATTATTATTATTATTATTACCTGTCATTATACCTTGACACTTTTTAAAAACTACACTATGCTAGGGAAATTTGATTCTGTATTTTTCTTATAAGACAAGTACCTCCTTAAAATACAAAGAAAAAAAAATCATGAGTACAGAGAGAAAGCAAAAAAAGAGAACTAAACCACAACATATATGGTCATCTTCCGAATTTTTGACAGAGGCTACTGAAATGGAAAGAAAATATATAATTGTGACGTGTTTGTAAGGCAACACATAATTTACAACTAGCTATGCTAAATCTGAAAAATATACATTTATCTATCTATCTATCTATTTAAGAGAGGATACACAACATTAAATCTAAGATAAAATCTTCTGGACTGTCTGATATCTGTTTGAATGTGCTATACATTTATCACAGAATGAATGAGAAATGGAAAAAATGCTTTAGGTCAGATAGTCTACAAATTGATACTGCAAATTAGTTTTCCATTTTACAGTATCTTTTTCCATCAGTTTTGCTAACTACAAAATCACTTGTGTTGATTTAATATTGGTTGCTTAATATATATAAATATACATATATGTACAAACACAGTCAAACAAACATATGGGGGTTTTCAGCACAGTGCTTTCAAGCTAGGGTATTTGGCAGTTCTCTTCTCCGCCTACATTCAGGCTGTTCTATATAATGGGCTTAAATCTCTGTTCAGGACAGTAAATTACAGCAGCTTCAGCCTGAACTACTTAAATTTTAAACCCTTCTTTTCATTTCTCGTTTGACTATTTATGATTTCTTTCATTTATACACACATAAACACAGTCTCTCACACTCTCCTAGGCCTTATCTCTCCTCTCACCAAACCTACAGTCAGAGAAATACACATATAAGAGATTTTTCAGTTGTTTGAGATTCTTCAAAATTCTTTTTCTCACAGAAAATGTGTTTTATGTTAGGTCAGTACCACCTCAGCCTACGTTTCATCGGCAGAAAGGGTGAGAGGCTGTGGTGCTAGGGAAGCAGGTAGCCAGGGAAAACTTCTGTGAGGAAGAAGGAGAAATGCAGTGAGTTCTGTTTCAGAGCTTTGAGGGGCCAGAGAAATGGCTTTGGATATTGGCAGTGAGTTTTCTCAAGAGCAAGAAGGTATATGATTACAGGGTAGCATTAAAATGTTGCTTCCCTCACAAATATTGCCAGAACTCTGTAGGTGTTATAAGTAACATGAACATTTCCAGGTTCTGTTTTAAACTGTATGTTGTGGTTCTGAAATGAGCAGATACTGTGATTAGGGAAGGCAATTGTCAACTTGTGAGTAAGCAAAGTAAGTAAGTACTGTCAGACATCCTCCATTTGTGTTTCCATACATACATCTTTTTCATCTTTTCTTATTTAAGTTCTCCTAATCAGAATAAATACGGTAAGTAAATATGTACCATGGTGACTCTGCCTGGCATATTATGAATAGAGATCAGATTAGATCAAGCATAATTTCTGAAGTCCAAGGGAAATATGGTAAATATGGTTATTAAAATGTGCAGTGTCATGAAACTAGACCATGAACAGGGACATATAGCAAGATTATAAAAGTTAACAGTTTTAATTGTCTTTTTTTTTTTTTTTTTTTAATGTACATTAAATACTAAAAAATAGGTCAAATTCAATGTTTTTTTATGGAAGAGTAATTCCTTGGATTGAAGAGTGGGACTATGTAAATATGCAACAGTGATATTGTTGCTACTGATAATGTTGATATTAAGACATACCTATCGTCTAGTTGGGGCTTTAGAATACTTTATCCTTCTGAAAACTATATATAATTTTCTTTTTATAGGTATATGCAAATGGTATACAAATGATTAGCAAAATACTGCACTGAATTATAGACATAGGTTAGAAAATGCAGTTTTTATTAATTTATTCTATTGTAAGTATAAACACTGAAGCAAAATTAGTTCTCACTGAATTTCTCCCCACTGGATTACTTGGTACTTAAAAGACTTTTGTTTACCTCTTCTAATTCAAGTAAATGTTGCAGTTATAGTCCCCATTTAAAAACATAGATGCAAACTACTGAGCCTATGGCAATTCCATAGACTGGGAATTAAGTTTAACATATTTGTAAGCTTGTGGGTGTATGTATGTTTTCATGTGTGTGCATATGTGTGTTTGTGTGTGTACAGATATGTATGTGTATATTTTGTAAAATTTTAAGCAGAATAAATGAGGAACTGGAAATTACCACATGTATAGTCAGTTGCTACCTGCATTCTGGAGATAGTCACCTTGCAAGAGGAATGTTACAATAGAAGGCTAACCAGGCTCTTATACTGTAAACATCTGCTTATATTAGTTAAGCTCATCAACAGAAGTTTGGTGCAATTAATGTATGCAGCTTTAATGAAACATACAAAACTGTAATTGCAGCCATAATTATAATATAATTAAATTGCAATCATATAGTTAAGCTACATAAAAACTTTGCCTTTGAAACAACTCAAAATAGCACTGCACCTTTTTTGACATATCTACTCCTCTAAAACTTTTTCTTGCAAATATATCAAGAAAACTACAAACTCAGTAGGGACGAAGCATTAAAAAAAAAAATCAGTTTACATGTCAATCTCGCATGGTTTTATGTCAATTTAATTTTTACTGTATGCAAGTGAAGATACACTACTTATGGCTGTGGTCTTGTAAAATTTCATTAGGAAAGGAAATATGGGTCTGGCCAACACTTGGGTGTGGGTGTTCATGTCTAAGGAGATGTCAGGTGCTGCACAAAACAATACTACAGACTCCATAAACAGTATTTTCCAAGTTGATCTCACAACAATGTTAAGTGGCACTGTGATTGGTACATGCTACCATTGGAAGATATGGCAGGATATCTACTGTCATTTATGGATACCAAACAGTGCTGTATTAGTAAAGAAGGGAAAAAATATATATATATATTGAAGGAGTCAGCATGCGTGAGAGGAAACATTATTGTCTATTTGGACTATTTAATTTGTCCTCCTAGTTGCTTAGAGACTTGTCCATCTGTGTTCTTCATGGAGAAAGATTAATTTCAAACAAAGGAAAAGGAAACTTGTTTGTTCTGTTGTTCTCTCCCATGTTTTACCAGAAATACAATATGCAAATGAATATTTTTCTTGTGGGCATTTCTCTAATGTACAATCACATTGTTTGGGACATTTTAATTTGTTAACTAGATGTGGGAATAAAGTGTATGAAAGCCTTTTTGCTGCTTCTGAACATAAAACTTAGTTAAAAAATAGACATACCAAATTTGCCAACATTTTGTTAAGATGGATTTTAACAGGGCAGTCTGGTGAGTGCTGAGCAAGGAGCAAATGGTATATCTTCTCTATAGATCTGCTTTGAAATAATTTGGCGTGAAAATCTCATGTTGTTTATTTCCCTTCCCTTCCCTTCCCTTCCCTTCCCTTCCCTTCCCTTCCCTTCCCTTCCCTTCCCTTCCCTTCCCTTCCCTTCCCTTCCCTTCCCTTCCCTTCCCTTCCCTTCCCTTCCCTTCCCTTCCCTTCCCTTCCCTTCCCTTCCCTTCCCTTCCCTTCCCTTCCCTTCCCTTCCCTTCCCTTCCCTTCCCTTCCCTTCCCTTCCCTTCCCTTCCCTTCCCTTCCCTTCCCTTCCCTTCCCTTCCCTTCCCTCACCCCTTCCCCTTCCCATTATTCTTTCCAACTGATTTGTTGTGAGTCACATAGCCTAGCTTTGAAAACAATTTTTATTTTATTTAAACAAGAAAACATAATAAATACTAGGATTTTTTTATGGCTTTGTACAAATCTATGAGCTGAAACAGGAAGAAAAGTCAGCTATGCATAATGAAAGCACAGTTTATATCAGGTTTGAAACTCAGAAAATAATAAAATCTATTTATACTCTCAAATATTCAAGTAAAAAATAGTAGTAGGAAGTTATAATACAAATGCAAATTTCAGGCCTTTGGTTCAAGGCTTCACTGCTTCACTTCATAGGGAGTTTTGGTCAAAATACAAGAAGAATTATAACAGGGTTAAAATACCTAGATAAGGCTCATTAGCATGATCTTCTACACTCTGTTTTTTTTTTTTTTTACCCTATCCCGTCTAACTTCAAACTTTAATTCATAAAAATTCTAGTGATTAAAGTTCCCTCTATGTTTGAGGGTTTTTTATCTATAAGACAGCAAACTATTTGCATGTAGACATGCTGAAGATTAATTTAATGGTAAGGGTGAGACAGTCAATTAACTGGCACATTAAAAACACTTTTTTTTTTTCTTATTTGAGCATTGTTCTTATTGCCTTCTTCAAGTCTTCCTTTTAAAACCTTTTTACATTCAAATCTATATTCCTAAATCTTTCATTCACTTGATCAAAACTTGAAAATTATTCTGATACAAGTCTCTACTTACAGCACATTTTCTCTGTAACATATAAAAACTGTAATGATATTCTCATTGTAAATATAGCTTCTAAATAATACTGTGGAACAGTAAAGAAACATGCAATACTGAGCTAACGATGATTGCTGAGTTTTCCCTAAACACCTTCTTACCATTGTATTTCTGTTTTAACTTATTATCTATTCCTAACTGAACTACCAAAAGTATTAACTACAGTGACAAGCAAAATGAATGTCTATTCACAAGGAAATATTTATCCCTAGCTACCATAGACCCTTGTAATTATGACATCTTTGATTCATGGAGCTTACTTACCTGTGAAAATTATGAGTTTATCTCATCCTAAATCTGTTCTTCAAATGGTGTAGAAAATATTTTCAAACTCAAGTGTTTTTGTTTGTTTGTTTGTTTGTTTTGTTTTGGCTTAAGAGTGATCTGCATTAGTAGTAGGAACCAGTAGCTCTCTTAACAAAAATATGTACTTCTCTTCAGTCTGCAAATGGAAAATTAAGGCAGTGAAATTTTAATTGATTTTCCAAGGTAATGTATACGAAGATAATGTCTGGCAAGCATTTATGCAAAAGACTTTGAGCTGTCCTAACACACTGTACAATATCTACTAGATATGCTTTCTCTTTTAGCTGATAATGAAAAAAAATAATATTTTTGAAAGTACCTAACTATAATACATTTCACAAGTAATTTTCATACAAATTATTATATTAATTTACAAGAAGAAATTAAATGTGATTAAATGTTTTTACTAGTGTCACCTATTTTGAACAATGAGCATTGGTCCTGTTTTCGATATGAAAGCAAACAAAATAATTTTAAAGGCACATTAGTCATTTTGTTTGCTTACAGGACCTGATCTGAACATATTTTGGGGAAGAGTCTTTTTCTTATCATCAGCAACCAGCTATTAATAGAGACCAACCACTAAAATGAACATCCATAAAATATGCACAGGATATGGTGGCTTCACACTGATGTACAGCTAAATTCCACCATACTGCTCTCTGACTCCACCCCTCCTCTGAAGGAGATGGGGAGGAAACACGGTGGAAAAAAAGCTCATGGGCTGAGATAAGGACAGGGAGATCACTCACCAATTATCATCATGGTCAAAACAGACTCAGGATAGGGAGATTAATGTAATTTATTGCCTATCACTAGCAGGCTAGAACAGTGAGAAACTAAAAGCAAATTAAAAACACATCCCCCCTATCCACCCTCTTCTACCTCGTCCCCTCAGGTGGTGCAGGGGAATAGGGAATGAGCATTGGTAAAGTCCCTAATGCTTTTTCTTCGCCATTCCTTCTTTCTCACTCTCTTCCCCTGCTCCAGCATGGGGTCCCTCCTACAGGGTACTGTCCTTGATCCTACATGGGCTTCCCACAGAGAGTGGCTTTTCAAGAACTGTTCCAGTATGGGTCTTTACTGTGGGGGTCCATTTTTCATGAACGGACTGCTCCAGCATGGGTCCACCATAGGCTGCAGCTCCTGCCAGACTGCTACGGGCTCCTCTCCATAGCCTGCAGTTTCTGGCCTAGAATCTGTTCCTGCAGCCCTCTTCAGGCTAGATCCACCTGCTGTGGCCTGAGGTCCTGCACAGGCTGCAGCATGGAGATCTGCTCTGCCGTGGGACTCCATGGACTGCAGGCGACAGCCTGCTCCACCAGGGGCCTCTCCACAGGCCACAGGGGAATTGCTGATTATATTAAATATAAATTAAAATAATTAAAAATAATTAAAATAATTAAATTAAAATAATTAAAATAATTAGAAATAATTAAAATAAATATTAAAATAATCCTAGAATCATAGCACCACTGAATGGCTTGGGTTCAAAGGGAGCTCAAAGATCATCTAGTTCCAGCCCCCCTCCCATGGGCAGGGCCGCCTTCCACTATATCAGATTACTCAAAAGAGTTACTAGATCACTAGATTACTCAAAACCTCATCCAACCTGGCCTTGAACACTTCCTGGGATGGGGTTTCTACAGCTTCTCTGGGCAAACTATTCAAAGTCTCCCATTCTCTTAGTAAAGAATTTCTTCCTAATATCTAATCTAAATCTACTTTCCTTAATTTAAAATTGTTGCCCCATGTCCCATGACTCCCTAAATACTTTCTTTAGTCCCCCCCTTTAAGTACTGGAAAGCCACTGTAAGGTCTCCCTGGAGCCTCTTCTCAACAAATCCCATGGCTCCTGTGACTGGAGTGTTGGAACGGGAGTATACAAACTCTTTAGGAAGGACAGGCAGGAGAAATGAGGAGGGGACATCACCCTCTATGTCTGTGAGCAGTTGGAGTACATGGAGCTCTGCCTGGGGATGGATTAGAAGCTGACAGATGTAATATAAGTATTTAAGTATCAAAAGGCTGCCGTGAGGTCTTCCTAGAGACTTCTCTTCTCTAGGCTGAACATCCTCAGGTCTCTCAGCCTTTCTTCATACCATCCAGACATTTCTTCATCCAACCAGTTGTCCATCCATCAAATCCATATCTCTCCATGTTGGAGACAAGAATGTTATGTGGGACAGTATCAAATGTTTTGCACAAACCCAGGTAAACGTCAGTTGCTCTTCCCTTATCTATCAATGCTGTAACCATGTTGTAGAAGGCCACCAGATTTTTCAGGAATGGTTTACCCTAAGTGAAGCCATGTTGGCTGTCAGCAATCACCCGTCTGTTTTCCATTTGCCTTAGCATAGTTTCCAGGAGCATCTGATCTTGTTGGGCACAGGATTTTAGTGGATATAAGATATACTATACCCAACAAACATTCTGGTGTCTCCTTAATTTATGGACACACTAGGCTCTGATTTCATTTTCACTGCAGACTACTCATGGAAAAATAATACTGTAATATATTCTTAACCTCTACCACAACACACAAAGTCAATAAGAATGAGATTAATTTTCTAATGTTATTTTTCAGATGTTGTATAGTCTTTGTACACAGTAAGTACCAATCTTACTCATAATGCAGAAAACTCAAGTGGTAGTATAACATATCTGACCATTTTAAAAAAGTAATAATAATAATAATAATAATAATAAAAACTATGAAACTATGAGTAATCAACCTAATTTTTACAGTCAATACCATAAAATTGCTACATCACAAAGTACAAAGAACAAGCAAGATAAAACTGCCCAATCAGCACCAAACTTCAATTACTTTCTTACGATGGCAATCTCCATTACCTGAAAACATGCAGAACAAACCTGCTGCTTCAGCTTTTGATGCATTTGTTTCTTTGTGACTGTGCGCTTTATAAAGTATTTCAATGTAGTTTCTTATCCTGAGTTCACTTCACTAAACTGTCAGCCAGTTAAAATAAAAAAATAAATAAATACAGTTTCACTCACAAAACAGAACACTGCAAAATGATGAAGCTGCACATAACTGCCAAGTCCCACTTCATGAACAACTACAATGGTTCTCACTTGGTGAACTGTGCTGTTTTATCAAGAAAAGTTTCAAAAGAGCATCACCAAGAAAAGATGACTAGGGCTTCACAGCTGTCTATGAAAATCAGTCACAACATTGATGAGTTCAAATAATGGTTGTCTGATCTGTCCACTGCTCCTGGGAAAGGCTAAGTGAATCCACCAAAAAGACAGAACTGGCGTAATTGGATCATGTGTTCATTATGATTAAAATACAGCTGTAATCAAAGAGAAAAAATGAAAGAGCTCTGAGTTAAAAATAAGAAAGTGAACAAGAACAAAACAATTTACGGAATCACAGAATCATCTTACCTTTAAGAAAGTAACTTGTTGCAATACAAGTACAGCAGTACAGAACAAAACACAACAGAACATATTCATGAACACCCACCAATATATATGCATATGTGGCATAACACATTTAAACTGCAATATCAGAAAGAAAGAAAAAGAAAGACAAGAAAGACAAGAAAGACAGAAGGAAAGAAGGAAAGAAAGAAGGAAAGAAAGAAGGAAAGAAAGAAGGAAAGAAAGAAGGAAAGAAAGAAGGAAAGAAAGAAGGAAAGAAAGAAAGAAAGAAAGAAAGAAAGAAAGAAAGAAAGAAAGAAAGAAAGAAAGAAAGAAAGAAAGAAAGAAAGAAAGAAAGAAAGAAAGAAAGGAAGAAAGAAAGGAAGAAAGAAAGAAAGAAAGAAAGAAAGAAAGACTTTTGATAGTCCAGGCGGGCAGTGACAACATCGAAGAGAGAAGCCTCAAGGCTATCAAAAGAGACTTTAGGGGACTGGGTCGGTTAGTGGATGGTGCGGGAGTGCAGGTGGTGTTTTCGTCCATCCCTATGGTGGCAGGGAGGGGTTCAGAGAGGACACGGAAAGCCCACCTGTTAAACACGTGGCTCCGGGGCTGGTGCCAACGCAGAAATCATGGGTTTTTTGATCATGGGGCACTTTACTCAGCACCTGGCCTGATGGCCGCAGACGGGTCCCTATCTTTTAGGGGAAAAAGGGTCCTGGGCCAGGAGCTGGCAGGGCTCATTGAGAGGGCTTTAAACTAGGTAGGAAGGGGGTGGGGCTGAAGCTAGGATTGTTGGGGCTGTGCCAGGGGAACGATGGCAAGGCCGGAGGATAAGGCAATGGCCCAGCTGAAGTGCATCTACACCAATGCACGCAGCATGGGTAACAAACAGGAGGAGCTGGAAGCCATCGTGCAGCAGGCAGGCTACGACTTGGTTGCCATCATGGAGACGTGGTGGGACCAGTCTCATGACTGGAGTGCTGCAATGCCTGGCTATAAGCTCTTTAGAAGGGACAGGCAGCACAGAAGGGGTGGTGGTGTGGCTCTCTATATTAGAGAGTCTTTCGAGGTTGTAGAACTCGAGGCTGGGAACGACAAGGTTGAGTCCCTTTGGGTTAGGATCGGCAGGGACAACAAGGCTAGCATCCTGGTCGGGGTCTGCTATAGACCGCCGAACCAGGATGAGGAGACGGATGAGGAACTCTACAGGCAGCTGACAGAAGTTGCAAAATCGTCAACTCTTGTACTCGTGGGGGACTTCAACTTCCCTGACATATCCTGGAAGCACAACACAGCCCTGAGAAAGCAGTCTAGGAGGTTTCTGGAGAGCATGGAAGATAGCTTCCTGACGCAGCTGGTTAGTGAACCTACCAGGGGTGGTGCCCCGCTAGACCTTCTCTTCACAAACAGAGAAGGACTGGTGGAGGATGTGATTGTCGGGAGCTGTCTTGGGCAGAGTGACCACGAAATGGTGGAGTTCACTATTCTTGGCGAGGCCAGGAAGGGGACCAGTAAAACCGCTGTATTGGACTTTCGGAGGGCTGACTTTGAGCTGCTCAGGACACTAGTTGGTGGAGTCCCTTGGGAGGCGGTTCTGAAGGGCAGAGAGGTCAAGGAAGGCTGGGCGCTCTTCAAGAGGGAAATCTTAACGGCGCAGGAACGGTCTGTCCCCACGTGCCCAAAGACGAGCTGGCGGGGAAGAAGACCAGCCTGGCTCAACAGAAAATTGTGGCTTGATCTTAGGAGAAAAAAGAGGGTTTATAATCTTTGGAAACGTGGGCAGGCCACTAGGGAGGACTTTAAGGATGTAACGAGGCTGTGCAGGGACAAAATTAGAAAGGCCAAAGCTCATCTGGAGCTCAATCTGGCTACTGCCGTTAAAGATAACAAAAAACGTTTCTATAAATACATCAACACAAAAAGGAGGACTAAGGAGAATCTCCATCCTTTACTGGATGTGGGGGGAAACTTAGTTACAAGAGATGAGGAAAAGGCGGAGGTGCTCAATGCCTTCTTTGCCTCAGTCTTTAGCGGCAATACCGGTTGTTCTCTGGATACTCAGTACCCTGAGCTGGTGGAAGGGGATGGGGAGCAGGATGTGGCCCTCACTATCCACGAAGAACTGTTTGGTGACCTGCTACTGCACTTGGATGTGCACAAGTCGATGGGGCCGGATGGGATCCACCCAAGGGTACTGAGAGAACTGGCAGAGGAGCTGGCCAAGCCACTGTCCATCATTTATCAGCAGTCCTGGCGATCGGGGGAGGTCCCAGTTGACTGGCGGCTAGCAAAAGTGACGTCCATCTACAAGAAGGGCCGGAGGGCAGACCCGGGGAACTACAGGCCTGTCAGTTTGACCTCAGTGCCAGGGAAGCTCATGGAGCAGATCCTCCTGAGAGTCATCACGCAGCACTTGCAGGGCAACCAGGCGATCAGGCCCAGTCAGCATGGGTTTATGAAAGGCAGGTCCTGCTTGACGAACCTGATCTCCTTCTATGACAAAGTGACGCACTGGGTGGATGAGGGAAAGGCTGTGGATGTGGTCTACCTTGACTTCAGCAAGGCTTTTGACACCGTCTCCCACAGCATTCTCCTCAAGAAACTGGCTGCTCTTGGCTTGGACTGGCGCACGCTTCGTTGGGTTAGAAACTGGCTGGATAGCCGGGCCCAAAGAGTCGTGGTGAATGGAGCCAAGTCCAGTTGGAGGCCAGTCACTAGTGGCGTCCCCCAGGGCTCGGTGCTGGGGCCGGTCCTCTTTAATATCTTCATCGATGATCTGGACGAGGGCATTGAGTGCACCCTCAGTAAGTTTGCAGATGACACCAAGTTAGGTGCGTGTGTCGATCTGCTTGAGGGTAGGAAAGCTCTGCAGGAGGATCTGGATAGGCTGCACCGATGGGCTGAGGTCAACTGCATGAAGTTCAACAAGGCCAAGTGTCGGGTCCTGCACCTGGGGCGCAATAACCCCAAGCAGAGCTACAGACTAGGAGAGGAATGGTTGGAGAGCTGCCAGGCAGAGAAGGACCTGGGAGTATTGGTGGATAGTTGGCTGAATATGAGCCAGCAGTGTGCTCAGGTGGCCAAGAAGGCCAACAGCATCCTGGCTTGTATCAGGAACAGTGTGACCAGCAGGGCTAGGGAGGTGATCGTCCCCCTGTACTCGGCTCTGGTGAGGCCGCACCTCGAGTACTGTGTTCAGTTTTGGGCCCCTCGCTACAAGAAGGACATCGAGGTGCTTGAGCGGGTGCAGAGAAGGGCGATGAAGCTGGTGAGGGGTCTGGAGAACAAGTCCTACGAGGAGCGGCTGAGGGAGCTGGGCTTGTTCAGCCTGGAGAAGAGGAGGCTCAGGGGCGACCTTATCGCTCTCTATAGGTACCTCAAGGGTGGCTGTAGTGAGGTGGGGGTTGGTTTGTTCTCCCACGTGCCTGGTGACAGGACGAGGGGGAATGGGCTAAAGTTGAGCCAGGGGAGTTTTAGGTTAGATGTTAGGAAGAACTTCTTCACTGAAAGGGTTGTGAGGCATTGGAACAGGCTGCCCAGGGAAGTGGTGGAGTCACCATCCCTGGAAGTCTTCAAAAGACGTTTAGATGTAGAGCTTAGGGATATGGTTTAGTGGGGACTGCTAGCGTTAGGTCAGAGGTAGGACTCGATGATCTTGAGGTCTCTTCCAACCTAGAAATTCTGTGATTCTGTGAAAGAAGGAAAGAAAGGAAGAAAGGAAGGAAGGAAGGAAGGAAGGAAGGAAGGAAGGAAGGAAGGAAGGAAGGAAGGAAGGAAGGAAGGAAGGAAGGAAGGAAGGAAGGAAGGAAGGAAGAAAAAGAAAGTTCAAAATAATTTTGAATTACCTTTTACCTCTCTAATTCATTTTCCTTTATTACTTAGCATGCAGCCTCAGTGCTCAATCTATCTGCAATGGCTATTTAATCTCAAATTATCAAATGATGTCCTGTGGTTATTGTAGTTTGATCTTCGCTATTCATATGGTCCTAGCTCTTAAGATGAGTGCTAATTACATCCGAGGAGCTAATTCTGTTTCTGTTATTATTAGGAATGATAGGGATGAAATATAGTAATGTTATTCTGTCATATTTATGTAGCTATTTTATTTTATTTTATTTTATTTTATTTTATTTTATTTTATTTTATTGCTTTACAGTGGGCTACTTGTTTTATTCATGCATGAATAACATTATTCATTTATCCTATTTTCAAGGCTATCAATAATTCAAAACATGAATTTTAAAGCCAAAATATTTTCTTCTGGACCTCAAGGAAATTGGGTTGTATCAGGACTGACAATGTAGGCCCATACACATTTCTGACTTACATGCCATATGTTATAATTCTCATTGACATTCTCTTTGAGGCAGCTCACTTTGTTGAGTTTTGGTACTTTAAATATGTTCTTTAATGTTCATGAATCCATAATCACAAAGAAAGGAAAGGCTAGCTTCATAAAATTACTCCATCATTATGTGGTTCCAGTGAAGCTGTGCATGTGCAAACAGTTCCAATCTCTTAAACCTGTACATATCATCATACTACTATCAATAGTGGTCATCTGCACTGGAATGCCCAAGGAATCCAAATGCAGGAAGCTTTAAATCTTTATTAAAAAATGGTGGCATTGATATATTTAAGAAACATATCATGAGAAATTATATATGGAGAGATTTGACAGTTTTAAGTTGTAGTTAGGAAATGTACCCCATAGGAAATAATTTTGGTTTTATGTCATTTTTCAGTGGAATGTAGACAACAAGATCCTGGAGCTAACGAGGGCAACAGTACAATGAACCTTTGGTTCTCCCGTTCCACACATGGAACAAGTGAATGGACTTCTACTTCTGTAACCCAAGTACTGAAATTTGTACCTGTAAGGAAAATGCCTGCAATACAGAGTTCAGTAATACTACATTTTTAAGACAGACTGACTGTTCAAACAGTTTGACATTGACAAAAAGCAAACAAAAAGAGAATTCAGTCATAAAATGTCAATAGAAAAAAAAAAAAGGTTTATATCATTGTAGGAAGTGGATAATTCTCAAAACAAAACAAAACAAAATGAACAACAACAAAATATTCATTGCAAATAACCACTATGCTGAAATACTAAATAATTATGAAAATTTCTCATCAGAATTCCCTCTCTTAACTGTGTATCATCACAATCTTAATCCTTACCCTAATCTTTACATTATATTTTTTTCTGTAACTCCATGATATATCTGTTACAATTTACTCTTCCTGTCAGACTAGTGAATAATCATCCATAATCAATAGTTAAATCTGCAGTCAAGAGACACATGTCAAAACTGAAATATTTTTCCTATTGTAGTAAATATCTCACCATACTGTTATAGTCTAAGAGCAACAACAACAACAACAACTTATTAAAAATAATATAATAAATATTTATTTTAAAATAGTTACAATTATGTGCAACTTTCTGCATCACAGAAGTTGAACAGGCAGTGCAGATAGCACAACATATTCAGTGATATTTTCAGTTTGATATAATAAAATAATAAGCCAATTTCTTAGTGAAAATTTGAAGTCTAAAGCCACAAATGCATTTAGAAAAAAAATTCTCATTTAATTCAATGGGAAGCAGGTCTACATTTGCCTATAATTTAGTACATATACAGTACATTTTAGTTATGTTTGCCATCTGATGTTAACCACTGCAAAACATTAATATGCAAGATCAAAATGATTTTCCATTATTACTCCTTATGATGATCTTTACTGAACTCTTTGTTTTCCTCTAAAAATATAAATTTGAGTAAATGGAGTTGGTAATGTATGAAAAAGTGCCTCTTCCAATAAAATTAATAGCATATTATTCATAAAAAACAAACTAAATAAAATATAAAGAAAATGTTTAAATAATAAAAGTAACTTCCCATAAAAAAATATTCACTCTAAAACAAAACAACAAAATAATAAGAAAGGAAATAACAGGAATGCAAGGAAAATTACTATTAATTGATGACCTAAAACTTCTCTTGTTCTTCTGCCAACAAGAGTGGAATTGAAAAGACTTTGTCACATTGTCTAGACACATTGACTGTAAATAAAACACATACCTTAAATATCTGAGGAACCAGTCAAGTATTAGAACTGACATGATATAATTGACTTTGAAGGCTTGAAGAGGAACTTAGACCATTGTAGCTAAACAGAAAACAGTCTAAATGAGTCAGAGTAGTAAAATCACAGTAGTAAAATTCTATCTTAAATGAACAATCATTCTTTATACAGCATGCATGCACAAACATTTCTTACAATTATTTACCTTCAGTGTATTCACGAAGTACCCCAAAGGCTGAGAAACATAAACTCAGTTGAATTTGTGTTTATTAGAGAATCAAAGTCTCCAAGCCTTCATGGCCTAGTTAGACAACTTGTGTGGCTCTAATTTGACATTCTGGACTATACAGTCCAGAGAGAGAGATTGTTTTGAGGCATAAATTATATAGTTGTGTTAGAAGATATTTAATGCTTTAACAATGCCATTTTCTTTATAGTGAGAAAATTTCAATTTATAGGAGAAAATTTCAAACAGCCCTGTAGTGGGTATATTAACAGTAGTAAGGAAATGGCCTAGGCACCCTTCTTCTATGTTTTCTATTCTACTCCGTTCAGCGTGCAAATCTTTTGTTTTGTTTTGTTTCAGTTGCTGATCTGTTCTTAGACATTTAACACCCTCCATTCGGTACTGGTCAAGGCACAGATTTAAAAGGCTAATGTAACATTAGCTTTTATATATATATAATTTATAATTTATATATATATATATATATATATATATAATGTAACATTAGCCTGAAATGTCCTTGGTTTTCACTGGAATTTGACCCACAAATAATGACATGAGACTACCTCATGGACAGATGAGCATACAGGAGCCCTGATGAATCTGCAGCGTTTGGAAGAGGGGATAGGAGGGGAGGGGAGAGGGAGGACAATTAAGAGACATTATATGTACTGTGCATATTGTGCACACATAAATTGATCACTGATAAATGAAGGATATTAAATTAACAATTGAGTGTAAGTTAAGTGTCCTGTGTTTATTGCCTCACATATATTAGCTACTCATTGTATGAAAGGGTTGGAGACTGTCTAGCATACAAATAATTGTTCCAAGTGAGACATTATTTCAGAATTTATCTGAAAAAACAAAAACTGTGAATCATTTGATTTGCAGCACTAAGCAAAAGAATTAATATGGTAAAATAACGAAGATAAAGGTAAAAAATACAAGCTGTTCTGAAACAAACAAAGAAACAAACAAAAATCTTCAGGTTAACTTTCAAATTTTGTTGTTGTTCTTTCTTTCTTCTGCATTCCTGTCCAGAAGAAATAATGGACTAGGCCATGACTGGTTATAGAAATAGTCTTAAAGTATCATTTGAAACAAAAGCAACCCAGCTTTTGTAAAATAAAATAAAATAAAATAAAATAAAATAAAATAAAATAAAATAAAATAAAATAAAATAAAATAAAATAAAATAAAATAAAATAAAATAAAATAAAATAAAATAAAATAAAATAAAATAAAATAAAATAAAATGTGGTCCTGAAGGTCTATAAAAGGATTCTATCCCTCATGAATGATTCTTTTAATAGAAAGCAGTGTTAAAGTCAGAAGGAGTCAGACTAGACTGACATGCAAAGGTTGCTTGTTATACCTTTCCAGCTCCTTCATAAGGAATGCTTTGCTCTATTTACTTCACTTTTTTTTTTTTTTTTTCACTCTCCCCATCCCCTTTTTTTTTCTTTCTTTCTTTTTCCACAGTTAGTGTTCCACAGGACAGTGTCTTTCTTATGTGTTACAGCACAACAGTCAGAGCACTAAGGATGTGCATAATGTTAAAACATTAACATTTGCTTACAATTGCTAATGCCACATCAGAGAAGAAACTTATAATGTTTTATTGTCATAATACAACATTCAAAAAATAGTTAGTTTTCTTTAAAAATTGTAGCAAATAGTTATATAAATTATTCACATCATCCTAAGTGAAGATTGCCTTTTTAGCTCAATAAGTACAATACAGTGTTTTCCAAAGTATCAGCATTTTTTTCCTCTTGAGTTGTCTGAATCAGACTTTGAATTCAGAGACCGTCTAACAAAATCTTGCTTAGCTGTGAAAATAAGCCTGAGGATGCTCTGCCAAGCATTACAACAAACTAGCTAAATCATTGAGTATAACCCACAACAAAAAGGCTTCTAAATGGAAGATGATATGGGATGCAAGTCTTTTCCTGACTAGCAAAAATAGCAGCAGGACAGGGAAAAACAGATAAAAGAATAGATTTCCAAGAACCATACTATATTCCACAGATGAGTGAGGGCATCATGTTATTCACTTTCTAATAGCACTTTACAACATGCCACTACAGTTCTGTTTCTGAATATATTTATATTGTAATATTAATTAAACATGTACAAACATACCCCAAAATAACACGCTCCTCCCCCCCCCCCAAAAAAAAAAAAAAAGGAGAGGTGGAGGTGACTTAAAGTTACACACCTATTGCTTTTTCAAGTCATAAACTGGCACATTTGTGGTTTTATGCTTCAGACCTGATGCTAAATTTTCTCTGAATCATCTTGAGTTTAAAGTATAACAATAGAGACAGGCAGAAATCTTTAAATTGGCTTTCTGTTGCTCCCAGCAGACAAATGGATTCCCATGGGCATCTTTATCCTGTTCCTGCTTCACTGAATAAAAACACTGGACCTTACAAAGGAAGGCCAAATGCAGGTGAACATGCTTTCTTGTCTCTGATTCTTCCACTTTCTCTTCTTTGCTAAGATCTCAGTAGACCACTAACAGTTTACAGAGTAATGTAATTACTAATTTTCTACCTGTTACTGTTATTTATTATTATTATTTTATTATTATTTTTTTAGATATGCAATTGAAATAACCAAGGAAAGGAAAAAAGGAAAAAAAAAAAAAAACACTGAAAATTCTAACATCTAAGCTCACAAAATCCGATAGTTGTGCTTAATTTAAAATATTCTAACAGTCTTGTTATCTAATTAAACTATTAATGGTGTTTAAAGGGTGTTTAAAGTTAAGCCTTGTAATTGCAGAATTGTGATATAAATACCTATCTAAATGTGACTGAATAATATTTAGACCTGTTCATCAGTTCTAACACTTAACATTGGGTATTTTACAATCATGGACAAAACAGATTCAGCCTGGGGAAGATTAATTTAATTTATTGCCAATTAATAGCAGAGTAGGATAATGAGAAATAAAACCCAAACTAAACAGAGCACTGCCTCCCTTCTTCCCAAGATCAGCTTCACTCCTTTCTTCCCAATTATTCTTCCTTCTCTGTGGCTGTGTCCAGAACCAGCTATTTGACATGGAGCAGCCCTGGCCTCTCCTCACAGAGAAGCCCTGAAACCCCTGATGCCAGCACCTGGGCACCTGCATCTGATGCACCTGTAAAAGCTTCACCTCGATGTCACTGAAATTAAAGGGAGTGACTATCTCTGTAATGCATAAAATATACTGTCTCTGACATTAGTTGTTTCAGTGTTTGCAAAATTGAAGAAAAAATAGCAATGCATAAGAAGTCTTGTTAAAAGATTATATGAAAGGATATTATAAGACTCAGTTATGTAATTGATACTTACAATAAACTCAAGAACTATCTCAAAATTGTGGCAGCATCAATGGGACTGAAGTCATCAGCATCATGGAAGAAATTTGCTTGTATGCCTTGAGTTCTAACAAAGCACAGTGTAAAATGTATTTATTTGTTTATTTACAAAAGTAGCAGCCTGCTTGTTGCAAATGACATTTCTTTTTTTTTTTTTTTCTCTAACCATAACACAGAAGTGGGCAAGGTATGTGTTACTACAGGGAAGATGTATTTATTCAGAAGTAATGATCCTTTAGGCAGTGTGTCCTCAGTTGCTAACATCTGAGGAAGGAAATCAAGCAAGAACAGAAGAGAACAAAACCATAAAAGTTCAGGCAGAAATGCAGCATACCTGTGCAATTATTGAAGATGAGATATCAACAGTGGGTAGAATTTCAGTGCTGTGTTGCATTATGTGAGAGGTCTGTGGTGGCAAAGATCTTGCAAAGGTACCAGGTGAAAACCTGTGAGATGAGGAGAAGAAATTTCTTCCTTGGTATTTCATAAACAGAGCTGTTACTTGCAGGGAATCACATTATGTCCCCTGTGCTGAGGGAGGATTGGCAACACATGAAGGAGAGCAATGGTTTTTGTAAAGTAAATGAGTGATGCAAAATGGGATAATGTTTTTAGTGTTCCAGTGAGAAGTATGTCCACATTTTCACCATTCCCCCCTGGTCATCCACTTTTTCTTGCCTGAGGGAAAAAATAAGGAACATTGTGTCTCTGCCTCTGAGACATTCCCTCACTGGGGAATGTCTCTCTATTTCAATCTTTCCACCTGCTAATTCTTTATCGAGTGACTCTGGAAAAACCAAACCAATACAAAGAATTCCAGAAGGGCAGAAGAATCCCTTGAGTGTAAGTTTAATGCATGATAGTACAAAAACAACCAACTTCCCACCTCCACTCACCCCCCAGATAGATAATTTCAATGCAGAAACAGAGACTATCACTCTGGATTTCAAGGTGGGGGGGGGGGGGGGGGGGGGGAAGTACAAAGATCTCATTTCCTTCCTTTGTTGTGATACTGTGATGCTACATGCTGCCAGATCCTTCTCTTAAATTGCTCTCTAACTGCTAGATGCCCTCCACAAAGCTGTCACCAGAGAATAGCAAACACCAAGGTTGTTTTTGTTTGTTTAAGCTCCTGCTGTGCTGCTTGTCTCCAGTATCAAAGTGTTCTTTTCTCAGAACAAATTTATTTTAACATATTGTTCTCTCTTTCAAAGATTTTATTTGGTTCATATAACAAAATCTCCACAAACCACTCATTGATTTATGTAAGGAAGGTACATTAAAAATAAAAATAATAAAAATAATAAAAAAATGCTGCTGAGATAGATTCTCACACATTTAATCAGAAAGCAGGAACAAATATATTGATAATGTATATTGATCCAGAATTGGTATTGTTAGCTTTTCTGGACTGTGCTACCATGAACTGATATCATGGTCCATTTCTGTTACTTCCATAGCAGAAATAAAACTTTAAACCTTATGCTTTCAAACTTTCACAACAGGTTCTTCTTACCTCTTATTTCTATGCAGCTTAATACAAGGAGGATCAGTTTCTGAAGGAACTTTGAAGTTCTGCAAAAATATAATATATATGCCTATATATATATATATATATAAAAGTACATATAAATATAGTATGTATATAGTATATAGTATAAATATGTAACGGTATATAAACAGTAATGTAATTACTGTAGGCAAAACATCATTGATTGTCAGAGCTAGCAATATTCCTTGTTCCATCTTTATGGAACCTGTGCGTTTTCCTACTGTTTCAGTTTATGGAATATTAATAAATATGCAACACAATACAGTATACTAAAGTTACTAATAAAAAGTGAGGTCAACATTGTTTAAAAACATAAAGATAATGGGTAATTATTTAATAAGTAAGTAATTGCTATATTGTGCTCATTATTATACACTATGGCATATCAAATATATTAACAAAAAAAATGGAACCAGTAAGGAGATATACCCCAGAAAGGAATCATTGCCCTATCTGCAGTTTATTTTTCATCTCATAAATGATGTTTACAAAGCAGTACTATTTATTAAAACTGTAGTGAGAACAGACTATTTGATTCAGTCAACAGTGTCCTTCCTTTCCAAAGCTTCAGGGCAAAGTATATCATTGTGTTCTAGCTTTATCATTCTTCTTCTTTTTTTTTTTTTTTCTTTTTTCTTTTTTTTTCTTTTTCTTTTCTTTTTTTTTTTGTTTTAATTAAATCTTGCCTACTTTATTTGTGACTGACTTATCACGTCAATATGATGAAAATGAATCTCATTAAACTTTCATTTTCACACAGAAATCCTGGAAAGGGAGATATCCTACTTACAGTTCTAACATCACATCTTTCAGGACTTTTTTCCTGTGTGTTTGATTCAGCCTGAGTAGTATTATTCTTCTGAGTATTCTTCTTCATATCCTTCATATTCTTCATAGCCTTCTCTCACAACTAAGTGCAACTCGGCAGGAGTAAGGATTGCAGAACTAAGCAGTGCAAGTTTATTTCAAAAAGGCAAAGCAATTAGGGACAGATTCCAGTGAAAGGGAATACCATCTTTGCTTATCTCACGTTTGCCTTTCATACACAGCCACCCCTCACACACCCACACCCATTGCCCTGCAGCTCCCAAGTCTCTCAAGCACATAATAAACAGAGTTCTAGTGAGTTGGAAACAGCCAACTCAGCTAATGCTGTAGCTGTGGTAATGTTTTAAGCCAATGCACGTTGCTCTGGCTATTTCTAGAGTGGAAAAATAAAAGTTCAAGTGGCTGCAGAAGTTCTGTTTTGTTCTCATAAGATAATTTTGTGCAGCAGTCTACGTTAAAGTTGCTAATTTAGACAAGCAAATAAAAATAATTAATAAAAATGAAAATAACATTGCCATATAGTTTATGTATAGTATTTGATTTTCAGAAGGATTTAAGTCAATATGTCTTACAAGTCCCCTTTAAAGTTTATTGCAGTTAGATACCTAAAACCAAGTACCCAAGGAAATCTATTCATATATATTTGACAAAAAGATGAGTGGTCCTCTTCCATGAATATTAACGACTATTACATACACCATGAAATTGATGAGAAGCTTATAGTTCCTCCAGCAAATAAATTATAACTAGTAGGAAATGTAAACTACAATAGAAGCAGTAAAGGTGAGAAAGCAGGATGATAAAGATCCATACTCAAATATCTAGCACAATACAGAAGTATCAGTGGACTGTTTTTCTGATTGCAAGACAATTAAATTTAAATACAGAAAGTATATGGCTTCAGCTCTCATCACAATCTCACTTATCTCAATTGAGAACTACACTATGACAGCTTTATAAACTCAAAGATTCACAAATCCACTTCCTGATGTCCAGAACTGTTCCCCAACTTCAACATGAATAATATTTAAAAAAAAAAAAAGATAGAAAAAAAAAAGTTTCATTAAATGACCAGTTAATCCAAGCCTTATTTCACACACAGACCATTATTTTCAATTGAATTTCATGTTGCTTTGCTAAAATCCCACCCCCAAAATACTTACCAGTACTCAGCTTTGATCAGCAAAAGAGTGCAAAATAAATATATAAAATTGCGACCTTTTATTCATTTTGTTATTTCATTAATAATCAGAAATCAGGTATTTCTAACCAGATTCTTGGCAACTTTTGTAACCATTCAATTCTCATAACTCACATCATCTGGATTTGTCTTTTATAGTAAGCTTTCACAGTATTGAATGTTCAACATTACACGTTTAGACTGAAATTTACATTAGTGCCCAGCTTTTAGTTCCCTACTAGAAGAAACGGAAGTTTGGTCATGGGCTCCGATTTAGAGTGAATGTTGAAGTTGCTGCCTTAAATTTTTTCACCTGCTTCTTTAATATAACCTTGCAACTACAGCTTACAATTTATTCACAATCTACTAAGTATATTAATTAATCAGCATTTTATGAACCTAGCACTTTGTGGGTTTTGTTGCTTAGCAACAGAAATTCCTTCCACGAGAGGCTGTATTTAGAGTCCTTTAACCAGCTTTCATCTTTCATGGTATTTTGAAATGTATTTAATCCTTTACTTTTTTGAAAAATAATTCAATTTCTAATTTAGAAGGATAAATTCCATTTGTTTGCTTACTTCCACTTTAAATAATAAAATGACACTTAGGAATGAATATAGCTGTACAAACATATTATATATTGTAAATAAGTACAATAAAATCCAAACACCAATAAAGTAATGAACTTTAAAGTAAGGAACTCAGTCAGGCAGATGTCAGCAGTTCTCTCCATTGCTGTGGAAAACATACGCTCAGACTTTCCCTTTCAAATCTGTATTAATTTTTTTCCATCTCTTGACACAAGCAGCAGTGTAGTAAATAATACTTAAGTGTAAACTAAATTCCAAAATAGAGAACAGGACCTTTGTAATTTACAAACATTTTAATTTCTAATTGTTGTTAAAATATGTTTCTCAGACTGTGAACTCGTGTATTCTGTAGTACAAATAGAAGCTCTTTGGTGCATCAAGGTTCAGGCTTTAATTCCACTGTTTCCCATTCCAAAACTAATATTACTGTTAATATTAGTTCTCTATTTTATAAGTCTTATCAGATTAAAGTTAAATTTATCCTCAGTTAAGCAGATAATCATTTCAGAAGGTACCCTTTAACTTTTCAGCCTTTGTAAGGAGTGTGCAAAGTGTATTAGTGTACCCCATATGATAGGCATTCTCTTAAAACCTTTGTGAAACAAAAGGTTACTTTAAAATTGATAGGGTCTTTTCTAGAACCGTGTATGCTCGATCTATGCTGCATAATGTTTTTACATCAGTACTAACCAGAAGTTTGGATTACAGCCTTTATTTTCATCAACAACTTCTGAAAAGGTTTTTGTTTGTATCGTTTTCCCTTTAGAGTGGCAGAAATCTGTTCTAATTTTTAATACAGATGAAAAGACAATCATGGAGAGAACAAAGTTACATTGAGATGAAATATGACTCAAATATTTTGTAATGCTTTCCTTTGGTATTTCTCCTCCTTCAGATGCCCAGTTTCTCCTCTTCATACTTCATTTTCAGTCAGAACATAATGAAAGATTGACAGAAAAAAGGGTAAGTCTTAAAGGCTTTTCCGTTTTTCACTTGAACAATCTTGTTCCTCACAGCCATCCTGATAATGTCACAGGGTAAAGTCCTGAGGCCTACAGCTCAAGCACATGACGTTAATGTAGAAAAAATTTCTCACAAATCAAGTGTATTGCATGGAGATGATCATGAATAATCTATCTGTCTGCAGTATTTCCCATGTTATTCTGTGGAACAACTGGTCAGGAGAAAGGACTTGTGAACATGGCTTTGTTGTGCAATTTTCATTTCAAAAGAGCAGTAAATGCACCATTTTTCAAATAATTTATTTTGCATGGTAACATCAGCAGTGCATAAGGTTTCTTAAAATGTTGATAGGATATAAATATTTTTCTTATTAGAGAAGTATTTAAAATAACACCAACCATAACACATTTTTAGATCTTCCAATCACTGCAATGCAGCGATCTGTTGAAAACTGTTTTGCAAACAAAAATGAAAAAAGCAAGATCTAATTCAAATTTTGTAGCTGGGAGTGAATATCTCAAAATTTACATTGTATGTATATAGAAAGGAAAGTAGTTATGTGGGGGTGGAAGTTCTTTGAATCAGGCCAAATCTAAAGGAATAAATAAAAATGTCGAAGAGTTTATTATGGGATGAAGCCATCACAAGCACTGAGGTCTCTGGCATCTCTCAAATCTCCTACTGGTGATGTGCCTCAGTGTCATTCTGCAGACCAACTGACTGCAGTTATCCAGTTTTGACTAGAATCTATCTTCCATGACTCTAGTAGGAGCTCAGAAATTGTGCCCCAAATCAGATGCCTGTAATCTGGAGATGAATCCTTCCTTAAAAGTGAATATTCTGTCACCATAATTTCAGAGTTAATGTAAGATATTTCAGCTTGCTTCTAGCTGCCTCTCCAGAAAGGTGTCTCTCAATGGTCTCTCAGAGACCTCCTACTATCCCTCTATGAACATTTTGGATATTCCATTATAGTATAGGATAGTATGGCATAGTATGGCATAGTATGGCATAGTATGGCATAGTATAGTATAGTATAGTATAGTATAGTATAGTATAGTATAGTATAGTATAGTATAGTATAGTATAGTATATATTCCAGTCTCTATATTTCTCATTTGACATGTCACCTGTGACTTACGTGTACGTAACTGTAGTCCACTGTAGCTGGACAGTCAGGAATAGAGAATAAAGAGGGGAAAGGGAGATTTTAGTGTGACCCATTCCACAATAAGATTGGCATTTCCTAATGGTAAATCATCCCACTGATGATAAGCAATTGTGTTTCATCAATGACTACAGACACCCACCCTTTAGGAGATCAGAGTTAGATATGATTGGTCTATCTATAAGCTGATTTCTGAGCACCTTTTATCCATTCAATTGATGGCTTAATGGACAGGCCCTTGTCAAAAGTTCATGACACACTCATCTGCTTCTGCAGACATCTGTTCAGTCTGAAATACCTGGAGACTACCTGTTTGTTTCTATTTTTAATAATCTCAGTCAGTATGAATACACTATCCTAAACAGAAAGATCTCAACAATAAATTTAGGTTCACGGGAAAAAAAATAAAATAAAAAAAAGTATGAGATGTAAAACCAGTAGAAAACATGATGAATCTTTAAAAGTAGTATTTCAAGTTATTATAACATTCGCTGGAGCTAGAAGCTGAGAAAAAAGCTGCCTGTATGTAGAAGTTCCTTAGCTTTTTTTTTTTTTTCCTTATCAAATCTTTATTTCAGTCTCTAGCAAGTTCTGAATTATTTATTTGCATGTTGATAAAATCCACCCTAAAGTAAAAAAAAATGATGAAAAGATAAATTGGAATTGTAAATATTTTTATTAAACTAATGGTTTAGAAAAATGAATAAAAACTAATGAAAAACACAGCAAAAAACACACAGAAGTTTAGCGTACAGGTAAATCATACTACACAAGATAATATCCTTTCATCTCAGTAGCTTCTCTAACACTGAAAAATGAGATAAATACAGAATTCTCAATTTGTATAAACTTATTTATGTGGGGCTCCTACCCTGTTCCTCTGAGATGTGTTGAGAAGGGCTGTGAACTACTTTGTTATTTTTGCCTTATTGACTTCTCCTAACTGTTTACAGAAATTCCTTTTTACCTTACTTCCCTGAAGCATCATTATTTAAACTTAATCTTATTTGTGAATGCACTGGATACTAAACCTGAATGGTACTTGTCCATGATGTTGTATTGCTGAAAAAAGGTTTGAACAAATGGCCATTGATTTTATCTTTTTATATTTTTCATCTTCTGTGGTGATTCAAAACATAAAATGTAACTCTGTTCCATATAAAAAAGGTAAAAAAGGTCCATGCACACTGTGCACATGCACTGAATAATCTTCTTCTCTTTTTGTTTATTAATTTGTGATGTGGGTAATAGTTTTAATTTAAACAATTTCATTCAATAAAAATCTAGTGAAAAATATTTCCAAGGACCTACCCTTCATCCCAGGAAGTGTCTGCAGTACAAAACACTCTAAACCATAAGAAAATACTTATTACCTTATAATTTGCTCTCTGGGATTCTCCACTGGTGGGTTCTCCACTACTGATGACTGTCAGACACTAGACCGGTCATTTTTATTTTTTTTTCTAATCTAGTACAGTTTAATGACGTTAAAGGAATTTAAATCAACAGCTATTTTCTGCAAATTTTCTCAAATATAAAGTAGTGAATAAATTCTCAAATCCATTGCAACATCTAGTTTTTCTGTCTAGATCACAGAATCACAGAATCACAGAATTGTCTAGGTTGGAAGAGACCTCAAGATCATCGACTCCAACCTCTGACCTAACACTAACAAGTCCTCCACTAAACCATATCGCTAAGTTCAACATCTAAACGTCTTTTAAAGACCTCCAGGGATGGTGACTCCACCACTTCCCTGGGCAGCCTGTTCCAACATCTCACAACCGTAAAAGTAGAACACCCCTGGTGCAACTTTAGCCCATTCCCCCTTGTCCTGTCACCAGGCACGTGGGAGAATAGACCGACCCCCACCTCACTACAGCCTCCATTAATGTACATACAAAGAGCGATAAGGTCGACCCTGAGCCTCCTTTTCTCTAGGCTGAACAAGCCCAGCTCCCTCAGCCGCTCCTCGTAGGACTTGTTCTCCAGACCCCTCACCAGCTTCATCGCCCTTCTCTGGACTCGCTCAAGCACCTCCATGTCCTTCTTGGAGTGAGGGGCCCAAAACTTAACACAGTACTCGAGGTACGGCCTCACCAGAGCTGAGTACAGGGGGACAATCACTTCCCTAGACTTGCTGGCCACACTGTTTCCTATACAAGCCAGGATGCCGTTGGCCTTCTTGGCCACCTGAGCACACTGCTGGCTCATATTCAGCCAACTATCCACCAATACTCCCAGGTCCTTCTCTGCCTGGCAGCTCTCCAACCACTCATCTCCCAGTCTGTAGCTCTGCTTGGGGTTGTTGCGCCCCAGGTGCAGGACCTGGTACTTGGCCTTGTTGAACTTCATGCAGTTGACCTCAGCCCATCGGTTCAGCCTTTCCAGATCCTCCTGCAGAGCCTTCCTACCCTCGAGCAGATTAACACACGCACCTAACTTGGTGTCATCTGCAAACTTACTGAGGGTGCACCCAATCCCCTCATCAAACGTGATGTTAAGTTGGTATCTGAATGGCATTAAACTCAGTGCTCTAGGGTCATTTGGCAGCCTTAGTAGGTTTAATATGTGTAATTTACTCTGTCCACTATGTACAAGATAGAACCACCACCGGACTGATTACCAGAATGCTGTTGTCATTTAACGGCATATTGCTTACGAAATAATTTTAGGTGTTGTAAACATCTGAAAGACCATCATAGAATCTTTAAAGTTGGAAAAAACCTCCAAGATCGTCTGGTCCAACCATCCCCCTACCACCAGTATCACCCACTAAATCATGTCCATAAGCACCACATCCAAACTTTCCTAAAACACCCCCAGGGATGTCTACCCTCCACCACTTTCCTGGGAAACCTATTCCAATACCTGACTGCTCTTTCTGAGAAGAAATTTCTCCTAATTTCCAACCTAAACATCCCCTGGCACTAATTGAGGCCATTGCCTCTGGTCCTATTGCTAATTATCTGTGAGAAGAGCCTGACCACCAGCTCCCCAGAGCTTCCTTTCAGGTAGTTGTAGAGTGTAATAAGGTCTCCCCTAAGACTCCCCCAGACCAGTTCGCTCAGCCACTCCTCATAGGACTTGTGTTCCAGGCCCTTCACCAGCTTCGTAGCCCTTCTCTGGACACTCTTTCTTGTACTCAAGACGTGGCCTCATCAGAGCTGAGTACAGGGGAACAATTACCTCCCTGGTCCTGCTGGTTACCCTATTCCTGACACAAGCCATGATGCTGTTGGTCTTCTTGGCCATCTGGGCACACTGCTGGCTCACATTTGGGTGAGCATCGACCAGCACCTTCAGATCCTTTTCCACTGTAAATCTTTCTAGCCACTCTGCCCCAAGCCTGTAGCATTGCATGGGATTGTTATGAACAAAGTTATGAACCCTAATGTTCCTTATGGGTGTTCCTTAACTTAATTGTCTACTCCAAACCAGTGCAGGTTATCCTAAATCCTGATTTGTTACTTACTAGCCTTATGTAGATGTTTTAGATATCCTATAGTGTTTCAGAGGGCACTCTAATTGAGTCTCATCTCCATGTATTATAGAAAGAGTTTAAACATCTATAAAGAGCTAAAGGAAGATTTCAGCATATATACTTTAATATCAGATCAAATCCCATCCTTATGGACAAATGAATGCAAGTTTACAGAATCTAATCTGGATTGTGGACATACTTGATAAATAAATAAATAAATAAATAAATAAATAAATGCATCTTGTCAATTTAGATATGGGGAACCTTGACTCAAACCTAGTTTCTGAATCTAACTGGACAAGAGACATGAATTTGTGTTTTCTAATTCCTAGAAACCATTTTTAACCACTTGCCTAATTAGTTAAAATGGGACTTTTTCCTGTTTATAAAGCTAAACCAATTAGTCAAATTCTGCATAGATTTGTTAATTAATCTAGGTTTACCCAAACTGATTTACAATTTGGGAACATATTCTCATACAAACTATGTGCTAAAATAAAAACACACATAAATAACTTCTGTCCTAACTAAAATAATTATATCAGAGTTCCATTTAAGATTAGTTCTCTGTGTTGTATTCTGCGACATACTGAGATCCACTGACTCTCTCAGTGGTTACTGAGTAAGCTACAGTACCTCTTATCTTATTTTAAAAATCAGATTCCACTTTCCACATCTTTAACCCTCAGCACTGTTACAGTGTATGCTGAATTGGGTTTGGAAGCAACGTTCAGAGGTGTACTTGGAGAAACTGTCTCTCTCTCTTTTTTTCTCATTTTTATTTTATTTTTTCCCTTTTTGCTTATTTGAAAAGGAAAGCATTAGTTATGCTTGAGAACTAACGCATTCTATATGTATTCTATTTAGTTATACCAAAGGATTTACGTAGAGAAGAAAACAAGTGTCATACATATAATTGTACACCAAATTCATACACATTGCTTACCATACCATATGCCAAATAGAACTAGGATACTTGATGATAATCAACTTAGTTGCTTATCACTCAGCAAAGTCAACTGAGCCACAACTTAATTTTAGACACACTATCTTGACACAAGGTATTCACAGTACATACCTAACTAATCACATTGCATGCAAAACTAATAATTTAGAGTTTTGCCACGTATTTTATTACTGTGTATTTGCCAAGATATTCGTTGTTATTCAGGTGTTGTCACTTGTCACTCAGTGAAATCGCTTGGCTGGCATTATGCAGCATCATTGATCTTACATAGTGTGAAGGAGGTGACATAGCTTACAGCTTCTTCAATCATTTCCTGAATGTAAAAACTTTACCAAGTTGCTTTACATGTCTAGGACATCAGACTATAGCTGATAACTCTCTTTTGGAAAGCAAGGATATTAATTCCTACCAAAATATTAACAACAAAAGAGAGAAGGGTTTTCCTATTCTTAAAACATATCTGGTAGTTTCTGGGGATGAAAACGTAAGAATACTTGAAAAATGGAAGGAATGCTCCAGAATAAGTGGTCTTATTGAAGGCTACGTCAGTATTAAAACATTCTCTCTAACAAATGATGTAGAATCAAATTCAGTCTTAAAGAATAACAAGAAAACCTTTTATTTTAAAAATAATTAGTTGAAATTCCACTTCTATGCGCAAAATGAACCTGTTTATGTTTTGGATCTATCAAAGATGTACTCTAAAAAGTACTAATAACTATATAACTACACCAAGTTCTCACCATTTTCTTTAGGTAATTCAGTATTTTAGAGGTACAAACTGATTGAGATTTATTTTTAAAACCATGTACTATATGTTTTTCAAAACCAAATTGCTTTATCTTAACCTTACAAGTTGTCACACTTGGACTGGCACCTATGCATTGGTTTTGTAATAACATGAGACCAATAAAACTTTTTGTCAAAAATAATTTTGAAAAGTTTGTTGAACTAAGAGTGGTAGGATGAAAGTTCAATTTTCATTTTTATTTTTTTTTAATAAAATTGATTTGATCATGTTCATCGGTGTTGTGATTTTAATATGCTCATTTGATGTGTCAAATGCAAAAATAATGCATTTTGGTTTATTACAAATTGATACAGCAGCTTTTGATGTAAAACTAAACATTAAATGAATGAAAAAAATGAAAAAGTATAAAAGTGAGCAAAAATCAAGAGCATAAGCTTCCAGAAGTGCAGAAAGAGATGAGACCAATGTTAAGGCAACTATAAAATTATGTATTTTTGTGCAATACATTGACTTTGTTTATACACATATTTACATATCTATATGTGGATTATGGGTATGTTTATTACATACGTTTATCAACATATATGTATACAGATATATGTACATAAATAGATATGTTTATAGGTACATATATATTGTATGCTATTTTTCCACTTGTTTTTTTACTCCACGTGTAAAAGGAGTCAAAAGTCTATTACTGTAATAACATGTATGAAGGAAGAAAACGTTTTAAGGAAGGAAAAATATTTTTTTCATAATTTTCACTCTTCTGTATGTAAGAAAAATCTTGGTGTAAAACTGTTATACCAATGAAAAAAATAATTCATATCCTAGCAGTATCTAAGAGTATCTAAAAGGGACCTTAACAGCAGTTTCTAAGAGTATTTCCAAAACCAGTAATTTTTGTAGCCTACCATAAGGAATTCTTAAAAAGCTTTCTGAGGAGCACATTAACACCAACTTTCAGTTAGCATTGTAACACTGGGGAAATCAAAGGATAGGAAGAAAGCTATTGTTGGATTAATACTTTAAAAAGGACACAGAATAACCTATGTCTGCCACTAAGATATTGGCCCTGGGCAAAACATAAAATGACATCATATATTATTTACTTAGTAAAGAATTAAAGCCATATAATTTATTCTACTGAATAGTGGGAACTGACTTGATATCTTCTTTTGATAAGGCTACAAATGTTGTATATGAAATGTAAGGCAATACATTTTGGATTCTGCTAGGAATATCACTCATTGCCAAGCAAATATGATCTCTACGAGCTTATCGCTATTCAACACATTAAATAGATTAAGAAATAGCCAAACCATTGATCTTGGCTTGATGCTACTTGGCACAGATAATCAGATGGAAATGGAAGAGGAGTAGGATTTCACATGGCTTATATTAGGTGTTACTGTGATTATCTCCAAAGTTCTATTCATTCCCTAATCTGAAAAGTGTTATGATATGCTGTAGAGTTTATCTAAATGTATGAGGAATCAAAGAGGTGCCATATGTTTATGTACTCATACTGCTGTAATTTTTTTCAAAGGAGAAAGCTACAGAGAGAATTGACCAAAAGCTTTTTTTTTTTTTTTTTTTTTTTTTTTTTCCCTAGACAAACCCTCTCATGCTCTCATTCAGGTAATAAGACAGTAAATGGTTCTTAAAAGTTAAGAAATGGGAATGAATAAAAACATAATAAACAGGAATTATTAATATCATAATGATAAACCATGGAAAACATAACATGAGTAACAACTACTCGTATTATACACATAATGCAATTGGGTGTGAAAATGTTAATTTAGAGAAGACAAAGGGTTTTAATGTCTACAGTGCTAACTGTAGGAGAGATTTTTCATACAGCACCATTTCATATTTTCCGTGCATTCAGTTGCATATTTAGAGAAGAGAAAGGGGTATTCATTTCTAATGTAAGTAGGAAAGGGAGAGAATATTTGAGGAGATTCTATGAATGATTATAGGCAGAGTTTATGGACCGGACTGTCAAAATATACTAGCTTTTCCTGCGAAGAAGATTGGCCATAAGCCTAAAGAGCTTTTTAAACTGGCTTTATGTGTTCTTTGTGTTGTGGCTGTGGTGCAAAATAGCTGCAGCAGATGTAGCAGCTGCATTTCTGGATTTGGCCTGTGAGTTCCTGAGTTCTTTATTCTTTAATATCAGTTATCAAAGAATCGAGTAGTGTCAAATGCTACCTCAGTGTATGCTTACAGTTGACTGGTATTTCCCTTCCTAATGACCTTATGTAATTGGTTCCTATCCATGTATATTCTACAGAAATTACAAAGCCTATTGACTCTTCATTAAATCTCATTTACATGTCAGAGTCCTAGGTTAGTAGCATGTCTCTTTCAATAACGTACAGAAGGATCTTGCTATTATTAACTAAAGACTGCATTTAAGACAATGTAAACAACTCTGTATAAAGTCTACCAAAATAAAACTACTCAAAATGCATCTGCTTTAAAGAATAAACAGTAACAAAGGCATAGATAACTTTAGAAGTTATTTTTAAAAATATCTTTATTATATTTTCTCCCAAAGCTTTTATGCAAGACAAGCTATGGTCTTTACATAAACTTTTTGATTAGTTTGAAATTCCTTCCTTTTCATCTTCACTATAATCCCCAGAATGTTTGATTGCTAAGGCACAAGGCCTTAGTCTTCAATATGCAGTTATGAAAACATCAGAAGAAACATATGTTTTTCCTTCAATGAAGATTTTTTTTTTTTTGCTGAGATTTGCTCTCCAAAACTTGAGGTAGCTTAGATTCTAATATCAGTGTTTCATTTGACAGGCCTATTTCACCATGCTGCAACCATTGAGCAAATGAGAAATAAACAAATAAGCAAACAAATAAGTAAATAATACATTATGAAACTTGTATCTCAACTTCATTTGTAAATTCTAGCTACTCAAATAGTAAAAGTGGCTATATGTACATAAATCATCAAATGTTTTCTCCCATTTTTTATTAAAATTAATAAATCAAGTTAAAAATATGCAAGGAAGTCAGTAACTCTAGAGTCAAAATAAAATCTAAACAGACTCAAAGGTTCATTTTATTCCAAGTATATCCAAAACCTAATTAAAAACATAACAAATTCCTGAGAAGATTAAACTGTAGATCCTTATCCACATAAGCCAAAGCTACAGGGATTTCCCAAAGAACTCAGATCTTTTCCTTATGGAGACATGCTTGAAACTGACACCTATGGAAAGCATAGGTCAGTCCTTGCTCACCAGCAGTTTCTTCCTCCTATTACACTTCCAGAAGGGTCATAAAAGCTATTTCTCTCTTCTAAGCTTTAAAAAAAAAAAAAAAAAAAAAAAAAAAAGTTACAGATATACATATCACTGGATAGGTGAAATAGTTTTCTCATATATCGTCATTTCTCATCTGAAATAAAGATCATTCAGTGGGATAATATACACATACAACAGGCAAAGACCCAACTCTGAGTATTGGAGAAGGCACAAGGAATAGGATTTTACTGCAAAAATAGAAGTGCCACATGTTTGAATCCAGTCATGGCTCAATATGGGTGTAATTCTTTCATCATATCATCTTTATTGTATCATTGATGACGATGCGAATGTCTCAGATATCTTCAGACTTATGAAAATTGTAACAAGAGGTTAGATATTTACCTTAGCAATATATTTCCTAATGTATTAAAGCACTTTTCTTTAGAAATGTATTTTCTAGAAGGCAAATGTATTGTCTGAATCTGAATGTTATTTGATAAACCAGCTGGGGCTGTATAATCTAAAAGCTTTTCATTAAGTTATTCTGAGATAAATTTTGTGAAGAAAGAGGTGTCATATGACAATCTACTAGGTCTCAAACATATTAGAGAACTACTGTATTTCTACATACTCTGATAAGCTGTAAAATGTGAAGAGTTCTTGTGGAGGGAGGAATACAATTAGTACTAGACTGCTACATAAACTATAGTGTTGAATTGAAAAGCTCTTCAAGCTTTCATTGTAGGCATTGGTGTCTTTTATGACTTCAGAGTAATTTTCATTTTATTGTGCCTTTTTTTTAAAGCAGCTATTGATAATTTGATATTAATGTCTTAAATATTTAATATACCTAAACTAAGATAACTGGGGTTTATATTTTCAGTGAGGTTTAAAAGCTGCATCCAAACACCACGTCTAGAAAATGGTTGCTGCCACTTCACAAAAATAAATAAATAAATAGATAAAAAATAAAAATCACCTCTCATTAAAACCCTTCACTTCTTCACTACTTTCCTTTATTAAATTATACTTTAAGGAGCAGTAGTCTATGGATAGCAAGATGAAATAAAACAGTTATTGTGTTTTGGCTAGCTGTAATCTCTGTCATTTAACAGGTCTGCTCCATAAAAGGAAAAACAGCATTCTTTTACATGCCAGCTTTTTAATGGAATGATGTGTCAGGGATGTGGAGCAATAGACGAGATGTTTTGCTTCACTCTGACCTTTTATAGTAGCATTGATGCAGTTAAACCAAATGTAAGCTTGCAGTCCTAATAGCATAGCTTCAGAGTGGAATTTTTTGCCAAATAATATCTAATTATCTTCTGAATGCATTTCTGTATAAAAATGTGTGTTAAAACTTCACAATTTATAGATTTCTCAGTACAGAAAAAGTAAAGCTGGTAGGGTAAGAACTGTAAATCTTTAAATAATATTCCCTGTCTCCTCATCTTCAAAGTGTAATACAGGAAGATCAGGGCAGCTGAGTAGCCTCATATCCAAATAACACCCCCTACTTCTGTGTGTGTTATAAAAATATTCAGTGTTCATCTGAAAATAAAAGAATAAGAGACCTTCCTTCTTCTTAAAATTATGTGTTGATTTGGAAATACTAATTGAAACTAAAGATTCAGAACATACTAAAAAATCCAGTATTATTCCACTGGCCTAATTTTCCCCTGAAATTGATGTTTTGATTACACCATTAAATATTTAAGATATTCTGATTAAAAAATTTCCATTTTTAGTATTCAATTATGAAATAAGAATGAATATGAAAGAAATAAAACATAAAGCAGGAATGACTTTCTGGAAAAAAAAATAAAAAAAATTAAATTGTCATTTGACTCTGACACCAACTTTTGTTTCCAAGTGCCTCTTCTACTACTGCCAAGATTAGTTTTGTCTGCTTTATCAAAACTAGCTTCAGTAACCAATAATTTTCTGTGTAAGGCAATATTGTGCCTTGTTAAAAAAAAAAAAAAAGTTGGCCATTCTGTGGTTCTGTGAACAATTACTAAGAATGTGGGGTTTTTATTTTGTTTAGAATCACTTTATCTATTAAAGATTCTTTAAACATAACCAGATTGTTTAATGTACAAAATTATAGCCAATTCCCTAACCAGATCCTTTGCACTATAAAGCTGTATGCAATGCCCTGACCTTTAATAAATGTTAATATAAATAGCATTAATATATTACAACCAATAAATATATTAATAAACAATTATCTTATGAGTTCTCAATAGAAGCAACAAAAAAAGCAGTCAACAGATCAAATAGCACAACTGAAAAAGTCTTACCTAGCTTCAGCCCTGAAAAATAATCAGGGCAAATCATATGCATCCCCTACAGCAAGTGAAGATAAAGCATATGTACTTGAAAGAAAAATGAGTATCATGTGTTATAGACACCAGAACTGGGTGGAGAGCAATGAATCACATCTTTCTATGTATTTTATTTTTGACTGTTAACTGTAATCCTAAATAGATAGCTTCAACTCTATAGCAATGTTTTTGATGGTTGCAATTTAGACAGATGAGCTGGCCCCTGCTGACTGCAGGACTGTCCAGGCTGTGCTGCACAAGTAACATTGATTACTATTTTTAAGCTAATAAACTCTACTGTACACAGCTATACTTTTTTTCTACACTGTGTGAATATACTTGCTTAGATCAACAGTGCTCAGGTCAGGTGCTTCACTGAGCAGTGCAGTCATGTCCTAAGAGGGGATGTTAGTCGAAAGAGGATGGTAATTTTATCAGATAGGCCTGAGTAACTGAGAACAGCTTTAACAAATAAACAAACAATGTTTCTGATTGCTGGAAGATGAAAATTCTTCAGATATTTTCCAGCCTGCTTGAAAGACAATGCTTTATTTAATCTGATTTAAACAGTGTTGAAAAAACAAAACTTTATTATTTCATCCTTTAAAAACTTGTGGTTTTCTACAAATACTAGATGCTTTGTATTAACAACAACAAAAAAAAAAATCTTGACAATATTTCTGTGATGTATAGAAATACCTTTTTTTTTAATTTTTAACAAAAGCATAATTATAATACAGAAAAAACAGACCTGAGAAAATGATGTATGTGAGGCAACAGAACAACCCCAGATCAGACACAAAACATTTCAGAAAGATTTCTGTTTAATGAAATTAAAATTCTACAAGCAAAAAGGCAAGTTTTTTTTTTACACCTTTACAAAGACCCATTGTAAAGGTGTAAAACTCAGAGGGCAAAGAAATTTCTCTTACATATTCTGGGCCTCTTTCCTCCCTTCCTTCTTCCTTTCTTCCTTCCTCCTTCCTTCTGTCCTCCTTCCTTGCTTTCTAATTTGTCCTAACACTCTTACAATCCAATCTCAGTAATTTATTGCAAAACAAAACAGAACAAAACAACCTAGTCATTGTCTCTGACCTAAAAAGTACACCAAGATGAGCTATAAAGCAGAATAAGGAAGTGAGAGGCGGCAGTATTTTGTAATGGAAAGAGAAATCCATTCCTGGTTTAAGAGCTCTAGGATAGCACTATACAAATCTTGTTACCCTCATCTCTACTACTAAAAGTTTTTTTGGGGGATGATGTAGAAAGGATTTAGGAGAGTGGCACAAATGAAATGTCACAAAAGGCTTTGGCCAAAGGGTACCCACAGAACTAGGTGAACAGCTTGAAAGACTACATGATATTTACACAATGAATGGGGATTGACATGGTGAGTGGATAACGGCTTGTATGTATCTTAATCTAGATAAACACTCAATCTTATTTAAACATTCAGTGTTCCTATGGGTATAGTGAAGATGGAGTGTAGAAAGAATGAGCTGCCAAGTCATCTTGAAGACGATTCAACTTCTGAGAACTATTTAGTTCATCATTAATATTTGTACAATTATAGTACCCCAACAGACTATGGTTCTATGCAAGTTTTGTATACCTAATATATATTACATGACGTATCAATAGGCGCATTTTGTCTGGCTAAACACTTTACCCTTCTTAACTACGGTGAAGACATGACGGTAAATGCATAAAGAGTTTAGTCCGTCCTTTGGATTAAAAGAGCAAAAGGGTAATCTTTTTCTAAGCAACAGCTTAGAATTTTGACTATAGGGAACAGGTTATCTGACCTCATTTTAAATAAGCACATAACACTGTTCATCATATTGCAACATGGGATAAATTTCCTTTAAAGCAGTTCTATCTATCAGCTCCAATTCAATTTGAAAACAACACTGATGACAGGTGCTTAACATGTTTGCTAGGTCTTCAAGTCAATATCCTCACAAACAAAGAAGATCAGAACATACACTTTAAGTGGGAAATGAGCCAAGTTATGATTTTGTTAGCTTAAGACCCTCGGTGGAGTCAGTTTATTCACAAAAATCATCCTAAATATAATTAATGGATATAACCATAAATAATATTAATGTGAAGCTGTTCTCCAACTGTTCAGTGGTTGTTATGACAATAACATATTAAACTAAAAATTACTATGAAGGTTACTCAATATTAATTCTAAATTAGAATAACTATCAAGAGAGTTAGGAAATGAAGATTTGAAAATATATATATATTCAAAGCACCTGCATGTGTTTCATGTGCAAAATTAATTGCCATATTAAATTAGCAGAATGACATTAACATTAAGGTACCATTAGTATCATTTATAATTATTCATTATCTTTAAGTTGAATCATATGTCATTTCCTTGACATACTGTATTTATTATTAAAAAGGTTAGCTTTTAAAAACTCTAATTATGGGTATAGAGCATATGGAAGATATAATATATATAATAAGGAAAGATAAAACTAAATATTCTCAAGCAATTTTTCTGTTAAAAAAAAAAAAAAAAGTATTTTGTGTAGAAACTCAGTCCAGTTGGTATGAAAACTGGAAGACAGACAGTAAGTTTAAATAACATATAGTGAGGGAAAATGAAGTAAAAGGGAAAGCAATGGCACCAAGGGTACCACCCTTCCTTTTCCTTAATAGTCCAGATGTTCTTACACAATTAACACAATTTTTTCACTATATTATTTGAAATAGAGTGTTGAACATGACCCAAAACTGCTAGTAATTTTTAGTTGTATAGCTTAATTTCAAGAACTCAATCTTTAATTTTTCATTCATTGAAATATTTTCATTATTCATATGAAAATATTTTCTTCCTTTTGAGACTCTACACACAGAACGTTACCAATCTGAGGTGTACTTTAATTTTATATTATTGTTTTACACACACATGTAGATATAATTTAACATTTATTTCAGCACAGATTTCCGCTAATGTAACCTAGAGGTTGTATAACCGTGAGTTTAATTTTTACTCATGTGCTCTGTGACAGATGGATGGGCTGTAATGTCCCAGTTCTCTCCTGCCCTTACCCCCTAGTCTATGTCTTACATAGCTTCAGCTGTTACGCACTGACAATGATAAACAACAATAAAACTCTCCAGGCTTCATCGGAACTACACCAGCTGAAATTGTGATTCTGTGTTCCCAAACAATTAATACAATGATAGCTGCTGACAAACACAAAAACATCCATTTCAAATTTTTGTTTTGTTTTGTTTTTACAGGGAAATAACAATGAAATAAGAAAAAAAAAAAAAAAAAAAAAAAAAAGAGTGAAAATAGCCTCCAAGTGTTTTGGAGACTTAGGCAAAGTATTTTCTCTTCCTTCCACCCTACTGACATATATGCAAACATCTTCAGACACTTAATGCCTAAGTCCTGTCACTCCCCTGAGACAGCTCTGACTGTGTCAGAACAGTTATTCCAGAAAGCAGTATCAAAGACTAAAGTAAGAGTCACACACATCTTGAAAGCATGTTTAAGATGTATATCCTGAGCCATTGTACAATGTTCTGTGTTGAGTCTTTTATCTTAAATCTACTCTTTTCACATGCTTCTCTGACAGTTAGGCACTATGCATTGATTAATAGGTATTAGTATTATACAGCATTTAAAAGAGCACAGAACTTTACAATGTTTCCAAAACCAGCTAATGAACTGTATTCTGCAAACAGAATTTACAAGAATATCCTGAGTTCTACTTTGCATTTAAGGTTGCTTGAAAATAACCCCTTTTCTTATAAGCATGCCTATTATGAAAAATGGACCCCAGAACTACATCTATTATTCATTTTTTCATTTAAAAAAGAAATAAGAATCCATAAACATCAGTTATTTGGTATAGCTAGTCAGTCTTTTCTTGATAAAGTCACAAATATACAAATATGTATGATTGCTGCAGATAGTTTCTTTTTATTTGAGAGCATTCAACATATAGATTATGCCAAGTCCTTCTCACTGTTAATGAACCTGTTAAATAAATAAATAAAAATCACCGTTTAAAGACAGGTAAAGTTTGGGCACTGCATTACCTAAGACAAACCTGGCACCCAAAAAAGAATGATAACCTAAGAAGCTGAAGTCAGCTTTTGATAGTAGTAGAAAAATTGTGACCTTCATATTGCACTTTAGCTTCTCGATCTTACCTTTCTCCTCGTCACCACTCTCTCTTTCCTCAGACGTAGCGTAACGTAGATTAAGATATAACATTCTCTTTCAAATATGTTCTGCAGCAAACCCACTGTCATCTCCCCACTTTAATTCTGACTGTGAGCACTCTTTTTTACAATCCATTAACCTCACATTTTCCATATATCTGGTTAAGGGGAACCAGCTATTCCAAAATGGTTTTCATCCTGAAATAGCTGGTGCATTCCTGGTACACAAAACTGTTTCTCTGAAGACAATTCAGCAGCTCTCCAATAGAAATCTACTCTCTCCTTACTTTGAGTCTTCTCCTCAGGTAAGACAACAATACAACAATTAATTTGCAAACAATATCCATTCAACAAATTAATGAATTTGGCCCATCCTGTACAAATGCCTACTTTCATCTTGGGATTGTCTTCATTGATTGTCCCATCCTAAGGACAGGGAAAATGCTTTTTTTGTTGTTGTTGTTATTGTTGTTGTTTTATTGCTATTGTTGTTTTGGCTTTTTTTTTTTTTTTTTTTTTTTTCATATTTCTTTCCTTTTTTCTTTCTGAAACTTCTGTATTTCACAAATTCATACCTTTTTCAAGTTATACCGTGTACCACTAGTTATAAACAGCAACCTGTTAAGTAAGAAGAACTAAAATGCATAAAACTGAATCTTGAAGGTATTTCTCTGCAGATACCTGCAGTTTTTCAGATGAAATTACAGCTCCTCCCCAATATATACATTTTTAACTATCTTGCAATATGTGTGTGGATCAAAGATTTAAAAAGCTGCTTTTTTTTTTTTTTTTTTTTTTTTTTTTCTTTACTTGTGCAATACCCCTCCATTATTGTGATCAGCTCTTCTCCGGAGTAACTCTAGGCATTAAGTAAGCCAAGTGCAATTGGTGAATTGAAATAGTCATTGACTGGAGTCAATTGCCTGCATACAATTATCATCTAAATTACTCTTCAAAACTATTTTGTGTGTTTCTTGCTTAAAAACACAGTTACTTCTTTATTCTTGATCTGTCTTCTTTTATAATCATAGATGAGTCTTATAGATCACTTAGGATGGAAAAGACCTCCAAGATCATCAGGTCTAATGGTTAACCTAGCACTGCCAACTCTACCACTAGTCCATGTCCCTAAGACCATATTTATATTTCTTTTGAATATCTCCAGGGATGGTGACTCAACTAATTCCCTGGGCAGCCTGTGCTAATGCCTCACAACCCTTTCAGTGAAGAAATTATTCCTGATATCCAACCTAAACCTCCCCTGGCACAACCTGAGGCCATTTCCTCTTGTCCTATTGCTTGTTGCTTAGAAGAGAGTTACCCCATCCTGCTACAACCTCATTTGAGGTAGTTGTGAGAACGATAAGGTCTCCACTGAGCCTCCTCTTCTCCAGATTAAACAACCCCAGTCTGCTCAGCCACTCCTTATGAGGCTTGTTCTCTAGACACTTCAACAGCTTTTTTGCCCTTTTTTGGACATGTTTGACAAGCTCCAGCACCTCCATGTCTTTCTTGTAGTGAGGAGCCCAAAACTGAACACAGTATTCAAGGTGCAGCCTCACCAGAGATGAGTGCCGACGGATGATCACTTCCCTAGTTCTGCTTGCCACACTATTTCTGATATCAGACAGGATGATGTTGGCCTTCTTGGACACCTGAGTACGCTGCTGGCTCGTATTCAGCTGGCTATCGACCAATACCCCCAGGTCCCTTTCTGCCGGGCAGCTTTCCAGACACTCTTCCCCCATCTGGTAGCACTGTAAGGATTTGTTGTGCCCTAAGGGCAGGACCCAGCACTGAGAGCCTCGTTGAACCTCATACAGTTGGCCTCAGCCCATCAATCCAGCTTCTCCAGATCCCTCTGTAGATCCTTTCTACCCCTAAACAAATTAACACTCACACCTAACTTGGTGTAGTCTGCAAACTTTCACACGGTATACTTGATCCCCTTGTCCAGATCATTGAAAAAGATACTGAAGAGAATTGGCCCCAGTACTGAGCCCTGGGAGACACCACTAGTGACCAGCCTCCAGCAGGATTTAACTCCATTCACAACAACTCTTTGGACCCAGCCACCTCTCCAGGTTTTAACCCAATGAAGCATATACTCATCCAAGCCATGAATAATCAGTTTCACCAGAAGAATGTTGAAAGAAACGGTATAAAATGCCTAAAGTCTAGGTAGACAACATCCACATACTTTCCCTCATCCACTAAGCATGTCACCTTCTCACAGAAGGAGATCTGGTTCCTCAAGCAGGAATTGCCTTTGATAAACCCATAGGCCCATGACAACTGGGCCTATTGCCAGGTTGTTTTGTAAGTGCTGCATGATGGCACTCAAAATATTCTGTTCCATGAGCTTCTCTAGCACCGAAGTCAGACTGACAAGCCTATAGTTCCCCAGGTCCTTCTTCCAGCCTTTCTTGTAGATGGGCATCACATTTACTAGCCACAAGCCAAATAGGATCTCCTCTGATAGCCAGGACTGCTGATAAATGATGGAAAACAGCTTGGTGAGCAACTATTACATACTTTCAATATCCTTGAAGATGATTAGAAATAGTTTTTCTAGCTACCGATTTTGATGGTACTCAGCTTGGTCATTTTATACTTCTGTTTTCTCACTGAGATGGATTCTGAACAAGCAGGATTTCTAAAGACCTTCCAATTTACGTAACCTATTTCCTATTTTTAAGGAGTAATCACCTCACATAATCTCACTCCCAACTCTTTAAAATGACATGGATTCAGAGTAGTTTATTTTGCATTATAATAGCAATAATAATAGTAACAATAACAACAATCATTTATTCTATGATGTCACTGATGACTGTATGACTTATTCTGATTTTCATGCTATTTCAAATGGCCACCCACCCCCTTTCATTCTTGTTCTAACATTGTTCTTTAGACTAGTTGCTATTTTCATCATTTTTATTTTTATATATTTATCTAAAATTGTTGTGTTTCCCATCAATATTTGTTTGATGAGATTTTTTTTTTAATTCTCCCATATATGGCATACTGTTCATTCCTCAAATCCATTTGTAGTTCTTCTTTATAGATGCTGAATTTTGAATGACTTCTTCCTTGATGGAAACATGCACAGTATTGTGGACTTAGCCTCAACACTGCCTTTTAATGGATTCTTTCTCTCTGTCTTTGCGTTTGACAAGAGACTCATAACAAGTGTTTATAGACACCTAACATTTTCCCTCAGTAGAATAGCTTTTATGGTACTTCTCCAAAGTAATCGTTAACTTCTTTAGTTTAACTCATAACTTTGCTTTGTTTCATGATCTCATTAATAGGGCAGTAATTCCTACTATATTTGCTTTTATTTCTGCCTCTCTGAAGAGGTGATGCACCTCAAACGTGTTCCAGTCCAAACTGATAATCTTTTAGGATTTTGCCAGCGCTCCACTATCGCACTATAGGACCTGTATTAGCAATGCAAGTACTTACTTTCAGTTTTCTGAGCTTCTTACATCAACAAAGAACAGTTAATTTCTTTCTAACCACCTTCTCAATCTTATTATCATTCTTGAAGATCTCAGCAATGGTAGTGTTTGCTTTCTTCCTGGTGACCACTTTCTGCTGCCTATACTCTTTTATCTGCTACCATTTCCTTCTGCAACTGTTTTTCTCATGTTATGGGTATTAATATCAGGAATGGATATTATGTTCCCCACTTTCTCAGCTCCATTTTTTCTCCCTAATCTGATCTTCATTATCCTCTCCTAAGTTCCAAAGCCCGAAGACAGTCCAGAGGTCCTTTCCAACCTCAAATTTTTACAATTCTAACATACAAAGCTCAATCTTTTTCAGCATCTTTTCAGTTTTAGAAGACTTCTAGTTAATTCCAGAGAGGATTTCTTAGTGTTAATATATTCTACCTGAAAAGGTTATTCATGATTTCTCAGCAATCTTTCCACACTGTGTTTTGGCACAATTTTTTTCAGTCTCTGGATTCACCACAGTTAAAGGACTGTTTTCTTAACAAGTGGTCAATAGCAATTAAGTTCTGACTGGTACCTGTGAATTTTAGCCTTCATTATTTCATCCACCTGAAGACCACCTCATCTAAGACAGCCTTTAGCATATTCCTAAATGAGCACAAACATCCTCCAGCTCAACTGAATGGTGAGAACAGCCATACTGATTAAAAACATCTCAAATTGTTTCCATGTTACTAAAATAAACAAAGGGAAAACACTAAACTTCCATTTCCCTCAGTCCATTATAAATAAGCATTTTAGGTACTTCTCATGCAAAGCAAAAGCGCTTCTTGGGAAAAAGTCCTACTATTCAACTGATCTTGAAATGTACAAGTGTCTGTTGTTTTCTTTGTTTTTTTTTTTTTTGGTTTGTTTGTTTGTTTGTTTGTTTTCTCTGTCTGTTTTTTATTGCTGGGCAGCCAAACTCCACAACTGCTCTCTCACTCCACCTCCCAAAGGAAGAGGGGGAAAAAATACAATGAAAAGGGTTCATTGTTTGAGATAAGGACAGGGTTATCATTCAGCAATTATTATCACAGGCAAAACAGTCTCAGTGTAGGGAGATTAATAAAATGTATTGCCTATCATTAGCAGACTAGAATGGTGAGAAACTAAAAGCAAACTAAAAAGAACTTCTGCCCCCATCCACCCTCTTCTACCTGCTCAACCCCAAGCAGAACAAGTGAATGGAGAACGGGGGCTGTGGTCAGTCCGTAATGCTTTGTCTCCACTGCTCATTCACAGCCATTCTCTTCCCCTGCTACGACATGGGGTCCCTGTCATGGGATGCTGTCCCTCCTGAACTGACCAAGTGTGGGCTTCCCACAGGTGGCAGATTTTCAAGACCTGCTCCAATTATGGGTCCATACCACAGAGTCCACCCCCCAGGAACAAACTGTTCTAGCACGGGTCCCCCACGGGTGGCAGCTCTCCCCAGACCCCTGCTTCTGTGTAGGCTCCTCTCTGTTATAAGTTGCCCCTTTAATTAATTTTCAGAGAGCATTGCATTAATAATAGAAAGGAATTTATTGAGTAAGCAACAGCAAGCAAAACAGCACTGGGCGGCCGGGGAGTCTCGGCTCCACCAACGGCGCGCACCTCACCCCCGCCAGGGTCCCTTTTTATATCTTGGTAATTCTGGGATTACGCAGCACTTCCTGGTATATTCTGCGACTGCGCGCACTGTTGCTAGGGGGTCGTCTCTGTCCCTCTGGTGGTCGTGAAGATGAAGGCCGTAGTCTTCCTCCGCGTTGTGGTTCAACTTTTTTTTTTTATTTGGTCATGTTGGCCCAGCGTGAGACAGGAATGCAGGATGTTGATACACTAGTTTAGCAACTTATCAGGAGATGGTTACATGAACTTTGCAGCAGTGTCTTTGAACAAAAGAGGCAACTGAGATGCAGAAGGAGAGAAGGGGAGGGGGTTCTCTTTTTTACATTAAGCAAACGAATTTTTGCTTTGGGTTACATTAAGCAAAAGAATTTTCATAGTGTCTAGCCAAGTATTATACATCTTACTTCAGCAGGGAGCTTTTGCAACTCCTGCTCCTCAAACGGAACTCCTTGTTTTATAATACAAAAGACAATGAACAAACATTTATTGTGTATTACACTCTCCACGGGCTGCAGCTCCGGCCCGGGGCCTGCTTCTGTGGGGGCTCTCCATGGGCCACAGCATGGAGATTTGCTCCATGTGGGACCCATGGGCTGCAGGGGGACAGCTGCCTCCACCAGGGGCCTCTCCACAGGCCACAGGGGAGCTGCTGCTGCGTGCCTGGAGCACCTCCTGCCCTCCTGCTGCACTGACCTTGGGGCCTGCAGGGCTGGTTCTCACTCCTTGCTCTCACAGCTGCTGTTGTGTAGCAGCAGTCTTTTCCCTTTCTTAAATCTGCTGTTACAGAAACGCAACCAGTGTTGCTTATTGGCTCAGCTCTGGCCAGTGGCAGGTGCCTATTGGAGTGGCTGTAACTGGCTCTTACCTAACATGGGGCAGCTTCTGGAATCTTCTTGGAGAGGCCGATCCAGCAGCCCCCCTGCTACCAAACCCTTGCCACATAAACCTAATACAGCTCTTTAAGACTTGATGTCAACTAACACATTAGATCGATTCCAGGCCTGTGTCAATGGTGCTGTTTTCTAAGAAAGTGGGGCCAACTGCTTTTGTATGACCCATTAATGGAATGGGCCCATTAGTCATTATTTATATTGTTCTTCTTCCTCAGGCTGAATATCTCAATTTCCCAATTTCCTGTGTTCTCAATAGTTGGCTGCTCTATTTTTATTAATAACATCTCCCTTCACCTTTTTTTTTTTTTTTTTTTTCTTTTCCTTTCCTCTCTTCTGTATTTTCCTTTGAACTAATGTGAGTGCAAATAACTTTACAAAGTCTCTATGTAAGAAATTCTCAAATCAATGAGAATTCTACAGGAAGAGAGAACTACTTAATCATCCAAATGTTAGTTGGCTGATGTTAAAAGTCAGCCGGAGGTGCTTACAACATTAATTTTAATCATTTTTTTAATAATTCTTCAAAATGGTGTTTCATATAAAAAGGTCTTTGCACAAATCCACCCAGTGTTTGGACACAGCATATATCCAAATGTAATTGAACTTGTATTTAAAATTTAACAACGGTGATAGATCTGTCTTGGGGAGGATCAGCTGGACCTCTGTATGTAAAACCTGTGAGTCATTATTGCTTGAACTAAATGACTGAGCTTTCCTAGCTTAAAGGCTAGATTAGATTAAAAAAAAATAAAATATATATGTATTCCAGTCACTATGGAGGGATTGAACACCCCACTAACAGTTGGTTACATGCATATTCACATTATGTTTTCCCTCATTATTTTTCCTTGCTTACTGCCTGGTCTGAGCTGTGAAGTATGGCTTCAGAAATGTTTAGTTTTGACTCCAGAAAGATTATTAATTTCGACCTTCTTAAGCTGTTTGGTGGTGTCTACATTTATGTTTCTACCTTAGATACAGCTTCAGTCCAAATCCACTGATACAAAAATCCATTTTCTGGAGAAACAAACTCAGGAAAGATGTCAGGGATTGGAAGAGCCTATTAGGGGATACTCCAGGTATTATATTCATGCATACACTCATCTCAGTAAAATGCCTGGAACAGAAAATTACACAATATAGATTTATAAATTTCCTGTGTGTAGCAGTAAATAAGCAGGATTTAAATTTAAAACTGATAAAACTGATAAAATCATACATTTTGTTGCACGATTAGCCTAGAAAGCTCATTGACACAAAAATATGTAAGAGTAAACATTTATATGGATATGAGAACATTCACATTTGCATTAAATTAGATTTATTTCTTAAAAAAATTCACACTGATCTATTTCAGGACATAAAACAAGAGGTAGCTGTTGGAATGAGGAACACAAACAAACAAACAAACAAAAACACACCGCCAACAACAACAAAAATCCTCACAGGTAATCATTCATTCCTGCTTTCTTATGAGCATGTGGTTCTAGTCACTGACAGCATCAAGATGCTAGACCACACACAAATGTTGCTCAATCAGGAATAGCAATTACCAGGCTTCTATTGACTTATGTTAATGACCACACTGTTACTACACTCCAAAAAGAAATGTTTTGCCATTCAAATTTGTTCACGAGGAGATAAAGGTGTCACACAGACATAGATGCTTTATAAGGAATTCCTGTCTCTTTTTCAACAATAAATGTTTCTGAATAGATATTTCAGGGAGTATTTAATGAGAGAGTGGCATAGAAATAAAATTATTGGCATGAACAAGTTAATGACCAATTAAGTACAAAAACAAAACTAAATTACTTGCATTGGTACCTAATTTAAAACTGTGATTGTAATCCAGGTAATAGAGCTCCGCTGGAAGTGTTCTTAGCACTCCCCTAACAAAAAAGTCATTACTGACTGGCCTGCTGCTTCATATAATTGCTGTGATAAGCCACCACAAATATAATTGGCTTTAGCTGAAAAATATTTCATCATAAAGCAAGAACAACAGTACTTTGATTTATGTATTTATAGCAATTTAAGGAAGATCGTTAACACATTTAGTTTCCAGATATTGTTGTTAATCCACAAAATGCAATGAAATGCAGAAAGGATCTTTAAGAAGCAATATTCTTTTCCTTGAATTGTTTTCCTTTTGAGCACTGAAATGACTTAAATATAGACATTTAGAAGTGAAAAGAGACTTCAGACTAATTTCTCCCCTATATCCTTTTTGCAATTTTTGCTATTAAAGTTCAATATGAGAAAATTGCTGGTCCTAATCGGACTGATTAATTGTGTGTATTTCTTATCCTATCATTGATGTTCTATTTCATGTTCTGTTCTCTTGCCTGTCTACTTCAAACAAACAAGAATTTGCAGTAGAGATAGATACATGTCTTGAAATATGCTGTGTGAATATTCAATGGAAAACCATAGAAAACAGAATTTGATTCTTCTGATTAAGGCTCCCAATTTCCATTCTTATGGTGTTTGTTCTAATGAATGAGTTTATCAGTGGGAGCTTTCCTAGAAACATTTGTTTTTAATTGTGTATTAAACAAGTTCATGACAACCTCATTTTAAAAGTGTGCATGCTGGAAGCCTAATTATAAAAGCTTCAGTCAAACAGTCATGAAATAAAATATGAAATCATATAACACATGACTTGTATGTCCAATCAAACTTAAACAAAATAATTTAAAAAATCTGCACTGACTATTTGTGCTACAACTGAATACAATTAACATTATAGTTAGTATATTGGGTTTATGTGGAAGGTTTTGATAGCAGTGAAACTGCAGGGGTGGCCTCTGTGAAATGAAACCAGAAGCTGCCCCTGTGTCAAACACAGTGAGTTCCAGCTAGCTTCAAAAGGGACATGGCAATGGCCAAAGGTAAGCCAACACCAGTGATGTTGCTTGCGCATCTGTGATATCATATTTAGAATGGTTAAAAATTCTGTACAGCAGCTGTGAAGCAGGGAAATAGGAAATAGAAAAAACTCTACAGACACTAAGATTGGTTGAAGAGGGAGAAGGAGGAGATGCTTCAGGCACTGGAGCAGAAATTTCCCTGCAGCACATAGAGAATCATAGAATCATTCAGGTTGGGAAAGACCTCCAAAATCATCTGGTCCAACCATCCACCTACCACCAGTATCACCCACTAGACCATGTCTCTTAGCATCACATCCAACCTTTCCTAAAAAAACATCCCCAAGGATGGTGACTCTACCACCTCCCTGGGCAACATATTCAAATGCCTGACTGCTCTTTCTGAGAATAAATTTCTCCTAATTTCCAACATGAACTACCCCTGGCGCAACTTGAGGCCATTCGCTCTAGTCCTGTCACTAGTTACCTGTGAGAAGAGGCCAACCCCCAGCTCCCCACACCTTCCTTTCAGGTAGCTGTAGAGAGCAATAAGGTCTCCCCTGAGCCTCCTCTTCTCCAGACTAAACAACCCCAGTTCCCTCAGCCACTCCCCATAGGACTTGTGTTCCAGGCCCTTCACCAGCTTTGTAGCTCTTCTCTGGACATGCTTCAGGGCCTAGAAGTCCTTCTTGTAGGGAAGGGCCCAAAACTGAACACAGCACTTGAGGTGCAGCTTCACCAGAGCTGAGTACAGAGGGATGATCACCTCCCTAGTCCTGCTGGCTACACTATTCCTGATACAAGCCACAGTGCCATTGGCCTTCTTGGCCACCTGGGCACACTGCCAGCTCATGTTCAGGCAAGCATCAATTAGCACTCCCAGATCCTTTTTCCTTTCTTTCTTTTTTTTTTTTTTTTTTTCATTTTTTTTCTTTCATTTATTTATTTATTTTGACCTAGAGGGTGGTGGTGAATGGAGTTAAAAGAAGACCATTGTGAAGGACATTGAGCCTCTGCAGCCCATGGAGGACCATGTTGGAGCAGACATACATGTTGCAGTTCATGGATGACCCCATGCCACAGCAGGTGGACATGGGCTGAAGGAAGCTGCAGCTCATGCAAAGTCCATGCACAAGCAAGCTCCAGGCAGGAACTGTGACCTTTGGTGTAAAGCCCATGGTGGACCAAGGTTGTCTAGCAAGAATTGCAGCCCAGGGAAGATCCACACTGGAGCAATCCATTCCAGAAGGAATAGTATGGGTACGGACTCATATTGGAACAGCTCTTGAAGAACTGCAGTCTACAGGAAGTCCATGTGGAATCAGCTTGGGAAGGACTGCATCCTGTGAGAGGGACTCCATGCTGGAGCAGGGGAAGAAAGTGAGGAGGAAAGAGTGGCAGAGACTGAATGTTAAGGACTCTGCATCCTGTATTCCCTTGTGCCAAGGGTAAGAGGTAGAAGAGTCAAAGAAGGGGGATTGAGGGTAAGGTGGTTTTGGTTCTGTTCTTAGTTTCTCACCATCCTACTGTAGTTTTATTTCTCACTAATTTAAATTAATCTTCTTCACATTGAGTCTGTTTTGCTTGTGACAGTAAATGGTGAGTGATCTCCCTGTCCTTTACTCATTTTTTATTATATATATATATTCTATTTTATTTTCTCCCCTGATCCTGCTGAGGACAGGTGAGAGACCGTGGTTTTGTGGGCACCTGGCAGCCAGACAAAATTAACCTATCAATGCTGGATAGTATTGCATATCCTTAGTCCCATATTGATGCATGCAGATATGGAAAGTGTATATGCTACTTGCCATTGCAAAGGAAAATTGTATAGAATAGTTTGCATATTTGTTCCTCAGTGTCTTGAAATATTGTGGAAGAAGGCAAGGGAAGGGAAGGGAAGGGAAGGGAAGGGAAGGGAAGGGAAGGGAAGGGAAGGGAAGGGAAGGGAAGGGAAACAGAAAACAGTAAGAAGTATGTGGGTCATTTAGGGGAGAATGTTGACAAAATATGCTTTTCAATAACTTTTGTTAATTATATTTGTCTTCTTTAGCCTGGTTCTGGTGTTATTATTCTTAGGACTGAATCTATTGAACAAATTGAAGCAAGTAGAATTAATAAATTATGATATAGAAAAGAGACATATAGCATGACGTTGTATATTGGCCAGTTTACACCTTTATTGCAATTCTTCGTGCTTTTTGACATGGAAGTTACTTTATCTTTACTCATTTTAAAATATTTGTATTTCTTCAAGTTTATTTAAGTAAATAATTTAAAAAGTCACATTTTCCTCAGCATTCTTTAACAAGATGTTATTATTTTGAAGCAAATACTGTTATATTTTAAAAGCATTTTTACACTATATATGTCAAACTCAGCTAAGGCTTTTGACAAAACTTCATAGAATTTTATACTAGAAGCTCATAAAATTCTTCATAATAACCTGAAAGGTACATCTGGCCTAGTAATTCAGCCCCAGTCTTGCAAATCCTTTGGAGCATGCTGACCTTTAAGTATGAAAGAAGTTCCACTGACACTAATGGATTTTGGATCAAGCCATAAAAAAGGCAACCATCCAAAGTAGCACCTCTCATCACCAGAGAACTGCATCTGTTCACTTCCTATATCATTAGCACAAAGAGCCAACCATTCATAAAGGTTACAATGTCATTGTATAGAACTTAAGGAGTCGCTGATACTGCCTTATAACCAGTGTATCTTTGGAAATATAAAATTGTCCACTGAGTTAAAATGTAGACTGATCTAGAGCTTCATCCCATCTATAATACAATAATAATACTTGATATTTATGGGTGTTGGTTTGTTTGTTTTTTTACAGAGAAAGAGTAGAAGATAGGGAAGAAGGCTAATTAATTTAAGTTGGAAATGCAGAAGTTAGTCAATTTCCTCTACCAGGAAGTAATCATACAGTGGAGGGAAATATGCCTTATTCCTACTGTACAGAGTATAGAAATTTTTATTTTAGGACACTTGAGAAATGGTGCTTGAAATACGAAACTTTCTCCAACTATGGATGTGATATTTTCATATTATTTGTGTAATACATGAAATTGCTTATCCACTGAACTACTGTACTGGGTCTGGCTGGGATGGATTCAACTTTCCTCACAGCAGCCCATTTCATACAGTATCTTGGATTTTTGACAAAAAGAATATAGACAGCACACCATTGTTTTAGCTGCTGCTGGGCACTGCTTTCATAGGATCTTTTTTTTTTTTTTTTTTTTTTTTTCTCACTTTCCCTCCCCAGCAAGTAGGATCAAGAGGTTAAGAAACTGGGTGAGGACATAGCCAGAATAGCTGATTCACATTGGTCAAAGGGATATTCCATACCATATAATACTATGTTCAGCAATAAAAATTGACGAAGAAGAAGATGGTCAAGGCAGTTGTATTCCAGGCTATAGGTCAGATACTGTCTGGGCATTGTTTTGCTTTTGAGAAGTGGTGAGTGAATCCCTCGGCATTGTATTTGTTTTTCTCTTTTCCTTCTCTTAATAAACTATTTCTGTTTTGACTCATAAGTTTTCTTGCTTTTCCTCTTCTTATTCTATCTCACTTTCCATTGCATAGGAAAGTAAGGCAGGGAACAAGCAAGTGCCTGTGCAGATTTTTTTAACTGCTGGCTGGAGGCAACCCACCGCAGCTACACTCTTGATAAAGGTATAGTTATTACATAAAATCTTATTACAGAAAACGCATGCAGCCAGTTCTCCAGCATAAATTAACTGAGAGTGCTTGAAGTAATTAAGGAGAACTTGCTGCTGGCATCTCAAAAGGCTGATTACCCATGGGTTAGATGATGACATCTATGGGACAAGCACGGAGCTAGAAGAGCACTGCATGCTAGAACCCTGCAAGAAAAGAAAGGTCTCATCAGCCTGTGGTCTCAACTAGCAGAACTGTCATGCTTTCTCAAGCACACATTTCAATTTTCTGAGGTAACATTCATAAAAACTGATGTGAACATATAATCTCATAGTATTTTTCTGTCCATTTAAAATAAGACCAACAGAACTCATTTGATCCTTATCCTATTGATCCGACTCTGTGAAACTCAAATTGTCACTCAGGGGATAGTGACACCAAGTTCTGATTTCTGTTGTATGTTACCTATAGAAACACTGTCAGAAAGAAACATCGCCAAAAGTCAGTATCATCCAGAAGAGTCTAACCTTTACCTACATTGCTCAAGCTTTTAAAATAGATTGAACTGTGATAACATTTTGGTGTAATACTCCAAATACTCTACCTAGAATTTTGCCTTTTCGGTTTGATATTTCATTTGGGGATGCAAAATGTTCACCCAAATAAATCCGTGATACCTAGAAAGTATTTCATGGTCATCAATTTTTTCTTCTAATACTGCTCACTATCCAGAAAAAAAAAAAAAAAAAAAAAAAAAAAGAAAAGAAAAGAAAGAAAAAGAAAAACAAACAAACAAACAAATGAAAACAACCACCTACTGTCTTTATCAAGAGTATCTAGTCTTATGAAAAAAGAAGGGAAAAAATATCTTTAAGAAAAATCTGTACAATGTAAGTGTTCTGTCACTTATCTAATACTGTTGTCCATGATCAGGGAATTTAGAATTCATTGACCTCAATTCTTTACTACAGTGTTTCTCAGTCTCTAGGGTGTTGTTTATTCTCTGCTTTATTAGAAATTAAAATAATTCAAGATTGTTCCTGACCTAGCTTTTAAAAGGTTTTAGCCTAACAGGAATACATCAGAGAATTCCAGCTGAATGGAATGAGGAACAGCAGTTCTGGGAATATGTCATTGGGAGGTGAACACACCAGAAATTAGCAGGATATCCTTTCAAATGATCCATCAGCTTAAACAACTAACTGAGCAGTGCCAAGGATACAACAGTAAGAAAACTAACCTTGCTTTACATTGGTATATTATCTGTATTACTTTTCAAAGGCTGATTTGGATTTCACTTGATAAATCTCAGCAAGAGATGAACTTCTCCTTAATCCATTAGAAGTTCGTGTACTAGGCATATCTTTAACAGATTTTAGATCAATGCAGGTTTTCTACATCCCTGTATGTGAAATAAACATTGTTCTGTCTAGTTAAGGACTCTAGTGTATTCTTAAACCACCCTTGACTCTATTTTCTATGAAGAACAATACTATACTAGTCATTAAGTTTAAAAAAACTAAAATAATTGGTAGAAGGTTCTGCATGGTTCTGTGTGTGTGTTGGGAATATAGTTACCAAGAGGCTAATTACAGATTCTGGAATGTAAAACTATAAGTGTTCCTGTGCTTGCATAAATTTGAACAATATAAGTATTGTTCTAAATTATGACTGTCAGCTGTGATTCCCCAAGGGATCACACTAGCTGAAAACTGCCAAAACAAGTCTCACTCCACCTCCAGTTTGCAAGCAACCTGATCATATCACACAATGTTAAACTATATGTATGCTATCCTAAAGAAAAGGATAAGGTATTAGGAATGGTCCTCATTTACTCTGATGTTAAAACAACATTGTCTTCAGAAAAGTTACAATGGCTAAAAAGAGAAGAAAAATTGGTCTCAAGAATTCAACAGCACTACAAATTTTCAGTTTGTTTCAAAAGCAATTTATGCCTTAATACTTCAACAGCTCAGGTCCTATATTTCAGTGTGAGCTTGAAAGAATTTTATTAGTATTAGTATTAGTATTAGTATTGGACAAATCTTAAATTACTAAGAATATATATTTTTGCCTTAACTTTCATGCCAGCTGATTCTAGATTAAATCTTTCTGGATTTTTTCCAAAGAATCCAGAGCATTCTGTCATAAAAGTCCTCCTTAAATACCTTCCAAAATATGTTCCTCTCCTCTCCTCTCCTCTCCTCTCCTCTCCTCTCCTCTCCTCTCCTCTCCTCTCCTCTCCTCTCCTCTCCTCTCCTCTCCTCTCCTCTCCTCTCCTCTCCTCTCCTCTCCTCTCCTCTCCTCTCCTCTCCTCTCCTCTCCTCTCCTCTCCTCTCCTCTCCTCTCCTCTCCTCTCCTCTCCCCTCCACCTCCCCTCCCCTCCCCTTCCCTCCCCGCCCCCCTCTCCTTCTCGTCTTTGCCATTCAGTTTTAAAATATCAGACTGAGTGATATTAAGAAAATTTTCTTTCTCTATTTTTCTAGACTTTTAAGAAAATCAATGTGTAGTTTCCCCTGAATACAAATTAGTATCACAAAGACTTTAACTTAGACTGAAAATGTTCTTCATATTTGTCCAGAACTGGAGTTTCCACAATAGTTACCTGAAGCATATTTATCTTTTCCCCTCTATTATCTAAGATTCTTGTATTGTTTCCATATCTGTGAATTCATAATTCCCCCATTGTCATTCTAAACTCCTGCAGAGCACAGTCTGTGGAATGTTCAACTTTTCAGTTTTAAAGTCAATTGAGGGGAAGTAATTTTTCTTCCCCATTATACACCTCCACACTTCCAGAATCAAAGTCTTTCATCATCAAAGAATCTGAGGTTCTGTCTCTTGCTATGGATAGATTGAAATCCAATACTTTTCAGATGGGCTCTTGGTGGAGTGTTTAGCCTCTTTCTTCTGTTACTTTATTTCCCATTATAAAGCACTGTGAGACACCCTGTATGAATAGCACTGTATAAATATTGCAGTTGTTCTTGAACCAGCATTAAACTCTGTGGGTGCCAAGTCATTCTAACACATGGAACTTTCACAGTTCAGTACCCAAAGTCATATATTTGTAGGGGAGAGTTCTAAATGATGCATAGTTACCAGTTCCCTGAAAAGTGACTGGTTGCCAAAAGAAAAAAAAAAAAAAAAAAAAAAAAGCCTTTAAATTAAAGAAACAAATATGGTCATGAAATATTTTCCAGGTTTTAAACTGGATAATGAAATAGTGATGATTTGATTTGATGAGCTTGAAGATAGGCTGCTGGCATGTTTTTTGTTTGTTTGTTTGTTTGTTTTAATTATTATTTTTTTTAAGAATCATAACTTCTTATAGTATTGACAGTGCATTGTATTTTTTTATACTAATTTTGCTAGTTCAGATAAGACAAATATCATATTAGCCTATACAAAGAAGGACATTAAAGAATCAGTATTCTTTTTAGAAAATAGTGATGTGTTCTAGTGCTAACACAAACCTTTCTATTAAAGAAGATTCTGTATTCAAACCAGGCAACTGTTTTAATACATGAGTAGGTTGACTAGTAGCAATAAAACTGAAAGAAACTCAATCTCAAATTTTGAATATTTTCCATTAAACATAGGTGAAATCAAAATCCATCAAAATCCATTGCAAGTGGGTTCCAGTGGATTACAAATGGATTGCAAATCCATAGGATATGCATCCATCAATAATAATAATAATAATAATAATAATAATAATAATAATACTGTCCCTTTGAGTATTCAATGCTTCTGTTAAGTCTACGAAGCAATATAGACTACTACAAAAAATTATACTCTAGTGGGCATTTTTGTCTTCTCCCACTACATTCTTCTTTACAATAAGCTAAGAGTCTGAAAAAGTAGTGTTTTAATGATTCTCCAACCTCAGAAAATCCCTGCCTGTGTTACAGCTGATCACTCTGAAGAATCCTACTGCAAATTCTATTTGCGTATCTGGTTTTTCAGTTATCCATGTTAGAAGATGACTTCCATGGGATGAAATCATTTTGAATAGCCTGGTTGTTGCACTGAGCTATGTCTAGACTGATGATGATGTTGAGAACTGCTTTATATACATGAATTCTACAAGGATAACTGTTGCAATAGAGGCTGTGCTCACCTGTAAGGTCATATTTGTGATAGGATTATAAACTGTCTATGAAGTAAGATTTTTTGTTGTTGATGTTCTTTTTTATTGGTGTTTGTATTAATTGTTCTAATTTATTTATTAAGAGGAAAAGTAAATGTTGTGAGACAGTAGATAGGTACATCAAAATAAATTGAGTTAGGATAGGATTATTTAGAATAGGATTATTTAATTTATTTTTTTTTTTCACTTACTAATTTTAATAAACTACATAAGATCAAATGTGAACATGAATGGCTGGACCAAACACAAAATTAACTCTTGCCTTTTAGAGAAATCTCTTTAGGTATTCAGATCATTTTATGAAATTCAGGTTACTAGATTAATGAAGTATTTTTCCCGATTTTGGGCGTACACTTTATGGCTTATTAACCAGCTGGCTGACTTTCCACTCATTGAACATGATCGAATAATTCCATCTTGTGTCAGATGAATGCTGCAATAGCAGGTGTTAAGTCCCTTTCCCTATAGCAAATGACTATAAAGTCTTAATCCTTGTAAACTGTAAAACTATTTAAAGTGTAAGACAGTGGAAAATCATAGAAACAGAATGGTTTGGGTTATAAGGAACATTAGAAGTCATATATTTCCAATCCCCCTGCCATGGGCAGGGACACTTTCCACTAGACCAGGTTGCTCAAAGCTACATCCAGCCTGGCTTTAAGCACTTCCAAGGATGGGGCATCCACAACTTTTCTTGGCAACATGTTCCAGTGCCTCACCACCTGCATAGTAAAGAATTTCTTCCTTATATCTAATATAAATCTACCTTCTTTTAGTTTAAAACCATTATTTGTTCTCCTATCACCATATTCCTTGATAAAGGTTCACCAAGTCCAAGTACAAGATGCTGTACCTGGGTTGTGTCAATCCCACACATGAATACAGGCTGAGAGAATAACTCACTGAGAGCAGCCCTGCAGAGAAGAGTTTGGGGGGTTCTGTTGCAAAAAAATTTTGACATGAGCCAGCAGTGCACACTTGCAGCCTAGAAGGACAACTGCAACTGGGGCTGCATCAGCAGCCAGTAGGTCAAGGGACCTTACCCCTCTGCACTGCCATTATGAGGCCCCAACTGGAGTGCTGCATCTGGGTCTGGGGCCCCCAGCACAAGAATGATGTAGATCTGTTACAATGGGTTCAGAGAAGGGTCACAAAGATGATCAGAAGGCTGGAGCACCTCTTCTATAAAGAAAGGATGAGACAACTGATCACGTTCAACCTGAAGATATGGCTCTAGGGTGATCCTACTGCAGCTTTTCAATACTTAAAGTGGGCTTATAATGGAGATGGAGAATTATTATTATTTATTTTATTTTATTTTTATTTTATTTTATTTTATTTTATTTTATTTTATTTTATTTTATTTTATTTTATTTTATTTTATTTTATTTTATTTTATTTTATTTTATTTTATTTTTACCTGGGTAGGTAATGATAGAACAAAGGGGAATAGTTTTAAACTAAAAGCGGGAAGATTTAGATTAGAGGTTAGAAGGAAATTCTTTACTTAGAGGTTGGTGAGGCACTGGAACAGGATGCCAAGAGAAGTTGTGGAGAATCCCTCCCTGGAGGTTTTCAAGGACAGGTTGGCCAAGGCCCTGGGCAACATGGTCTAGTGGGTAACTGGGTCTTTTGTTTCCTTCTGGAGAGAGTCCACAATTTCCCTAGACTTCTCTTTATCACTGACCTATGCTGTCCCTCCAACAAATATGAGTGTGGTGGAAGGCCACCATGAAGACCAGGTCTTGCGAATGTGAAATCATTCTATACATCATCAAACATTCTAAAAATGTTTATTATATTTATTAAGAAAAAAAAAACAAAACTATTTCCATACATATGTTCATCTTTATGTACTATTGATTTTATTTAAACAGTTGCATATTCCTTTTAAATTTGCACCAGGTTTTATGTAAATCTGTAAGCAAAGCTCTTTCAAATGCACCCTCACAATCTATTCCAATTATTTGTGAAACTTAAGCTTGATAGAATAATCACTGGTGTTACATCTTCCATTCATCCCTGAAGACCATTTGGTCAGTCAGTTGAAACTGGTAAAAAGTTGTGGGATTTACAGAGACACATAAGTAGTACTTGCTTTCATAGGAATGTATCCCTTCTATTCAGAAATAATTTAGGTATCAAGTAATTTAGGTAACAAAGAAAAGCAATGTATTTAATGTATTTTCATCTTTTTTTTTTTTTTTTTTTTGACTGGAGACCCAAAAACTTTCATCTGAAATGTTGAGCTTAGCAAGCAATAACTTATTTTTGTATCTAGTGAATTTAAATAATAGTTTAGGGAAACTGCTTTTGAACTGATGAATGAAGGTAGGAAACATCAGTACCTTTCATACAAAGATCATAGCTATATGTATTTGGGTGTCATGGTCACTAGTGTAATCCATAGGTACTTTCAACTCTAATTTAAAGAATTCTGAATTAGAGTCTAATTTAAAGTCTAATTAAGTCTGAATAAACTTTTTTTTTTTTTTTCCTCCACTGCAAATGAACAATTATATTGAGGATTGCTCCTTCCCATCTTAAGACTGATTTGTGAGATAAAGTAGATAAATTGCTCCCCAGATGTGCTTATTTCTCATTATTGATTACAAAGGGAAGTGATTGCCTAAGACTTAGGTCTGATTTTCAGGTGTAGTAAATCAACTGAAGTGAAACCTATCCTAAGTAAAGAACTTCAAGATACATGGTTCCAAAAAAAACCCGACCAACCAACCAAACAAACAACCAAACAAACAAAAACTAATTTATTAATATGTGATAAAATGAAATCTCTTTTTTGTTATATTCTCATTTCACTTCCTCGCATTAGGCAGACCATTCTTGAGGACACACCAGGATAAGAACCTTTGAGATTCTCCATCAGTGGGACTTGAACACAAATGCAGCATCCCATCTCTGTATGTGATATTACTACAGGAAACTGAGGTATTATTTCTGCTTATATTATTTGTCTTTCCCTTCTTCATTATAGATAGTTCATCTTAAGTGTCTTTAGGGTGAAATTCTAAAACTCAGTGTATCTTTGCAGTGTTTGAAGAAAGAAAAGGATTTTAATCTATTCCAAAATGAGAACTGTTACCATTCTGATTTGTATGGCTTGTCTTTTGGGGGTAATATAAATGTAGCACACTTTGAAAAGTCTGTAACTCCATAATAATAAAGGGATATATTTTTTTTAATATTTGCATTTTAAGTTATGTCAAGGGTTCCCAGAGTAAAAGAGTGGGTATGAAATCTAAGTAAATTAATTAAAGTTCCTTTAGTAAAATGATCCACATTTCCCCAGAGATATATTTCCGTATTTTAATACAAAATCATCCTGCAGTTTAAAAATAAGAAACTACAGCTTGGTGGTAATTTACAACTTAATAGTATATTGTGAGAGTAAGAACTTTACTGGAAACAATGATCAGTACAAGATACATGACTACGTTTGTCATGTGTTAACCTGCAAAATTCTCATCTGGGACATATTTTCTTATCATTATAGGTGAAATTAAGAACTCGGTAATTGTCAGTCTGAACTTTATTAGTATATTGCATATCAACAATTTACCTCCTTGTCTGCAGGTTAGGAGTCAGTCACTGTACAACAATACCCACATCTTATGTCAATTTTAACTGAAAATATGTTCATCCTCACAATAACATTCACATCTCTGTTTGCATGCATAAATTTGTATTCCAAGACCATTTTCACCTGGGTACAGAGCACATATCCATGTTTTGTGTCAGTAGAAAATGAAAATGACCATGTTGGAGGAAGTTGTGGTGGTTTTACTTGGGTGGGCGGCCGAGCTCCACCACAACGGCTCTCTTACTCCCCCTCCTCAAAGAGGAATGGGGAGAAAATATGATGAAAAGGGCTCAAGGGTTGAAATAAGGACAGGGAGATCATGCAGTAATTATTGTGATGGGCAAAACAGACTCAGCATAGGGAGATAGCAAGATTTATTGCCTATTACTAACAAGCTAGAGAAGTGAGAAAACAAAGGAAAGAAACCAAAAGCACCTTCCCCCCCCCATCCATCCTCTTCCACCTCCTCCTCCTGAGCGCGCAGGGGAATGGGGGAATGGGGGTTATGGTCAGTCTACAGTGCTTCTTCTCTGCCGCTCCTTCTCAGTCACTCTCATCCCCTGTGCTGTGAGGTCCCTCCCATGGGATGCAGTCCTTGATGAACTGATCTGGCGTGGGCTTCCCACAGGCAGCAGCTCTTCCAGAACTGCTCCAGATATGGGTCCGTACCACGGGGTCCATCCCTCAAGAGAAAACTGCTCCAACCTGGCTCCCCCACGGGCAGCAGCTCCTGCCAGGTCACCTGCTCCTGCGTAGTCTCCTCTCCATGGGCTACAGGTCTGGCCTGGAATCTGCTGTGGCAGGGGTCTTCCACAGGCCGCGGCCTCCATCAATGCAGGTCCACCTGCTCCACCGTGGTCTCCTCCACGGGCTGCAGCGTGGAACCCTGCTCCACCGTGGTACTCCATGGGCTGCAGGGGGACAGCCTGCTTCACCATGGTCCTCACCACAGGCAACAGGGGACTTCTGCTCCAGCGCCTGGAGCACCTCTCCCCCTCCTGACCTTGGCATCTGCAAGGTTTTTCCTCACTCCTCTCACTCTCACAGCTGCTGTGTGGCACAGTGTTGTTTTTTTTCAGAGGCGCAAAACAACATTGCTTATTGGCTTGGCTCTGGTCAGCAGTGGGGCCCTTACCAAACATGGGGCAGCTTCTAGATCCTTCTCAGAGAAGCCACCCCTATGGCCCCCTGCTACCAAAACCTTGCCACGTAAACCCACTACAGAAGTCCTAGGTGAAATAAAAACAAAATGCATATTTTTGGCTTTAAACTAATTCAGAGAACCACCAGGAAGGGCAGATATGTAGAAGGTAAAATGACAATGACAGAAAGAAAGAGCAAAAAAAAGTGAGAGATAAGCAGGGTAGGGGGAGAGAGAAGTAAAGAGAAATAATGGTAAAGAGGAGGAAAAAGAGGTAAAACTGAAGAGAAGGAGAAAAGGAGAATGGGAGAAAAGGAGAAAGAGTGAGCAAGAAAGAAAGAAATAAAAAAGACAGGTTATACAGTGCCTTAGAGTGTTTAGGTAGAATTGATTTTATTCTTGCTGTTGTTCATGGAAGAAGAATTTGAATACTGTATTATTTAATTATGCTATTAATATTCACACAAACAAACAAGTTTGTTTGTTTATTTCTGTTAGTGAAGTTCATAGAAAATAAACTTTGTACTCTAATGCAAATGGAATAGATAATGCAACAGATAGTTTTGGGTAAGATAAAGTTAATTTTCTTCATGGTGGATGGTATGTTGCTGTGTTTTGGAGAAAAATGATATTGACAGTACATTGATGTTTAGTTGTTGCTGAGCAGTGCTTACACAGAGAGAAGGACTTTTTAGCTTCCATACTGCCCTGCTAGCGAGGAAGCTGTGGTTGCACAAGAACCTGGGACAGGACACAACCAGGACGGCTGGCCCAAACTGGCCAAAGGAATGTTCTGTAACAGATGACATTACGCAGAATAACAAAACCAGGGATGGTAGGTGGGGGTGAGAGTTGGGGGTGGGGGTAGCCACTGCTTGAGCACTGGCTGGCCATCAGTTGACAGGTGGTGAACAATGTATTGTGTTTGTTTTTTTTTTGAATATATATATATATATAATTATTAATAATTTTCCTTCCTTTTCTTCCTATTAAACTGTCTTTTTGTCAGTCCATGAATTTTACCTTTTTTCTGATTATCTCCATCACTCTGTGGGGGAGTGAATGAATCTCTATATGGTACTTAGCTGCCTGCCAGGTTAAACGACAACAGTTCTTATTTGTTTGTCTGTTTGAGCATACATTGGTCCATATTTCCTTAATGTAATTCTTATTCAAGTAGAAATAAGTTCTGTTTCTGCTGAACAAGAATGGGGAAGTTAGTCTTCTAATTTCTTAATAAGAACATAATTATCAGAAGCCTAACACAGCCACATATACTGCTGAAATCAAGTAGCAGGTAAGACCCAGTGATAACTACACAATTTGTCTCATGATAGTTTTAATAAAAGTTTTAAATAATTATAATAATTTCAGGGGAAAAGAGAGAGAGAGAAATCTGTCTCCAAAAAGTCTACAAAAATACAAATGCAAACTATCAGTAAATCCTGGGACTCTCTGGGCCTCAAGTTAATTGGCACAGCATAGCAGTTTTCTTTTCTCTCTTACCCTCCTAAATAGACTAGCTATGTTCAAACTGCTACTGAGAATGATTCTTGACTCAAGATTTTTCTGGGAGAAAGGTAGCTGGTCTGAACAATGACTTACTACAGACTGTGCTATCAATTCTATGGAATAGGTGATTGCATGTCAGTGCTCAAACCTATGCTGTATCCTATTAGATTAACTCTTACAGAAGTGTCTGAGAAATACAAGTTGCTTGGCTCACCATACTTTGGGCAGATTGTTATCCATAGCAATATCTACATGGCTAGGTAGTAAGGATCTAGACCTATATAAGTTTGAGTCCTGACAGATTTGACAAGTCTGCTGTGGTTTACACTATTTTTTTTTTTTTTTTTAAGAAGACAAAAGAACATTTTAATTTTATTTTATATGTATATATATATTTTTTTGAGAGCAGCGTGCCGAGATCTGGGCTGAATTACTTTCTTAAGTCAAAGTTTGTTTAAAACCTTAAACAGATCTTTCACTAATTGCAGTGTCTCAAAGAGGTGACTAAAATAAATGGGACTAATCTGGTCCCTGGCAGTCTCTTTCCTTCCTAAATCCTCCATGAATCTAACTGTTTAAATGGTTCAGTGTTCTACTGCAGATTTTCTATTCAGTAAATTGTGTAAAAAAAAAAAATGCAAATGTAATTGTGTATATTACCTTGTAATTACCTCTGTGTAGTTTCCACTCCATTAAATCTCTTCATATGATTCAGAAATTTTTCTCATTTCATGAAGCTCATCAAGGTGGAACTTTGACACTAATGAAACCTGTTCTGCTTCAGTCCAGTTTTCCTAGGTGGTGACTTGAAAGGACCAAATTATATTTTAACATGCTAAAAAGTTTCGTACAGTGACAAATGTATAAAAAAAAATGTATATTCAACTTACTCAGAAGCTGGTTTTAGAAACTGGAGAAGATACATATGGCGGTGATGGATGATGAATTCAGTAGGAAAAAAAAAAGACATAATAATTTCAAAGACGGAAAACAGTAGTTAAAAAAATTCATGCAAGAGTTGCAGTGTTAATTCTTTAATAGTAGGATAAATAAGCCATTACAATAACTTGCAACTGGAAAAGCACATTTATTGAATATATAATAGTTCTAAATGTTTGAGTTGTAACATGTCGTGGTTTAACCCGGCTGGCAGCTAAACACCATGCAGCCATTCGCTCACCCTCCCCCCTCCCTCTCTGGGACGGGGGAGAGAAATGGAAAGTGAAGCCCGTGAGTTGAGATAAAGACAGTTTAATAAGACAGGAAAATAATAATAATAATAATAATAATACAATGATGATAATAGTACTACTACTAATAATATGTACAAACAAGTGATGCACAATGCAATTGCTCACCACCCGCTGACCGATGCCCAGCTTAACCCCGAGCAGTCCGGCCCCCTCCCCCCGGCTAGCCACCCCTATATATTGTTTAGCATGACGTCAGATGGTATGGAATACCCCTTTGGCTAGTTCGGGTCACCTGTCCTGGGTCTGTCCCCTCCCAGCTCTTACTGCACCCCCAGCCTGCCTGTTGGCAGGACAGAGCAAAAGTCTGAGGTGTCCTTGGCTTGGTATAAGCACTGCTCTGCAACAATTAAAACATCAGGGTGTTATCAGCACTCTTCTCATCCTAAGCCAAAACACAGCATTCCACCAGCTACTAGGAAGAAAATTAATTCTGTTCTAACTGAAACCAGGACAAACACCATGCGGTTTAGCAGCTGGCATGGGTTAGTCCTGGTTGACAACAGTGTCAGCAATTAAGTTAACTCTGTAGAATAAGGAAGTAATCTACATGTAGTTTATGAATGGAGGAACACCCCCAGGATGAACAGCCTGTCAATCACTGTGAAAGTTCTGACTGCTTGGAAAACTTTCCCAGGGCAAGGAGAGGCAGATTGTGAGAGCAACTGATGGAAACAGCCAAGTTTTAGGCACCACAGGAACATGACGAGGTCAATCAAGAATCATGTATTCTCTACCCAATCCTACCAATGATGGCAAACAGAGAATGAGTTAAGAAGTCCAGGGACTTGATGTTCCAGCCCAAGGACCATTCACTGTATGGCTGGGACTGCAACACTGACCACCCCCAAACTTTCTTCTGGATTGTGGCACTTGCCTCACAGGACAGGGAACTCACATAGTTTCTAAAACTATGCATATAACTGTGGTTCAAGTGTTTTGGTATCCAAGTCTCTGAGCTGTCCGTTGGTGTCAACAGTGGGATAATGATTACATGAATCACAGGTAACTGTTGAAAAAGGAACAAGAAAGACTATGTGGTTTCTGCATGAAAGGATGAAGAGTACCCCTTAAAATGATGATTTTATTGAATTATTGATGAATGCACGTACCTGTTGGAAGCTGAGGGTAGAGAATCCTAGAGTACTGGAATACCAACTTCAGGAAGTATTCAACCTGTATAAGGGAACAGGAAAAAAACAGTTCAACCTTAGCATGGTGCTGTGCCTTTGCACACAAGATTTTAGTAGAAAAAGTATAAAAATTGAAAATGCACGTATTAGAAAACGGTAACATGTTAAGAGAAGCACTGAGAATTGCCCACAACAGCTGTGACACAGAGCAGAAAGGTACAGAGAGCACAGCAAGGACTTACCCCAAAGTGGAATTGTCTGCCAAGTGAAAAAGATGGCATCCCTGATCTCTAAGATCACTAAGGTATGTTCTCCTGAATGGAACCTGAAGCACTGGGCCAGAAACATCTGGTCTTTCTTCTCCTTCTCCTTTTCCAGGGATAAGGGGGGGTTGTTGACTTGTACTGGGTCTAGCTGGAATGTTAACTTTCCCGGCAGCAGCCCATACAGTGCTGTACTCTGTACTTGTAGCTGGAACAGCAGTGTTATCACACCAGTGTTGTGTCTACTGCTGAGCAGCAGTGGAACAGCATTGGGCCTTTCTCTAACCCTCTTAGGGGGTGGGCAAAAAGTGAGGAGAGAAACATCACCAGGGCAGCTGACCTAAACCAATCAAAGGGATATTCCATACCATGTGGTGTCACACTCAGCAATAAAAGGTGGAAACAGGAAGAAGAGGGGAGGGGTGGGCTCTCGTTGGGAAAACGTTGGTCCTCCTCTCGAACACCGGCTGCGTGCGTTGAGGCCTTGCTTCAAGGACGTGGTCAATCATTGCTCATTTGTGGGAAGTAGAGAGTAATTTCTTTCCTCTGCACTTCCATATAGCCTTCATTTATTTAGTTTGTTTGTTTTCCTCCCTTCTTTTTATTTTTCCTTTTCCCCTCCCTTTTCCCCTTTCCCTTTTTATTTCCCCTTAGTTAAATTGTTTAGTTCATGCTAGTCTTTATTTAATTATTATAATTATTTCCCTTTAATTAAATTATCCTTATCTCAACCCGTGAGTTGTTCTTTGCTTTACTTCTCCCCCTCCTCATCTAAAGGAGGGGGAGTGAGAGAGCGGTTGTGGGGTTTAGCTGCCCAGCACAGTAAAACCACCACATGACTTGACAAAGGGAAGGGGATAGATTCCATCACAGATATTTTAAATATTTAAATATATTAAATAAGTATAAATATTTAAATATATTAAATAAGTGTGTAGGGGGGGAGCACCAAGGGCTTGCTGAGTATGTGGCCAGGGAAACAAGATAAGGCCTTCAGGCTACTGCAATTAAGCCTTACGATCACAGTGGCATTTCAACACCTGTCCTTATCAGGTCTATGAGAGCTGACAGGGTAAGGAGTGATCTTGTGGTTTCCACAGTGGAAGAAAGTCATGCAATTCATAAAACTATATACATCTGTAATTAAATGTTTTGGTATCCAAGTCTATTTATCCTTCACACTGTCGTTTGGGTTTAAACTGTGACAGAGATGGCAAGGGTGTACATCTCCTCATGTCAGTAGTGTTTTGTGTTTCTGAATTGGAGTATAGCTATAATGTTATTGCCACATTCCAGTTTCACTCATTATTAATATTTTTGCCTCTAGTTACAAATTAAAAAGAAATTAAATAATCATTATATTGATGTTCTGTCTGAAGAGCTGCTGAGGCTGAATGCCCATTTAGTCTCTTCCATCTTTCAGTCAAAATTCATTCACGTGTGCTGAACGTTCTCAGATAAACACCAGCTTGTATTGGGATCTCTGACCAACATCAGAATTAAGTCTTAAAATACTGTGAAAACAGATCTAAGATCTTGAACCACCAAGAACTAAGCACACAGCATTTACTTGAAGTCAAAGTGAATACATATCAATGTTCCTTGCTTAGATTCTGCAGTTTATTGTCTAAAACCAGATGGAACAAATCTGAAACTTGATATCAATGAACCTATTTATTTCAGAAAGAGTTTAAATAATCCACTGATGTTAAAAAGCCAAAACCTCATCATAATAGTGTCCTTTTCCTACATCTGTGTTGTGAATTTAGAATGAAGGCAATAAATAGTGGGGACTGCTAGCGTTAGGTAGAGGTTGGACTCGATGATCTTGAGGTCTCTTCCAACCTAGAAATTCTGTGGTTCTGTGAAATCATGGAACTCCAACAAGAAATCCCAAGGAGCTCTTATGAATGTAAAGTTGAGATCAGCCCATGGGCTGGTCCCAGCTCAGCAGAGCCCATGACTGGGAATGATTCCCAGTCTTATGGCATCACTGAGGCAGGGAATCATGGACTTGGGCTAAAGCTGAAATCATAGAATTATAGAATGGGTAGGGTTGGAAGGGACCTTAAAGATCATCTAGTTCCAATCCCCCTAACATAGGCAGGGATGCCACCCACTAGATCAGGTTGGCCAAGGCCCCATCCAGCCTGTCCTTGAACACCTCCAGGGATGGGGCATCAACAGCTTCTCTGGGCAACCTGTGTCAGTGCCTCACAACCCTTACAGTGAAGAATTTCTTCCTAATGTCTAGTCTAAATCCCTCCTCTTTTAGTTTAAAACCATTCCCCCTTGTCCTATCATTATCTACCTGTGTAAAGAGTCATTCTCCATCCTTTTTATAAGACCCCTTTAAGTACTGAAAGGCTGCAATGAGGTCACCCTAGAGCCTTCTCCTCTGTAAGCTGAACATCCCCAGCTCTTTCAGCCTTTCTTTATAGGAGAGGTGCTCCAGCCCCTTGATCATCTGTGTAGCCTTCCTCTGGACCTGCTCTAACAGGTCCACAACCTTCTTCTGTTGGGGGCCCCAGACCCTACAGTGCTCCAGGTAGGGCCTCATAGGAGAAGAGCAGAGGGGGAAAAATCACCTCCCTTGACCTGTTGGCCATTTCTCTGCTGATGCAGCTGGGGATACAGTTGTCCTTCTGGGCTGCAAACATGTACTGCTGGCTCATGTTGAGCCCTTTGTCCACCAGGATGGCTCCTGGGAAATGGTCAGGGTTTGGAGGAGAATGTGGCTCCTGGGCCAGTGGTCAGGGGTTGAAGGGAAGCCCAGGTGGAGGGGAGTCAATACCAGAAAGATCCATTACAGCACTCAGGGCCTGGAAATTTACATTAAAGAAAACTATGCATGCAGAGCAAATATTGGAAGATAAGCATGAAAAGAAGTCTTAAAGTAAGACTTCAAGGGTATGATCCTAATTGCACAGATTTTGTCTTATGTTTGCATTTTCCTGAATGTATTTCCTCACTTCAAATTGGAATTGTCCAACATAAAAACTTACACATTCCATTTTATCTCTTGATAGAACTGTCTGAAAATCTTTTTAAACTGCTTCCGACTCCAAGCGTCAATGTGAGACTAGCATAGTTAGCAGCTCCATCTGTAGTACCATGCTTAATATTGGAAGAGGTTGTTTTTTATTTTGTCTTTGATTTTTTTTTGCTGTTGTTTAGTTGATACTTATTATTTTATTTATTTATTTTTTCATAGCACTTTATTTGTTGACATTCATGTAACTTACTGCTTTGGCAGAACTCAGAATCACTGTTTGTAGTATCAAAGCTGTCAAAGGAAGGTTAGCACTTCAGTGGAAATACAGCAGAAACATGGACAAACCAGAGATGAATTTCACAATACTGAGACAGTTGAACACTGATCGGAAGGGCATGCCAATAAAAGCATAAATGGCTCATAGATTTGTGCTGAGCATTTACATATCAAGGAAGTCTGTTGGTCGAGTTAATGATACTTTCCAATTTCATTCTATTGATTTATCTTTATATTGGTTTATCTACTTTATTACCTGGAGGCATTAGATAATGTGGATTAAAAAAAAAAAAAAAAAAGTAAGGCACTTAGGTACTATAGCCCTATCCTTGTATTATGCTCCTTATTGTATCTTCAAGGAAGATCACGTGTCAGAACAAATGGCGGAAGCAAAACACCACCACAGAAAATCTGGGAGTAACAATGCTTAACACAAGAATAATTCTTTCTGTAACTTTGAGTAGTAGAGATGAAATGCAAATATCATGCCCTATTTGCTGAAAATTAACATTTTAGTCTACCCAAAAAGCTCACTCTAAAGGCTCACAGAGGAAGGGTGGATTTATAGATCTAACAGTTTCTAGAAACTAGTGACAATTCTAGGAGATATTTGTAATTTAGAAATCTTTTCCCTAGGGAAAAAAAAAAATCAAATCAAATCAGATTTTGCTTTATCCTCATTTAATGAAAAAAGATACTTAGAAAAAACTCTTCTCTTTCACAGTCAGAATAAGTTATGTCCACATGCTTTACGGGAAACACAAAAGTACATAACTACTGTCAGTAAAGGACACATCAGATGTTCTGTAATGTCACCTTCTTTAAATTGAAATTCTTTAATTTATATTTGCTGCTAAATGAACCACAGAAACTTATTCGCACAGAATCACAGAATTGTCTAGGTTGAAAGAGACCTCAAGATTATCGAGTCCAACCTCTGATATAACACTAACAAGTCCTCCACTAAACCATATCACTAAGTTCAACATCTATACTAAAATATATCAAAATAAAATACAGGATAGATTTTGCCTACAAGCAGCAAATGGAGTATTCCATACTCTAAATTTCATGGAAGAAACTAGTCATCATTGCATTCTATAGGCATGACAGCAGTCTTGTTGTTATTTTTGATTAATTTGTTAAACCTGCTCAAGTTAAATCATGTTACAAGTTAATCCACAGTGAAACTGAGGACCAGAGCTTCCCCATCCCATTGCTATGACAAAATTTTAAGACAACAAAACTCAGGGTATAGATTTCTTATCTGCAGAATGAATAGATAAGAACAAGTGAACTCTGAACTACATCTTATGGTGCTGAAAAGTTGCAGCTTCAGACAATTCTGAGATTTTTACATGAAAGAAAATGTAAGAAAATCCCACAGTATTCTCCTGAAGAAGCTGGCATCCCATGGCTTGGACAGGTACACTCATTGCTGGATTAAAAACTGGCTGGACAGCTGGGCCCAGAAAGTGGTGGTGAATAAAGTAAAATCCAGCTGACCAACAGTGGTGTTCCCTAGGGGTTGGTGTTGGGGCCTGGAGGTTTTTTCCAACCTTAGTGATTCTATGATTCTATGGTAAATATTGTACAGTGAGTGCCAGCACACTGAGACATTCACCAAGATACTTGATGGTTTTACAGTACAGATTTTAGAAATTGCTAACAAAATAAAAATAAATAAATATATAAGTAAATAAATGCAAAGAACCACAAACACACACAAAAAAAGCAAACATTAAGGCTATCTTAAGACAGAGTGACTACTGACAATTTGTGTTCTATACAAATGTAAGTTTTTAATGTAAATTCTTGAACTCTGCTTGCAACGGGCTACAGCTCTCTTTTCAAGTAGATGCTTTCACTACAGGTTAATATGATGTTACATATATTTTTTCTTCATGTGGTCCCATAAATCACAAGGCCAATCCGCAGGAGGAATAAGATCCAATTCCTCCACTTCAAGCCCTTACTTTTCTTATTGTCAGTGTCATATTGAGGATAATGTTTAATACAGAGGTTTGAATACCTGGTTGATTCATTAAAAAAGTGTGAACGCAGCACAGACAAGATTGTATTTCTTATAGGCAAGTTGTGAATCTCATTGGGTGGGATAAATCTCACTGTAGAGGTCTAAAGTTTACTATCAAGGTCACTGTCAGCTGTCCTTTCATAGCCAAAGAAGAGAAATAGGCACCAACAGAGTGCCATTTATCATCTGTATTTCTGATTCTATTTTAGAGTGAGATGAACCACATCCTGGAAGTGCCTTAAATTTCCTAAAAGACTGAAGATTTACTGGCTGACTGAGGGTCAAATACCAGAGCCCTTTTTTAGTGGTTGAAGAATTTTCTGTGTTTAGTTTAGTTTTGTTCTTATTTATTTATTTATTTATTCTTTCCCAAAGACATTCCTTGAAGACTTAAAATCTTTTGAGAAAATAACCTACAGCAAATATTATTAAAATCATAGAACCATAGAATCATTAAGGTTGGATAAAACCTCCAAGGTCACCTGGTCCAACCATCCCCCCCATACCAATGTCACCCACTAAACCATGTCCCTAAGCACCATGTCCAACCTTTCCTTAAGCACCCCCAGGGATGGTGACTCCACCACCTCCCTGGGAAACCTGTCCCAGTGCCTGACTGCTCTTTCTGAGAAGAAATTTCTCCTAATTTCCAACATGAACTACCCCTGGCACAACTTGAGGCCATTTGCTCTAGTCCTGTCACTAGTTACCTGTGAGAAGAGGCCAACCCCCAGCTCCCCACACCTTCCTTTCAGGTAGCTGTAGAGAGCAATAAGGTCTCCCCTGAGCCTCCTCTTCTCCAGACTAAACAACCCCAGTTCCCTCAGCCACTCCCCATAGGACTTGTGTTCCAGGCCCTTCACCAGCTTTGTAGCTCTTCTCTGGACATGCTCCAGGGCCTAGAAGTCCTTCTTGTAGAGAAGGACCCCAAACTGAACACAGCACTTGAGGTGCAGCTTCACCAGAGCTGAGTACAGAGGGATGATCACCTCCCTAGTCCTGCTGGCTACACTATTCCTGATACAAGCCACAATGCCATTGGCCTTCTTGGCCACCTGGGCACACTGCTGGCCAATGTTCAGGTGAGCATCAAACAACACCCCCAGATCCTTTTCCTCTGCACATCTTACTAGCCACTGTCCTCCAGATCATTAGCACTGCATGGGGTTGTCGTAGCCAACGTGAAGCACCTGGCACTTAACCATGTTGAACCTCCTATTGGTCTCTGTCTATTGATCCAACCTGTCCAGGTCCCTCTGCAGGGCCTTCCCACTCTCTAGCAGATCGACTGTTCTGCCCAACTTGGTGTCATCTGCAGACTTTCTGAGGATGCACTCAATTCTCTCTTCCAAATCATCAGTAAAGATATTAAAGAGGATGGGCCCCAACACCAACCCCTGGAGAACACCACTGGTGACCGTTCAGCAGCTGGATTTAGTATTGCTATGGGTTACAATAGGAGGTATATGCATCTTCCTGGTAAATACCAGATGAAAGTTGCCACTTTTGCTAACCTCCTTCCTTATTTTGCAGCTCATCGTTAAGTGCTCCATTGTGTACCTGGTTTCTCTTGGCCTTCCCATAAAAAACTGCCCTTTCTCTGACTCATCTCTGCCAAGTTTCTCCTACTGCCAGAACTGCTTCAGCACTGCTAACTTACATACATGCCATTTGGCACTCAGCAAGATCTATCATAATTTCCAGTTTATTGGATGCCCTCTACTCTCCACTTGGCTCCCTATCTTCAAATAATACCGTACTTCCATTTATAATCCTACAGCCATAATGCAGAGCAAACTGACAGGAGCTTATGAGAAAAGAATGGGAACAGCTGAGGGAAAATAGGGTAAAAGTACTTGTGTACTAGTCTGCAGCTCTTAAACTTTCCTCACAGTCTTCCTTTTCTGTTTGATTGAGTCTTATGTCTGTGTTTTCTTTTTTATAGTGTTTGTGCTACCCTTTCCTTTCCTTTCCTTTCCTTTCCTTTCCTTTCCTTTCCTTTCCTTTCCTTTCCTTTCCTTTCCTTTCCTTTCCTTTCCTTTCCTTTCCTTTCCTTTCCTTTCCTTTCCTTTCCTTTCCTTTCCTTTCCTTTCCTTTCCTTTCCTTTCCTTTCCTTTCCTTTCCTTTCCTTTCCTTTCCTTTCCTTTCCTTTCCTTTCCTTTCCTTTCCTTTCCTTTCCTTTCCTTTCCTTTCCTTTCCTTTCCTTTCCTTTCCTTTCCTTTCCTTTCCTTGAAATACAGCATTTTCAGTTTTCAGATGCACATGACTAAACTGCCTGTTAAAACATCCAAAGCTCTGACATTCTCTTCCAAGTCAGGAACATATGTACTCCAGGTTACCATATGCTCACTAGACTCTCAAACTTGCCAATGGCTTCTGTGCAAACAGATGTGTATATAAGTATCCTGTTTGAACCTCTGCATTTTTCTTATCATTAACATGTAGCCTCAGTTTCACAACATTAATTAAGGTTGAACTTTTTTGTATCACTAGGAAATATATGGCTAACAGAGTCAATGATTTTTTGTGTTCTAATAACATATATGTTTGTGCTCACAACCAGGATTTTATTATTAGAATCAAGCTCATTAGCTCACAATCTATTTTTAAGACGAGCTGCAATAATCAGTCCTTCAATGGAAGGAAGTCCATGAATAATGGCTTGTCACATGGAAGGATCCAATAGTTATGTACTCAGGAATGACCTTAGTATGTTAATCCATTTTCAAGGAAAGCTGAACAGTCACCTATCTGGGCTGCCTCCAAGGCTGACCCATTTAATTTTCTGCCTGGGAGACATCTCAGCATTCTGCTTTCTCTTCCAGACCAAAGTGAATAGTTACTTGCCCAGGAGGCACTATACCAAGTTTGATGAATTGCTTTACAGGCTGACCTAAACCCATACCTGTCTGGAAGGCACTGTCTTTCTATTGACCTAATTATTAGGCAGACTCTAACAGTTACATATCCTAAGATGTGTAATATAAATTACATCTAAAAGTGACTGTAGCTTTTGATTAATAATTCATATTTAAAGTCATCCTGATTTTTTAAAGTAGCAGTGTCTTTTCCTTCAGAAGAATATCAGAATGTTCACTTATCTATTGTAAATCTTAACTTTCTTTTTACTTGTCACTTTAATGAACTTTATGCTGCAAAATATAAAAGAACAGGCATTTACATTTCAGGTTTTCAAGGTCATTGTGAAGCCTAATTTGTGATCATAAATGTAGTTGTAATTTTTATTTGAAATATATATGCAAAGTAGTATGAGCAGTAATCTATCTTTCCTTCCTTCCTTCCTTCCTTCCTTCCTTCCTTCCTTCCTTCCTTCCTTCCTTCCTTCCTTCCTTCCTTCCTTCCTTCCTTCCTTCCTTCCTTCCTTCCTTCCTTCCTTCCTTCCTTCCTGTGGTGGTTTTATTCAGGTGGGCAGCCAAGTTCCACCACAACTGCTCTCTCACTCCCCCTCTCCTCAAAGAGGAAGGGGGAGAAAAAACAACACATAGAACTCAAGGTTTGAGATGAGAAAGGTTTAATTAAAGGGAAAGGGAACGTGGAGAAAAAGAAACAAAAGAAACAGTGAGTCCACGTGGAAGCACAGAGAGAAGGGAAAAAATTAATCTCTACTTCCCCATCAACGAGCGATGTTCGACCATGTCCTGGGCAGCAGGGCTTCAAAACGCATAGTGGTTGTTCAGGAAGAACAGTCCCCTCCCCACGAAAGCCCCCCTTTTTATTGCTGAGTGTGACATCAGGTGTTACGGAATATCCCTTTGGTTGGTTTAGGTCAGCTGCCCTGGCGATGTCCCCTCCCCATCACTTGCCCACCCCCAGCCTGCTGGCTCTTGGGGGCTTGGAAGGAGTCCTGATGCTGTGCCAGCACTATGCAGCAATAGACACAACACTGGAGTGATATCAGTGCTGTTCCAGCTACAAGTGCAGAGCACAGCACTGTGCAGGCTGCTGCAGGGAAAAGATGACTCCAGCTTAGACAGACCCAACACACTTTCTCTCTCTCTCTTCCCTCCCTCCCACCCTCCCTCCCTCCCTCCCTTCCTACTTTTCATGAGCTCTCTAAACTTTTAAAATTGATCCATTGACCTCACAGCTCAAATTTCTAGCTGAACACTATCAAATACTACAAAAGACATAGAAGTGAATTTGGTAGTAGAAAACTGTTAAGATTTAATAACAAACAATATGTTGAATAAAGTAGGTTAAAAAAAAGGACAAGTAAAGGAAGATCTTAGCAGTAAGACTAAGATTACGAAGATTAGATAATATAAAGAAAATGGGTAGAGGAAAAATAATTAGATGAGAAACTTTAAAAATAAATAAATAAGTCAATAATCAAGAAGGAGTAGTCATTTGTTTAAGAACTATTATCTCCACTACCACCAGAATAAAATAAATATATTTTCTCTGCATAAATTTTAGAATAGCAGAGAAAAAAAAAAGTAACACAAAATAGAAAAATATCATTTAATTCATCTTCTGTGTTATCTATAAAACAGTATTTAAACTGCTGCATTGACCCCAACTACACATCACATGGAAGCTTGATGCTCCTTCTAAGAGGACAAGGACAATTTATTCCTTTGAGACCATCTGGGATTCTCACATATTAGAGATGTGAGTGAAAATATATAAAAATAAAGCATCCCAACTAGTTCAAACATACATTGGCATGTTTTGTTGTTGTTTTTTTTTTTTTTCTTCTTTCTTTTTTTTTTTTTTCAACACACAAGCTTTTTCTAGTAGCACTCAAAGAGTACTGTTCAGTTATTTTCTTCAACTCTCCATGTAATAAGATTTTAGAATAAAAGTTTTTAAGTGGTAAAATCCCTATGTATGATGAGTCAGACATCAAGTGCTTGCACACATACAGTAGAAAGTATAGTATAGGGATTTAGACACAATAAGATAGCCAACCTTCAAAGTAAATAATTTATTTTCAAGGTTATTGACGTGAATATCATTACAGAACACAACAGTCAGCTCAGAAACTGCATTTGAAATCAGAGAATACATCAGAGAGGGGTGGTCCAAGTCACAGAAGACAGACTATGACAGCTGACTGAGCTGTAGCCTGTCTGTCTGGGATCCATAAATGAAATACTCTCCACACTGCAGGCACAGTCTCAGAGAAAACTGCTCCATCCTCCTACTGCCTTCCTTATATTAGTTCAAGGTGTGCTCAGTAATCATTGCCACAGAACCAGGTGCAAAATTGACTTCTCTCCTTGTGGCTGTCAAACTAGACCTTTCATTTTTGACATTTCAAATCTCCTTGTTCTTTCATTGCCTGGTTATGTGATTCTGAATGAGAATCTGCTGGTGCTTTCTACTACCATGTTATGCTACCTCAGACTGTTTACCTAAATCACATTTCTGTATAAAGATTATTATTCATTTTTAATCATTCCCATATGTGACAGTGTGGTAATAAACATCCTGCTTCTTTGTTTAGAATAATAATTAGGGCAATTTGCACCTTGGGAATAACGATTTATTCTTACTGATACTGCTAGCACTGTTACAACTAAAATTATTTATTAATTTGTGCCACTGGTTTTATAAACTTCCAGAAGGTAAAATAAAACTCATCAAACAACATAGTAACTGCAAAACAAGTTCAAAGGTAAACCAACCTGATTGTTTGTTATTTAAGGATATGAAGAAAAAAGTAATATAATGCCTAAAGTGGTTGTTCTTTGTCTCTGGAATCAAGAGTCTAAAGAAAGAGATCTAAGTTTTCTAATGACCAGAACAGTTGAGGAATTGGAACATACATCCCACAAAATTCCTTGAATTTAAGAGGCATCGTTTGATTTTGACTCAGAATAAGTGTCTGAGAATGAAACTACTTTCCTGGAAGGGAAATTTTCAGAATCACAGAGGTTGGAAGGGACCTCTGAAAATTATCTGGTTCAATCCTACTGACAAGCAGGGTCACCTAGAGCATGTTGCACAGGATCATATCCAGTCTGGTTTTGAATATCTTCAGAGAAGGAGACTCCACAAACTCTCTGGGCAACCTCTTCCAGTGCTCTGTCACCCTCACAGTAAAGACGTGCCCCCTCGTATTCAGCCAGAACCTCCTTCATTTTGTGCCCATTGTCTCTCGACCTCCTGCTGGACACAACTGAAAAGAGACCAGCTCCATCCTTCCAACATCCTCCTCTCAGATATTTATATACATTAATTAATTCTCCCCTCAGTCTTCTCTTTTCCAGGCTAAACAGACCCAGTCCCCATATGACAGGTTCTCCAGTTCTCTAATCATTTTTGTAGCCCCACTCTGAACTCACTCCAGAAGTTCTATGTCCCTCTTGTACTGGGGAGCCCAGAACTGGCATAATACTTGAGGTGTGGGCTCACCAGGCCTGAGTAGAGGGGAAGGATCACCTCTTTTGACCTGCTGGCAACACTCTTATGAATGCATCCTAGCATACCATTGGCCTTTTTGGCCACAAGGGCACTGTGAACAGGGGAAAGTCCTCCTTTCTCCGGACTTTCTCTCTTGTCTATAGTGTCTGATTCCTTGGGGGCTAATCTTAGCAGTAAAGACTGAAGTAAAAAAAGCATTCAACAACACTGCCTTGCCTGTATCCTTTGTCAACAGGACACCCACCCCATTCAGCAGCAGACCTACATTTTCCCCAGTCTTCCTTTTTCTACTGATATATTTGAAGAAGCCCTTCTTAGTGTCCTCAACATCCCTTGACAGATTTAATTCCAAATGCATCTTGGTCTTGTTTGTTGCATCCCTGTATACTTCTGACAGTGTCCCTATATTCCTCCCAGGTGGCCTGTCCCTTTTTCCACATGTTGTAAACTTCTTCTGTTTGAGCTTTGCTAGGAGCTCCCTGCTCAGACATGAAGTCCTCTTGCCCCCTTTGTTTGCCTTCTTACTCATAGGGATGCACCAATCTTGAGTTTGGAGGAAGTGGTGCTTGAATGTTAACCAGCTGCCTTGGACACTCCTTCCTTCTATGGCCCTAACCTGTGGGATTCTTCCAAGTATATCCTTGAAGAAGCTGAAGTTTTCTCTCTTGAAGTCCAGGGTTGCAATCCTACTTTTTGCCCTGCTTCCTCCTCACAATATACTGAACTCCACCATATTATGGTCATGGCAACCAAGGCTGTCTCCAATCCTCTTATCTCCAACCTGTCCTTCCTTATTTATTGATAAATAATAAGGTCCGGTGGCACCTGAAGCATTTCTGGGTTGCTTTTCATCTTTTAAATTTAGAGTATTCTTATATTAATGTTCAGATTATTTGAACAAAATAATTTTGAACAAATTGAACAAAAGTAGCTTCTGATAGTTGTTAAATAAATTAAAAGATTTTTATTTTTATTTATTTTTTTATGAATAGCATTTGTAAACAATTAGCCTAAAACAATTATAAGTATCTTTCCAAAACTAGCAGAGTTTCTCAAGCATAGGTATCTGTAAATGTCACTTAGTGAATCTTATTTTCTCTACCGTTTGATGTATTAACCTTATCCTGTAAGTCTTGCAATCTGATTTTTTTAGATAATTTTTTTTTGGTCTCCAGAAAATTAAATAGTTTTAGTTGACATTGTGTGCCACCATAAGTGTATGTGACTGTAAGCTTTCACTAAATAAGATATTTCTTTGGGAGATATGTGAGAAGTCTTTATAAAAGGGTGGCTAAATGAAAGCTAAGTCACCTGTACATAATATAGATATTATTAACAGCTTCCAGACTTCAAGTTAAGGAGGATGTATTAAAGAGGCTGAAGCCATTATGTCTAGATTTAATCAGCTGGACTTGGAAGATTTACAATTTAGAGCAACTTTATCACTAATAATGTTCTGGATGATCAAGCCTAACAACAAAGAAAAGATACTCATCAACCTATTACCTCTAAGTGGCTCATAGAAATCAGAGAAACATGGGCAAAATGGTTATTTTATGAAGTTGTTCCAGGAAGGCATTCTTCCCATTTGCTTCCAGGCTTTTGATCAAAGATATGCTTGAAACAGAAAGTAGGATACTAGAACAAAACATTTCTTTAAACAGAAAGCTGCAGGTGTCAGTATGAGTCAAATTAAATAAAAGCAAACTTACTCCTCTGCAGTTTCACAAGGCACATCTTTTATTCTACATCTTTTCATTCTGTGAATTTGTGAATAGCAAAAAGAGTTTCTCAGTCATCTTTGGGTACTTTGTATCATTTTCTTTTCATCACTTCTAAAGCTTGGGTCTTCCTGGATGAAAAACAACATACCCTTCTCAGGAATTTCCTAACCTTATCATGTGCCAAAAGATCAGTTTTCTGTATCTCTTTTACTGTTTCTGCTCTCTGGAAAGTTCTCTGATGGACAGTTATCCTTAGCTATTTTTTTCTTGATCTTAAAATTGGAAAATGGGGCAAAGACTCTTCATTGCTGCCTGGCCAAAGAGCATGCAATAATTATTCCTTGTACCATTAACATCTCTGCCATCTACCACATTTTCTGTTTTAGCCACGAGACTCATCAACATAGTGAAATTTATTTGCTCCTGGGTAGCAGCATACTTGGACATTTTTCTAGTGGAAGAGAATTATTAAGATTTTGTTCACCCTTCTTGTACCAAAATTCAAACTGAAATTCAGTGTAGGCTACAGCAGAATAGCCAGACCAACAGTAAGAAGCTGTCTCAGGCTTTCACCTTGTTTCAGATAACTTGGAAAGTCTATGCAGTATTGCAGTTTTAGGGCAATTTGTTTCCCTGCCTTAAGGCTTGGAGCCAGCCAGCAAAGTATGGTTCATAATACTGTATCATCATTTTCTTCTCAGGCCAGGAAGGCAGTTGCTAAAGACAACACCACTCAAGGTTTAGTCTTGAGCTAGAAATGTGGCACATTAAGTGGCAAAAGTTGGGTCAGCAAATCTCTCTGCTTCTTTTCTAGTACATGACAGAGTAGCTGGAGCATTTACAGAATCATATATGTTTGTTGGGGTATCCTGGTGAATTAAAAGGAAATAGATATGGAACTGGGAGTGGTAAGGACACAGATAAAATCATCAGAACCCAAATTTTAGCACAAATATTCTAACACAACTTTTATGTTGTTGTTGTTGATTTCTCTATCCCTTCTCAGGCGTAATGCATAAACTTTGTTTTCTTATTCAAAAGGGAGTTAATGCCTTTAAATTAAACTGGAGTTGGAAGATATGCCCTCAGTAGTAGTAGTAGTAGTTCAGAGAAACACAATTATATGGTGGATTTGAAGGGAACACCATTCTTAATATATTAAAAAAAAAAAAAAGTCAACAAAAGCTTCAATAATTTACCATTTATACAGTGAAAACATTTTACATTTTTAGACACGTAAATTCAGACAGTGTCTAGACTTACCATTTAGACAGTGAAACTAATGTATCAGAACATATTTTTGTCTGTTGAGGCTACTTTACACTACTTTACCTTGAAATGACCTGGAGTATCTGGGTGACTGGGAAGTATTTTCCTTCCCTCCTCTGCACTAGTGTTTTGTAGGATGGTAAATAATGGTGTATTGCTCTGGCACCTCACAACCATACAACTAAAGACAGCAGGATAACAAGTTCTGAAGTAAAAAGATAAAAACAAGACAAGTGAAGAACACAGTGGTGTTCAAAGGTTTATTCTAATACAATCAGAGGAATTAATTAGTAGGACAAAAAGTAAAACTTAGATTTCCTTATGCCTAATAAGTGCAGTTAAGTGATCTTTTGTTCAGGAAAGAGCACAGTCCTGGAAAATGTAGGGCATCATACTAAATGGCTCCATTGACCTGATTTTCTCTTCTTTTTGTAGATCATGCTGTATACCATGTTTTCTTATTTATATAGTAAGCATTTTCAGTATCATTACAAAAAGCATGTCTTGCATATGCATCTAGATACAGACTGACTTATGTGCTGTATCTCAGCAAAGTTTTTGTAATGGTTACTCCATATGAACTTGGTTGGACAGAAAAACCACCTTCTACTTTGTATTTCATCCAAATGTCATGTTCTTCAAACTGAATAAAATATTTATTTTAAACATGGAGAACAAGTGGAGTTATATCAAGACTGAATAAGAAAGGTGGAAAAGAACAGGGAGTGAATACGGAATTCTAAAAGCAAAAGAAAAATCAGAAATTTATTTAAAATTTATTTTGAATGAAATGCATAAGGATGTCATATAAAAAACGACTATTTTAACTTAAAAAATAAAGAGGTGGAAAAAAAGACATTACCTCTAGAGTACCACTTGCCTAGTGATTATACTTGTGAAATTACTTTGACAAATATTGTTTCAGCTATTGGGAAGAGACAGTGCTTATTAGCAAAAATATAAATATAAAAGCAAATAGAAAGCTTCTATTGATCTGTGTAGAGATGTATTGTGAATTTAATTTAAAAGTGTGTTTCTAATATTTTGCCTTTCCTTTTGCTGGAGAATACAATAAGATCTGGTTTTCAGTGTCACACTTTTAGCAAGAAATTTTGTTTAGAAGCTGCAATTAAATAATTCAGAAATAATTAATTCAGAAGACAACCCATTAAATTACAACTCTCCCCACTGGTTAACTTGGTGCCAAAATGCATTGTTTAATTTATCATTCTTAGTATTTTTAGAAGGCCTCAAGGCAGGGAATGAAGCAATAATAAATAGGGAATAGTGGATAATTAGAGAAGGAAATGTGGAACAAAATTACTAAGGGCTTTAGGTGAAGTTCATTATTACTATTTAATAGTGCCCAAGAGCATTTGATCAAATTATGGATCATGTTTAAAAGTGGGCTGAGAAAAATCCTGGTGGAAGAGAGTTCTCTCACTACTACTTTCTGAATTTTGCAGTAAGTTTTACAGAATTTTAACAAGCAGTAGAAGAGCAAAAGCATATTGACCAAACCTCCTACTTTATCGCATGCAGGGCTCTAGTGAGAGTTGAAGAAGACAGAGTTTCTGCATTCTCTCAGATATTGTTCAGGATGGGACTGTCACATGATTACAAAATAGAGCACTTCAAGCATGAGTGATAAGGTGACATAATGCAAGTGCAGCCTCGAGGGCTTTTAAACACAAGTTGAAGGTGATTTTTTTTTTTTTTTTTTTTTTACATTTTAAACTCATTTTAAAAGAACCCCATTTTGGACACTGCTCTTTAAATATGACTGGAACTTTCAATATGTTTCACTTATTTTTTGTTTATGCAATCATTTACCTTATGAATTTGTCATTTCTTCGAACAACCTTTTCAAAGAAACAACACTAAAAGTATTTTTGAGCACAAATACATAATGTAAAGTTTAAAAATCCACTTTTTCATCATGTTAAAATTGAAGTTCTCTCTGTCTTGTCATTGAAAAAGATAAAAAAAAAAAGAGAGAGAGAAAACATGAGATGTGTGGCACAGCAAATATGAGTATTTAATTTAAAGAGTAAGACTAATTTATGGAGCACTTTTGTTTATTTATCTGAGTAGTTTGAAAGTCTGTACCACTGAAATACAAAAAAAATATATTTTTAAACATTTTTTTCTGTTACATATTTTCTGTTTTTCTATATTAAAAAATAAATAATTAAATAAATCTTCTGGTTGGGATTACTCAGAAAAGGAATGGGGAAATGGGAAATGTTCTACCATCACTTCTGCATGGTAGCGAGGCTGTTCAATCTGCCCCATGAGGGGCAGAGTTCAATGATAAACATCTGAAATATTTCTTACAAACACATGCAGGATGAGAAAAAAACATTTCAGCTCCCTGAAATGCTTCTATACTTATAAATGTAGTATGGGAAACAAACAGGAAGAACTGGAGATCTGTGTGTGGTCACAAGACTATAATCTCGTTACAAACACGGAAACATGGTGGGATAACTCACATGACTGGAATGCTGTCATGGAAGGCTACGTGTTTTTTAGAAAAGACCGACCAGGAAGGCGAGGTGTTGGAGTTGCTCTTTCAATGAGAGAGCAACTGGAATATATTGAACCCTGCCTGGGAGGGTCAAAGAGGGAGCTGAATGCTTACAAATATGGATAAAAGGGCGCACTACCATGGCTGATATTGTTGAGTGTTTGCTACACGCCACCTGATCAGGGAGAGGAGGTAGATGAAGCCTTCTTCAGGCAGCTCCAAGTAGCCTCTCAGTCCCAAGATCTGGTTCTCATGGGGGACTTCAGCCACCCTGATATCTTCTGGGAAGACCACACAGCAGTCCAGGAGGTACGTGCAGTGAATTAATGACAACTTTTTGACACGGGTGGTAGAGAAAATGACAAAGAGAGGTGTGATGCTGTTGGACCTTGTATCAACAAATAAGGAAGGACAAGTTGGAGATATGAGGGTTAGGGACAGCCTTGGTTGCTGTGTCTCCTATGGGTGGAGTTCAGGATCTTGCGAGGAGGAAGCAGGGCAAAAAGTAGGATTGCAACCCTGGACTTCAGGAGAGAAAACTTTGGCCTCTTCAAGGATCTACTTGGAAGATCCTTGGGGTCATTCTGTAAAGTTTATATGTGGACAATATATATATATTATTTTTTTTTTCAGTGCATTTTGTTTACTTTTTAGAAGCTTTGTATCCCTATCTAAAACCTGTTTCTGTGATCAAAACCATAATACTCCTGATTAATTCAAAACATTTTAATTCAAAAAAAAAATAAATAAAAATCTATCTTTTGATGCACTATTTGCATACCAATTGAGAAGAGTACAAGTACTGTGTATCTGCTTTTGCTAATGTCCTAAACTGGCAGATGGGCTAATGCTACCCAAATATGTATTAATTCATACATCTATCTATGTATACATTTATAATGGGAGGGGATGAAAAAGAACTGCCATTCATACGGAAGTTCTAAAATAAAGATTAAAGTGATCCTTGTATTCTTATAATTTGTATTCACAAAACAAATATTTCTTACAATTTGTGCATGATTTTGCCGTTAGTTCTTTCAGCACAAGTTTCAACATTTTTTTTTTAAATTTTTTTCTTTAATTTCATCGCAAGATTCATGAGGTGAAGACTGCTACATTTTCTGTTCTATTTCTGCATTTTTCATTATTCCACTGTCATGTACCTGACATCCTCATGCAAATGTAAAGAGTGACCTGTTCTGTTCATAGCCATTCAGAGATAAGTGCTGTAGTTATTTAGGGGTGAATGCAAAGACGGAAATAGTGTTTGCAGTCTCAATGTGGATTTTTCAACTGAAATGCCCCAGTAATATGTATATATGCTCTCTATTATGGTTCCTATTCCTTTTGTGAAAATTTGATATTAAAGTATTGATGGGTTCTTTGTACATTAACAGGTTCTTTGATCATCTTAAATTTATCAATGTTCAAGTTATTGTACAAGTAGTATGGACAGTTTCAGGAGCTAGGGAACTCTGTAATATTTTGGTGCATTGATAAAAGCTAAATAACTTCGACATTTACTCAAAACACTCAATCTGATCAGTTTTGATTTAAGTATCATATGCATACAAGTAAATGCTTATAAGAAAGTGTTGGTTAATTCTTCTTTCACTAAGAAAGTCAGAGCTAGATCTTGATACAGGCATTCTTTTTGTTGTTGTTGTTATTGTTTTTGTTGTTGTTGTTGTGATAGAGTCAAAGAAGAATTTTCATGATAATGGTTGTTTACAGGTGAACCATAAAAGCAAGAGTATATACTAAAATCCCACAGAGTATATATGTGATGTGATTCTAACAAATCCATGTAGTGAATTCCTCAGTCCAGACTGTTCCAGACTTTCTGTTCATCCACGGACATTGGGCAAATGTTGACAAAAAAAAAAAACCCACACACACAAAAACTCAGTATCTTCGTTAATTAAAAGCAAATACTGCAGTCCTATTTTTCCAAAGAATCTCTTTATGAATGTAAAATGATGAAGATGCTGTGTTAGGAAACTGAATTAAAATCCCAAATGATTTGAACTGCTCTTAGAGAATATATATCTTTTTAGACCAACCTGTGAGATGGAAGACAAGGATCAAATTAGTTTTCTATTTTTCTACTTTATAGCTAGTGAGGAAACTTACATCAATGTTAGGACTATTACTGACAGATTTACTGAAAGGTCCTGAATTTTCTTGAATCTTGGAGAAGATGGGCTTCTCACAGCACTGCACACCCAGCTCTGATAACCAGACCACAAGCAAATACAAAACCTGAACCAAGAGCTATAGAACCAGTTGACACAGTGCAAATAATCCTGAAGGTCTCACTATAAGAACTAGTCCATTCTGTCTCTTTCAGTATTACTGAACATCTTAACAGTGTTCTGCTCTGGAGAGATGTCTTTTATACCTGAACTTGTACTAGCATTACCCCTATGTTGTTTTCTGTGGCCTTTGTACTGTGACATGTAAGGCAGTTGAAATATAAGGAAAAAAAAGGTAAAGTTAAGTAGTTTCTTTGTCCTCCTCTCTGTGATAAGGACCTTGGGAAGTCATATCTGGTCTCTGATGTTTAATTTCTTCATCAGTAAATTGGAATGAGTTCCAGTTCTTCCTTGGCAAAGAATTTTTGTTCCCTGGCTGAAAAAGAAGCAACAGCCACTAATTAGGTATTATGGAAATATTAAACAGTTTAATAGCAGGTACTCCTATGTGTAGTAGACAGACAATTCTCTTGTACTTAATTTATTTGAAAAAAAAAAAAAAAAAGCTATTTTGTTATCATTTCTAGAATCAGCAAGTGAATCTGTTATTGGCATGTTTCTAACTTTATTGTATGATTTGAAAGCATCTTTTTTATTTAGTATTGTTACCCTGAGGGAGGTAGAGAAAAAAAGCAATAGAATAAGATTGACTGTAAATCACTGAGGACTCTCAGAAAGCCAGATCTCTTGCAGGGCTCTGCTGTGGGGAAGACCACAGTAGTATTGTTTTATTATCTCTGCTTTTAAGATAGCATGCTATGAATACTAATGGTAAGTGGCAACAGTAAGTAAGAGGTGGGGTGCAGGTATATAATAGACAATAATAAAATTAGCTTGTCATCTTTTATTTCCATCTACTACAGAATCAGTAAGTCTAACCTAATAAGTTAATTTTATTTAAAATGGTAAACATGCAAAATATAGTGCATTGATTCAAAATTCTTGAGCTTCTCATGTTTTTCATTAGGTATGTGCAGTGTCTCAAAACTAGAACAGGGAAAAAATGATTTCACTTCCAGAGGAAATTTAAGCAGCAATGCTGCAACTGCTTACTTCAAAATTTCCTGAAAACAAATAAGAAAAAATCTTAAAATTTCAGTATATGTCACATAATGATAGTCAAGTGTAGCAGTTATGTGACATGATAGACATGTTTTATTAGTCACCCATTAAAGGTTTGTAACAAATCAAAAAGAATCAATGAAAATAAATCTGTAAATAACGGTCAGATTTTTTTTTTTTTTTTTGTTCTGAAAATCCATCTCTTTTCTTTCAAAGCATTAAAAAACTTTAAGTAAGATATTTTAAAATAAACATATGACATTTGGGGTTGGAAAGTCATCTGATCTCATGAATAAATTAGGTCAGTTTGCTCAGGGTATTGTACAGCTGAAATTTGAATATCTACAAAGACTGAGATTATCCAGCCTCTGATTAATCTGCTCAAGTGTTTGGCTATCCTCACTGTGAATCTATCTCTATCTCTATCTCTATCTCTATCTCTATCTCTATCTCTATCTCTATCTCTATCTCTATCTCTATCTATCTCTATCTCTATCTCTATCTCTATCTCTCTATCTCTATCTCTATCTCTATCTCTATCTCTATCTCTATCTCTATCTCTATCTCTATCATCTCTATCATCTCTATCTCTATCTCTATCATCTCTATCATCTCTATCTCTATCTCTATCTCTATCTCTATCTCTATCTCTATCTCTATCTCTATCTCTATCTCTATCTATCATCTCTGTCTCTGTCTCTAATCTCCATCTATCTCATCTTTTTCTCTCTGTTCATATCTTGAATTTACACTGTAGCATCTTTGAGTCTTGACTTTTCACTCTGTGATTCTGAGAAGACTCTCTCTGTATTGTGCAGCAGATAGTCTCTTAGCCTTCTCTTCTGCAGGCTGAAATAACCCAACTTCTTCAGCCTTTTTTTTATGTCATGCTCTCTTCATCATCTTAACAACTCTCTGTTAAGACCCACTCTAATTTGTAAATATTTCTCCTGTACAGGGTGCCAAAAAGACTGTCGTGGTTTAACCCGGCTGGCAGCTAAACACCACGCAGCCGTTCGCTCACCCTCCCCCCTCCCTCTCTGGGACGGGGGAGAGAAATGGAAAGTGAAGCCCGTGAGTTGAGATAAAGACAGTTTAATAAGACAGGAAAATAATAATAACAAAATAATAATAACAATAATAACAATAATGTTACAATGGTGATAATAGGAAAGTAATAATAATATGTACAAACAAGTGATGCACAATGCAATTGCTCACCACCCGCTGACCGATGCCCAGCCTAACCCCGAGCAGTCCGGCCCCCTCCCCCCGGCTAGCCACCCCTATATATTGTTTAGCATGACGTCAGATGGTATGGAATACCCCTTTGGCTAGTTTGGGTCACCTGTCCTGGGTCTGTCCCCTCCCAGCTCTTACTGCACCCCCAGCCTGCCTGTTGGCAGGACAGAGCAAAAGGCTGAGATGTCCTTGGCTTGGTATAAGCACTGCTCTGCAACAATTAAAACATCGGGGTGTTATCAGCACTCTTCTCATCCTAAGCCAAAACACAGCATTCCACCAGCTACTAGGAAGAAAATTAATTCTGTTCTAACTGAAACCAGGACAAGGGGAAACCTTAGAAGTATCACACAGAGGAGAGCAATCACTTCACTGTATCTGGTTATGTTCTGGTTATGTTCTTTCTAGCACAGACCAGTAAGTGGCTAGCCTTAATTGAAAAAAATAAATAAAAATAAAAATAAAAAAAATAATAAAAATGCTCAGTAGCAACTTGTGTTCATCTTGTTGACAAGGACCAACAGATTCTTTCATACAGAATAACTCCCCAGCCAGTCAGCCTCCTCCCAGCATGAGGTTATTCCATCCCAAACACAGGCCACTGAACTTGTCTTGGTTAAAATTCACAAAGTTTCTGTCAGCTTATTTCTTTAGCTGTTCCTCATAATGGCAGTTTACTAAATACTCCCCAAATGTGGTTCCTTCTGCAGACTCACTGTGTCATTCTTTCCCACTGTCCAGGTTATTGATGCAGATCTCAAACAGGATCAGTCCCAGGATTAATCCCAAGGGAACACCACACAAAGAGATGCCTTTGAACTTTTGGCTGCTTGTGAACAAGTTTTTCACCAGTGCTAGCAGTTTTGTTAATCTTGTTCTCCACTGTTTTAGGCTACTTCCCACCAGTTTGACTACAGGAATACCAGAGGTCACCTTACTGCATTTTCACTCTCAGCCAGTCAGTTCAATATAGAGGACAATCACATTGAACAGGCATGATTTTCCTTGTTACCTTTTGTCCTTCATGTGCTGGAAAATTACTTCCAAAAGGATTTACTGCATTTTCTTCAGGGATAGTCTGTGTTACTTTGCATTGTCTTTCTCTTTTAGAGGATGGAATAATATTTGCCTTTTCCTAGGCTGCAGGGAACTCCTTTGACAGGTACAACTCTTTGAAGATAACAGAGGGGGACCTTGAAAAGGCATATGCCAGGTTCCCCAGCACTTCTGAATATTTTCAATCTGTCCCCATTGTATGATTTTCCAATTTGTTAAAATGGTCCCTAACTTATTTTTATACTGTTATGTTGTACTTCACAGAGTTAGACATGGGAGGCCTGACAGTAGACATTACAAGTACAGACTGTCAAAAATGAGAAAATGACACAAATGAGAAAACGAGTATCTCAGCTTTTCACTTCTCTTTAATCAGCAAGTCATTTGCCTTACTAGTAGTTGGTCTACATCATCTTTCTGTTTATTTGTTTGTTTTTAACCTATTGTTGTTGCCAATATATTTATAAGAGCCCTGCTTCTTTCCTTTCACATTCCTCACCAGTTTAAACTACAGCTGAGCTTTAGTTTGCCTAATTGTCTAACTCCTGTAGTAGGTCTGGTGGGAGTGGAGTTAACTTTCCCCGCAGCAGCCCTTATTGTGCTGTGCTTTGCACTTGTAGCTAGAAGAGTGTTGATACCTCACCAATGTTGCCTGTTGCTGAGAATTGTTAGCATAGCATTGAGGCTGTCTTTCCAACGTCCTCCCCAAAGGCAAGGGGTAGACAAAAGTTGGAGAAGGGAAATAGATTACCTAAATTGACCAAAGGGTCATACTATATGACATCATGCACAGCAATATAAGATGAGGGAGGTAGAAGAAGTGGAGACTCTAATTTTGAAAACACTTGTCTTCACAAGAAACCACTACATGTACTGAAGTCCTGCTTCCCAAGAAGTAGCTGAACATTGCTTGCTGATGAGAAGCATGGAATATTTTTTTTCTTCCTTATGCTTCCATGTTACTTTTTTTTTTCTTTCTTTTTTTTTTTTTTTTTTTTTTTCCTTACATTAAACTGGTACTTATCTCAACCCATAAGATTTTATTCATTTATTTATTTTCATTTTATTTTATCATTTTATTTTATCCACCTGTCCTGAAGAGAGGGAGTGAGAGAGCAGCATGGTTGTGCTTAGCTGTACATTGTTTTTTTAATCATCCTTGAATCTTATATAATATTTCTATTTTCTTTCCGGCAGTCATTCTCTGTTTCCTCCTTCTCCGCATTTCTTTTATGTAATGGAGTTGAGTCAGGAATTTTTATCCATGCTGGCTTTATGCCAAGCTGGTTTGACTTCAGTACAATAGGATGGACCATTGCTGTTTGAGTAGTTTGTCCTTGAAGATAAACAGCTCTCCTGTATTTCTTTTTTCTTCAAGACGGAATCGAAGGGATTTTTTCTACGAGTTCCCTGAACAAGCAAAAAGTAAATTTCTGAAGCCTCTTATTATTCTTTCTCTCTTCTTCATTTTCCTCAGGATACTTAATTATGTCATCTCAGGATCACTGGAGTGAAGGTTGTTGACCATCACATCACGCATCTTAATTCACAAATATCCAGATCCAGCAGAACAGCTTCTACATTCAGTCCATACTGCATTTGCATCTATTTATTGTCTTTAATGCATACCAGAATTTTCCTGGTTTTCTTGCATGTAACCACGTTGTCTCTCTAGTGGGTACTGGGGTAGCTGAGGTCCTCCATGAAATCCTGGTCTTGCTACCATGAAATTTCTTCATGTGGTTTGAAGCATTTTGCCACTGTTTAATCAGGAAGTCAGTATCCAGTGCTTGCCATGACATCTCCTTTATTGATCTCACCTCAAATCTAGACTCAAAAGCAGCTGATCAGCTTGTTGTGTGTTCCACAGCAAATTTTCATGCATTTAGTTCACTTCTTTAAATTAAGCACAGCATCCTTCTCTTTTCTTCCTTGTCTCTCTTTCTGATATAAACTCATCTCAGCATGCCATGCCACTACTGCATGACTGCAAGTTACCAAAATTTGCAGTAATATTGGAACTAACACTGTTCCTCAGTTATCCAGCTTCCACAAAATCTGTTTGTCTCCTTTTCTCTCCTGTTCTGCATTCTATTTCACTTCTCTCACATTTCTGCATTTTCTGAGCATAAGAAGTTAGCTTATAAGAAGTTAGTTTTTATTTCTGAAGCTGAATCCAACAAAACTCCACGAGGTACATCCCTGAGAATATGCTTACCATTTCTGTAATTTGTTCAGACTGTTTTTTTGGCCAGTTCACACATTCACACTGTGTCTTCTGTGAACCTATTTTATTTGCAATTGCAATGGTGGGAATCCTGCAAGTAGGAGCACACAGTAAAAATTTATCATAAACTTATATTCCCTAGTATCTGACACCTGATTTCTCCCCTGTTGGCTGAGTATTACAGGTTCACAACCTACTCGATGCCCTTTTATAGCACATATGTACACTTTTCTTTGACCAACTGTTAATTTATCCTTTTTTTTTTTTTTTTTCTTTTTTTTTTTTTTTTTCCCCCTTTTCTCATGACTAGAGGGCCTGTGATTTCTGTTTTTACTGATTTCATACTTCTCATCCTGTTTTTCTTAGTTATCCTCCTTATTTTGGGACAGTGGGACCTTCCTGTTATCTGCTTAATGTACTCCTCACTTCTATACTACTGTCATGCCTGCACAATCACTTTTGAATATGCAAGATTAGTGGATTTTCCACTACAAAAACAACTTTTATTGCAAAAACACAACTTTGTTTCTCACAATATCATCAGACAGATCTACCTCAACAACAGTGTGCTATAGTACAAAGGTGTACTTTTTGCTACAAATTATTTGAAAAATGTGTTATGTTTCCTATATTCATGTATTCTTGCTTACATTTCAACTATTGTTAAAAAAGACTTGTATATTTTAACTTTGTGCATAAAGTGGCCAATTAGCTGTAACTACATGAATTCATGCACTTTTTTTTTTTTTGTGTGTGTGTGTGTTAGTTTTCATGTTCATTCTGTGTTTATTATCTGAGAGAATATTAAAAAGAAAATACCATCACCACCCTCAAAGTGTGTAGAAAAGTTTTTCCTGAAAAATTGGACACATTTCAAACATGAAAGTGAAGCTACTATGAGAAAATTGATTTTATTATCATTATAATTATTATTTATTTATTTAAACAGAATTTGATTACTAAAACTGTTAATTGATGTAATGATACCTTCAGATTATTGGTCTATCCAGCTTGAGGTTTCCAAAGGAATTCCTTGGTGTGATTCTGCAGGCTAGGGGACCACTCCCAGTCAGCAGTTTGGTTGTGACCACAATATTTTGAAGAGTAAAATAATTTATAAGAGTAAAAAATTTAAAGGCCTACTCTGTGCCAATTGAAATTAGGGGTAGAAAATGAGCCAGGTACACGTTTACTTTCCTACTATACACACAGTAGATGGTTCATCATTACTTAACATTTATATCATTTATATCGAGTCCTATTTTTATTTTTAATGTTTATTAAGCATTATGAAAAATCTAAAGATTATCTATATAATAAATATAATGTAGGAATTAATTTGATCATGTGAGAAGAGTCACAGGTAGAGAAGAGTCACAGGTAGAGAAACAACATAAATACAAATAAATCATTAAGGCACTGCAGATGAATTAATTTTCTTCACAACTTTTCTGTCACATTGATTTACAAGGCTTCTTCTTTTAGCCTTAGGTTTAGGAACTTATTTTAAGTCAACTCAGACTTGTAACTTTATTTTTGAAAATTATTTTACAACTATGTTATAAAAACACTTTTTAAAGTTCTCTATGTTATGATATAGTATACTGATTGACTTAGCAGACAGGTTTTATTGCCCTGATGTGAGATTTCATGGAAAGATTATTAACTGGGTCTAGGATGCTGTTCAGCTATTCAGATCACAGCTTTCATCCAAGTCCTTTGTCATTTTCAATGTTTTAATTCCATTTACAAAACTGTACACGGTGACACACTTTATAAATTTAACACATTCCTACTCTATCATTTTCTTAAATCAAAAATGCTTTAAGTTAGGGCATTGAATAACATTACTGAAATGAACTGGAAAATAACTGGACCATTGTGATATGCTTTTGTTAATTAGAAACTTTCTGAAGTGAGTGAGTGGTAGTCAGGTCTCCTACCTGAGCAGGTAGAGTGAAATATAATGAATGAAATTAAATCGTAGCTTCTTTGTTCCAAGATACCTGTATGTGAAATTTTAGCATGAAATCATACCTACCTAATGCTGTATGTTTCTCTGCTGATCATCTTTACCCAGTATACAAGCTTTTGACTTCATGTTATAGCCTATGGTTAATTTGAGAATTCTTTATCAGTCTGTATTGCTGCACTGCCTGGCTCAGGGAAGGAACAGTAGAAATCCTCCTTTATTACCTTAACCTGTCTTCCCATTCCCCCTCAGTCTTAAAGTAGAAAACATATATAAGGTAGGAAACATATATATATATATATATATATATACGTGTGTGTGTGTGTATATATATATTTATTTATTTATTTATTTTCCCTATTGTGTGATACAAGTAAGCACTGGAGAGTTATAGGGTCCTCTTAGATTTCTGGAAAATGACAAGAGATAGACAAATCTCACCCTGAAATACAGAAGTTCAAATTCTGACCTACCTTGATTTGGGCATTTTTTTATTTTTTATTTTTAAACATGGTAGGATACTGTTAGCCAACTCCAGAAGGTAATTCATACCAGCTTAGGATGGGCAGCTGAAATTACATTGTTGTCCTCTGGAGATGACTTTTTTTTTTTTCCTGCTAGGCTGTGAAAGAAGACTTCACTGGCTGGTCTACAGACATCTAACTTTTAGACATATAAACAATGAGAAATTAATCTCACCATATCCCTAAAGGTGAAATTACGTTGTAAAGGTCTTTTAAATCTGAAAAAGATTACAGTTAGTTATATAGTCATATAATACATTTTTTCTTCCTTAAATCTCAAATACTAGAAAATAGCTTTAGACTGAAACTGTCTTTATTTGAAAAAGAGGTTTTCTAGCAAAAATGCAATCTATGCCAATTCAGAATACAAATAGTAAAGATTTTAATTTTTTTTTTTTTTCTGTTTCAGATGATGAGATTTTAATTCAGTGTCTTGACTGAAAAAATTCCATTCTTGTCACTATTTATTTAACTATTTAACCATGTATATATATGGTTAATTCCAGCAGGTCAAAGTAGTTAAAGGTCTTGTCCTTCATTGTAATACCTGTAAAAGTACTTCTTATAACCAAGCAGGCTCTTAGCACATACAAAACACCCACTGATTGTATCGTGACTACTGTTACTATGCATGACATTTTTACTGAGCAAGTTTCTGATTGCCTGATGGGGAAAGAGGGAAATTGATATTATTGTAGAAGGTTATGCACATAGTAGTATGCTATCCCAGGGTAAAAAAAAAAAAAAAAAAAAAAAAAAAAAAGTGAGAGAGAGAAAGAAAAATCAAGGAGGTAGATAAAACTATTTTATTAATCAGTGTCTTATAGCAGATAAGATTAGAGAGAAACTACATGCTCCATGAATAAAAGGATAGACTTAAAAAAGAATGTAGGCTACTGAAGCAAAATTTGTTATTTGATACATTACCACATGCAGTTCTATAAGCAAATATGCATAAGCACTTACACATTTCTGCATTATTGCTTGATGTATATATTAAACAATTCAGAGCAGATTTAACACAAGTCTACATGACTAATTTCTATACAGGGCAGCAGTAAGTTAGACAGCTATCTTAGAAAGGCCAGATAGGTTTAAATCTCTGAGAACAGCTGGTGATGTATGTATATTCTGACTAAAACCTCACACCCGTATTCTGTTTAAGCAGAAAAATGTAGACACAAACAAACTCTGCCTGAGCAGAGCTGTTACCCTTTATATTCCCTACTTTGACCTTATGAGCCACCTTTGTGCCCTGCATCATTTTTTTCATTTCTGTGAGGGTCCTAAGGGACTTTGTGTGATCTGGGAATTATATCCTTCCATTACTTTTTTTTTTTTTATGCCTAATTTGGAGCTACCCCTAATAATAGTAAATTATGAAGAAAAAAAAAAAAGTACTGAAACCTAATTTTGTACACTCTAGACATCTATATTTAGTTACAGAATCATAAAATGGTTTGAGTTGGAAGGTACCTTTAAAGATCATCTAGTTTCAGCCCCCTCTGCCATGGGCAGGGACAACTTCCACTAGACCAGGTTGCTCAAACTATCCCTGGACATTTCCAGAGAAGGGGCGTCCACAGCTTCTCTGGGCAACCTGTTCCACTACTTCACCACCTGCATAGTAAAGAATTTCTTCCAAGTATCTAATGTTACCCTTTTTAAGTTTAAAACTAGTACTCTATATTCTATCCACTGCATTCCCCGATAAATAGTCCCTCCCCATTTTTCTCGTAGGCCTCTTTAATACTGAAAAACTACTAAAAGTTTTCTCTGGAGCCTTCTGTTCTCTATGCTAAGTAGCCCTAACTGACTCAGCCTTTCTTCATAGGAGAGGTGCTCCAGCCCTCTGATTATTTTTGTGGCTCTCCTCTGAACCCACTCAGACATGTTTATGTCTCTTTTGTATTGGGGGCCCCAGAGCTGAACACAGTACTCAACATGGGGTCTCACAAGGGTAGGGTTGAGGCAGAGAATCACCTCTGTTGAATTACTGGCCATACTTCTTTCTGTGCAGCCCAGAATACAATTAGCTTTCTGGGCAGCAAGTATGCACTGTCAGCTCATGTTTGTTTTTTTTATCCACCAGTACCCCCAGGTATTTCTTTGCAGAGCTGCTCTCTAGTCACTCATCACCCGGTTTGTACTCATGTTTTGGATTGCCTTGACCCAGGTGCAGGCCTTACTGAACCACATGTTGTTTGGATGGGCCCACCTCTCAAGCCAGTCCAGGTGACGATGGATGGCATCCCTTCCCTGCAGCATGTTGACTGCATCACACAGTGTGGTGTCACCATCAAACTTGCTGAGGGTGCACTCAATCCCATTGTCCATGTCACCAACAAAGACATTTACACAACAGCACTGGTCCCAGTACTGACCTTTAAGGCACACCAGTTATTATTGATCTCCACCTGGACATCAAGCCAATGACTACGAATCTTTGTGTATGACCATCCAGACAAATCCTTACCCTCTGAGTAGTTCATCCATCTAATCCACATCTCTCCAGCTTAGAGGCAAGGATATCATGGGAGACAGCATCAAATGCTTTGCACAAGTCCAGGTAAATGACATCAGTTACTCTTCTCTTATCCATCAATGCTGTAACCCTTTCATAGAAGGCCACCAAATTTCTCTGGCATAATTTGCCCTAAGTGAAGCCATGTTGGCTGTCACCAATCACTTCCATGTTCTCTGTGTGCCCTAACATATTTTCCAGTAGGATCCACTCCATGATCTTTCCTAGTACAGAAACGAGACTGACTGGCCTATAGTCCTCTGGGTCTTCCTTATTTCCCTTTTTAAAAATTGATATATATATATTCAGCCAGTAGGAACCTCACTGGATTGCCAGGACTTCTAAAATATGATAGATAGTGACTTAGTAACTTTATCCACCAGTTCTCTCAGTACCTGTGGAGGCATCTCAACCAGTTCCTTGGACTTGAACTCCACCATTTCATGGTCACTACAGACAAGGCTGCCCATGAACTTCACATTCACCACCAGCCCTTTCTTGTTGGTGAGAACAAGTTCCAGCAAAGCGCCTCTCCTCATTGTTTCCTCTATCAGTTGGAGAAGGAAGTTATAATCAAGATATTCCAAGAACCTCATGTATTGCCTATGCCCTGTTGTGCTATCTCTCCAACAGATATCAGGGTGATTGAACTCCCCCATGAGACCAGGCCTTGAGAATATGAGGCTCTTTTATCTTTCTATAGAGGGCCTCACCTGCTTCATCTTCTTGATTGGGTGGCCTGTAGCAGACCCCCACTATAATATCACCTGTCCCTGTCCTTCCTCTAATTCTAAACCATAAGCTGTCAGCTTCTCATCCATCCCCAGGCAGAGCTCCATGCACTTCAGTTGGTCATTGACATAGACACCCCTTCCTCCTCATCTCCCCTGCCTATCCTTTCTGAAAAACCTGCATCCTTCCATTCCAACACTCCAGTCATAGGAACATAGGAACTATCCTACTGCATCTCTTTGATACCCATACAAGATCATACCTCTACAGAAATGTGCACATCTCTAACTCTTCTTGTTTAGTCCCCATGCTATGTGCATTTGTATTGAGGCATTAAAATCTGACCCCTGATGAGACTGCTTTATTGGCCGCAATGGCTGGCATTCCTTTGTGTCGCTCTCCATGTGCTCTCCTGCTGACTTCTGATCCCTTTCCTGGCTCTGGGCATCTATTGATGGTGATAGCATCAAACCATTAAGATTCAGATGGATTGAAGTTTCCTTCTCTGAGCAAGTTCAGTTTAAAGCTCTCTTCACTGGTAGCTGAAGATGCTGGTAGCTACAAGTCTGTAGCTAAAGATGCTTTTCCCCTCCTCTGACAGATGGACCCCATCAGTCCCCAGTAGACCAGCTTACTCAAAGAGAGTCCTATGGTCTAAAAACTCAAATCTCTGGCTATAATACCAATCCTGCAAACAGGTATTGATCCATCAGATTCTATTCTTCCTTTCAATGCCTTTTACTTTGACCAGTAAGATCAAAGAGAAAATGATTTGTGCTCCAGAGTTTCTTAGAGCTGCTCCAAGGGCTATGTAGTCCTTCATGATATGCCTTGTCCTGCTCTTGACAATGTCATTGGTGCCTACCTGAAATAGCAGCAGTGGATAGCAGTCTGTGGGTTGTACAAGGCTCAGTACTCCCTAATATGAGACACTGGTAGGCAACACACCTCTCTTGAGAGTGGGTCAGGTCAGCAAATTGGTGCATCTTAGAAGAGAGTCACCTGTTAACTATCACCTGTTGAGACAGAGAAAACTGAAAGACCAAAATAGTGGTATCAATGTTTTATTTAGGAAATCTGCTTATGGCTATCAAAGCTTGACAGAGGTGTTGTGAACCTCCACTACAGGAGAGGTAAAGATTTAAGACTTAATGTTGTCTTAAACATTGACACTGCTATTGGCAAAATCATTATTACACCATGATCTGATTTTTTTTCTTTACGTGATCTCTGGGAAAAAAAGAAGAAGAAGAAAATAAGAAAAAAAAATATACATATATACCCTTAGCTGCTCTATGAAAACACATTAAAATATCTGGGTAAACATATAACCAGGATATGGAGTAATTTTATGTTATTATTTTTGTCCATATGATATTTTAATATATATTGAACCTGCCCAATATGATAATAATTTTTAGTAGTGCAACACACAGTGTATTCTCCACATGTTAGATGAGAAGGAAATGTTAGTACTGTAAGAAGTGGTTTGTTAGGTGAAGGCTGGCATCCATTCCCTTAGGAAAAGGACCTTAAACCTCAACACTTATCAGGAACATTCAGACGTAGAATCAGGAAAATCACAGAATCACAGAATCACAGAATTTCTAGGTTGGAAGAGACCTCAAGATCATCGAGTCCAACCTCTGACCTAACACTAGCAGTCCCCATGATCCTTATTATTCTTACTCACACAGCCTCATGAACAGGAGATTTATTTATTTATTTATTTTAACAAGCAAAGTAATATAGTTTTATTTGCTTTATGCTCCTAGCTGAATTTCTCACTTCATTCATTACCTGTGTGTCTACAGAATAGATGGACATCTGATAGCATTTCAGATTACAACAGAAAAAAAAAAAAAAGTACCAGAAATTCTTTAAGTAGAGATATCACTATACGATAACCATAAGAAAGAATAACATTGCTTTCCTACCACCCTTACTTGTCTTCCATTTCATTATATTTTATACAAGTAGTGTCACACTGAGAAGATCCAGTAATATGTCAGAGGTGTGGAGAGATGATTTTACCTCTGGAGTCTGTAATGTCATTAAAATACATATAGACATACAGTTATCTACATTATAATTGATAATCTATCTGGTAAAGACTATCTTAGTGAAATCACTTGCAATTTCAAAGACATTTTTCATCTATAATTTCAATGCTATGCCGTTAATTTATACCTTTTCAGATTACTGGTGAACTGGTACTCCTAAAATATGTGCATAAACTCTCTGTCCATTCAGTGGAAAGGAAATTCCAAAGGTGAGCATTTTAGTTACTGCCTTTTCTTTGGATTCATGGTCAGAAATCATGCTTATGAGTTTCACACCTAAGAACAATTAGTTATTCCTGGGACAAAAACTTTAATTTTAATTTAATTTAATTTAATTTAATTATTTTTACTTTTAATTTAAAAGCTTTAGTTTGCTCTAATTTTGGAGGAAAAAAATAAAAAATAGATTAGTCTTCAAAAACAATCACATTCCCTATCCTTCCACTCCTATAAACTTTAATAAATAGATACAATTATTTAAAGAAAGTGAAATAACATTCACTTGTGACAAGGAGAGGCTTTCCTCTAATTTCCCCAAATAGCTTAGGATAAGAAAGATTTGGGCACAATTCTCTGCATTTCCAAATGTCCCTTCAGTCTCTTGAAAAGGTTGCTCTGAAAGGACCAGATATTTATCATGGAGTAATTGATTGATTGTTGGGACTGTGCAGTTAGCCAATGATGAAATGAGGCCTTATCTGGACTATGTTCCTTTCTAGCAACTTTAGGGTACAGGAAACCAGATCAACTCCACACATGTATTGTTACAGGAGGTACCTCTCAGTTGTGTTTTATTTTTGAAAGCTTATTTATTTAGAAAGACCATTCTACTTGCACTAAAAAGGCTACACTTTCTTATTCTGGAATTACAAGGTCTGGATGGGAAGCTGGAACATACTGCAGATGGAGAAGACATAGTTGCTTCTTCATTCTAGAGAGAGACTGGAAAATTACTATGTCTTTCCTGTACTGGCCCCAACATTCCAGATGTGTCTTAACTATTCAGAGAAAAAAGAAAAGATCATCTCTTCATCAGCCTGCTGACAACACTCTTCCTAATTCAGCCCAGAAAAACAAAGAACACAACAGTTCATGGCTCTGAGTAGAGGCCTCTGACATTACAGTGTCTTGCTTCTGTGGGTACTCAGAATTGTGCCCTGTTGCAGATCACCATCATTGGTGAGCAGGTGTAAACTGTCTTCAGCAGAATTCCTGACTCCCTTCTGTGCAGTCTTCTGCACAAGCTGCTGTGAAAAACATTGCAATTGTTAGCTTTGCACAGATTGAGAGTATGTGCCTTGGTTATAATAATTGGTTATAATAATAATAATTGGTAATAATAATAATAATAATAATAATAATAATAATAACAACAACAACAACAACAACAACAACAGTACTGATGTCCAAGAAAGTGGAAAATAATGGTGTTCAGACAATGCCAAAATTTATAAATTCTGACTGTTGTTTCATATACAGCCATTAAGGCATTTGCAACTTCATATGCCAAGTACCATTTTAGTCTTAGTTGGTTCCCTTGGGAGCCATAGTAAAGAACAATTTCTAATTATTAAATTGGTGCTGAAAAAAGGGAATGAGAACAAAGATAAAAAATCTGGTACAGTGTGAAGAGCAGAAACTGGGTACAGAACAAGCACAGGATCCAAGACCGGAATGGTAACTGGAAACAGGGCATGTGCTATAGTCATGTACAGAAGGAAAGGGACCAGTTAATGTACTAAGATGCAACTGAAAGAACCTCGAGCAACTTCCTGCTTCAACCAGATCTGGGATTAAATACTCTCTTATTGTATATGACCTGATGAGTCCCCTCCTTGATTCTTCTCTGTGGCATCAAATTTTCATGCTGTTATTATTATTAGCTGCTTTGTTTTGAACAGTTTTGTGGTCTGCAGCTACTGAAGTTAATGCGACTGTTTATATGCCCTGAAGAATAACTGTGTTGAATCAGTGTCTTTAATGATAAATTACATTGATTAAGTAAGAAGTGATGACATATATCATCATAGAGGAATTTCTCATGATCGTTCTTCCAGTGGAAAGTGTCATCTTCAAATGTTAGGGTAACATCTGCTCACTGAAAAACCAACAGTTTAGCCAAAGTTTTTCAATAGCAATTGTTTATGAAAGTTAAAATAGGGAAATCATATTCCTTTACTCCTTAAAACAGAAGCCTAGACTTATACAAATGCTTCACCTTCATAATCAGATTTATTATTATTATTATTATTATTATTATTATTATTAGTTAGTTAGTTAGCTAGTTAGTTATTTTTCGGAAGGAGAATCCAGGATTCCATGAAGATTTGTCAGAAAACTAATAACAAATGAAGCTTGTACACATAAAGCTCTCCATTGAATTGTGATAGAGAAATAAGACATTCCAACTTGCCTGGAATCAGAAATTGTTTAGCAGAGAAAGCCTGAAGCAGTGTGACTTCCTCTGGGAAAAAGTAGACGTTAGAGATCAATGGAAAGGTTAATATTTACCTTTTTTTTCTTTTTTTGCAAATTAACAGATACATGGGAAGTTTAATGTACAACAACTTTAACTGAGGGTTGTTTCTTTTTTTCTTTTTTCTTTTCTTTCTTTTTTTTTTTTTTTTTTTCTTCCTCTAGCTTTGTAGTCTCATTAGCTTCATCGTTATTTCTCAGCAGCTGGAAAACATGCAATGAAAAACTAAATAGAATTACAATAGTTGCTGAAGCAGATAATATAACTAAAACTGTGATGCATACTTTTTGGGATTCTGGACAATATGTTGCATTCCTCTTATTCTCTGAAGTGAGAGGCCAATTAGATTCTTCATATGAACAGTGCAAAAAGGTGATATGTAATCTGTAGAGGTCAGCAGATTGCATTCAGCTCCAATGTGAATAATTAAAATAACTCAGTTTGAGACTTGCTAAAAACCTGAATGCTAAAAACTTTATTAATTATATGTGTGTGTATATATTAATTTATTAATCATATGTATGTGTGTGTATATATATATATATATATATATATATATATATACATACATATCTATCAGTGAAAGGAAAAAATAAGCAAAATCTTTCCTGAAAATGTAAACGTTAAGTTTAATTCTGTGACAAACTGGTGAATTGTTTTTTAAAATGCATTCATGTGATTATTTCTTTGAAAATATTGATGTGCAATGTTCATATTGAGCCAGATTCTCATAACTTTCCAGTGATATTAAAGGGATTACATAAACTATATATATGATGCAATATATATAAACAAAAAAATGGTATAAATTAGCATATATATTTACTTTATGTTTTTGTCTGCATAGGACTGAAATTAAATTATGGGTGTCCTAATCATAATGATGAACAACCCCTCTCCCAGTAGCATTGCTCTCTGAAGTAAGTAAAGTGTTTAAAACCCCATAAAAGATTTCTAATTTAATTAATCAATGCTTGGTTTATCCTACATACATTTTTAATAACATGTTCTGATATTTGGTAAGAGAGCAAATAATTTTGGTTGTTTCCCTTGCCCACACATGTACACAAAATTTTGATAAAAAATAAAAAGTTTCATATGGCTTAATATACAAAGTGGAAATCAAACCCACTTAGAGTAAGAATAAAGTCCTCCATAAGTCCTCCTCATATTTCAAGTATCAAATATATATATATATATATGTTGTTTTATTGATTATTCCACTACCAACTTCTACTTATCGTATTACTCTCCTACATTTCAAAAATACTAGTACAAAACAAGTAATATAAAACAAAATAAAAATTTACTAAACTCATCAAACTATTTATCCCAAAGCTTAGTTGGGAAGGAGGATGAAGGGAGTTATCTCTAAGAAATGCAATTTTTACATCCTGCAGTCAAAAAAAAAAAAAAAAGAATTGCTTAAAAAACAAATATGCACCACACACACACACACACAAAAGGGAAAATATAAGCCAAGTATAATTCAAATACATATTTTAGTGGACTTCTGAAGACCAGTAAAACATATAAACATCAAGTGATCTTTTTGCTCCTAAATCAGACAGATATGTGTCTTACATGCATTAAAAAACAAACGAACAAACAAACAAACAAAACAAAACAAAACAAAACAAAACAAACCCAATATGACTACCAATCCATCATCTTACCCCATATGTATAGTTAGCAGGTCAAGAGCCTTTTGAGTTCTTCTGCTTGTTGCACGACAGGATCTCCCCATGAGCAGGGATGCCTCTCAAGGTTACTCCTGCTGCAGAGATCCTATATTCCTTGTGAGAGATTCCTTGCTACAACAAATCCTCAGTAAGTGATTAAAAGCTTGCTAAATTTTGCAAGCTTCACCAAGTTTATATCTTAAATTGATTATGCACATATAATCCTTAGATATAAACTATTGACCAGGTCTAGGACTAGGAGTAGGTCCAGCCACACCCAGGTCCCTTACCTCTGGTTCAAGGAGTTTAGAAAGCAAGGCGGTGTACTCTGAACCTTGTGACTGAACGGGATGGTGACCCTTACACATCAGACTTAGTGTGTCCACAATGCAACAAATAATCAAGTGTACTTTGCCACCGCGAATCTTAAGTCACTGTCTTATTTCTGATTAAGCTTTGTTAGATTACTACACTATATCAATAAATATATTGCTCCCTTTCTCTTAGAAGTGAAGTATATATATTTTCATCTATGACAATCTGTCATGTGAGGAGAGGTTGAGAGGGATGGGTCTGTTTAGCCTGGAGGAAAGAAGGCACAGAGGAATCTTAGCAATTGTGAATAAATAGCTGATGGGGTAAGCAGAGAAGATGGAGATAGGTTTTTCTCAGTGGTGCCTATTGACAGGAAGAAGACAATGTCACACTACTGAAATTATATTAAATTCTATTTAAACATATGAGGATTTTTTAAAATTATTTTTATTTTTTTAAACTGTGAGTGTGGTCAACCTCTGGAAGAGAGATTCCAGCCTCCCAGAGAGATTGTGGAGTCTCTGTCCTTCAAAAACAAACGGTCCTGAGAAATCTGCTGTATCTGACCCTGCTTTCAGAAGAGGCTTGGACTAGGTGCAGAAGTGCCTTGAAGCTTCAGTGGTTCTGCGGTTCTCTGATTCTGTGATTTGGAAAATCTTGCTTTCAAAACTGCTTGTTCAATTCAGTATCTCTTGTTCTGTTTGTTTGTTTGTGTTCTTGCTTGTTGCAAACATTTAGAAGACAGATTTTGCTCTGTACAAACATCTCAAAAAGAGCTTTAATTAATAGAAGTACAGAGACTGATGTGCAAATGAGTGTTCTTGTGTTTGATTACATATTCTTGAGTGTAATTATGGGGATTCACTTCAAAAGTGCTATCATACCACTCCATAATGTATATTCATGTCCACTGGCACAACTCCTATTTCAAACCTTTGAGCAGATCTAATCATCCCAATTTAAAAGAAATTACCATACTAGAAAACTGTATTTTCTTCCTTCCTCCTTATATATGAAGTTCATCATCACTGCTAGAATCCCATCTTTAAATCTACAACTGTATCGGTTATACAAAATGCTGTGGTATAATCATGGGCCTCTAGCTTGCCTTCAGTTTTAAATATAGCTGTTCATGAAGCCTAAACACTGGCCATTGTCTGCCATCATGGAATCACAGAATGGCTTGGGTTGGAAGGGACCACAAAGATCATCTAGTTTCAATCCCCCTGCCATAGACAGGGATGCCACCCTCTAGATCAGGTTGCTTAGGGACTCAGTACCTGGCCTTGAACACCTCCAGGGATGGGGCATCCACAACCACTCTGGACAACCTCTTCCTAGCCTTACCACCCTGGAGTGAAGAATTTCTTTCTAATCTCTAACCTAAATCCCCCCTCTTTTAGTTTAAAAACATCCCCCCTTGTCCTGTCATTATCCGACTGAGCAAAATATGTTCTCCATCTTTTTTATAATTCCCCTTTAAGTACTGAAAGGCTGCAAAGAGGTCTCCCCAGAGCCTTCTTTTCTTCAGGCTGAACAGCCCCAGCTCTCTCAGCCTATCTTAGTAGAAGAGGTGCTCCAGCCCTTTTCTGGACCTTTTCTAACTGATCAACATCATTCTTGTGCTAGGAGCTGCAGGCCTGGATGCAGTATTCCAGGTGGGACCTCTCAAGTACAGAGCAGAGGGAGACAATCGCCTCCCTCCACCTGTTGGCCACGCCTCTTTTGATGAAGCTTAGGATACAGTTGGCCTTCTGGGCTGTAAGTGCACACTGCTGGCGCACGTTGAGGTTTTTGTCCCCTAGAACCCCCAACTCCTTCTCTTCAGGTCTTTACCCCTTATACTTACCATAAGCAATGCCACAATATACAATGTATATCCAATCATTATATTAGGATTCAGTCATAATGGAACTATACTTTATCCTAAGGAGCATAAAGAATGGGCCCATCAAAATGAAGGACAGTGGCAGATGATTAATATAAATACATGTATTGTGCCCGAACAAAAAGGTTTCATTTGTGAAAGTAACACACACGCTTGAGACCCAAGACATTTGTCATGACACTTTCAGATGTATCCCAATGAAATCCGTGAAACAGTACTTGTATATATTGGAAAAAGCTGTGTTTGCATGAGAACCTGTTGTGATTCCATACTCATAGATAATATTAATGTAGATACAAGTAATCACTCCAATGTTTGTGTTTGTAACTTTGCAAAAATTCTAGGATGTGATTTTAGTTATTCAGCTCCTGTCACTTCTTACCAACTTATTACATCCAATTACAATATATTCTATGACCTGCTGCCTACACCTGTTGGAATGAACCTTACACTGGTGAAGAAATTACTACCACATGAAGATTTGAAGCGGTTGGTGAAACAAACTCAAGAAAATGGAGAAAAAACTCTGACTATGATCCGTCTTGATATAGAAGTAAATTGAGCTTTGGAAAGAGTAAAGAAGGATGAAAAACACCACTGGTGGGACACTTTGGGTGGTCACCAACTGCCACAAGAATCTTCAACAAGATGCTTCACCCTGTTATTGTATTATTAATACTCACTGCATTATGTTTTATACTAACAATTACTTTGTATGTTAAACTTTGGATTATGATGAAATGTTTAGTATCCCTACAAGATGCATATATACGCTATAATACACATCACAAGAACATACGTGATACACCTGATATATACATTTATGTCATGAAGCTTGAGTAGAGTATTCAGGGTGGATTATGTGGAATAATTGCCTAAAGTGATTTGGAAATTAAACTGATATTCACATTTTAAATAAAAGGTACAGCACTGAAAAAGCTTCCAGTGTGGAGTGTAGCTGCACTAAATAGAAGTTCCCTAGGTCTTCAACCTTAGATGTTAATCATACTGGGGGAACTTGGTGGGCTGACTCTGAAAGGAACAGTAAGGAGTGTGGAGCAGAGTGGAGACATTGCAGCTAGGCTCAGTGATCAGACGGGGACTTGATTGTTCTTGTGCAACCAAAACCGATAAGCTGCACATTTGCTACCCTGAGCCAATATCCTCTTATGTTTTTGGCAAAATGCTGTACTTTGGTGAACTTTTCATATTACAATATCATTATAATACCAAAACACACCTCCATCCCAAAAAGATACCAGTCGCAGAGGTGTAAACACCCCACACTGAGCATGTGCTCAGAATTTCTCTGAGCCAATACCTTTAAAGAAAAGTGAGAAAATTTTGCATCAAACGTAACAAAGATATGCATGTCTAGAGTCACTCAAGCTCCACCTAAAAGATGGAGAATAATATAAATTGGCTTAAGAGAAAGAGGATACTAGGGAAGGATACATTCTGACTTCTGGGATCAGTCGACGGGCTGAGCCTCTCTTCCCCCCACTGGGATGCTTTTGGATAAGATAAGTGAACAAAATGCACAAATGAAATAATCATTTGCTCTCTTGATTGACTTCAAAGACAACAATTATATTGAATATTTGAAAATGTAAGAAGTACACTACTGTCAGGTACTTTAAACTTCACAAAAGTTTATCATTCACATCTCATAATGTTAAGTTCAGTATAACTACTCTTAATGAAAAATGGCATTTAATATTCTCTTCTAATTGCTCTCCAGCTCACATACTGCCCAGAAGCAAAATAAAATTTGAATAAGTCATCTGATCTTTTCTGGTGTGCTAACTTTGGCTAGTTGTCAGGTGTCCACCAAGATGCTTCTGTAGGACAGGGGAAGAAAATACTGTGATAAAGCTCATGGCTTGAAATAAAGACAGGGAGATTACCCCCCACTCAATATCATGGGCAAAACAAAATAAACTCAGGAAAGATTATTTTAATATGTTGTCAATTAATAGAGTATGGTAGTGAGAAATAATAATAATAATAAAAATAAACTAAAAATACCGTCCCCCCAAAGCCTCACCTCTTCCCAGGCTCAACTTCCTTCCCAACTATCCTATTTTCTCCTACTTACTGAGTAGTGTAGGGAGATAATGAATGGGGGTTGCGGTCAGTCCATAATGCTTTGTCGCCTCTTCACACTCTTCCTCTGTTCTAGCATGGGGTTCCTCCCATGGGATACAGTCTTCATGAACTGATCCAGTTTGGGTAACCCATAGGTCACATCTCATACCAAAAGCCTGCTCCTGCATGGGAACTCCACAGGCTGCAGATGCCTTCATGCCATAGCCACCTGCTGTAGTGTGGGATCCTACACAGACTCCAGCATGATTATTGATTATCTGCTCTGATATGGTCTTCCATGGGCTGCAGGGGAACTTCTGTTCCAGCACCTAGAGCACCTCTCTTCTTTCTTCCCTTCTGCCCTTCTTCTCTTCTTCTCTTCTTCCCTTGTTGGTGTCTGCAGGGTTTTTCTTTGATATTTTTCTTACTCCTCTTTTCCAAAGCTTCTGTGCAGAGGTGGGTTTTGTTGGTGGTGGTTGTGTGTGTGTGTGTGTGCTTTGTTTGTTTGTTTGTCTGTTTGTTTCTTAAATATCACAGAAGTGACACCAGCATTGCTGATATTTACTCAGTTTTAATGTCCCTTTTGGAGCTGGCTGGAACTCTGGAACGGGCTACATCTGACATGAGGGTAACTCTGTGTGTCATTTCACAGAGGCCGTCTGCTGTTACCAAAATCTTGCCACATAAATCCAATGCATCCTTCAGATTGTGATATCCTACATCACAGCCATGTGAGTGTCTCCCTTGCTTCCACCTCATGACTAGGATGAAAATGAAAATTAGATGAAAGGAAAATTCTAACCTTAAACTCCAGAAAAGTTAAGAAACTTTTATGAAAATTAAGGTAAGTTCAAACTCACTTCAACCTTAAAACCAAAAGTATGATTTCTAAATCTGAGTTGGTCTTTATTAGCTTCCTCCTTTGTCAGTGGAAAGAAGTAGTTACTCTCAGAGAGTAATTCGTCTCATTCTGAGACAGGAAATTACAGTAGGTCAGATGAATCACCTTTAAGGATTCATGGGACTGCTTTGCTATACGGGCCTGTGGCTATAAAGGCAAACTGGAAAGTTGTTTTAGATTGAATGGATAGATGGCTAAAGTTAATTAAGATTAATCCCATCCTTAGTACTTAGTGTTTTGTGTGCTTCTGACATCATTCCCAACACTCAACATGGTGACTGCAGTGTTCCAACACTCATCTAATTCTTAGATGTTATATATGCTATTTGTTAAGTGAGAGTGTGTGGTTAAAATTATTGAAGGAGAAAAGAATAAATGTAGCAAACCACAAAGATTTATACCCATGCTTTTCCAGAGTGCACCATATATTAGAACTGCCTTGGCAACAGAGGCATAAAATTGCTGAGTTGCACATCTGACCTGAGATGGTAAGAACAGCATAGAACTCTCACTCTGTTTAATTCACCTTAGTTAGAGAGTTACTCCCCTTGAATTGAGAATTATAATGAGGAGTCCATAGGATCAAAATGCAGAAATAATTGTAAAATAAAAGGGAGCAGTTGATACATTCAGAACGGATAGACAGAAAGCACTAGTGAACCTGTGACTTTGTTTTTAATAACTTGCTGCAGATTTAAATAACAGTTTAATATACACCAGTCAAATAAGATGTCTGGTGAATAAGATGCCAAGAGACTTTGCTTACCCTTGCATTTACTTCTTATTTTATTTCTCAGCCTGATTAGAAGATTTTTATTTTTAATATTCAAGGCATTTCAATGAGCTGTGTATTTTATATTGTTAATAGCTTGAGATCACTTCTAGAAAGACTTGTACTAGAAGCAGATATAATTCTTTTTTAAAATGCAGAACTCTTGCTGACCATAAGGAATATTACTAGAGGTCACCATGTTGTCTGTAACAGTAGTGGTGAATGGAGTGAAAAGCAACTGGTCATGAGTCATGTTCCCCATTCTATGTAGGGGCCCATTCTCTTTAATATCTTTATTGGTAATTTGGATGAGGTAATTGAGTGCATCTGCAGTAAGTTTGCAGACAACACCAAGTTGGGGGGCAGTGTCAACCTGCTGGAGGGTAGGAAGGCCCTGCAGAGGGACATGGACAGGATGGGTCTATGGGCAGAGGCCAATGGGATGAGGTTCCACATGGCTGGGTCCTGCACTGTGGCCACAACAACCCCATGCAATGCTACAGCCTTGGGAGAGAGTGTCTAGAAAGCTGGGCAAAGGCAAAATATCTGGGGGTGTTGATTGACGTTCACCTGAACGTGAGCCAGCAGTGTGCCCAGGTGGCCAAGAAGGCCAATAGCATCATGGTTTTTATCAGGAACAGTGTAACCAACAGGACCAGGGAGATGATTGCCCCCCTGTTTTGAGCTCTGGTGAGGCTGCACCTCGAGTACTGTGGTCAGTTTTTGGCCCCTTACTACAAGAAGGACATTGAAGCCCTGGAGCGTTCCCAGAGAAGGGCAACAAAGCCAGCGAAGGGCCTGTAATCCAACTCTTGAGAAGTGGCTGAGGGAACTGGGGTTGTTTAGAGAGAAGAGGAGGCTCAGGGGAGACCATATTGCTCTCTACAACTACCTGAAAGGAAGGTGTGGGGAGGTGGGGCTCAGCCTCTTCTCACGGATATCTAGCAATAGGAGTAGAGGGAATGACCTCAAGTTGTGTCAGGGAAGGTTCAGGTTGGAAATTAGGAGAAATTTCTTCTGAGCAAAGGTAGTCAGGTATTGGAATAGGTTGCCCAGGGAGGTGGTGGAGTCACCATCCCTGGGCGTGTTTAAGGAAAGGTTGGATTTGGTTCTTAGGACTCTTGGTTGGCCCTGGCCACCATCTCTGGTTCTTTTCTGCTAGCCTCACTGTGTACTGTGTGACAGCACCTGCTGGCCCTGGATTTCTCCCTTGGTGTCTGTCTTCACTGACAGTGAATCACCATCACTGATAGTTAGTTAGTCAGTCCTCATCACATTAGGATGAAATAGTCTTATGTTGGCTTTCAAGATACATTAAGAAACCTAGGACTATCCGTTTTAGGGACACAACTTCTACATTCAAAATACCATATCACCAGTAGTCACAGGAACCATTTAAGAGAAGGCACAGAAATCAAATTAAGTAAAAGGCTGTAGGTAGTCCTTTTTATTTTATTTTATTTTATTTTATTTTATTTTATTTTATTTTATTTTATTTTATTGATTTTATTTTATTATTTTATTTTTACTGACAAATAGGTAAATAAAGGAAAACCTCCAGATAGTTATATACTCTTTACAATAGACAATTACAGTTGTTTATATTCTAGAAGAAGATCCATAACTGTCATTAACCAAATACATGTTGCAAATAAATAATACTAAGATAATACTAAGAAGTTTGTTTGAACATTTACTGATTTTATTCAAAGCTCAGAGAAAAAAATAGACTGGAAATATGACCTTGTATTTTTCTATTTTTTTTTTTATATTAATATGTGTAAAACACAATATGCAAACTTTCACCAAGTACATTCCCAGAAAGCCACAAGAAAGTGAAATAAATTTTGAATTGTACACATTGATACAGCATGTATCTAAACTGAGATCTAATCGACTGTGTGCATCCTTTTTATGGCTTAACATTTCTTAAAGTTTCTGCTCTCTGTTCCCTTGTAAAAGGTTATACAATCCAACCCCATTAGGTAGTCATAGCATATAGCAACTAACAACAATCTATCAGGAATAAAATATTAATTTAATTTTGTAGCAGAAAATTACATGATAGACATGCAAATTTATTTATTTATTTATTTAATCTATGTTAAGATCCCAACCTAAGGAAAGGTAAGAACTGCTTGCACTTTCTACTTTTAGAAAATACAGAAATAATTGATTTGGGTCATAAAAGTCAGTGCATTAACAACATTAGCCAAGAAAACAACTCTTGGAAATTTGTAAATTAATGTGTGCCCTTACCGACCATTCAGAAACATGAACCTTGCTTTTATCCTGTTTATAAGGTTTATAAGGTGTCATGGGATTGAACAGAACAAAGTCGACGTTTCTCCATCTGTATCTAATAATATTTTCCCCTTCTCCTGTCTTAAACATTAGCCCATGATGTGACTTGAGATGTTGCTTTCATCAATGCCAAATGTCTGACAGATACAGTACCGTTATTCTTTACAGATTAATAGAGGTTTTTAACATTTAATACAAATCCAGCAGAATTTGTATTTATATTCCTTATGTTAATGTGGACGATCTTTTGACTTACAATGTTGAGCTTAAACACATAGATGTTGGTGTTCTGTAAATGAAGATGTAAAGTAGGATTGCATACAAAAGTGTGTGATTTCACTGCTATTAAACTTAACTTTATAAACTTATCAGAAAGGGAAAAAAAATCATGAGTCCAGAACAATGACAGAACATTCTGTCTCTTCTCTTTGCTGATTTTGTCATTGACTTTATAATTAAAGCTTGAAGATTTTCTTGCTTTATTTCTCTAGATTTCTTTAGAAAATAAAATTAAAAAAAAAAAAAAAGAGAGAGAGAAAGAGAGAGAGAAATTTTAAATGTAAGGCTCACCTTCTGCTGTTACTTTCATTGGAACTGTTAGTTCATTCACGCAAAAACGTTTTGTTTGAACCACCTCAAAGTTGACAAACTTTCATCAAATCTAAGGCACAGTACAGAAACAATCTACACCTGGACTGTGAAATCTGAATTTGTGGAATTTGCATAGGAATTTCTCTTCATGTGGTGGGCAAGCTTGTGTTAGAAATAATATAGCCTACATTTTTCAGTCTCAGATAGAACATTGTGAACACCTTTTAAATGGGGCCAAGAATCAAATAACATAATTAGCATAAATGGTATAACTCTAGACATGATGTTTTTTCTTTTTCATCTCGTACATCTGGTCTGCTAATGCTGCCTAACCCTTACATAGGTCCAGTGCCTTTACCTACTAATCTTAATTTTGCATTGTGCCACTGCTCCTAATCCTCAATCTATATTCACAGATTGTGGCAACTAAATTCTAGAGTTCTTTGGTCTTTCATGAAACATAAGAATAGAAGAAAAGTTACATAGAGATTTTGTAAGACTCTCTTAAAAAACATTACATCTTGTTTTAAACAGAACCAAACCAAAACAAAACAACAATGCCAACAACAACAAAAACACAAACAAAGATGTCTTTGGTTAAGTATTATGTGCACAATACTTATGGATGTCACTACAGCTAAATTAATGTCTGTTTGCTATTGAACCACTCTATCGGATACTAGCAAGTCATCTAGATATTCCTGGATTTTTTTTTTTGTTTGTTTGTTTGTTTGTTTTCTTCTTTTTCCTTCCATTCTATTTCTCTAAAAGCTTGTGAAAGACTTCTTTTGTAACTTCCAGGACTCTTATCAACTGAAAGGCTTGTTGGGTCTTCCTTATTATGTAAACTTATCAGTCCACTTGATTTGTCCTCTTTCTTTTTCACTGGTAGAGCTTGTCACAAAAGTGACTTGGCATATCCCACAGCTGAGGAGAAAACAGGACACAAGGATAGATTTACAAAGTTTTTACTAAAGTTTAGTCATGATCATGAGACCTCCTCTTTCATTGGAGCAAATGAGAAAAAGAGCATTCCCTTTGTAATTTGCAGATGCAAAATTTGCATTTCCTGGAAGTGTTCAAGACCAGATTGGATGAGGCCCTTGTCAACCTGATCTAGTGAGTGGATCCTTGTCCACGGCAGGGGGATTGGAACTAGATGATCTTTAAGGTCCTTTCAAACCCAGTCCATTCTATAATTCTAAAAAAACTCACTGTGTACAAACCTAGAAGTGGTATTATATTTTCTGGATTCATCTTCCATAGGTTATATTAAACCTCAATACAATGACATATCTTGTCATTGCCATATTCTAAGCTATTACAAGTCACCAATAAGCCCCTGAAATCAAAGAAAGCTCAATGGAGATGGACAAGGTTGATGTGCCTGTGAAGCTTAAAGAATAATGCAGAGTGTGACTGACCACAGATGTTGCAAAGAAAGCTGACTTCATTTCAACACAAAGATTGTCAAGGGAGTGTGGCTTTTGTTTATAGAAACAGCTATGTCAGTGGAGTGGATCAACTGCCTATATCACAGTTGCATGGATCAGCTGGTGCTGTGGATGTTTCTCCCTGAATTCATAAAAACCGTGTGAATGTCTCCCTGATTTAGCCAGAACAACACAGGGAGAATGAATACATGGCTTCGTCCAACACAGAGTATGAAAAATAAACAACTAGCAAAGGAATTCCAAATAGAATAACAGGCTTGAGCTGGCTTCAACCCATGTATTCCTTTATGGAAGCTGGAGATAGTGTCATGATGGTGAGCATAACAGTAACCCATAAAGGAGATCACATTGGGATTGCAGTTGAACTGTATATCACAATTGCTATATCTTGCTAAATGTAACTTACATATGCATTGTTTTTTCAGTATATGATTTTTCACTCTCCTAACTCAAAAAAACTGTGTAACATCAAATAACTTCAAATAAGTAAACGTGATATTAAATATTACATCCTTCACATGTGGAATAGTGGAATATCTAAAAGAACCTGGTTAGTTAGTACTGGATTCTGAAACTACAAGTGGTTATACTCTCAAAAAAGAATCAATTGTTCTAAATGGGGATTAAGAATAGTAAGAGAAGACTGTGATGCCAGAAAGTATAGTATTTTTAATAGTATACAAGTCATTGCTACTGCTTAGTCAACAGCATTCAGGGCAAAAAAACACTTCTGTTCTTCATGTTAAGCACTATTGGTTTAGGTCAGTACCAGCTGTCCTTGTAGAAGATCCAGCTTCTGCAGAAAATGGTGTTACAGGAGGATGTAAAATTGTTTGAAGTTTTTTTTTTTGTTGTTGTTTTTGTTTTTTTTTTTTTTTAATTAAACAAACAAACAAACAAACAAAACACATGCACTTTGAGGTTCTTTAACTCTATATCAATGGTACTTCCAGGCTCCATTATCACATTATCAATATCATAAAAGGTAATCAGCCCACAGTACTGGGACCTTACACTTATTTGTAAAGTATTCCAAGACAATTAGCCTCAGCACCATTATAGTTTTCATATATCTTCTGCCAGCAAAGAGAAAGTTTCATTGCATGTCAAAGATCTGATGCTCGTTACTGGTGTTAGTTTATTATCTCTGTCCCATAAATCCCACAGTTATCCATACTAAAATATATGTTACAAATGTCATTGCACCATGAGTTCCCTCAAAAGATGGGAATACCAAAAGGCATTACTGTTCATGGTATGCCATGGCTATCTGCAAGGACCTGCTATTCAGAGACATCCAATTCCTTCATACTCAACAAATCAGTTCAGATACTTATGGCTGAAATTGATGGTAAGTGTCTGATTCAAAGTAGGTTTTCTTCTAAGCTGAAACTGTCATATTGAATGAAATCATATTATACTGTGTTACATCAGTATATAAAATGCTACTTAAACAGTATAACCCAATGTATCAGAAAAAAAAAGTATATGAAGGACTATAAGATACTTACTGCACTACACAATATAGAAACAAATTTTACTTGCATCTATGGCCCAAAATTTAAATATCTCTCATCTACTTTGAAAAGGAACAACTCTCCAGATTCCCAATTACCCATTTATCAGAGCTGCTTGATATTTCTGCTGTGGCTTATATATGTAAAAGTTCTAATGCCTCAGTTATACTTTCAAGAAGGTTTTCACTGTCTCTAACTCTATGATTTACTTATCATTCATCTCTTTTTTTTTCTAAACAGGTACCATTCTAGTATAACAAATAAGTTATGCCCTGATCATTGAATAGCACCACATTTTTACTGGTATATTCAGCACATATAAGTGATTAGTCTATATACAATATAACAGATCAAATGCACTGAAGGCCCAGTGAACAGAAGAGAGCTGTACTGCTGAGAGAGGTGAGATGTCCTGTTTCTCCACTCCAGTTTTTTGGCTAGTCTAGGAAGAGTGATGAATCCAAAAAGGAGTGTAGATCATCTGTCCATAGGCAGACAGTAGACACAGCAGCATGGATCCCTAAAGGAAGCAATAAAAACAGATGTAGAAGGAAAAAAAATGACAGAATTAAAATACTTTGTTTACCATTAAGGCATGCTAGGGATCATGAGAGCTCACAGCTTTGTTTCAGAAATGTGAAGGAATGCTATAAACACAGAAATGAAAACGTTCAGTGTTTTCTTTTTTTTTAAGTATCAGAAAGACAGAGTTTCCCACCAAACCATGTTTTAAAAGGAAATGTTATTTTCTGTCTCTTTCCCTTTACAGCCCGAGCCTTCTCAGTAAACTATTCTGTCATGAATATCTTTTCTTCTCTCAGCCACGGAAGAAAGAAATATTCTATGCAAAACACAATTTCATTAAAATGAGTTGTGAGAAAATGAATCCTCATAGAATTGCTTGTTTTGGACTTTGGTAGGGACCAGCACAAATACAGTCTGGGCAGCAAATAGATTGAGAGCAGCCCTGATGAGAAGGACCTGAGGGTGCAGGTTGATGAAAATCACTAAATCACAGAATGATTGAGGTTGGAAGGGCCCTCTGGAGATTGTCTGGTCCAACAACCCTGATAAGAAGGGAGCATATTGCATGAGATCCCATCCAGACTGGTTTTGAATATTTTCAGAGAAGGAGACTCTACAACGTCTCTGGGCAACCTATTCCAGTGCTCTGTAACCCTCACAGTAAATAAGTGTTTTTTCATGTTCATCTGGAACTTCCTGTTTTTCAGTTTGTGTGTGTTGCCTCTTGTCCTGTCACTGAACAGTACTGAGATTCTGGCTCTTAATTCTTGATGCCCTTCTATAAGATATTTATACATCTTGATAAGATACCTTCCTAGTCTTCTCTTCTCCAAGCTAAACAGCCCCAGCTCTCTCAGCCTCTCCTTGCATGACAGATGCTCCAGTCCTCTCATCATCTTAGTAGCCCTCCTCTGGACTTGCTCCAGTAACTCCATGCCCCTCTTGTACTGGGGAACCCAGAACTGGACACAATACTCCAAGTGTGGTGACACCAGAGCTGAGCAGAAGGAAGTAGAAGGAAGATCTCCTCCCTCAACCTGCTGGTAACACTCTTCTGAATGCAACCATTGGCCTTCTTGACCACAAGGGCACATTGCTTACTCATGGCTAACCTGCTGTCCACCAGAACCGCCAGGTCCTTCTCCACAGAGCTACTTTCCAGTAGGTCAGTCCCCAGCCTCTACTGGTGTGTGGGGTTATTTCTCACTAGGTGAAAGATCCTGCACTTGCCCTTGTTGAACTTCATGAGGTTCCTCACAACAAAACTCTCTAATCCATTCTAGTTCCTCTAAATGGCAGCACAAACCCCTGTTGTATCAACTACTCCTCCCAGTTTTGTGTCATCAACAAACTTGCTGAAGGTGCACTCTTATTTCATCCTTCAGGTAATTGATGAATAAATTGAACAAAATTGGACCTAGTACTGATCCCTGGGAGACACCACCTGCTATTGGCCTCCAACTAGACTCTGTGTATCCAAGTACAAAGCTAGACAAGAGTTGACAATGTGTGCTTGCAGCTCAGAAATCTGGGGCTGCTTCAAAAGTGTGGCCAGCATTTTGAGGGAGGTGGTTCTCTCTCTCTGATCTACTCTTGTGAGACTCCACCTAGATTTGGGGCTCTCAGCACAACAAGAATCATAGTATCACAGAATATAGAATTACTTGCGTGGGAAGGGACCTCAAGATCATCCAATTCCAACCCCTTTGACATAGGCAGGGACACCTTCCACTAGATCAAATCCCCATACAACCTGGCCTTGAACACCTCTAGGGATGGGGCAGCCATAACTTCTCTGGGCAACTTATTCCAGTACATTGCCACCCTTTGAGTAAAGAATTTCATCTTTATATCTAATATAAATCTCCCTTTTTTTTTAGTTCCCTTGACCTGGTCATGAGAATATAGGACAGAATGTGGTCATCAAGAACTCAGGCAAAAAAAAAAAAAAAAAAAAGATTATAACAATCTGTTTACATTTGGCTGGCCCCTTTTTACTTGTGTTTTCCCATACTTGTTTTTCCTAAGCCCACCTTGATCTTCACCTTTCGTTTGGCTGGCTTGTCTTGGTGGGTTTCATCAAAAGGAAAATGGTCAGATCTTTCTCCATTGATGATCTGAGGGAATCATTCAGTCCGAGTCCTTCATTTTTGCTGATTAAATTACTCTGCCCATCATTGTTGGTACAAATTGGTCAGGACTGTGCCCATTCTTCCACATTTTTGTGTTTACCATGACTAATATATACGCTCAGTAAATCCAGCACATCCAGGATTATTTTCTGTCACAGTGACAGAATTTACTCTCACACAAACTCTACAGAGTCACTCAGAGCAGAGTTTGAAACTACTTTATTCAAGGCTTCCTCTGAAAAACACACCTTTCCCTTACTATTTACAACAGAGAGCTTCAGGTGATCAGCTGCTAATGTCTTTTGGACAAATCAAGTATCTGCAAGTGAGTTTGAACATTCTTGCTCTTCATAAAGTCGTCTTGCATGAAAGTTATTAAAATAAAAGTCTTGGAAGCAATTAAAGCATTTTGATATTCCAAAAGTCTAAATGGAGAATGAGAAACACACACACGCACACACGCACAAAACACTATTGGGATTAATTGCCAATCTGCTAGTAGCTCTGGAAATGAATGATTTTAACTCTCTTTAATTACTGAAATATCTGAATAGCTTATACCTGACTTGCAGTTAAACCTAAACATTCAATTGCATTTTCAAAAACTATTAAGGATTCAATGACAAGAAGAAAACTAAAAGGAAATCTATGTCTTTAAAGGTGCAAAAGTGTGTGGCAATTGGATCACCTGAAAGGGAATGAAAGGTTGGGATGAACTTCTGTTGAACAGTATTTAGGGGAAAACAACTTTAAGCCCAGAATCTCAGGAAACCAAATTCAACTTTATATCCTATCAGAAAGATGAAGTTTTAAAGATTAATTTATAAATAATTTTATATTATAAATTGAAGATAAAGCTGTACCAAGACTTATAATATTTGGTCTACTTATCTTACTCTGTCATGTTAATGTCTTGGTAAGACATTATTTTTTTTTTGCATGTGTTTTATTTTAGTACAGGGAATGTAGGAATAATGCATAGTATTTTTTATTACTTTGTCATAAAAAGTGTACGTGTATTCTTAATCAGATCCTGCTCAAGCTAAAATATAAAAGAATAAAAAAACTAGTATTTCATCATCTAACCTTCCCTCACTGTAAGAAGGGTACATCATCTCAAGCCTTGCCTCCTTTCATTAAATGTCTGTTCTTTTGGGAGCAAAGGTTTAAACTAAGGAGATTGTAGGATTGAAAAAATGTGTTAGCTGTATAACACTTATCAACATTATGAAAGTAAAAAAAGAGGGAATCAGTAAGACCTTAAGGTCCTTATGAAATACACAATTAAATAGGATTATTTACAGTATATATGTTAAGCATAGATGTATGAATTTACAGAATCAGGACAATATGTCTACAGATATGAAAATTTCTTCATTTCAATTTCATAAGAAAATAAAAATTACTTGATAATTCTTTCTGCTTGTTCCTCTGTTCATTTTTGTCTGTTGATTAGACTTTCTTACTGCCTTCATATATATACACAAATATAAATATTTTTAGTATTTTTAACTATTGATGAGTATCTACCAAATCTGACAGGATGAAAAATATTTGAAATAATTGCATTAGGCTTTTTTAGTTGAGGAAGAAGAACAATTCAAATTAGTAAATTTATTCGTGCATCTACGCTGAAGGAGAGCTAAGATATAAATGCCAAATCCATTTGTAGTTCATTTGGCAGCAGTCAGCTAACCTGCAGGCAAGCATGCCATTCTGGACATGCCACACACATGCCAAATTTTCTTGTTGGAAGTGACATATGTGAGATGAGTAATAGGAGCAAGAGAAATAATTCTGTGAAAGATGAAAATGAAGGACATACATGAGTAACAAACTAGGGTTCATCAACTCTGTTGGCTATAGAATTTCTTTGCAGAACAGATCCTGCCTTTGAACCACTCCCATGATATAAATCAAAATAAAAGGTAATACTTATCAAGTAAAATAAAATAATAATAATAAAAGTATTTTCCACTTAGTTGTCCTATGATGAAAAAGAGCTGTGTATTGAAGTACAGGAGACGTAAAGATGCTTAGCGATGCATTAGTTGCATTCACTTTGAGTACAATTCTTATAATCAGTGGCAAGACCTCAAAAGAAGAATACAGTCAGTCATAAGTAGAGAAGCATCAGAAGGGAACAGACTGAATAACTGGATAAAATAAGTTGGCATAGCTTATTTCGTGCTAGTTCTCTGATTTGAAAATTCAGTTGCTTTTTGTAATAAACATACATAGAAATAAATACACCATACAGTTCTTCCTAGGAAAAGGAATGCAATTATGGATTTTAATGAGGCAATATTTGAATAGCATTTATTTTATTTTCCAATATCATAAAGAACAGTTTTCTGATACAGAATGCAAATCAGGTTAGGTATTAATAAGAAATTAAATCATGAAATCAGCATTGACTATTACCTCTACTACTACCTGTTTATCACTAGTATCAGATATTGAATCACAGGAGTTAGTAATTCTCACTTCTTTTAAATCATGAATATCTCCTATGTGATTCTGCTATAGATATCGATTTTATTTATTTATTTATTTATTTATTCTCAGTGGGTAGAGTTTAAAAGTGGGAAAGGGGATCAGAATTTTTATGTCACTAAACATCACATCAACTGTCAGCCGCATTTCCTAAGGAAATGGGCAAGCTGCTAGCCTGTTACTAACTTTAGTTTGTTTTCATTCAGCTTGGCTTGTTTTCTTGGTTCACTAGTTAAAGTTTATGTGTTATGATTAAAAATCAAATTGTTTTCTTTCTTCCTGAAAATATTTTTCTATCATAGAATGTAAGTTGTTAACTTTATGACTTTACAGAAACAAAGATCATGACATTTTGTGCTTTTGCAGAATTGGTCTAACAGTGCCCATCATAATTACTGCTGTAAAAAGTGTAATATCTGATGAGCTTGTATGCTTCTATGCTCCAAAAAAAAGAAATAAAAAATCTAACATTTAACTATAAGGATGATTTTTATTTTTTTTTCACAGAAATTAAAACAAATAAATATAGAATTATGTGAAGATTAAATTACATTGTTTTCTAGTTGGTATTTCAAAAGCCATTCTGAGAAAAAGTGGCAAACTGATCAACATCCAATTGAAGGTAAGTCACAGCTTCTTTACAGACAAGACTTCGAATACAATCAACGTAAAAAAATAAAAATAAAAAATAGACTCAATTCATTTTTTAGCTATACCATTTTTTTTTGTTCTGGTAATCAGAATTATGATTTGGAAAGTTTCTAAGTGATATTAGAAGTTATTGCTGCTTTCTCCTCCTCCTGTTAACAATAATTGCACATCATAGGATAATTTAGGTCTGAAGAGACCTCAGAAGTTCATCTAGTCCAACTTCAAAAGGCCATGCTATCATAAACTGCTTAAATAGAACATAGAATCAAGCCTAGTATTCTGTCCAGGATGTTATAGTTATGTGATAACAAAAATAACTAAGTAACATAAGTAGCTATCAAGACCGAGTATTTCTTAGCCTGAAACACAGAATCATAGAATGGTTTGGGTTAGAAGGGACCTTAAAGATCATCTCGTTCCAATCCCCCTAACAAAGGCAGGGATGCTACACACCAGACCAGGTTGCCCAAAGGCCCATCCAACCTGGCCTTGAACACCTCCATGGATGGGGCATTCACAACTTGTCTGGGCAACCTGTTCCAGTGCCTCACTACCCTTACAGTGAAAAGTTTCCTCCTAATGTCTAGTCTAAATCTATCCTCTTTTAGTTTAAGACCATTCTCCCTTTTTCTATCATTATCTACCTGAGTAAAAAGTCCTTCTCCTTCTTTTTTATAAGGCCAGTTTAAGTACTGAGAGGTTGCAATGATGTCTCACTGGAGCCTTCTCTTTTTCAGGCTGTATATCTCCAACTCTCTCAGGCTTTCTTCACAGGAGACGTGCTCCAGTCCTCTGAATTTAGGAAAAATCAAGTAATTTGAATCCCTCAAGACCTAAGAGATATTCCAAGAGCTTTTAAAAACTGAAAGAATCTTATACAGAAATACATAGGGATATTTCCTATGTCTTATTGAATTCATGTGTTTGAATTCTGAGCAAAAGTAAAGATAATTATATTTATTCATTTATTTATTCTGATTCATGATTACAGATAAAACCTATAAATAAGAAATGGAGTACATCCCTAGGGCGGATGGAACTAATTGAGAAAATAGGATGTCCCAGATTAGATTTCACATACCTTCAGGTACTGACTGAAAGCAACTAAGTTGGGAGACTAATTCTACTCCATCGTTCATGCAGAGAAATTTTTCAGAAGCAAACATTTCACTATTTTTTCTTCTCAAACTTCCACCCAGAATATCCTTGATATTGATTTAAGAGTGTCAGTAGTTACTGAGTAACCTGAAAGACAACAGAAAACTTTATGACAAACCCTGTAGTCAACTATCACACTTCTGTGACACAATGAACTTGTACACAAATAAGATGAAGACTGGATTTGTGAGAGAGCTTTTTTTTTTTTTTTTTTTTTTTTTTCTTCAGTAATTGGAAGGCAATAGGGAAAGGAAACAAAGATTCAAATTAACCTGCATACTTGGTGCACTGGGTCTGGCTGGGATGTTAACTTTCCCTGCAGCAGCCCATACAGTGCACTTGTAGCTAGAACAACAGTGGTATAACACCAGTGTTATGTCTGCTGCTGAGCAGTGCTGGCACAACATCAGGACTCTCTCTAACCGTCCTAGAGCAAAAAAGTGAGAAAAGAAACATCACCAGGGTAGCTGACCTAAACCAACCAAAGGGATATTCCATACCATATGATGTCACACTCAGCAATAAAAGGTGGAAAAAAGGAAGAAGAGGGGAGGAGTGGGCTCCCCTGATATTGTGAAATTGTGAAAACATCAGTCCTCCTCCTGAACACTGGCTATGTGGGTTGAAACCCTGCTTCAAAGACATGGTCAAGCATCACTCATTTGTGGGAAGTAGAGAGTAATTTCTTTCCTCTGCACTTCCACATAGCCTTTATTTGTTTTGCTTTGTTTATTTTTTTTTTCATTTTCTCCTCCCTTCTTCCATTTCCTTTTTTTTTTTTCCTTTAGTTAAATTGTTTAGTTAATAATAATCTTTCCTTAATATATATATATTTTTCCTTTAATTAAATTATCCTTATCTCAACCCATGAGTTGTTTACTTTACTTCTTCCCCTTCTCATCTAGGGAGGTGGAGTGAGAGAGCAGTTGTGGTGTTTAGGTGCCTAGGACAGTAAAACCACCACACTTGGGTAGGAAGTGTACATTTTAAAAGAACCTAAAAACGAATGAACAAAAAAAGTATAAAAATCAAATTTCTTCACTGAGATACGCTTCTGAACATTGAAAAGTGAATAGTTAAGAAGTAAAACCCTATAAATTCTTCTGCTTTGTGCATTAATGGAAAATTTTAAAAGAACAATGGACACAATATGAAAATATTAGTAGAATAAAGTAAGATACAAAAGCATTAAATGATGATAATAGACGGGAAAATATGATTGTTCAGGACACGTCAAAGTAGAATAATATAAGAATTATAGAATTATATAAGTTATATTATAGAATTATATAAGTTACTTACTGAAAGATTAGCTTGCAAAACTCAGTAGCTCTGAAAAAAACTATGGTAATGGTGTCCATGACCAGTACATACTCATCCCATGGGATTTTATTTTTTTCTGTTCTTTTCATATATCACATATTGAGGTTACATCAACAGATTATGATCTACTACAGGATTTGTGTGTTTAGAGCTTTGGTGATTTCTTTCTAATTTAGAATCATAGAATATCCTACATTCAAGGATCATGAAGCCCAACTCCTGGCTCCATACAAGACTTGAACCACATTTCTGAGGGTATTGTCCAAATGTTTCTTGAGCTCCAGCAGGGTTGGTGTTGTGACCACTTCCCTAAGGAGCCTGTTCCAGTGCCCAACCACGTTCTGCGTGGGCCTTTTCCTAATATCCAGTCTGAATCTCCCCTGTCACATGCCCTTCATACTTTGGTCCTGTTGTGGGACCCAAGCAGAGAGCAGAGAGCAGTGTCTGCCTGTATTCTTCTCCTCATGAGGAAGCCTCAGACCACCAAGAGGCCTCCTCTTGGTCTCCTCTTCTATGTATTGAACCAAGTGACTTCAGCTTCTCCTTTGTCTTGCTCTCTAGACTTTTCATCATCTTCATAGCCCCAGTAATTTATGCATTTATTTCAGTCTCAGAAAATATTTTATTTCGTTCCAGTCAACATTTTTATATTAATCACTGGCTTTTAAAGCTGATATTATTTTTGTGTTTTGCATCCAGACTTCTAACCTCTGTTACTTCATGCACAATAATGAGTAAAAGAGACATGTAAGATCAAATTTAATAGTGTAAATTAAAGAAGAGAAAAAAAAAAAAGGAAGTACTTATGTATCCTTTGGGGGGGGGGAGAGAGGGGAGGAGGGAAAAAGGAAAAGAAAAAGTAAAAGAAGAAGAAAAAGAAGAAAAAGAAGAAGAAAAAGAAGAAAAAAAAAATAAAGAAAAAGAAAAAGAAAAAGAAAAAGAAAAAGAAAAAGAAAAAGAAAAAGAAAAAGAAAAAGAAAAAGAAAAAGAAAAAGAAAAAGAAAAAGAAAAAGAAAGAGAAAGAGAAAAAGAAAAATAAAGAAAGAGAAAGAGAAAAAGAAAAAGAAAGAGAAAACGAAAAAGAAAAAAAAAGGAAAAAGAAAAAGAAAAAGAAAAAGAAAAAGAAAAAGAAAAAGAAAAAGAAAAAGAAAAAGAAAAAGAAAAAGAAAAAGAAAAAGAAAAAGAGAAAGAGAAAGAGAAAAAGAAAGAAAGAGAAAAAGAAAAAGAAAAAGAAAAAGAAAAAGAAAAAGAAAAAGAAAAAGAAAAAGAAAAAGAAAAAGAAAAAGAAAAAGAAAAAGAAAAAGAAAAAGAAAAAGAAAAAGAAAGAGAAAGAGAAAAAGAAAAATAAAGAAAGAGAAAACGAAAAAGAAAAAGAAAAAGAAAGAGAAAACGAAAAAGAAAAAAAAAAAGGAAAAAGAAAAAGAAAAAGAAAAAGAAAAAGAAAAAGAAAAAGAAAAAGAAAAAGAAAAAGAAAAAGAAAAAGAAAAAGAAAAAGAAAAAGAAAAAGAAAAAGAAAAAGAAAAAGAAAAAGAAAAAGAAAAGAAAAAGATGTAAAATCCAAATAAGCTACTTGTCACAGAAAATAAATTAAAAAAAAAAGGCAAATTGGTGTGGTTGGTAGAAAAAAATAAAATATAAACTCCATCTAGCCAAAAATGTTGATTGATAGTGTGTGTGTGGGGGGGTTATTTATTTATTTATTTATTTATTTATTTTTCCAGACCAAGCTTCTTAATAACTTCATTTTTCTACATGTTTAAGCAATAAAGAAAACTAGGATAAGTGATGAAGTTTAGTTGGGCACTGCTCTTCGCAAAAGAAGTCTAAACATAATGTGTAATCTTGATGCAGTATAAGCAGGAATGTAATTGTGTTTTTTTATCCAATATGTATGCCAATATGTGGACAGTACAACAGTCTATTGGATTTGCTGGCAGGTAAATTTCTCATTCCGTGAGGAGATAGCTCTTCTAAAAAAAAAGCAAACACAGAACTTAATTGATAGTGAATGTTTAATTCATTTTCATAAAAATCAATACTGATTCTCAAGGGGATAAAGGTGAATTAATTCATTTATCTAGATCTTTAAAGCTAATGCATAGTAAACACAAGACACTTAAGAAAGGTTAAAGAGTGCTTGTTGAGAGGCCTTCAAGATAGCAACATAATTTTGATTTGTTTGATTTCTTAACACCAGAAGGATTATTTGTATTAAATTAACACTGTATCATTCCAGAGTACAGTATACCATGCTATAGTTCTCTTACTAGATATTTGCCACTGATGTAATTTATAGTACACACAGCAGCAACAAAACAGGCAAAAGCACCAAAATAGTAAAGCAATTCCATCTTGCTGCTGAATAGAAATGAAATTAGAATCACAGAATCATAGGTTACACCGAGTTGGAAGATACCCACAGGGATCACAGAATGACAGAATTTCTAGGTTGGAAGAGACCTCAAGATCATCGAGTCCAACCTCTCACCTAACACTAACAGTCCCCACTAAACCATATCACTAAGCTCTACATCTAAACGTCTTTTAAAGACTTCCAGGGATGGTGACTCCACCACTTCCCTGGGCAGCCTGTTCCAATGTCTAACAACCCTTTCGGTAAAGAAGTTCTTCCTAACATCTAACCTAAAACTCCCCTGGTGCAACTTTAGCCCATTCCCCCTCGTCCTGTCACCAGGCACGTGGGAGAACAGACCAACCCCCACCTCACTACAGCCTCCTTTGAGTTATCTGTAGAGAGCAATAAGGTCGCCCCTGAGCCTCCTTTTCTCTAGGCTGAACAAGCCCAGCTCCCTCAGCTGCTCCTCGTAGGACTTGTTCTCCAGGCCCCTCACCAGCTTCGTCGCCCTTCTCTGCACCCACTCAAGCACCTCCATGTCCTTGTTGTAGCGATGGGCCCAAAACTGAACACAGTACTCAAGGTGCGGCCTCACCAGAGCTGAGTACAGGGGGACGATCACCTACCTAGCCCTGCTGGCCACACTGTTTCTGATACAAGCCATGATGCCGTTGGCCTTCTTGGCCACCTGAGCACACTGCTGGCTCATATTCAGCCGACTATCCACCATCACTCCCAGGTCCTTCTCTGCCTGGCAGCTCTCCAACCATTCCTCTCCCAGCCTGTAGCTCTGCTTGGGGTTATTGCGCCCCAGGTGCAGGACCCGACACTTGGCCTTGTTGAACTTCATGCAGTTGACCTCAGCCCATCGGTGCAGCCTACCCAGATCCTCCTGCAGAGCTTTCCTAGCCTCACACAGATCGACACACGCACCTAACTTGGTGTCATCTGCGAACTTACTGAGGGTGCACTCAATGCCCTCGTCCAGATCATCGATGAAGTCGATGTCCTCGTCCAGATCATCGATGAAGATCATCAAGTCCAACTCCTGGCTCCACATAGGAATACTCAAAAATCAAACCATATGTCTGGGGGAACTGTCCGAATGCTTCTAGAACTGCAGAAGACTTGTTGTCATGACCACTTGTACTGGGTCTGGCTGGAATGTTAACTTTCCCGGCAGCAGCCCATACAGTGCCGTACTCTGTACTTGTAGCTGGAACAGCAGTGTTATCACACCAGTGTTGTGTCTACTGCTGAGCAGCAGTGGCACAGCATTGGGCCTTTCTCTAACCCTCCTATGGGGTGGGCAAAAAGTGAGGAGAGAAACATCACCAGGGCAGCTGACCTAAACCAATCAAAGGGATATTCCATACCATGTGATGTCACACTCAGCAATAAAAGGTGGAAACAGGAAGAAGAGGGGAGGGGTGGGCTCTCATTGAGAAGACGTCGGTCCTCCTCTCGAACACCAGCTGCGTGCGTTGAGGCCTTGCTTCAAGGACGTGGTCAATCATCGCTCATTTGTGGGAAGTAAAGAGGAATTTCTTTCCTCTGCACTTCCATATAGCTTTCATTTATTTTGTTTGTTTGTTTTCCTCCCTTTTTTTCCCTTTCCCTTTTATTTCCCCTTAGTTAAATTGTTTAGTTCATGGTAGTCTTTATTTAATTATTATAATTATTTCCCTTTAATTAGATTATCCTTATCTCAACCTGTGAGTTCTTTGCTTTACTTCTCCCCCTCCTCATCTAAAGGAGGGGGAGTGAGAGAGCGGTTGTGGGGTTTAGCTGCCCAGCACAGTAAAACCACCACACCACTTCCCTGGGGAGTCTGTTCCAGTGCCCAACCACCCTCTCGGTGAAGAACCTTTTCCTAATATTCAATCTGAAGCTCCCCTGACACAACTTCCATTGGGTCCTATTGATGGTAAAGAAAGAGAAGAAAGTAGCACCTCCCTCTCCACTTCTTCTTGTAAAGAAGCTGTAGACCATGATGAGGTCTCCCCTCAGTCTCCTCTTCTCTAAGCTGAACTAACCAAGTGACTTCAGTTGCTCCTCTTATGTCTTCTCCACTGTTGCACTCCTTTGGACACTGTATGAAAAGTGTAAAAAAAGTTATGACAGATGCTGGATACTAAATGCCAGTAATAGCCTAAATAACATAGAGATCCAAAAGAGAGTAACCACTTTTAAACCTCTTTTACAAGCTTGTTGTTAGACTTTCTCTGCCATGAGGCTCTTACAGTTTCAACAACTATTGGAAGAACGAAGGATAGGAAAAAGAATAGATCTGAAAAGAATGCCTTCTTTTAAAATAAGAATTAAACAATTTATTGTCGATAGTGAGGCAGGTTTTATCTGTTAAAAGAACTGTGTGCACATCACATTTCAAATTGTATTCCACTGCCTCCAAAATGGATAAATGACAAGCAAAGCTATTAGTTCCAATAGATTCAGCAACATGTGTAAAATACACAATTACAAGATCAACTGCCTCATGTACTCATGCTAACTTATAGAGCTGCATTATTCTATATTTCACGATAAACACTTGCAACTATGAAAAAGTTAGTTTAGAGGTTATTGATCATAACAAAGGTTTGTTTTAATCCTTTGCATAAAGGTCATTGTCAACAGTTGCCAGAAATCTTGAGTTTAAAAAGACTTAATTTCATTAGCTGCACAGCCACTGAGTTGTGGTGTAACTACTAGACCTTTGTGGAATTTAGTAACTAAGAACAGACAAAGCTCTGTTCCTCTATCCAACACTGTGTACTTGGGAAAGTTTCAAATTCTTTTTATTCACCATTCTAAAACAGTATAATGACATTTATGATGATTGATCCAAACCTAATGGTCAGTCAATCAGATAACTAGGAATAGACTGCAAAATCTTGTGTGAAGGTCTAGTCAAGGTCTGACTGCTACCATGCATCTACTCTAACAACATAAGACAAGCAAGGTGTGAGTTAATAGGATTTAAACTATGTGTTATAATATATCTGATTACAATTACAGGAAGTTAAAGACAGATCCTACTACATAGCAACTGTGATATAGCTTATTCATCTATATTTCCATACCACTTACCTCATATTTAAAAATGGTAAAGAATACATCTGGAGGTTGTTACAGAGCAGTTAGGTAACTAACATGCTACTTGTTTTAATTAACTACACAGACAGATTTAAAATATCTTCTTTATATGTCCATATTTTTCACAGTATTTAGCTTTGGTTTATGTTTTCTTTACCACTGCAGTAAAATGGTATGTATGTTGTTATGTTAGAAATTTTTGTATTGTCTTTTTGTCTTTTATCTTTTCTTTACTATCCCTTAGTTATTTTTTCAATATTGACACTACTTTCCAGCTGTTCTAGGTGTGTGGAAGGTGGGGAGGGGTTGTTGGAGGGATGGAAAGAGTGAAAACAGTTAATTAGTTCCTACCCCAAAAATAATTAAAAAGGGAGGATATCATAGCTAAGAATTTGACAATGTATTGAAAAAAATCTGTTCTTATTTTGTTCTTATTTTTAAGTAAATGAGGTATCCACTCATCGCCATTTAGGCTACTCTTAGAAAATTGTGTTCACTCATTCTGCTGAAACATATAATGATGTTAACATTTAGGTGTTATAATGAAAGATCTTCTCCCAGAGGTTTCTGCTAAAAGCTTATTATGAGCCACCATGTGATGAATCATTTAATTATATATACAGAATTATGTTATAGTCATGTACAGTACAACAGTATACCAGTAAATCACTTCTAGTACATGTACCTTCACGTAAACAAATCAAGAATAGTTACATGAACTGTAGAGATTCAGAAGTGACATCTACACTGCATCGTTAAGTTCAATACAGAGATATTCAAGCTACTGGAAGACAAGTAAAATCTGGAACTAGAATTAACACTGCTGTGCCAACATTGTGCTGTGCCAGAGCTAATTAATCCTGTTAGGAGGCTATCCTAATGCCAAGACCCAAGTGTATATTTCTATATAATGCTTCATAGTTCTCTTTATACATACAAAGTTGTTTGGACATCCCCTGTATGGTATTGCATTGTGTGGTGTAGGAATAGTCAAATATCCTGATTTACAATGCAAAACCCAATGACCTTTGATATTTTAATGCTGCATTTAGCGTTTAATCCCATACTGTTATGAAAACTAATTACATTTTCAAAAACTAATTATATGGCAACAGAATTCCACAGCCTCTGAAATTAAGATAGGTCCAACATTACTTCAGAAAAAGAAAAAAAAAAAAAAAAAAAAAAAAAAAGATTGGTATTATTCCAGACTGCAGGTTTTTACTTATTTTCTAAAGTTATGTCTATTGCAGTTCAAAGGTGCAACTGAGGTTCATGCAAACATACGAGAAAAAGTCAGACTAACTAACTCTGATACTTTTGACATTCTGGCCATGATGACACAGATGGCAAAGTGAGTGATCTGTAGAATACTGGGTAAGAATTCAGAGGATAATGTCTAATGTATTGTAATCCCGAAGTGCAAAAGTTACTGTTCAAAGGAATTGAGAAGACAAGGCAGCTATTCTTGTTAACTGCTACTAGTGTCTGAGCTGAGTGCCTTCAAGAGAAGTTATAATTGTCTACATTAGCTACACTACAGTTGCACATTTAAACAGCAATGTGCATTAACAAAGCTCATGATTTTATGTGCATGCCTTAAATATAAAAATAGCCCTGCTCTTGTTAATAAGGAAACATTCTTTTCTCTCCACAACAGAGAATTAAAAAATAATAATCATTTAATAGACATCTTGCATGTTTTGATTACACCCTGTATCAAGCTGTCAAACTCTGTATTTTTGTGCCATACAGCACATGTACTCTATGTACACCTCAAACAGATCATGTAAGGCAGGAAAGCAAATACCATTTGTACCACAGTATTATCAAATACAATGTAGAGTGTATGTTTATCTTGGGTTTAAAGTTATTCCATTGCTTACTAATATTAAAAAACATCAAAAAAATATTTTGAAAGAAAGGAAATAAGACATATAACAAAAAGTATCCAGATATTTTTCATGGTGGAGCCATCTAGAGCTTTTTTATTATTATTATTATTTTTTCCATCTGTTTCATTATGGTAGTCTGCATTACTTAAAATATCAATGAGCAAATTTTATCCAGTTCTAAGTCTCAATAAATACCAATACATGTATGTGCTCAGACTGTGGTAGGCTAGAATATGTTTTATCTATGCACTAGGTTCTATGACTTGTTGTCTGCATATCTTGTCAAGGCAACTTTGGCTACACTCAGTAACAAATATGCCATCCCTTCGTACAGTAGTAAGAACCAGTCTTCCCAATTAGGTACATTACAGATACTGATACAAATCGTCGCCTTGAAAACTGTGATGTCCTTAAATTGTAATTGAAGTAAGAAAATAATCAGTTTAATAAAATATGTAATTTAAAGAATATATAGAATAGTTAAGGTGTTGAAAGGATCTTCAAAGACCATGTGGTCCAATGTCTGGCTTCTTCAGGGCTAACCAAATGTTATAACATATTATTGAAAACATTTTCCAACTGTCTTTTGAACACTGGCAGACATGAGGTATCAACCACCTTTCTAGAAAGCCTATTCCAGTGTTTGACCACCCTTACAGTAAAGAATTTTTTCCTTATATCTCATCAGAACCTCCCCAAGTGCAGATCAGTTACCAGGGAGAAGAGATCAGGAAATCCCTCTCCAGCTGGTGAGGGGCCTGGAGAACAAGTCCTACGAGGAGCGGCTGAGGGAGCTGGGCTTGTTCAGCCTGGAGAAGAGGAGGCTCAGGGGCGACCTTATCGCTCTCTATGGGTACCTCAAGGGAGGCTGTAGCGAGGTGGGGGTTGGCCTGTTCTCGCACGTGCCTGGTGACAGGACGAGGGGGAATGGGCTTAAGTTGAGCCAGGGGAGTTTTAGGTTAGATGTTAGGAAGAACTTCTTCACTGAAAGGGTTGTTAGACATTGGAACAGGCTGCCCATGGAAGTGGTGGAGTCACCATCCCTGGAAGTCTTCAAAAGACGTTTAGATGTTGAACTTAGTGATACGGTTTAGTGGGGACTGTTAGCGTTAGGTGAGAGGTTGGACTCGATGACCTTGAGGTCTCTTCCAACCTAGAAAATTCTGTGATTCTGTGATTCTGTGATTTCCCTTCCTCAGGAAGTTGTACACAGCAATGAGGTTACCTCTTAGCCTTCTTTTCCACATACTAGACAACTCAAATGTTGTCTAGTACTCATAGGACATGCCTTCCAGACTTTTTACCAGCTTTCTTGCCCTCCTCTGGATGTTTTCAAGTTTATATACATTTAGCAAACTCTTTACTAATACTTCTAAAAAAGTGGTACAAAAATACACTATAAAAACATAGCCTCCAATATAAGACTCACAGTTAGAGTAGCAGTTTCTAGAACACAAAATCCAAGAAAAGCTGCATGAAGTGGTAAGAAAGTGAGGTACCTTAACATCCTTTTTATGGTTGTGGAGATCAGAATTTCACACAATACTTAAGGTGAGGCTGCACCAAACATAAATATAGTGGGAAAATCATCTCTTTTCACTGGGTGGCTATGCTGTGTTTAATGCATCCTAATATGTAGTTTGCCTTCTTGGCTGTCAGGGCGTGCTGTTGACTCATGTTGAGCTTTTTGTTAACTATCTTCCTTTCTGTTAAGATGCTTTCTAGTCGCTTATCTCCTAGTCTGTACTTGTATCTGGCATTATTCTGTCCCAGATGCAGAACCCAGTATTTTCCACTGTCGAACTTCATGCCATTGCTAATGTCCCAGTGCTACAGTCTATCTAGATTCCTCTTCAAGGTCTCTCATCCCTCCAGGGAGTCATAACACGTCCCAGTATAGTAACATTAGCAAACGTGCTGAAGATGCTTTCCACTCCTGCATCCAGATCTCCAGACCACTGATAAAAATGTTGAAAAGAAGTGGCTCTAGAATCGAGCCCTGTGGAACACAGTTTTTGACAGGCTGCCATCCAGATGTATCCCCATTTACTACAGTCCTTTTGAGTCCTATTGAGTCAGTTCATCACCCAGTGTAGTGTGAACCTATTTATCTCACAGTTGGACAATCTGTCCAAAAGGAGGTAGTAAAGGACAATACCAAAGGCCTCACTAAAATCCAGAAAGATTATATCTGCTGCCTCCCCTTCATCCAACAAGAGAAAAACCTTATCATAGAAGGAGATCAAATCACTAAGGCAGGGCTTTCCCTTGATGAACCCATATTGACAATGGTAGATAACAGTTTTATTCTTTGAATGTTCTTTAATATCCCCCACAATCATCTACATAACTTTTCCAGGTACTGAGGTTAGACTAATAGGTCTGCATTTTCCTGCGTCTTCTCTCATGCCTTTTTTGTAAATGGGTATAACATTGACTGTCTTCCCATCATCAGGGACCTTTCCAGAATCACATGACTTTTGGAAACTCATTGAGAGGGTTCCAGCTATAACATCTGCTAACTCCCTCAGCTCTCTGAGGTAAGCCCCATCAGGTCCCATGGACTTATGAATGTTGAACTGATGCAAGTGTTCCTTTATAATTTTAGTGGCTGCAGATGGAAAGTCATTGCTCCCCTAGTCATGGTCCTCCAACTTTAGGGTTCAGGCAGCCCAAGATCTGTCATTACTCTTAAAAACTGAGGTGAAAAGGCATTAAATGCCTCAACTGTTTTCTCCTCCTTACTTGTTATGTGACCATCCGGTCCAAGTATAAGTCCAATGTTTTCCTTTGAGCTCCTCTTGCTGTTGACATAATTGAAAAAGCATGTTTTGTTGTCTGACTCCACAGTGACCACTGCCAACTCAAGCTGGGCTTTGCCTTTTCTTGTTTTCTTCCTGCAGGTGTGAACTGCAGCTCTGTACTCTCCCTGTGAAGCCAGAAGTTTTGTATTTTATTTTGATGCCCTAGTTCCAAGGGGAGTTCCCTGTTCAGCAAGGCTGGTCTTCTGCCCCACTTACTTGACTTGTGGCACAGTGGGATTGCCTGCTCTTGGGCTTTTTAAAGATGATTCTTGAAAAGTATCTGGATCTCATGGGGCCCCTAAACCCTTTAGAGCTGATTCCCAGGGACACTGCTAACAAGCTCCCTGAAAATCTTATTTTTTTTCCCTCTTAAAGCCCATAGTGGCAGCTTTTCTCACCTTTTTTTTCTCCTTACACCAAACATTTTGACTCATCTATTTCATGGCCACTTTGGCCAAGACAGCCACCTACTGTTACCTCTCCCACAAGGCCTTCCTTATTCTCAAACATCAGATCCAGGAGGGTTCCTTTCTTATTTGGCTCATTCAGTACTTATGACAGGAAGTTATCTTCAACATGTTTTAGAAATTTCCAGACTTGATAGTGTCAATATGATATTTCCAGTCTATGTCTGGGAAGTTGAAGTCTCTCATAAGGGCAAGGGCAACTGATCCTGAGGTTTTCCCCAACTGACTGTAGAATAGTTCATTCGTGCCACTGTCATGGGTGGACAGTTGATAGTAGACACCCATAGCAACATCTGCTTTGCTGTGCATCTCCTTAATCCTCACCTCGACCGTCTTTACTGAATCATCACAATGGCCATACAGTTTAATTGCTTTCTTATGCACAGTGCAACACCTCCACCTAGCATGCCCTGTCTGTCTCTCCTAAACAGCCAATAGGCCTCCATTCCAGCGTTCCTGTTGTAGTACTTGTCCTAGCAAATTTCACTAATAGCAATGATATTAAAACTCTGGGAAAGGACCAAGGCTTCTAGTTTGTTCTGTGCACATACTGCATGCATCAATATGTAAGTATTTTAGATGTACAATACTTGAAATTGCAGAACTCCCTGGAGTGGCACAGATGCTCCCATTAGGCTTGCCACCCTCAGACAGCACTGCACCATCCATTGACATAACCTTAGTGTTCCTAACAGTGTTCCTTCTCCCCAACTGATCCTAGTTTAAAGCCCTCTCAATCAGTCTTACCAGGTTGTGGGCCAATAAATGTTTCATCCATTGAGACAGGTGAGTCCTGTCTGGCCCCAGAAGACCAGAAACTCTTCCATGATTATAAACCCCATGATTATTTGACCTTAGAGGAAGAACTTGCATGGATGCCTCTTCTCTTTTTTCACATCCCTCATCTGACACACCCAGAGCCTCATGTCTTTAGATCATATGTTTAGATCAAAAATATTAGTAAAACTTTTTTATTTGAAGTTTTAATTTTTTTTTCTGACTCACTTACACTCTCCTCTACAATTAAGAAAAAATAATAGTTAAAAAGAAATCACACTCAAATCTCATGTCCTCTACACATTATTTAATCTTTCCTTAATAAAATAATTTGCATGTATTTAAGTGCTATTTGGCTCTTCTAAAAGAGGTACACACAATTTCTGTCATCTCTTGATAGACTTTGACTTCACTCTTATGGTGATATGTTTAAGGTGAGGAACATGTATACAGGAGATGATGTGTTATCTAGTATGGTACATTTGAATATGTGTGTGTATATACATATTCTATATCTAGTATAAAAGAAATATATGGACCAGAGGAACAGGATATAAATCTGGAAAATATTTTTTCTACAATGACCACTCTTAGTTTTCAAGTGTCTGTGTGCTTCTCTGTAGATTTTAAATCAATATTGATCTAGGAACTTTGTAGGATCCCATGCTGACAGCTCTGCAATCACTGTCTTTTCTTTTTAATTTCCTTGAGCAAGTGGAATTTCAGCAATTTAAAGCTGCATGTGAACAGTCCCATCACAACTAATAGCTCTTCAGGACATGTTGGCATATCTAGAGAAGCGCCTTAGATCCTAATCTTAGTGTCTCTAACTATTCAGCGATGTAATACTAATTATATAGGTCAGTGCATAGCTTACATCAGTAGACTAGAGATATGTGACAGGCTAGTGTGAAAGGAAATAAGACATTTCAATGATTCATAAAATAATATATAAATCAAATGCACTTCAGCAAATAAATATACATCAAGTAGAAACATATTTGTTTGCAGCATAAAGTGGATGCTAAGCATATATCCTTACTGGTTTATTTGTAGACAATAACCAGTAAAGAGATTCTAAAAATCTAGGGTAAGGAAAGGGCATACATTCTAGACTACTTTGCTTCAAATACATTTTCTTTTGAGATAGGCTAAAATTATTAATGCCAAGCTGTTGTACTGATGATGGTTCTGTAAGTAACCACATAAAAATAATGATCTTTTCTAGACCAATCATTCATAAAAAAGGATGCAAGGAAGGCCAGAACAATGCTGAACTTGTTTTCCCAAAATAATCCTCCTTTCCTAACACAGATATACAGAAGAGAAAGCAAAAAAGGAAATAAGCAAGAAAACAAGAAAACTGGGAAGCAAGGAATGACTAAAATTGTCTGTGCAATCTCATATTGAAAGGAAAATATCTGAAAAAATTAATTCTAGAAAATTTGCTGTTGTTATTTTTTTATATGTTTGTTTGTTTTCCCAATGCCAAAGAGGGTGTGTCCATGGTTTATACAGAATAACCACTTCATTTACTGATTTAATTGCAAAATACTCAACTAATGAACAAAGTTATCTGATTGTAAAATGTGAATCGGCCCTTTTCTGTTTGAAATGAACTGGGAAGCTATAGGAGGAAAAAATAAATAAATAAATAAAAGTCCTGAAAACATTCTGAGGATTTAACATAGGCACATGTATATGTTTATTACCGTGAGTTTCAAAAAGAATGAGACAGAGAAGGAACAGAAAAAGTGAATTTAGTTTGTCTGCTATGCTCTAATACCATCTTTCCATCTTTTGTATGTAACGTGTGGTATAAGTTGAAATTTAAATCTTTTTTTTTTTTTTTAATTTATCACACATAAATTTTGATCCCTCTGCTCTAGTTATATATGTCTAATTCATCTATTATAACCCACATTAAAAAATACCTCAGAATCTTTATAATTAAAATTGGAATATTTCAAAGAATTATAAGAGATGGTAGTTGCTTTTCATTTCTATACGTAGATATTTCTTAACTTTGAAGGTCTGGGAGAATCCATAATTTATACTCAAAGTCTATTCACCTGAGATATGAAGAAGGCTGCCCATGAATACAAACTTTCCCTTTAAGTGGTGTACAGTAGAATAGAATAGGTGGTGAACTACCTGTGACTGCTTTTTGACATTCTCTTGTAACTTACACAGTTTTTTGTTTGGTTGGTTGGCGGTGTGTTTTGTTTTTCTATTTGAGTTAAAATTTCTTTCTCTGAGACTTATAAGGACAGCTAAATGGGTGAGGTTTAAGTTAAAAAAGGGCAGAAACTCACCTCACACAGTGAAACATAACATTGCAGTGTACCCACGCTTCAGGCTCAGAAAATTATGTAGCTTAACAGTGTGAGGCTTACAATACAACTGTATTGTCCTTGGTTATCCAGAACATTGGATATTAAGTGGCTTTGGCCTCAGAAAGGTAAATTTATGAATGGGATGATTTTCTTCTAGCCTGGTAGAATACTTGAAAAAATCCAGAAGAAAAAAATACTGATAAAAATTACAGGTAAAAAAATAACATTCCTGACACTACATCTAAATTTTATCATCCATTGCAATACAGATTCAGATCTTACACGAGGCATCTCATCAGAAGAATCACAAAAGGTCTAGTAAGAAGATTTCTTCTTGTAAAAAAATTTTGCCCTTTTGGGTCCCAGTATTTCCCCTAATCTTTGCACTCAGAATGTTTCCTAATTCCACAGCAGAACCATCTGCAGAAAATGACACAGAGTTATTATTATTTTTTTTTGTTAGTAAGAATACCTTTGATTTAGAGAGGCTGAACGTGATCTATAGACAACATGAAAAGCAGACTTTATAAAATTTAAGCAACATAAATGGTGACATTTATGACTGTGGTTAATGCATTTCATCAGGCAGAAACATTAAACCCATCTCTAGAATTCATCATTTTTCAGTTTCCATAGATTCCGAAGTGAAACCTTCCATAAAACATTTAAAGAAATCTTTCTTCCAAATATAGCAAATTATACTTATCTGTAACGAACAAAGCTGGATACATTTGCATGATTTCCCTACTGAAATTATTTATTCAATAAAATCCACAGACCTATAACTGAGGGCTCTCATACTTAAATTCTCTTCATTAAGAATTGCATTTTATAGCTTAACCTATATATATATATATGTATGTATATAAAATATATATATATTATATAATGTATATATATTATACATAAATATTATATATAATATATATTGTTCACATTTTATATATATATATATGTGTTATATATATATATATATATGATATACAGCATTCATTGTGGATACTCAGCTAATGCAGTAAACCAAGACATGTCTTCTGTCAGACGAAGGCATTCTTAGTTATAATTTCATATCATACATTATCAAAGTTAAATAATTTCCAAAATATATTTTTTAACATTTTCCCCTGTTTTACGTTTAACATTCCCTGTTTTACGTCCCCTGTTGTTTTTTTTGTTTGTTTGTTTGTTTGTTTGTTTGTTTGTTTTGTCCTTCTTCCCATTATTCTCTACTTTCTTGCCAAGTAATTTTTTTTTCCTAGTTGCTCTGGCTTCTACCTTCCTTATTCTGTCATAGAATCATAGAATGGCTTGGGTTTGAAGGAACCTTAAATATCATTTAACTCCAATCCCCCTGCCATAGGCAAGGATGCCACCCACTAGATCAGGCTGGCCAAGGCCCCATCCAGCCTGGCCTTGAACACCTCCAGGGATGGGGCATCAACAGCTTCTCTGAGCAACCTGTTCCAGTGCCTCACAACCTTTACAGTGAAGAATTTCCTCCTAATGTCTAGTCTAAATCTATCCTCTTTTAGTTTAAGACCGCTCCCCCTTGTTCTATGTTCATCTATATGAGTAAAGAGTTCTTCTCCTCTTAAGTATTGAAAGGTTGCAATGTAGTCTCCCTGGAGCCTTCAGGCCTCCAGGCTGAACATCCCCAGCTCTCTCAACCTTTCTTCAAAAGAGAGGTTCTCCAGCCCTCTGATCATCTTTGTAGCCCTCCTCTGAACTTGCTCTAACAGGTCAACATCCTTCTTGTGCTGGGAGCTCCAAACCTGGATCAAGTACTACAAATGTAACAGACACTTCAGACTCTTCTCCACACAGCTCCCTTCCTTAAATGACTGTCCTAACAAACTGTTTTCAGATTTGTTCTTCATGCTTTTCTCTCTTATCTCCTCAAAGAGAACATGACATCATAATGGGCATCAGTAGGTGACTTGTACTCTGTAAATAAGATTCTCTTCAATTATACATTCTCCATGTTAAATTATTTGCATTCCTTTACTGAAAAAAAATTGCTTTAGTTAGGAGATTCATATAAAATTGTATACAGCAAATATAATCTTCTGCCAAAAAAAAAAACGTCAAAATTAAGAGATTCAATTTGAATAAAAATTTGAATTTTATGTTAAGAAAACACATAGTTTCAGTTTCATGTTATTGGTGATAAATTTCAAAAATTGCAATTAATTTTCCAGAGGTCAGGAACAATGAATGTATCATTTGTAAATTTCAGTTTGGTTATTCTTAACCTGTATCTGAAATATGTACAATTAGAAAGTTCCTAGCTATAGTCAAGGAGTTACTAACTGGAAAAATCCCCACAGGTAACTTCAACCAACAAATAAAGGGTACATAATTTCTTATGTGCAAAAAGAGAACAATTTTATTAAATACATTATTCTTCCTGAATCATCTTCCAGCCCTAATGATATTTCCTTTCAGGAATCATAAATCTGTCCTTTCACTCTGCCAGGCATTGAACATCTGTTCTGTGTGAAGTTTGTACATGTATATACAGGACTTTCCTGCTTTAGAAACTTCCCCTGGTGCATCACCCTCCATTACCTCAGACAACTTTGAAATTATCGGTATATGTTACAGATGGCCCAGAAAAAGGCAGATAAGCCAAAAGTAGGCACACCACTAGGTAACGGATACATGTGCTATGATCTAAACTGGTGCAGCTTGGAGATCTGCTCCATGTGGGACCCATGGGCTGCAGGGGGACAGCCTGCTCCACCAGGGGCCTCTCCACAGGCTGCAGGAGAGCTTCTGCTGCATGCCTGGAGTACCTCCTGCCCTCCTCCTGCACTGACCTTGGGGTCTGCAGGGCTAGTTCTCATTCCTCTATCTCCCAGCTGCGACTGTACATTAATGCTGCACCTCCCCCCCCAACCCCCTCCTCCACCCCCAGCCCCTTTTCTTTCCCTCACAAAGGCACAACCAGCATCTCCCATTGTCTCAGCTTTAGCCAGCAGCAGGTCCATTTTGGAGCTGGCTGGAATTGGCCCTTATCTAACATGTGGCACCTTCTGAGCTTTTCTCACAGAAGCCACCCCTGAAGCCTCCCTGCCACCAAAGCCTTGCCACACAAACTCAATACACCAATATGGCTGTGTGGTGCTTAGGTGCCTATTGGGTTAAACCACAAAAAACTGGCATGGTCTTTACCCTCTTTTTGACAGTCCTATGTGTCATGTTGTGACACAACTTTGAAAACTTTAATGCACATACATCTTCCCCCTACTTAATGTATATTTTTGGCCAAACTGAAATTTGAGTTTCAATTATTTTAAAGATTTAATGGAAACTTTCTGCTCATATAGCTGGGTGAAGGGAATAAGAATGCATCTCTCTCACTAAGAGTTGTGGAGATAAGAGGCAACCATGAAGCATGTAATCGCTGCTGTGTTCCTAGGGATCTGTTGATACGTTCATAGTCATTGTGCATAAATTTCACATTTGTAAGTTTGTGATTTCAATGTCTCATGTTTCACAGATATGTCATGAGGTCAAGTGCATTAAAAGGAAAACTTAAATGAGGGTAATGGAAGTTGAGAATGTATATTACTTTCATTGTTACTGTTATTGTTGTAGTACATTATATAATTAATAATAATGATAATAATAATAAAAATAATAATAATATACACATCTCTTAGACCTCTTTCCATGTAACAATCACAAGCATTAAGATAAAAAATGAAAGTAGCAGAGAAAATACAGAAACAGAATGTGTCACCTGAACAAAAGAAGGGAATTCAGGAAGGGAAAAGGAATAACAACAACAACAACAAACAAACAACAACAACAACAAACCTAGATGCCCAGGTAAGGCTAGTCCTTAAGGTAAAATTAATTTGTCTGGGTGATATTTTCAAAGCAGAAAATTCAGCCGGGCATTGTTCTTGCCAGTACTGACAATGTTTTACCAAAAAAAAGAAAAAAAAATCATTGAAATAAGGATTTAAGGAGACTGGAAACACATGTCCTTACCCGTAAAGTAATTTTCTTTTTCTACACATAAAGGAAATTTCTATTTTTCACTTACTACAGCTTTCTGCTTCCTTTGTAGGAGTATAGAACCAATGAATCTGTACACTTTTACCTTTTTTTTTTTTTTTTTACCAGGTTCTACTAATGTAAGCAGATGATTATACAAAAACTGTATATGATTAGTAACCTCTTACACCTGTTTTAGAGTTTTGTCTAGAGTTTTGTACCTTGTAAAGACCCCAAATTCTGCCTTTTCTTATTGCTTAATAGAACACTTTTGAACCATGAACATGGAAGAACTTTAAAACTGAGGAAACAGAAAGAAAAAAAAATCAAATCAAATCAAAATAAAAAATAAAAAAATATCTTTTGTATAAACATACAGTTCTCTGATAGCACTACAACTTCAGTGATAGTGAAACACTAACTGTAAAACAAAACATTTTTTGCTACATGGCTCACTGAGATGATAAACATTCTTTTTGGAAGTGAGTTTGTGATAGCACGAGACAAGAAAGATGTTCCTGTTCAGCCCTTTGCTCTTCCCATATTTTCTTTTTTCCCACAAACCTTTTCAAAGTTTCACATAATGAAAAATATGTTTCCAGACAAGACAGTCAGAACATGACTCTTCATGTAAGCTCTTTGAGGAGCTTACAAATATACAGTGAGCACAGATTTGTTCTGATAGTTCACATAGCCATGTTCTTTGACCCGAGAACAGGATAAGTAAATGGCAAATGGCTGAAGAGACACAACTTTTGACTCTAGCTGGCATGGCATTACCACTAGATAGTTGATATACAAGTCAATTCTTTGTTGGCATCAGTATACAGGACTGAAAGAGGGAAACAAAATCAAATCTTGATAATTTTTTTCTAAAAGCATAATTATTCTTCCGACCCTGTTTATACTGGTCTGCAGAAGTAGCAGTCACATCAGTTTTGCAACATTAGCTGGGTTTCAGCATGTTCAGGTGGATGAGTACAAAAAATTACCTCTGAAAGCCTTTAGATGTTATTTCTTGTAGACAAGAAACATGTCTGCCATCTCCCATAGTTTTAGTTTAGGGCCATAGTTTTAGGGCCAGTGTTTGGCCCTAAACTCCTGAAAGTTGGTCATCTGGGTTTACTTAGTGATTTGTATTTAAATCCTTGTTTATAGTGGAATAAAAACACAATATGAGATACAAGATACAAACTGACTTTCTGTGGAAATAATTCTTTCTCAGAGCTCCAATTAAATAGAAAAACTTGATCAAGAAAGAGATACAGTAATCCTTACTTTTAGAATGGAGGTTTTTAATTTCACTCAGTTATAGTTAGTTACCATAAAGTTCAAGTGTATAGTAATTTAAATATTGTCTATATTTGGAAATCAATTTTCACAGAACTCAGAGAATGGCTCAGTCTGGAAAAGAGTTATGGAAGTCATGTGGTCCAACTTCTCTGCTCAGCCAGGGACACCTACAGCCACTTGTCTGTAAGGTGGAATTTGACTTGACCACGTTAAGGCAGCTTTTTAATATTACCAAGGACAGAGACTATACAATGTCTCTGGTCAGTCTGTGCCAGTACTCAGTGACCAGCACAGTGAAGAAGTGTTTCCTGATGTTCAGAAGGAACCTCTTGTGTTCTAGTTTGTGCCCTCTGCTTCTTGTCTCATTACTGAACACCATTGAAAAGAGTCTGGCTCTGTCTTCACTACACCCTTCTTTCAGGTTTACATTGATGAGATCCCCCCTGAGCCTCCTCTTTTCTAAGCCAAGTAGTCCCATTTCTCTTAGCCTTTCCTCAAAGGAGTGGTGCTCCTTTCCTTCTCTATCCCCAAGGATCACCTCCCTCAACCCGCTGGTGATACTTTGCCTAATGTAGCCAATGTTAACCTCCTTTGCCGCAAGAACAGACTGATGATTCACATTCACCTTAGTGCATATCAAGACTCCTAGGTCCTTTTCTGCAGAGCTGCTGTACAGCTGGTTGGCCCCCAGCATGTACTGGTTGTTCCTCCCCAGTTGCAGGACTTTGCACTTATCCTTGTAAAACTTCATGAGATTGCAGTCAGCCCTCCTCTCCAGTCTGTCAAGATCCGTTTGGATGACAGCATGGCTCTCTGGTGATTTTGCTATTTGCGTCATCCACAAACTTGCTGGGGGTGCACTCTACCCCATCATCCTGATCATTAGAAAAAATATTAAATAGGACTGGACCCAATATTGACCCCTTGGGTATGGGTACTCTGCTAGTTACTAGCCTCCACTTGCCCCCATTTCAATAGTTCTGCTTTATATTAAGATAGTTCTAGAGTGGATTTTTTTAAACATATAAATTTTTAATCAGAAAGTAATGTCACTCTTTAAAAGAGCTCTGACTGTAAATTTCAACTCTATTTCATAGAACATAATAAAAAACAACCAAACAAAAACTGTACCAACTTTTATTTTTGAAAGTTTGGAAGTTACCTTAGGTGTTTTGTTTAACTACCATCTTGCAAACTAATCTATAATTAAATAAATAAATAAATAAATAAACAAGAAACGACAACAAAAACACTTTATCTACTGAAAAGAAAACCATACTGAAAAGTCACTTCACTGTTTCTGCATCTCGTGCCTTGCATATGCCAAAAGCATATTCCTGACACTTGTAACAGAAATCCATTCCACTTCAGAATTCCTTGAAAATTACAGGCTTATGGAGGAACAGTGAGTGCCCAATGAAAGTGACAATATTTGTACTGAAATATAATGCAGTTTAGTACTAGGTAGAAAAAAAAAGGTATTAGCTGCAATATGTATTAAAAATGATGCTCTGATGAGGGAGGTAATATATCCATTTTATTTAATTATTGATAGCCATGCTAGTAATGATTCTGGTTATAGTAATACTAAATCTAGCATACTTCAATTTGTAATAATATGCTTTTTTATTTTTCAAATTTGTTTTGTTTTGTTTTGTTTTTGATGGACTGTAGAACACAAAACTTATGTGTTCTCCGTAAGCTTCTCAAATTTCTAACACATTTCTGTGAGTCTACATGTCTTGTCCTGTCCTTGTTCTTTCACCTTTTTCCAGGGTAACTTCTTCCTTATTACAATGTGTTTCTTCCCAATTTTTTTAGAAATTTCTTCCTCCTGTTGACCTGACTAGCATGACAATTTCTCTGTTTCCCTCTAATGTTGTTGGACATATGGGTTACATCCATGCATTTTTACTTTCTGGAAAAAAAAAAAGCTCTCTATGCTGAAGTGTTTTCATGCTTTATTCACTTAAATTCAACCACACTGTTAAAACTATTGACGAACAGATACTTGCAAAACAATAGTTCTGAAACTTGGAAAATGATGTTATATGTGGTTACACTAAAACAAACAAACAAACAAACAACAACAACAACAAAAACTACTTTATCCAAAGACTTTTAGACTTTTTTTTGTTGTTGTTCAATTTCAGCTGACATTTGAGAAAATTCTATTTAATTTTGTACAATTGTGATATAAGTTTATAACTGTAAGCTAAGCAAAATTGGTTCATCTGAATCCTACCTTAAGCCCAGAATAAAATCCAGTATCTAAAATACATAACTTCTAAAACAAGCAACAAATAAAAAATAAGAAATGACACATTAAGTGCACATTAAAACTGAATAAATAGCTTTTATCTTTCTTCCTTCTGGAAAAACTAACAGATTTTTCAAGTTATTTGCAATTCTCAGCCCCATAAAATCCAGTTACCAAACACAGGGGCAAAAGGGGCAAAGGCTTTCTTTACTTTTTTTTTTTTTTTTTTTTTTTGGTTGTTTGTTTGTTGGTTTTTTTGTTTGTTTGTTTTTCTCTTTAAATATTCTGGTAGGCATGATCATTTTAATTAATTTGTTCTATTAAACACCTTTTCTTACTTTAATTTTCATTTTGGTTTAGCTCTGAGTTTGAACCAAATACTAGCTAAGTAAACTAATTTCTGAGTAGTTTGGGGATTGAAAACTGGTATTGATCATGGTCAGAAGGAGAATATCATTTGTTCAGGCTGATATCTCAGAACATAAATTTATGAAATTTGTTTAAAAACAGTAGCAGAACTTAAAATCAGACTTCCAGAGTTATTTTTCCTGTTGACTTTGATTCCTCCAAACATATTTCAAGATATTTTAGGGTTAATTTTTAATCACTCACTTTTCTCAATCTCCTTCAAAGTTCTTCACTCAATCAGATCATCCATTATTCAAATTTCAGATGTCACAAAACTTTCTATCTGCATCTACAAGCTGTTCTAACTTCATTTTCTTTATTCATATGTAATCCTAAAGTTTATAGGCTAAATCTGTAACTAGTGCTATATCCAGCAGAGAAGGTACACATAAGAAGAGTTTGATCCCCTCTCTGTAATACTTTCCTCATCTACTTAGCCTGATGTTTTGATAAACTTCAGTATTCAGACAAAAGGGCTGTTAAATACCTGTTCCACATTAGTAATTTTGATTTGCTTTGTCCTTTTCTTTTCTTTTTTTTTTTTTTTTTTTTTCTTTTCTTTTCTCAAAGTTCCATTGTCATTTTTCTTTCACCATATCTCTGAAGTATCTTTTTCTTCTGAGGATTATGGCAAACATAATCTAAGTTGGGTATTGAAAATGAAGTAGTATATCAGTTTGGAATTCTTCCAACTGTAGAAAAACCTCTCTCTTCTATTCTCTATACATTTCTTTGCAGAATTTTATTTGTCATGAAAGAGGCCTTTGATCCGCCAGCTAAAACTGTATGTTTGTTTTGTCAGCTGATTTTGCAGATAATTTCTTTTTTAATTTATATTCCTAATTCTTCCAACATAGTACACCACAGATGGTATGTAGGTAAAAACACCTAGTTAACCACTTTCTGTCAGAGATGTGTATTCACAACTGATCAACTTTAATGGAGACTGGTCTTCATTTTTTTTTTTTGTTTTGTTTTCATAAAGATATCAAATATTTGCAACAACAACAACAAAATCAGCTGAAACAAAAGTAAATACATATATATATATAAAGAATACTCTCCTACTCTTATTTTTTTTTTTTAATATGAGTATAGAACATTTTATCATAGACATACATTTTCCATATATATCTATATATGTCTTCATGCAACTATAAAGGAATATGCCATAGATTGTGTTAACCAATAAATTAGATGTCTCAGTCTCACTTGCTCACCTGTGGGTATTTTGTCTTAAGTGATGAGCACTGACTAGATTTTCTTCTGCTAAAGTGATGCCACTGCCACTGCACTGAATAGCTAACATATCATCGACATTTTGGCAAAACTTTCTCCATAACAATTCACTACTCTAATTCTTAGCATAGTCCTCCCTGATTTAACTTGGATATACATTAGACTGCAGCTGCAGAACTCCAAATTTAAATGTATCAGTCATGCTGAATTACAGAATCACAGACTATCCTAAGTTAGAAGGGACCCACAACTCCAACTCCTGGCTTCACATAGGACTACCAATAACTCAAACCACATTTCCGAGAGCATTATCCAAACATTTCTTGAACTCCAGAAGGCTTTGTGTCATGACCTCTTCCCTGAGGAGCCTGGTCCAGTTCCCAGCTACCCTCTTGGTGAAGAACCTTTTCTTAATATCCAACCTGAACCTCCCCGTCAATGTCTTCATATCACTCCCTTGGGTCCTCTCACTGGTCACCAGAGAGAAGAGATCTGTGCCTGCCCTTCTTCTCCCCCTTCTGAGGAATCTGTAGGCTTCAATTAGGTCATTCCTCAGTGTCCTCTTCTCTAGCCTGAACAAGCCACATAACTTCAGCTGCTCCTCTCTAGAACCTTCTTTATCATCATAGTTCTCCTTTGTACCAGACAGTCTCTAATAGTTTTTTTGTCTCTTATATCATGGTGCCAAAATCTGTACACAGTACTTGAGATGAGGCCACATCAGTGCAGAGCAGGACATTCACTTCTCTTGACTAGTTACCAATGCTATGCTTCATGCACTCCAGGATATGGTTGTCCCTTTGGCTACCAGTGCATACTTGTTGACTCATGCTTAACTTGTTGTTGGCCAGAACCACTGAATTCCTTTCCATGGGGCTGTTCTCCAACCTATCATCCCCCAGTCTGTACATACATGTATATCTAGGGTTACCCTGTCTGAAGTGCAGAATCTAGCACTTACTTTTGTTAAATATCATGTGGCAGAATCTAGCACTTTTGTTAAATATCATGTGGTTAGTGATTGCCCAACCCTCTAATTTGTCATAATCTCTCCCAATTTAGTGCCATCCACAAACTTACTTAGTATACCTCCAAGTCCTATATCCAGGTCATTTATGAAAACATTGAAGAGAACTGGCCCTAAAATGGAACCTTGCAGAACATCACTAATGAATGACTGCCAGCTTGATGTAACCCCATTTACTATAACCCTTTGAGCCTGAACAGTCAGCCAGTTGTTGCACCGTGGATGCACTGTATTGTGTATTTGTCTAATTGTATGATGGACATTTTGTCTACAAGGATACTGTAAGAAACACTATCGAAAGCTTTGCTGATATACAGATTACATCCACTGTTTTCCCTTGGTCAACTAATTAGATAACCTTGCTATAAAATAAAATTAATTTCATTAAACAAGACTTTCACCTCAAGAATCTGTGTTGCCTATGACCAATGACGGCATTGCCTTTCAAATGTTTTTCAGTAACTCTCAGAATAATCTTCATAATTTTACTGGGCACTTGAAGTGAGACTGAGTAACCTGTAATGCCAGAGTCTTCTTTCTTGCCCTTCTTCAAAAACTGGGGAAATATTTGCCAACTTTCTGTTAAGTTTTCCAAGGCCACTGGAAAATAATTGAGAAATGTCTTCTGAAGACATAAGCCAGCTCTGTGAGTACTCTGGGATCCCATCGAGCCCCGTAGATTTACATGCATTTAGCTGGAGCTGCAAATCCCTCATAAACTCAGACTTGTCTGGTAGTTTATCATTCCTGCCATCATGGTCCTCAAACTCAGGAATCCAGGGGACCCAAGGCCTATAATCAGTGTTGAAGACAGAGGTGAAGAAGGCATTGGATGTCTTCTTTGTTTACACCCCTATTTGTGAGGGATGTAAACTTGATGATCCCTCATCAAGTAACAGGCCGATGTTCTCTGGTCCTCCTTTTGTTGTTAAAATATATTTCAAAAATTCATTTTATTGTCCCCCATGATATTGGCCAGCTTCAATACTAATTGGCCACACAAATTTTCTCTCATAAATGGTGAACAACATCACTGTAGTCCTCTCATGTTGCTTGACCTCACTTCAGGTGGCCATACATTTTCTTTTTTGCCTAATCTCTAGAAAAAAATATCCCTGCTCTCCCAAGACGGCCTTCTGCCCCACTTGATTGACCTCTGACATTTTGAAATTGCCTGCTCTTGTGCTGTTAAGAAGTGGTGCTTAAAAAGTGATCAGTACTGATGGACCCTATCACCACCAAAAGCAGTTTCTCAGAGGACCTTACTATTTCCCTGAGCAGCCTGAAGTCTGCTTTCCCCATATCCAGAGTTGGACTTTTGGTAGCAGTTTTTCTTCTACAGTGAAGGTTTTGGCCTCCATCTTAATCTATTCTCTGTCCAAAGACTTTGTTAGTTTCTTTTCTTTTCTTCTTTTCTTTTCTCTGATGATTTTGTTATATGAGCAGAGATCAAGTGACTACCATCTCATATGGCATAGTTCAATCTCTCATAGTCTGTTTACTTCTCACTTAAACTTTAAGGTACAGAAATGTGTTCAATGTTACCTTCTCTACTCAGAGAAAATGTGACTAAAACATGAAAACTACTGGTGTAAATTTAGTCTGAAAAGTGCCAGGCTGAGTTGTCAGAAATCTCAGATGGGTATACCAATCCGACAAGATGAGCCACTGGCATAGTCAAATGCTCAGGACTCAGGTTATGGATTTGCTACAAAATCAGGTGTTTGTAAACACGTCATTGTTGTATTAATCTTACCTATATTTACACATGTACAATACGGCCATGCATATCTAAACTAGTTAAATAATTATCTTTATAACTTTGTAATTGAAAGAGATGCACTTCTCATTCTGATGAAGTTCATCTCCTCCTGATGTAAATGTCTAAAGCAGGTAGATGAAAAAGTGCCTAATTGTCTCTAGCTATGGTTGGGATGTTCAGCATATGCATGGATAGATATCAACTATGATCTTGGATAAAATTTGTTTCTATAATATGATACATAGTTTTAAGGTCTTTAGATAGTGAAGACTATAAATGAATTAATGTCTAGGATAAAATGATTCCATGACAGTAAATTGAAAAGTTAAGGAACGTAATTAATAAAGCATAGAAAATAAAATACGATACATCCAAGCCTAATTTCAGTTATCATCAGATATACCTATATGGTGGGTTGAGCTTGGCTGGCCACCAGGTGTCCATCACATTGTTTTCTTACTCGCCCTCCTCACAGCAGAAGAAAATATGATTACACAACTCACAGATTGAGGGAGATGACTCACCAATTTGCATCATGGGCAAGACAGACTAAGCTTGAGAAAGATTAATTTAATTTATTGCCAATGAGAACTAAAAGCAAGCTGAAAACACCTTTCCCCCACCCCTCTTTGACCTCCTCATCCTCACAGAATCACACAGAATCACAGAATTTCTAGGTTGGAAGAGACCTCAAGGTCATCCTGAATGGTTCAGGGGTGTGAGGAATGGAAGCTGTGGTCAGTTCATAATGCCTTGTCTCTGCCGATCCTTCCTCCTCATACTCTTCTTTTGCTCCGGCATCCTTCCCACAGGATTTGTTTCTTCTCAAACACAATTCGGTTCTTCTCAAACTGATCCAGTGTGGGCTTCCCACAGACAGCAGTTCTTGAAGAACTGCTCCAACATGGTTCCATACCATAAGTTTCATATTTCAGGAATTGACTGTTCCATCATGGGTTCCCCAGGGGCTGTAGCTCCTGACAGAAAACCTGCTCCAGTGTGGGCTTCTCTTCATGGGCTTCAGTATCCACCTGCTGTGGTGTGGAATCCTCCAAGGGCTGTGCTTAGGGATATGGTTTAGTGGGTGATATTGGTAGTAGGGTGATGGTTGGACCAGATGGTCTTGAAGGTCTTTTCCAACCTTAATGATTATATGGTTCTGTCTTCTCTGATGTGGGCTTCCATGGGCTCAGGAAGGACAATCTACTTTACCATGGTCCTCTCCAGGAGCTAACTGAGAATCTCTGCTCTGGTGCCTGCAGCACCTCCTCCCCTTCCTTCTTCACTGACTTTGGTGTCTGCAGATTTGCTTCTCTTCCTTCTCTCCAAGCTGCTGCTGCAGTGTTTTTTACTGTTTCTGAAATGTTATCACAACAACTAGCATCATTCACTGGCCCAGGTCTGGCCAGAAGCTGCTAACTTCTTGAGCCATTTGTAACTGGCTTTTATGTAACATTGGGAAGCTTCTGAATGCTTCTCACAGAAGCCACCCCTGTAGCCCCTCCCTGTTGCCAATCCCCCACCCCCCCAAAAAAAAAAAAAATTTTGGTGGCACATAAACCCACTGCAACATGTATTGTTGATGTTTGAGGTGTTCCTGTGTATCTGATATATGTGTCACACTGGAAACATATTCATTTGGACTGGCAGGTGGAAGCCAGATTTAATATGTTAGAGATTTCAGATGGAGAGATATCATCAGTTGTCACAACAGTTTCCAGGCTGATTCATTGCATGATTTCTTCAAGGATCTTCAGGAATCTTCTTCTGGGAAATTCGTGGGACCAGTTGCTTCTGGGAATGGTTATATCCTAAAATTTTCTGTAGGCTTTTGCTTCTGCCAGCTCTCACAGCCATACGCTATTGGCAATTTCCTGATAAGGGGATGTTGACATAAATTATCTACAATAGATTGTCGAACAGAAAGTACTGCACACCTGTTCAACTAGTGTGTGGGAGGGATTAATATTAACAATAAGCAGGAGCTCAGCCCTCACTCTGTAGCAAACAGACGCACCTTATACACTGCAGGTGTCTTATTAGGGGTGTAAAGATATTTATAATCTCTGCAGTGATGAACTCCAGTGCATAGTCTCCTATAACAGTTATTCCTGGCCTGTTAAAAAGACCTAGATTCAGACAAATGGGAGGTGCTGCTACTGTCTGGGTTTTGAGCTGCAAAGATTGCCTCTTGCTTCTCCCTGGGGCTGGGAATTGTGGCAGCCTCACTTGTAGGAAGTATGATCTGGCTGAGACACTAAATCCTGGGCCAAAAAAGCTGAAGAAGGAAGCAAGAAAGCTACATAACATCAGGGAGGATGAAGAGTAAAGCTTCAGAGTACATGAAGCCTTCTTTAGATGCCTCAGAGGAAAATTTCAGTAAACAGGCCTAGTAAATACGGAAGACTTCAAGCATCTTGATATGTGTTGAAAGGGCAACATGGCTAGGCAGGACAGACTGGCTATACACATGAAAGCTGAGGAAAGCCTTGTCTTCAGTGACAAGATAATCAAGTTTAAGATCATGAGATAAACGAGCCTGATAATGAGCTCTAAACAGTCAGGGATCTTCTTAGCATTATTCCATGGGAGACTGTCCTGGAGGGCAAAAGGCCTGAAAAACTTTGTTATTTGTCAAGGACATTATTCTCAAATCAGAAAAGCAGTCTCTCTTCCAGTGGACAGAAAATCAAATGAGCATGGCAGAAAAAGAGACTGGATGAACAGAGACCTCATAACTGAGTTCAAACACAGAAAGGAAATACACAAAATGTGGAAATGATACAGTGTTCAAAGGCCTAGAGTTAGAGTTAGGAAAGCCAATGCTCACCTGGAGCTGTAATCAACAATGAATGTGAAGGCCAACAATAAAAAAAGGTTTCTACAAATGCACTGGCAGAAAAACAAAGTCTAAGAAAAATGTGGATCCAGTGGTTATGGGGTATGGAACTTTGTGACCAAGGATATGGTAAAGGATGAGATGCTTAATGCTTTTATTGTAGTTTTTGCCTTGATTTTCACAGTTAAGTTCTGCCATCTGGCCTTCCAGCTTCCAAAGATTGCTAGAAGGGTCTGTGGGAATGTAGCATTGCTTGTATAAGAACAAGATACCATCAGACAACATTTACAACAGCTGAAAATATAGACATCCCTGGGACCAGAGGGGATGTACCCAAAGCTGTTAAGTAAGCTGGCCAAAGTCATTGGGACTGTTTTCAGAGGTAATGATCTCTGAAATAACAGAGTCATTAGGGGATGTTTGTGATGATTCAAAAAAGGTAAGCATCCTAGTCCCATATCTACAGGTAGATAGCCTTACTTCAGTTCTTGGAAAAAGGATAGAGCAAACCCTCCTAAAAGCCATTGCCAGACACCTGAAGGTGTCTGGGAACAGTCAGCATGGATTTACCAAGAAGAAATTGTGCTTCAGCTACCTGTTACCTACCACGGTGAGATTTCTGGTGGCATGGATAATGCTGGCTGGACAATCATTAGTGATGGGCAATAATCAGTATATATGAAATCCAACTGGTGACAAGTTAACAGTGGTTTCCCTCAGGGACTGATACTGGATGCAGTACTCTCTAATGTCTTTATTAATGATTTGTAGGATGGGATGAGTGTACTCATCCCTCCTCCAAGGAGGGGCTGCCAAATTTAGGGGAGCAGTTCATACAGGGGAAGCAAGGCTATTCAGAGGGACCTGGAAAAGTTGCAAAAATGGACTAACAAAAACATTAGGAAATTTAATAAAGGAAAATGTAAAGTCACACAGTTATTTGGAATAAAATAATTGTATGCAATGGTACATAAACTGGATGTAACTTCTTCACTGAGAAAAACTGCAACGTTTGCCAAACACAATATCTTTTTAAAAGACTGATGACGTTGCAAAGAAGCTGCTAAGAAATATAAAATAGAAATACAATGGAAATACTTATGGCTTAATACATAAGTTAGTAATTCATAAATTACTAATTACAATCAAAATACAAAAGGATAATATAGGAAATTATCCTTTAAAATATTCTGTTTATTAAGCATTTCAGGTAAAATCAAGAGGTATTTAATTAGTTCAATTAAAAGAAAAAAACTGTTTTTATTTTTTATCGATTCTAAGCAGTAAGAAGACATCCTAAATTATCTCATTTATAAAGATGTTAACCTGGCTGTCCAATTAGTCATAAAACAAATATCTAAATAGAAAAGCAGCAGCATGTGTTGGGCTAGGAATAATGGTAGTTAGCAGTGCATTTGATATATGGTTACCAATGCTGTTTTAATCTTTCCCTTGAGATTCAACATTGATTAAAAAAAAATAAAAGAAGGCAGGATGCAGGGTTTCATTATTGATTATATTGTCTCCAACTTTGCACAGATTTTTTTCCTCAGTTTATAACAGCAATAATTACTTCATTAAAAGAATTTACTAAGGATTAATGTAATGGAATGACTAGGCTTAATAAGCCTTTTCAACTAACATTTTGGGTTTTGGTTGCCAATTTATATTTAAGAAATGCTTTTAATTTTTTATTTTTTTTCTAAATAGATACTATTATTATATAAATGCATATGAGAATCCTGTACTATATTTAAAAATTATTATTAATCATTTCAGGGAAGAATAAATCTTAAACTTCAGATTCATGTTAGTTACCTTTACCAGACAGAGTCTCTTGACCTTTGTATAAAATTTATGATCACAGCAAAATTTACCAAAATGATGCATGTGCATATGTTCTATTATGAATAACAAATATATTTTTTAATTTTACTCTTGTATCAATGATTAAAATAGTATAACATTTTACAATAAATACATTTATATTAGGAAAGAATAAAGCACATAAATGCTTATCCTATTTCTTTCCAGGGTAGGTAATTAAAAAAAAAAATAATAATAATAAAAAAATGCTGCAATTACTTTTCCCAAACAAGTTATGACTGGATGTAGCAAGTTCTTTCAAAATAAAAATTAAATACTGATTTGTATTGCAACTAAATGGCCTGAAGAGTCTGAGGAGGATTAGCTGCAAACAATGAATTAGTAGGAAATTGCCAAAATACTTTTCGTCTTGGAAGGAGGTACAGACTGTTCTCTGCTTGTTTTATTTAACTAGTCACGTGCGTTGCTGAAAGGCTGAGTTGCAGACTGAACTGTTGGAGAGTACCATGGTTCCCATTCAGCTCACATGCCACGCTCTCTTTTTCATGGAAACAGGGCAGGGTTGAGATCATCCTGTGCCATGATCCCTCTCAATATATAATCATGAATCAGTAAGTCATGAGAATAATACAGACAAGCATACCCTTCTCCTTCCAGCAAACAAATGGAACTGAGCACAAGGAAAGAAACTGGAAGTGAGAGGAGGGAGAGAGACACACAAAAATTAAATGATATAAGTAAATAAATAAACAAATAAAAATCATTTGAAAAGATAAAAGCTCATAAAAGCAGGCTACCATCTTTTAAAATCTTTGAAATAAACTTGCTCAGTTATACAAGTCTACTAGGTCTGCTTGCTTTTTAAATTAATAGCCATCTTTGAACTGGGATATTGACCAAATAGTAGTGTTTTGAAACTTACAAAACCCTATATGCAAAGTCCTGTCAGATCTCATCCTCAGCACAGTTAGTCAGTTGTAAAAGTGGTTAAATTAATTGATAAAATGTGTTGTACAACATGATGCATTCTACCTAAGTTCATTATTGTGTCTGCTTTTGTCATTTACTTCTCTCATGTCACATGTAAATAGTTTTTTTTTTAAAAGCAGGTTGAACAGTAAAAAGCAGGAGGTAAATATTGTTACGCGTATAAGAAAAGGCACAAAAAGTCAATAGTAACTTTTAGTTCTTCACTGAAACAACACTCACCTCCATTGTCTCCTGTTCTTTTGTTTGCTTGTTTGTTTTCTTTTCGTTTTCCAGAGGTCCCAATCCTCCTATATCAGCCACAGCATGACTCTGTCGTGTTGCTTGACATGTGGAAAACATGCAAGTTGAGTTCCCTGCAATATGGATACTTCCTCTTTCTTTGTTTTATGGGATTTCCTCTTAATATTGCCTTTGGCACGTGACTTTCAGGAACTAGATCTAAGAAAGATAATGGGGAGTTGGATGAAGAACTAATTCTTCATTATTCCCACCAGGTAAACCTTCACCTGGGTGCTTAGTCCATTTGCATTAATGTTAACTTATAGAGTCACGTTGTCTTTGAGATCTCATATCTTATTATATTTTAAGAGTTTTTGATTACTGGAAGAAATAGATAAGTATATAGCTATATTTTCTTTATTTACAAACTAAGCATAGTCCTGGTAAGCAATTGAAAGCTCAAGCATTAATACAAGTGCTAACATAAAAAAATACTTTGCATGGATACAAGTTTTTCAAGAAGTAAAAACAGGTAAAATTATTTACATGAGTTCTGGTGTGGAAAATTCCCTAAGATATAAAACACAGGGTGGAAGTGGAATTCATTTTGCTAAATGTATACATTGGGAGTGTGAATGCCTGTACCTGAGCTAATCATTTTAGGCTCACTAGTAGTCAAAGGAGAAACAGGCACTTCTAGGTCACAATTCCTCTTATGCTAAAATAGGTATCTGAAGTAGGTCAGATGAGTTGCGCCCTGAGAATGGCTATTTTCTACCAACTATAAAGGGAGTCCTGCTTGATTAATTCAGTTTCAATGTAGATGTTTAATGAAGATGAGATGAATCCCATTCAGGGAATCCAGAATGACTATTAAGAGACCAAAAACAAGTAAGAATTCTTGTTTTCCAGATATGTAGAATCTAAGATATTTAGACACTTTTAGATACCAGTTTTAGGTTTTAGGCATTTTGGAATATTTTATGTCAGTTCACACTTTATTTTCCTTTTGCTCAGGGAAATTACTATCAACTTTTTTTTTTTTTCTTTTTTTTTTTTTCCATTACATCTTAATATCTATAACTCATCATCATATCTATAACTCATTTTCTCTTTCTTTAAAAAAGAAACCTTAACAGATTTTTATGAATAAAATCTTAACAAAGCAAAGCAATTCCCCTTTTCATCTATTAAAAAGTGTCGTACTTTCCCAATAGCTTGGGAAAAGCGATTAAAACATTAAAGACTGATCTGTAATTAGGCTGAGCAACATAACTGGATTTCAGTGGGAGTGCTATGAGCACTTTATCAGATGAGCAGCAGAATTTCAAGTCATGCCAAAATGTCTTGTTTTTTCACTTCCAAATTTGTGTGAAGAAATAATGGAGTCCAAATATAATTCAATTCTGTAACCATGACTCTGTTTCAATTGTGGTAAATATGTATATATATTCAAGAAACTATTGGCTCAATTTTTTTTGTGTGTGAAAACAAACAGATTATAGGAGAAGATCTTTATTTAAAAAGATTTTTTTCAGCAGATATAACACTATCTTAGCTACAGCATTACCAGCCAGACCTTTATGTACTTGAAGTACACATGGGTAATATATAATGCTTCTAATCAATCAGTAAATCAGTAAATTTTTGAGTACCAGTGAAAAATTTCTAACCTAAAGGGTTATTTGTGAGTCTCTAATTGTTTATCCTATTAAAGAAAGTATTTCTTTCCATTTTACATTTAATTTCTCACTGTCAATGTGTATATTATGATCACCACAAAAAGAATAAATAAATAAATAAATAAAACCTTATCACATATAATTTTTTCTCCTAAGTTATTTGCTGGAGAGGAATGCAAATAATAATTTTAGATTAAATAATAATAATAATAATAATAATAATAATAATAATAATAATAATAATAATAATAATAATAATAATAATAATAATAATAATAATAAAGTTCCAGTCTTTGCTATCCAAAACTGAGAATAAGCAATAAGGGTTATAGAAGAAATATTAATATTAACAGAATCTAAAGCCCATTGAATTGTTAGGATATATTCCATATTTTTATTTAAAAAAAAAAAAAAAGTAGCCTGAAAACCTCTCCCAGAGTTTTGTCTTTGTACATAACTGTAGTAAGCAAGATACACTGAAGCAGCAAAAATGAGATTCATATTACTTCCATCATAACCAAAAAATCTTTCAACTGTCCAAAAAATAACAAATTAAACAATTTAAGAAGGCTCATTCTACAAAAAAGAAACCTTTAGAAACTGTAGCAAACCACTGGACTTCCCAAAATATTTTAGGTAAAATCTCTCTCTGGTGGGTGACTATAATTCTCTACTGATTATAGATAAAGATTAGAAACAACTAATTAATACAAATTGACAGCTGCTGAACAGTTGGTGACCTCAGACTTGCTGAAACTTTTGAAACCTTGAACAAACCAACCATTATCACAAATATATGTGTATTCTGGTGGTACAAACCACCAGCAAGAGATCAGTCAATGAAGAGATGTGAAAAAGCATCTCACCCTCTTCCTTTAGAGAATTCAAAGTAATAAGTAAAGAAGCAGTAAAATGATTTAAGCTATTTACCAGTGGATTTCATGCATTTCATTCCTTCATCCTTTGATGTTTTAAAAAGAAAAATGTTGCTACAGCCAGGGAGTTTCTAATGTCTCACTTTGTTTTGTAGATCACTTTGAGTGTAAGTGGAATAAAGCTCAGATTTCAGCCTTTTAATTAATGAAGACAAAATGGAGATTTAACAGTTTCTGTTATAACTAAGAGACAATTTTCATGAGTAATATATTTGTTCCATAGCTTAACCCCTCACCCTTTAGCTTAGCTGAAATTATCCCGGTCATTAAGTGATTTACTGGAGGCAGACATACAATCACATGGTTATGCATATAGGAACACACATAGTGGCATATGCGTAGTGGCACCTACATGGAAGTTTTATTGTAGTTTCAAATGCTTGAAAGAATGAAAGGATGTGTTCTATCCCACCAAACTCATGTTCTGATGAAGCTACATTATTTAGTTCATGTCTGAAGGTGTAAAATGTAGACATATCTGAAATTTCAAAGCTCTGAGATACTGTTGAAGGACTGTGTAGGGTAGAGAGAGGCAAATGCAGATCAATGCATTTATCATGTGTTAGAAGCTGTTCTGAATGTGAGTATGTGTGGTTCTGAACACTAGAAAATCACATGGATTTTGTCTGGAGAACTATCTGGATGCTTCAGACCAAAATACAGTAAGCAAAAAAAAAAAAAAAAAATTTTACAATATCAAGTCAAATTTTAAGCATGTAGAAATAATCTGTTTGGCAGGCTGGATATGCATGCTATGGTTAGAAAAGAAAATGCACTGTTTGGCAACAATAAAAACCGCTAAGGAAAATTGAGCACATTTACACTATATAATGGAAGTCATTGAACTGTTGAAGTTGCCACGTAAGCTTTAAGTTCATTGTTTTGTCAAAAACATTTTAGCATCACATTCTCCTTCCATGTTGTTCCCCACTCAAAACTGGTAAGGCCACACTAGGAGCACTATGTACAGTTCTAGTCCCCCTAAAACAAGAGAAACTTGAGCATACTGGAGAGAGACCAGCAAACAGCCACCACGATGATTAAGAAACTGCAGCAAAGCTGCTATGAGGACAATCTGAGAGAGATGGAACTCTTCAGTATAGAGAAAAGAAGGTCCAGGGTTATTTAATCAATGTGTGGAAGTACCTGAAAAGAATATACAATGAGGATGGAGCTAGGATCTTTTCACTGTTGTCCAGTGACTGGACAAAAAGCAATAGGCACAAACTTAAGTACAGGAGTATCATTCTGAACATAAGGATTATTATTATTTATTTTTTTTCCATGTTGGTGACAGAGCACTAGAACAGATTTCCCAGAGATGTTATGGAGTATCCCTTCTTAGAGATACTCAAACCATCTTGACACGGTCCAGGACAGTCTGCTTCTTGAGTTGGACCAGATGACCTCCAGAGATCCCTTTCAACCTCAACCATTCTGTGATACTGTGATATCAGAACCTGAAATATAGTGTAGCAATATGTCGAACCAATATACTATGACTCATTTCTTGGTAAAGCTAGTTTATTTCTACTCCTTCACTAGCTCTGTGGTCTCTGATTCCATAAATGATTTACTAGGAACTATCCTGAGCAAGTCAGTACTGCAGATTTTTATTTTTATTTTTTTTTAGATCAAGCACAGATCATCAAGACCACAGATTTACATCTAATTATTTTAATATGACACAACACACCAGTAGAGGAAGTGACAGAATGCAACTGTATAGTGCTAGCTAGACAGCAGATTGTTACTTTTAGGTGTTATTAAAAGAACTGAGGAAGCAGTTGGCAGACTTATCAGATCATCAGTCTGTATCTCTTTCTCCTTCTCTCCTTCTGTTTAATGAAAATCTCTGTAGAGTCTAGCATGGTAGTCACTAGAAACTATGTCTTTTGTCCAACAAAAATAGTTTTATATTGTCATACACATTTGCATTTCCTATTTGACTTACCCTCAAGTGTCCATCTTATTTCTATACTTGACAAAATAGGTCAAAGTATAATCCCAACAGTGTATTAAAATTTGATATCCACAGTTATATTAACACATTCTAACTCTTTGGAAATTTCTAATCTGTAAGAGTGTACAAAAATTCTGGGTCCTCATCAACCAAAAGTTTTCACATATTTTGTTGATGGGATGTAGATGGAATTCAAGGTTTCTTTCAGTCTTTTTGCAAGAGCTGCACTTTGGCTGTGCTGATGGATGACATACTTTCCATGATTCTACTTGTGCTCAGTAAACAGCACAAATTCGAGTTGATAAAGCGGCAAGGACTCTCCCATCTCAGAGACCTCTGCAGTTTAATTTACATCCATGTTCAAAAGAAATGGAGTGCATGCAAGACAAGTCTGTATGGGAAAACAGGTTCAGATACAAATTCTGTTAACACTTAGAGATTACATTTTCAGAAATTTCAGGTACCAGTTACTAGATCCTCACATTATAGGGTGAGTGTGTATTGATACCAGAAACTCAGGAAAGAAATAAATTAGAAAGTAGAAAGGATTTACAATTAAAAAAAACAAACAAACAAACAAAAACTACTTTTTCCCCCAAGGAATTTCTTAGAATCATAGAATGATTAAGGTTGGAATAATTCCACAGATTTTATAAAACACAAAAATAATACAACACAAATCTTATTTTCTTTTCCTTTATTTTTTTTTCATGGTCTTCTATTGCTCCCTTACAGTTAAAATAATAGTAATAATAGCAATTAAAAGGAGTATATTTGAAAGATAAGAAAAATTGCTAGCACACTTAAGCAAGATTCTTGGTAAAGAGGTACTGAGGTTACCCAATCGTTCATATGAATAAAAACAAGCTACTTGCAAGTGGCGAGGGTAAGAAATATGAAAATACTTCAAAAGAGGTAGAGAATGAATCACCATATTTTGAACAAGAGATGAATAGAGCATATACTCAAATCTTTAGACTACTCTGTTCAAAGACTATTGAAAACTTCTCTTTCTTTCTTTTAAACCTGTCTAGCTCATATCCACAGGACATAATTTAATCCTAGTATCTATGTATGTTTTCTCCACTCCCATCCCTGTGGGCCGAAATATCACACTATGCATTCAGAGACAGAAATGTGTTTTATTTTTTTTTGGACAATAACACCACATATGTTACCAACAGTGCAAAGACTGTACATCAGTGGCTGAATATTTAAGTTCTGCAAAATTTATGGAATAATGAAGACAGTATGCCCATCCAAGGGAATAATTGCTTCATGGGGAGGCTGTGCATCTCAAATTGGTTGATTCCTGGACTTTAAATTGGCCTCTGTTCCTGTTGTTAAAGCCAGCAAACAGTAGCACTGGCAGAAAGGCTGCCTGCCAGAAAAGGGCATTTTCAAAGTTACACAGCATGAACATTTTCTTGTCAAAACCCATTACAAGAAAAAAGTAAGTGGCATTTGAATGAGATAGACATTCAAATAGTTTTTTTTTTGGTACCAGCTACAGACTCTGAGAACATAGGGACACTTGTCCATTCTGTCCATTACAAAAAAGTAGAGATATATAACACAGATTTAAGGATGAAATTAATTATTTTTCTGTTCTTTTACATTTTGTTTTAAATTTTTCATGCAGAAATATATCACATTTCATGAAGTTAACTTACTCTGTGTTACAACATAAATTACTGTGACTGGACCAAACCAGATGAAAATGTCATGTAGTATTTACAGTATTTACAAAAGAAAAAAAAAAAGAAAAAAAAAAAAAGGAAAAAAAAAAACTTTAACTTTTAAATTTTATTTTATTTTTTTTTTCATGAAAAGATAAAGAGGTCCTGTTATATCCGTCAATTTAGTTTGGGAGGCAGACAAAATAGAGACAGTCTACAACAAGATTCAAATCTACACATTGAAAAAGAAAACCACTTATTTTGTATATAACACTGAATTTCTAAGTAGTTCTTAGACATTCTATAGGATATTAGGATATTATATTGTTTCTACTTGTGCAACTAGTAGAAATATTTTCTAGGCTAATAATCAGTGCTTATTTGGGAAGGCTTTCTGACTTACAAAAATTTTGCAAATACAAGCTCTCAGTTGAACCTCAAGCAGCACTATCATCTCCTATATAAAGTTCTTCATTATATTATAGAATTATGGAGTTAGGATTGCAACCCTTTTCCCAACCCTGGATGACTGTGTTATTATTCTTCTGTTAAAGTCCTTTTTTTCCTCCTAGACTTTGTTAGCAAGTAGGAAGATGTTTCACAAATTCCTACCAGCCATGTACACTTCCATCTAACATTTTAAATCATCTGCAACATAATTTGAGAAGAAAAACACTGAATAAAAATGGGGAAAGGAATCAATAACAGACTGCTTACTGGCAACTAGTAATATCATGTGTTGTGGTGTTTCTGTTTTGTTTTGTTTATTTGTTTGTTTTAAATATATTTGGGCCATTAATCATCTCAAAATTGTCATATCTGTCCTTGTGATTGTCCGCAAACCAAGACTGCAGTTGTCTGTATTTCTGCAGGCAGCTTAAAGAAAACACAGGGCATTTGCAAAGATCTACTGGAATGAAATAGTGAGTTAAAAATACCCAATTACTCAATTACTGACAAGATTATGGTCCTTCAGTAACTCAGTTTTAGAGGCAATTTAACAGAAAGACACAACTTAGTCCTATATTTCTACAGACCCCATCTTTCTACATGGATAGTTAAAAACAGATTAGTTACCTGGTAAAGCTGTGTCATTCAGATCTAGCATGAAAGACTTACATCTCCATAGTGATACTCTCTGGGATTCTTTGGCATTAATATGCTATTATTTTCTCACCATAAATAAAGCACCACACTAACAAAGAGGTAAAGACTTGAGCAGAAGATGTTTCATATCCTCCTTCTTTGGTACAAGCAGAGGAATTTGTCTGTGTGCACTCATCTGTTTTCCAGATCTATTTTCCAAAGACACCATTGCAGTGGAGAATACAGTGTTTACAGTGCATGGAAAAGTTTATATATGATGATATGTAGGGACAAAGACGACATCCAGGGGACTTCAGAAAATCTTTTTATATCACAAAACAATACATTGAGGGTCCGTAAGTGGGAGAATCATGAGTAGTTGGTTACACGGATAGAAGTCTTCACAGAGTACATATCCAAATGTCTATTATTGTGTTATTAGGACTGAATGATGTGGTCTGGAAATCTGCACTTCCTGTTTCAGATCTCCTGATTGTGAAGAACTTTAACCATGTAGCCCTGTAATACAGTACTGCTAGTACTAGCAACAGGCCATCAGCTTTGTACTGAGTTTGCATGGCCTCAAGACTGAGATTTATCTGCAGCTTAAGTAGTTAAGTTTGTTAAGCAGTTAAAGACTGCTCTGCTTAAGCTTTTCTTGGTTTCACTCTTGATTTAATGGTGGAAACACTTTCCACCTAAACAGGTGACCATATCTAGTTTGTTTTACTTTTGTTTACCTTTATGTGGTACTATAGTTTTATATAGATAATAGCATCAAGCAGTTTTTCTAGGTAGAATGAGATACACAAGATTATAGAGAAATATGTGCCTAGAAGGACAACAGAAGCACTACTGGTTGGTTTGAAAGCATGGAGCTGTGGCAGTCTCAACTCTTGCCAGATCTCAATAAATTTCTCCTAACACCTGTCAGTGGAAACCCCACACCTACAAAGAGTAATGGCCAGTTAAAAGTTAAAAATGCAGACCTAGAGATGGATGAATGTTTTTAGGGGTAACAAAGAAAATATAATATCTAACACATGTAAAGGGAGCCATACATAGTAAGTTTGGATGCAACCTGGAGCTCTGGACTAATTGAAATAGACAATAAAATTTATTGTTGTGTCAAAGGCACATCAATAATTAAGAAACAAAGCCACATATTAACCATATATAGAAGTAAGGCAAATAGTTATTTTGATAAATGTGGCTCATATATGGCGAATAAGGTGTTTTGTGATAGCAAACACTGGAACAAGTTAAGATCTGGGAAACAGAGATGTGCAAAGTACATTTATTCATCCTGATGGTGGCAAACTCTTGTAACTACTGACCCATGCAGAGCATAAATACTATTTTACTGTAGGCCACAGGTAGCTGCTTCTAAAATACAGCATTTATTTAAGGTGAACCTGACAGAATTTGACACGCATAAAAAGTATGCATAGAGTATGTATGTAGCATGCATCACTGTGACATTCACACAGTCTGGGTTTGGCAACAGTTGGGTTTTGTGGGCTTCTTTTGACATTTAAAAAGAAGCTAAGAATGTTTCTGAAAGGAGCTGGCATTGCTTGCCAGGTACAAACATATCTTTTCAAAAACTGTCCTCAGGTGAAAGTGCCTGTAGAATTGTGGTTGGAAGTGACATGTTCCAGTTGAGAGACTGAGGAAAAATAGCTTGAATACCACCTGAGAAAAATATTGTTAGGTCTAACTGTGAATGTTTCAATTGTATGAACAAGACCTGTTATAAATCATCTGAAGTTCCCTTGACTCAGTTTTATCATTTCAATTTCACTTTATTTATGCTGTTTATTTATCAGGATATTATACCTTCTGGTTTTTATCGGAGGGTTCTGATGAATTTTTATGTTGCTTTGGGAATTTTCTGCTTTGGGAATTAGTGTTCAGATCTACATTCATAAAATATAGTAATGGGAGATAAGCTCCCACAAAAATGTGGTTTATTCCAACCATGTAATTCTTTCCTCAAGTCGAGATGAGGCATGGATGATTTGTTTTCTATTTCTATATTATTCTTATCTCTTGTATTACAGTACTATGCACAGCCTTCTGGAAATTGACTTTTAGGAATTATTTTGTGCTTTCATAAACCTCAATACATAAAACTTTTCAGAGCCGTGTAATATATATGCAGGAACAGGTTCTCAGGACACTACTCATCATTCATTAGGCCAGCCATGCATGAATCAGCATATTTCTGCATGCACATAAAATATCCCCATCCATGCAATACAAACAGAGTGGGTTTAAATGGCAAGGTTTTGGGGCAGACGAAGGCAGGGGAGAGAGGGGGTGAGGAGAAGTGGTATGGAGGAGGCTGCAGGTGTTGCCCTGCACGCTTTTCAAAGCTAGATAAAGTCCATAATTAAGTGAAAAGGTAACAATTTTGGAAAGCTTTAGCAACTGGAGAATTTTAGGTTATTCTCAGGGCATTTACATGTGTATACACACAATCTAGTTCAAGGAAGACGTTTAGGAGAGCAGTTCTCCTCTACACTTTTTTTGTAATTTTTTTTCTTAAAGGTAATAGAAATATACTCCTCATATATATGTATGTGTGCATATATATATATAGGTATATACTTGGTGTTATAGGTATATATTTGGTGTTCTATACAAAACAAGATATTTTATTAATTTTGCCTATAGTGATTAGTGGGCTTATAGACTCTATAATCATTTTGCTCAGTCTATGACTCTTAAAGCCATGAGCCAAACTAGGTTTTCCTTTATCCTCTTCCTGAGGGTGAGAAAATCTTTCACAGAGGCATGAAGCATAGGGCAGTTGTATACTTTTAGTTATTTTATGCATTCCATAGTTTGCCAAGATCTTCTCTTTCCCCTGGATAAATCATCACTTATTTCCTCAAGTCCTCTGCCATTCCAATAAGTAGAACACTTTTTGATAAGACCAAGGGCTTGCAACACTTTTAACTCCATGATTTCTTTTTTCCTCTTCTCCAATGTGTAATACATAACATTTCTCCAGTTCTTCTATTCATACAACTTAATTTATGTGTTTTCTTCATTTACCTTCATCAGCTGTGACTATTTTTGGTGGTCTTACTAATATCACCTTCACTTGTTCACCTATAACTGGTTTGACATTAACCAAAGCCACCAAATCCAGGGCAACCACTTGTCACTCTGGGATTTCTTGAGTGACCATGGTTCATGATCACAGGTAAATGATGCTTCAGGGAAGTGTCAGACCTAATGCTAATGCCCAGAGCAAATTTTGCATTTTATCAGGAAGTATCAGTTTCCTAGTATTTGTGCTATACATTTACAAAGCATATGTGCAAAGTCCTCTGTATTTAATTTATTTTTGTATTCTTTTTACAAAAGATATACAATTTACATATGCAATTTAATTATTGCATGAAGTAGCATACTCCTAAAATTTCTACAGGATAAACAGAGGATTCAGGGGAGCCAGAGTGAATGGTGTGAGTTTAAAGAAAACTGCATTAAAGAAAACAAATGTTTGAAATGGGTTTCTGCCAGCCTGAAAATATCCTTAGTTTTCTTTTGACTTGTGCCATTATTTCTAAATGCTGAGTGAAGTTGTGTTTAAGTTTTCTCTGTCCTCCACATCTTGTAGCTTGGGCTTGGCTCCCTATTCACTGGGTGAGTTATTTTGTTGTGTTCAGTAGTACTTGGAGCCAAGAGAGTTTTGTTGCTTTCAGTAGCTGAAATTTGGTCAGCAGTATGTAATTGCTGGTTCTGTAGTGAGCAGCAATAACAAAAACAACTAAGAAGCCCTTTTGAATTGCAGTGGCTATATTCTTTGTCTACTCACCGACAAGATGATATGACTGTGCAATGGACTGGGCTTATGCGCTATCTGCAAGACTGAGTTTATATTGAGGACGTATTCATCATGTAGAAGAGAGGTGTAATCAGAAATATGCTTCTCTCTTTGGCTATCTATATGCAATTGTGTGTGTAAATACTATTTTTTTACCCATATTTTACTCCTTCACTCTTACATTCAGGGAATGTAACATGCTTTATGTGGGAACTTTTACCTGCCTTTGAGTGGTATGTTCTTCAACATTCAGCTAAGGGTTGGCATTTCACTGGTAGAAAAAAAATATGCAACATTTAGAATGAGTCCAGAGGTATTATTGATGTGATTTCATGAATGTGAGTCAGCAAATAATGCATTTGACAAATTAATGGTTAAGTATTATAGGTAATAACTTTATACATTCCAAAAATTTGTACCTATTGAGTCTGCAACTGTTGTTGCAACTAGGTGAACAGAAAAACATATAAAGGCATAAACACATACTAACACATACATAAATATAATACATCTATCCATCAGTAACCATAATTATTGACAAAAAAAAAAAAAACCCACACATGGGAAATACATTTGACTCTTGCACTTCACCAAAATCAGAGTAACTGTCATGATACTAGCAAATATTGTGGTACTATCATTATTATTATTCTATAAGATAGCAGTAGGATTGGATGACCCCTTGTTGTCTGATCTCACAGGGAGGCCGGGGTTCTTGCTGGAGGCCTCCAGAGTATGATGGCCTCATATGTTGGCACTGTGGGAGCTTGAAATTCCCTTCCTTTGCTGAGTTTTTGAATACGAGGAGATACCCCAACGCAGAACCCACTAGTATAATTATGCTCTTGTCTGTTACTTGAAAACAGCTCTAGGGGAAAAAAAAAAAAAAAAAATCTTTTTTCAGTTCATTCTTTTAACAGCACTAGAGCAGAAAGAAACAGCTCTGCCAAATGGGTTTAGAAAGCCAGAGGCAACATAAAGCATAGCAGTTGATAACAAAATTAGGGATTAAACATTTTTGATATAGTATTTTGTATTCAATTTCATACATTTATAATTATCATATCTGTATTAACAGCATCTCACCCAGTGTTGATATTCTGGCAGATATTATAAATTAAGTAAGTTAAGTCACTTTTCAGTGTCAACAGATAATATAAATTGTTAAAAATGTACATGTAATTGATGCAATATTTTTATTATTTGCTGAGTTCATGGAGTTCTTTTTTCATTATTTGCTTTGTGACATGATGTTTGATATCTTTCGGTTTATTTCTAGGCATGCTATGTTAAAGATTTTGCTCAGCCTGAGCTACAGCAAATAACTAAGAACACAAACAAATGTTGTATATTACTTGTTTGTTTCAGGTAGAATAGTATTTAATATGTTTGCTTGTGTTTACATAATAAATTCTACCACCTTGAGTATTTACATTGTTCTGAAAAAAAAAAAAAAAAGATATTCCACTACAAGTTTTTCATCAGAAGATCTGATTCTACAATAAATTTTAATTTTTTTACAAAGGCTTTAGGACCAGATTAATTTTTGAGATGTATTGCATAAATCCAAAATTACACTGTAAAATTATTCTAAACATATAATGAGCCATTCACGGTTTTCAATTTTTCCTTTTTCTTTGTTTTTTTTTTTTTTTTTTTTTTTTGTTGTTGTTTGTTTAACAGAAGAAAAAATATTTTTTTCCTTGAAATTTACGTGCAGATGCTATTTTGCTTTATTTTATTATGAGGCATCTAATGGTACATGTTTTTTGTATAGTAAAATTACATGTTGCTTCAGGTAAAAAGATTTTATAAAATATGTACATGTGTGGACCTACTGCCCCCACCAGACTCTTGTATGTTGAAACAAGGTGGCATATCTTCAATTAAAGTATTGGTGTGGATGGAAGCACTAAGACGAAGATTGAAGTTAATTAAATGTTTACTATAGATGCCTTTCAAAAGATTAAATAATTCAAATTATTTTAGGAAGAGGGCAAGTTAACCTAAACTGGCATTTACGTTGTTGTACTGGATTGTACTATAGGTAATTGTATAGCCCGGTATTCAGAAATGTCTGTAAAAAACTTGTCATTTCACTGTCAAATCATTATATGCTTTGTCTCTCCTCCATTTGATTTTTTTTTTTCCTACTCAATTAAATTTAGAAGTATCTACCCTTAAGAATATTTCAATCAAAGGCCCTAACCTTTTCTCTTGATTCTTTTTTCCCCTGTCATTTGGAAAGACATTTGGAAGGCATTATTACTAGAGAAGCAGAAATTTCACATTTGCACATGGTTCATTAAATAGCTAACACTCTATTTTTATGTATGAAGCACTATGTTTTTAAAATAACTTAATTGTCTAGGCCAGATAAAATTTATTCAATATAATAGTTGTAATGTACAATTTTACAGACACATTGCAAGACATAACAATATTGATGAAAATAAAAGTAACAATGTTATAGATATTTAATTTTCTAACACAGAAAAACAAGAGTTCCTGTTAAATTCTGTTTATCTTTGAATGCAGAGTTTTAGCAGAGGGACTTACACAGAGATAGTCAGGCCTACTATAATTTCATCTTCACTCCACTAAATGGACATTCCCATATATTTTTGACCTTTTGTCTCTGACATTAGATACACATTTAATGTAGAACAGTGCCCTTTCTTGTCAAGAGCTGCTAATTAATTTTAAAGCATGTATTAAAACTCACTTTGAAAGAAAAAAAAAAAAAAGCTCTTTGATGTTATTCTCAGATCTACATGTCTGAGAATTATGCCCACCCTGTGCAATACAAGTTGAAGGGAAGCATAGATACCAATGTGATATGCATTTGACAATGTCCTCTTAAATTTTTATATAATTTTTTTTTTGGCCTTAATATCCAAAGGGTGCAGAGATGTATAGTCAGTCTTTGCCTCACCTAACCCATACTGCTCAGTACTCAGGAACTCTTCAGTAGTGACAAGTCATTGATTGAATATTCATGGGGTCCTTTTTATTTTAGTACACTTTATTATTTTAATCTCCTTGTAATCTCTTCTCTTTCGTATGACATTTTGCAGTGCAGGATCCCTCAGCATATGTTTTCCCTTCTTGATTTTCAAACATATGTTGGGCATCCTTGTAAAGATTATAAAACAATGGTTCCTCCTGTCCTGAGCAATTGCCAGATTGCAGATTTCCTATGAATAAAATATTACATTTTTAAGTACAGAAACAATATAAAAACAACATCACTATTGAAGATTCATACACCAGAGAGACAGCAAGCATGCAGTTCACTCCATCAGGATTATTGCAGAACAGTCATCTAAAATGATCACATTTTTAGTGCTACTTACTGATTCCATCCAATTGCTCTTTCAAAGCAACTGAAACCAAGAACAGTTTAGATTTTCATGTACTTGCTGCATGAATATATTCATCCTAGGGGGAAAAAAAAAAAAAAAGTGCAAAAACTGGATCTAGGGGTTCAAATCTTAACTATGTCTAATCATTCATTTGTCAGACATGTCTGAGGTCAGTCTAGACATTGGGCTGAATAATCAAATATCATTTCAAAAGTATCACCAAAAAAAATATCACCTGAAGAAGGAAGTTAATCCATCCTTTAGAACGATGCATACAGAGACCAGACCAATAGGGAACTGAAAGACTTTCCCAAAGGAAAGCAGAAAGCAGAAACACCTGGGAGTGTACCTATAGTGTGAAAGGAATGTAGGAGACACCACCAAAATCTCTGAAGAAAATCCCAGAGTTTTGCAGCATAAAGGATAAAGGGAGAAGGAGATTAATTAGAATTCAGTTTACTAGCAGAGGTATAAAACTGTGAAGGGAATCTGAGCTAATGGTGAAAGCCTGGAACTACTGTTTCGTCAGGCTTCCTAGTTAGGGTAGGAAGCAGTAGTGTAACATGTCTACCAAAACTAAGACATGGAATCATAGAATATCCCAAGTTAGAAGGGACCAACAAGGATCACCGAGTCCAATTCCTGGCTCCACACAGGACTATCCCAAAATTAGACAATATGTCTGAGGGCATTGTCCAAATGCTTTTCAAACTCTGGAAGACTTGGTGCTATGAATACTTTCCTGGAAGACTGTTCTAGTTCCTGATCACCCTGTGAGTGAAGAGCTTTTTCCTGATACCTACCCTGAACTTCCCTTGTCACAGTTTCAAGTTGTTCACCTGGGTCATTTTGCTGTCACCAGAGAGCACCTGCAACTCCACTCCCCTCATGAGGAAGCTGTAGGCCACCATGAGGCCTCCCTCAGTCTCCCCTTCTTTAGGATGAACAAACCAAGAGACTTCAGTTGTGGGACTTCAGTATGGCTTCCCCTCTAGACCCTTCACCAACTTTGTAGCCCACCTTTGGACACTCTAATACTTCTGAGTCATTTGCAAACACTACAATCTGCTCATCCATTTTCTCTTCTTCCCCTTCCCCTTCCTTTTTCTTCTTCTTTTTTTTTTTTTTTCTTTTCTTTTTTTTTTTTTTTTCCTTTTCCTTTTTTTCCCTTTTTTCTCCCTTTTCCTTTTCCCCTTCATTAGAAAACAGAATATGAATATATACAGATTCCTCTTTTTCGTTTTTTTTTCTTTCCTTCCAAATTAATCAGAAACTACAACATCCTTACCCCACATTACATCCTGATCTCCAGATTGGAGAGATATGGATTTGAATGATGGACCGTTCAATGTCTAAGGAAGTGGCAGTCCCACAGAACAAGGATATTGATCTGTTAGAGCAAGTCCAGAGGAGGATCGTGAAGATGGTCAGAGGACTGGAGTACCTCTCCTATGAAGACAGGCTGAAAGAGCTGGGGATATTCAGCCTGGAGAAGAGAAAATTCCAAGGATATGTCATTGCAGGCTTTTAATACTTAACAGGGGTTTATAAAAAAAAGATGGATTTTTTTTTTTTTTTTTTTTTACTTGAGCAGATAGTATTAGTATATAGTAAAATGGCATTAAACTATAAGAGGGGAGATTTAGGTAAAATGCTAGGTAAAATTAGGTAAAATTAGGTAAAATGCTTTAGATGCTAGGAGGAAATTCTTTACTTGGAGAGTGGTGAGGCACTGAAACAGGTTGCCCAGAGGAGCTGTGTATGCCCCATCCCTGGAGGTGTTCAAGGCCAGGTTATATGATGCCCTGGGCCACCTGATGTAGTGGGTGGTGTCCCTACCCATGGCAGGAGGGTTGGTACTAGATGATCTTTAAGGTCCCTTCCAATCCGAGCTATTCTATGATTCTATGAATCCGTGACTCTGCGATTCTATGATTCTATGATCCTTACCCCAACTTCAGATGTACCTTCCACAATCCTGATTGTCAGGACCTTGATGTAAGTGTTGTAAATTCTTTGTAGCTCCATGAGACATCACAGAAAGCAGTGCTGACATTGGCATACTTTTTAAAAGAAGTTTTCTGTTTATAAATAACACATCAAGTACTACTAAGCTCACTTGAAACCTCTATGAGCACCAGGTAGAGGCATCTCATTTTTACGGGCAACACCATGTTCTGCTCTGAAAACTGACAGGGTCAAAAGCGAATACACAAATCATCCTGCATCCTGCTCCTGAGAACATCTTCCTGAGAAATAATTGTGGTTTTGGTTCAAAAAGATTACATTTTATTATTGTTCCTTTTTGTTGGGTAAACGTACATAGCAATTATCTGGCTTCCTATCTCTGTTTTACTGAAAGAGACAAGGTTTTTCTACCAGGGTGGAAATGCAAATATTATTCTTGAAAGCAATAAATGAAAACTTTGGGGATAAAAAATGAACTTTATCCACTAACATTGCAGTAGTTCCAAATATAGGATTGTGACCTTTCTAAATTACAGCTTTTACAGCATAATGTAAGGCTTTTTTTTCAGGAAGAAAATAATTTTAATCCTATTCATCATCAACAACAACAACAACAACAAAATATATGTCTTCATATGATTAAAGGAAACAGCATGCATTTTACTTTTGCTGTGCACATCAAAATAAAGGTGTGGGCAGGAACATCAAAAGTAAGTGTTATCTTAAACTTTGACATATATTCCTGTACTGTCTTACAAAGAACCTGTTTCTAACATGTTATCAGTACCTGGATTTACAGGAGCTGATTTTTATTCATTGCTAGGTTAAAAATATATATACATTCTGTGAATCGATGTGATTTAAACGGAAATGACATGTAGGGGGAGAAGGTAGCTTGGATTTCTCATCAGCAGTCTAATTATGAAAGTGACCCACAGGCAACTTGAATGCTGCCCACACAATTATTGATGGAGTCAATTGAATAACAGACATTACTGCCAACAAAATCTCTTTCTTATCTTGAATCTAAACCTAGTGATTGCCACCTAAATAGGAATCAGGTGGAAGAATACAAAGTGTAAAATAGTGCATTAAACTGACACTATATATCACATTTGTCGGGCACTGCTTTACAGACACAGATAAATACACACAACTAAGATAGGTATAAGCAACAGGGTGATTCCTTGCCTAGTTTCAATTTTCAGCTTAAAAAAAAAAAAAAAAAAAAAAAAAAAGCCTATTCCTTAACTAGTTTCTCAGTTTTCAGCTAAAACTTAATCATGGTTTAAGTGACTTCAAAAACATAATGTGAAGGATGAATTTAGAATTTGAACTTAAACTACGTTGATACTCCAGCAACATGATGTATATAAAGGAAGTTTTACTCTCACTGCGATCCATCACTCTGAGACAGACATGATCATCTTCCAACTGTTAGAAAGCAAGTCTTCATTAGTTTTTGTTTTGTTTTGTTTAGTTTAGTTTTGTTTTCCTTCCACTGAATACTTTATTTTCCCAAAACAGTGTAAATTTGGTGAGGAAGGGAAAGGGAAGGTAGAAATCAAATTTCACAAATTTGATTTGTGAAGTCATATACAATTCTCTAAACAATTTCAACAGTAAGAGATTACGTGTTAATAAAGCCTGGATGTTTTGACCGTTTAATGGAGGAAATAGGATGAGTGAACTTTGGAGGATATAGTCGTCTCATAAAATTATTGCTCTCAGATTTTTACTAGTTAATTATTTCCTTCAAAGCTGAGGTAGGTATTATTATTATTATTATTATTATTATTATTATTATTATTATTATTATTATTATTATTTATTCCACCATCAAAACACCATTAAAATAGCTTTTTTTTTCATGACATATCAGGGTCAACAAATTTTATTTTTCTTAATCAGGAAAATGTGTGGTAACTATGTGTCTATGTTTATACTAATTGAATACAAGGGTTTTCATATAATATAAGCTCTGTTTTCTAATAATTAATTGAATTATAATGTGTTTTTTTGTTGTTTGTTTGTTTGTTTGTTTGTTTTTCACTCAGGGTGGCTTCTCTAAATAGTCTTTAAATTCTGCTATAATATTGAATGAGGGACATTTACACTTATGTTCTTGAAGAAGGACATTACAACATCAGCGCTTTCTGATAATAAAGGATTTTATAAGAACTGAGATCCTTGTCTGGATCAATTTGTGAATTCTGAGAATTTTCACATGAATCAAATGTTAACCTTTCTGTCTCCAAATGTGTTCAGAATCTGATTGTCTAATAACAAATTTTTGCAATGAGAAATGCAGAAGGCCGTGCATATTAGAAATTCATAGTATCTTTGGAGGAAAGAGAAGAAATTGTGTGGTCTTTCCCCTTTTTTTGAGTGAAAAAGACAGGATCGGTTGGTTTGAGATAGTGAGGTTATTCTGAATCAGACCAAGCCAAATTTCCTTTTAAATCTACCGCAAACTCCTGTTGATGCATATTGACTGATGTGTTTAGGAAATGGAACTCAGCAATGAATGTTATTTTCAAAGGGAAAATATACAATCTTGGGCAGTTTCTTCCAGAAGTGTAGTTAATGATGAGAGCTGCTGTAATAAGTGAAATGGAAAGGAGATGTAAAAACAAGAATATTCTGAGTGTGTGTGTGGGGGGGGGGGAGGGAAGAAGAGGAGGAAGTGAAGAGAGAGAGGGAGAGAGAGAGAGGGAGAGGGAGAGAGGCGGGGTGAGGGGGGAGTGAAGGGTTGGGGTCTAATTCAGATGAATTGAGACTTTGTAGCTTAGTTTTGCAGTAAAAAGCAATAGTGACCATATGGCTTTGAACTTTGATTTCCTTTGCCTTTCATTTCAAAGAGCTCTTTCCTGCTTAATCAAATTGCTACTAAATAGAGAAATTATTCAATAATATTGGGTGTAGGGGAGATTTTTCTATGGTGAGGTTTGTTGTTAGTGCTGTGAGTGTGAAATTGTTCAAAATATGGCATGCACCACACATTATATTGTTGGAAATTCGTGAAAAAAATAAAATCCTCAGTGTTACAGAGAAAGCCTCTGGGACCTTGGATGTCAGTTCTAGGAGAGAGATTGTCCTGCCTATAAATTCATCTCTCCTAGAACTGACATCCGAGGTCCCAGAGCCTTTTTCCATATCACTAAAGATTTTTTCATGCAATTACTGCAATGTAGTGCATTCCATTCTTCACAATAAATGTTCAGCCATTCATATTACAGATAGCCAGATGTCTTGCTGACTGTTTGAGAATATTACAGAACTGTAAGGAAGGTAGGTACTCAAACACTGTGTTGAACCAAATTTTCATAAGCTTACATAAACTAAAACACACTATAAAATTTCAAATGAGAAATGTCACTTGAAAAAAAAAATAATTAAAAAAAAAAAAGAAAACGAAGACATTTAACCATAAATAAATAAATAAATAAACAAATAAATAAATAAATAAAAGTGAGATATAATCTTCTACAAATATTTTGTGCTTAAGTTGTAACTTGTGTATGTGTCTCATAAGGGTTAGCTGGGAGAAATGTAAAAATATATATCTCATGGGCCATCAGTCTCACTTTGGTGTTATAGCACAAAGCCTTCTTCCTTGTACTGAAAAAGCTTTATGCTTTCATATAATGACAATCACAGACCAACTGTGTTATAAATGAAATGTTCATTTTTTTTGTCAGTGAGACTTGTCTTTGTTCAAATTTACCATTATAGCTACAACTGGAAAATGCTAAGAGGACATTAAGACAATTTTTATTTTCATATCAATTGTAAGAGAAAACAATAATGAACTACATTTAAAGCCAGGCAGAGGTGTGCTACTTGTTGTATCATAGAGGTGTGATACTATATGCTTGGGAATATTAATTTGGGCAATACATTTTCCCAGAACAAACCTTTTATATGATCACAGTATGAGCTCCAGATGTATCATGTAAGTATAATATTTACATGTCTTTAAAGTAAATATTTTAAGTGCTTTAAAAAGTATTACTTCTTTTTGACATGAGTTGATTTAGTTAACAAAATAAACATTAATCTAAGTGAGTTTGCAGTCACTTTTAACTGTGTATTTCCTTTTTTCCTGGGGGTTAAGGGTGGGGGGTTGGGGATTGGAAAAAAAATATAAAGAATAAAAAGGGAGAAAAAAAAAAGTAAAAGAAAAGAGAAAAAAAAAAAGGGGGGGGAGAAGGAGGGGTAAAGCCATGACTTTGGCTGTGATACATCTCTCAAAGCCTCTACAAATGGCCAGAAGGACATGAATCTGTGTACTATAGCAAATCCCAGCTGAGGACAGGGAACTTCATGGAGACTAAAGAATCTGTTGTTATGCAGTCAGATAGGGAGCTATGACTCCAGCTGAGAGGAATTCTAAAAGCAGCTGAGATTTTTATAATTTTTTGTACATTTCCAACTGAAGTTTTGGAAGCTTAAGTGATACAAAGAATCAATATCAATATATTCTAGGATCAGAAAGGGCTAAGGATAGACTTGCCTGACTCAGGCATTTTTGTTCTGAGATTAGGTCTTTTGGGAAAATTTTCAGACTCTTTTGTCTGCCTTTCAGAATCACAAGGCCTTTTTTCAGTCATTGTCATGACTACTAGCACAATAGCTGCATCAGCCATCCCTTTTGAGAGCATGATTTGTGGCTGAACTGCAAAAAATGCTTGTGTTTATTGATAATCATTTAACATCCAGAACAAATAGTTTTTTACATTGGAAACAAAAATATTAATTGTTTTAAATACACATACATTTAGATGACAACAGATTGGACAACTTTACAGTCTGAGAAGCAGCTAAATAGTCTTTTGCTGTGTTTATACTAAGCATGCATAGAGATCTGTGAAATGTATCTCGTCTGTCATTGTAGATAGTAGAAGAGTAAATTTGCTTACAAATTTTTACTAAATGTGCTTCTGCCCCTATGTCCTATGAACTAAGAATCCCTTCTTTCTTACCCCTGTGTCTTACATAAACTGTAATTACACAAAAGAGATATCAGCACCAATTCTAGCAATACAATAACCACAGCAGAAATGAAAAGGCAGAATATTTCATTGGCCCACAGCTGACTGTGGCTACACCCCCAAGCATTGGGAAAGTGGCAGCTAGGGCAGCTTGGGCTGAGCAGACACAATTCCACTGACACTTTTAGTTGGAGGGCATCCAACTTTTAGTTGGATGGGGCATTGAGCAACCTGGTATGGTGGAAGGTGTCCCTGCCCACGGCAGAAGGGTTGGAATTAGATAATGTCCCTTTCAACCCAAACAATTTTATGATTCTATGATTTTCTAATAAGTTAAGATTTGCTAAAAAGCAATAGGACTGTCACTGTTAAGGACTTCCTCAATCAAAAGTAGGAGAAAAAGACAGCACAAGAGCATATTTGTCTCACTGGAAAAAGAGTAGAAAAAAATAAATGGATGCAGCAGTTACCAAAGTGAAAGCGTCTTCTTGAAATTTGCTTTAACATTGCATTTACAAACTTATTGCAAAAATTCTCAAGTTTATGCAGATCTAAGGCAGCACTGCTTATATGACAGTGTCAAGCTATTCACAGATATTGCCATAGTTCTGAAGGTAGAATAGAATTAGTACTTTGCTTAATCTGAAGTCTTACACCAGGTGCACTGTCATACCACTTCTGCTTCTGGTTCTGGGTTCTGTGTAGCGTTTACAAGTTCTACGTACATATCACTGGAAACTTTTTACATGACAATGAAAAAATAAACAAAACAAACAAACAAACAAACAAAAAAAACACTTGATTTGAGACACCGCATCCTGGAAAGAACAGCAATAAGATAACTGCGTGAGTAATGAAATTCATCCATTTGATATAGACCTACTCAAGGCCTAATAACATCTTAAGTAAGACATGCAACCTGTGTTCTTTCTTCCAGTCTTCTGCCTAGAGATGTAAGCAGAACTCATACACTAATGAGGGACAGTTGAGAAAGTAGGATGCAGGATGTAAACACTACTTGTTTTGACTGCTCCTTTTCCTGAATTCTGAAGAGAATTTTTAATTTTAATTTTGTCAAAATTCTTTAAACTTTTCTGAAACTTGTTCATCTAAGATCAACTCTTCCACATTGACTCTTCCTAAGCAGAATTCTCAGAAACTGAAGGAAACTGTGCAGACACCTATTAAAGAATAAAGAAGAAAACTCAGGGGAAAACAAGCAATCAAACAAACACCTTAGGTCTAATTTATACTTCACCTTCCTTGTTCATAGAAATTTAGTGAATAAGAAGAAAGCATTATTTTTTCAATTTGTTTCTTTAGTCGTGAATGGCGGGTATGTAGGAGAATTTCTTGTCAAGTATTTGTTTTTCCAACATTAAAAGGAAAAAGGTTAAACAGCAGATAGAAAAGGGGGAATGAAAAGAAAAAGAAAAAAAAAAAAGACAAGACAAAGACAAAGACAAAGACAAAGACAAAGACAAAGACAAAGACAAAGACAAAGACAGAAAGAAGAAGAAGAAGAAGAAGAAGAAGAAGAAGAAGAAGAAGAAGAAGAAGAAGAAGAAGAAGAAGAAGAAGAAGAAGAGGAAGAGGAAGAGGAAGAGGAAGAAGAAGAGAAAAAGAAAAAGAAGATGAAGAAGAGAAAAAGGAGAAGGAGAAGGAGAAGGAGAAGGAGAAGGAGAAGGAGAAGGAGAAGGAGAAGGAGAAGGAGAAGGAGAAGGAGAAGGAGAAGGAGAAGGAGAAGGAGAAGGAGAAGGAGAAGGAGAAGGAGAAGGAGAAGGAGAAGGAGAAGGAGAAGGAGAAGGAGAAGGAGAAGGAAAAGAAAAAGAAAAAGAAAAGAAAAAGAAAAAGAAAAAGAAAAAGAAAAAGAAAAAAAAAAGAAAAAGAAAAAGAAAAAGAAAAAGAAAAAGAAAAAGAAAAAGAAAAAGAAAAAGAAAAAGAAAAAGAAAAAGAAAAAGAAAAAGAAAAAGAAAAAGAAAAAGAAAAAGAAAAAGAAAAAGAAAAAGAAACGGGAACAGACAGAATCTTAGACTAGGGGGAAAAAATTGTAGAGCAGGAGAAAATGAAAAGTTCCTGGCAAGTGCCTGAAAAGATGTACCAATGGGAGGAACAGCAGAGGTACAATGGGGAGAAGTAGAGTCCAAAGCATGGACACACACCAGGCAGTAGCAATGGCCATGGCTTCAGGCTCATTGCTTTGCAGCAGTTTTAATAACCTGATATCTCTAGAGCATTGTCTTCCATCGTCTTCCAAGATAGTCCACCTCTGAACATTGATAGAACTGAAGAGTTTTACTGAGGAAGTAAAAATGGTGTATAAAAATGCAAATGTAGGTTTTGCTAATAGTATATTTATTTATTTATTTATTTATTTATTGGTTTTGCATATAGTATATGATTAGTTTTTATTAATTAATCTGGGCTTTCCTAAAACAACCAAATCATTTGAGCAGATTTTTTTTTTTCACTCTTTGTTAGAGGAATAGGTAGCACACAGACATTTTAATAACCTCACATCTCAGGTGTATATATTTTTAGTACCTTCAAGGACATGATTTATCTGTCAACCACTTAATTTCCTAACTTAAAGGGTAGTAAACTATTTAAACAGAAGGGGAGAAACACATGATGAGGAATGAAGTGGTCATTCTATTTTGAAGAATATAGCCCCTTCTCTCTTACTTTTTTTTACTTGATACATATTCACATCTTTGATAAAATTATAGACTTGCTGTCAAACAGAAATGAAGAGTCAGTATGACCAGGTAAAATGTAACCAGGCAGCTGATCTGTTTCCTGCATCTTCATAGCTATAGGATTAAAGCATGACAGGCAGAAAAGTACAGGGATCATAGTTACACAGATCAATCTTCATTTTGGATTATTACTTTGATATGATTCAAGTAAATTCCTTTTAAGAAGCAAAGATGAGGTTGCCACTTAAGATGATTAAGTATTTTGATTCAATATGTTACAATATAACTTTCTTTCCACACTCTTTTCTGAAAATTTGGGAAATTTTGCACTTACAGAACTGCTCATTGGGAACCTATTTCTGCAAACTTGATGAAAGGGTAAATTGAATTGGTGAGAGAGGCTACCAGTTTTCCTTTATCAGGTATCGAATGTAATTATAAATAAATCTATTTCATGCACATATACCTGTGCTCAGGTACCTGTCCCCCTGTACTCAGCTCTGGTGAGGCCGCACCTCGAGTACTGTGTTCAGTTTTGGGCCCCTCGCTACAAGAAGGACATTGAGCTGCTTGAGTGGGTGCAGAGAAGGGCGATGAAGCTGGTGAGGGGCCTGGAGAACAAGTCCTACGAGGAGCGGCTGAGGGAGCTGGGCTTGTTCAGCCTGGAGAAGAGGAGGCTCAGGGGCGACCTTATCGCTCTCTATAGGTACCTCAAGGGAGGCTGTAGCGAGGTGGGGGTTGGTTTGTTCTCCCACGTGCCTGGTGACAGGACGAGGGGGAATGGGCTAAAGTTGCGCCAGGGGAGTTTTAGGTTGGATGTTAGGAAGAACTTCTTCACTGAAAGGGTTGTTAGACATTGGAACAGGCTGCCCAGGGAAGTGGTGGAGTCACCATGCCTGGAAGTCTTCAAAAGACGTTTAGATGTAGAGCTTAGTGATATGGTTTAGTGGGGACTGCTAGCGTTATGTCGGAGGTTGGACTCGATGATCTTGAGGTCTCTTCCAACCTAGAAATTCTGTGATTCTGTGATACCTCTTATATCTGGCCTGCAATGAAAGTTAATAAAGCCCTACTTCTATTTTGTCTTTTTGAAAGCTTGGAAACTCATCTGGACTCTCAAATTCATTGCTGGTAAGTGAATGTGAAAAAGACCCAAAATCAGACAACATCAAAGTGAATCTGTCTGAAGTTTTTCTCTGAGTTAAGCACATCACAACCACTCCTAAGGATTAGAATTTTAAAAGCTAGATTAAAAATAAAAATAACTTAAACCTCTGTTTTTTGAAATAAAAAAAATTCAGGGGGAGAGACAGACAATATAAATACAAATAATTTGTTTAGAAATATTTCTCAGAGCACTGGGGCAGGGGATGCTTCCAAGCAAAGCTTTAGTACTTCAGGTTCACAGAATCACGTGGGAGAACAGACCAACCCCCACCTCACTACAGCCTCCTTTAAGGTACCTATAGAGAGCAATAAGGTCGCCCCTGAGCCTCCTCTTCTCCAGGCTGAACAAGCCCAGCTCCCTCAGCCACTCCTCGTAGGACTTGTTCTCCAGGCCCCTCACCAGCTTCGTTGCCCTTCTCTAGACCCGCTCAAGCACCTCGATGTCCTTCTTGTAGCGAGGGGCCCAAAACTGAACACAGTACTCGAGGTATGGCCTCACCAGAGCCGAGTACAGGGGGACGATCACCTCCCTAGACCTGCTGGTCACACTGTTTCTTATGCAAGCCAGGATGCTGTTGGCCTTCTTGGCCACCTGAGCACGCTGCTGGCTCATATTCAGCCGACTATCCACCATCACTTCCAGGTCCTTCTCTGCCTGGCAGCTCTCCAACCACTCCTCTCCCAGTCTGTAGCTCTGCTTGGGGTTATTGCGCCCCAGGTGCAGGACCCAGCACTTGGCCTTGTTGAACTTCATGCAGTTGACCTCAGCCCATCGGTGCAGCCTATCCAGATCCTCCTGTAGAGCCTTCCTACCCTCAAGCAGATCGACACACGCGCCTAGCTTGGTGTCATCTGCAAACTTACTGAGGGTGCACTCAATGCCCTTGTCCAGATCATCGATGAAGATATTAAAGAGGACCGGCCCCAGCACCGAGCCCTGGGGAACGCCGCTAGTGACTGGCCTCCAACTGGACTTGACTCCATTCACCACGACTCTTTGGGCCCGGCTATCCAGCCAGTTTCTAACCCAACGAAGTGTGCGCCAGTCCAAGTCAAGAGCAGCCAGTTTCTTGAGGAGAATGCTGTGATGACTTTCTGAGTTGAAACAAATTGTTTTTGTCCTCATGTCCTTTGGAAATGTTTTTCCCTCCATTTCTAGCTATACTTATCTGAAAACAGAAGGACCAGGATTCAGTTTGAACAGTAAATGGGTTAGAAAATATTTAATATACATGGAAAGAATTAAAACCATAGTAACATAACACAAATATGCAAAAATAAATAAATAAATGCATAAACTATTACTTTCTACTTTGTCTTTTAAAGTGACTTCAGCTGTATCTTAGCTAAATCCCCTACAACTATGACAAATGATAAAATTTCATCTATGCACCATTTTAATTGTCCATAAAAGCCCAGTGAAGACTTGTATTGACAATTTACAGTATGGTGTCTCTGTACAGCTCAACCTCCTCATTGAAAGAACTCTTCACCATAAACTACTTGGTTGAATAATGGTTTAATGGCCCACCTCATGCAGTAGAAATAAATTGCAAAAGCTCCAATTTTTGCAACAGCAATATCTAATGAGGAGAAAAAAAAAAAAAAATAAAAAAAATAAAGTTTGAGAACCGTTAATCAAAGCCAGTTACCTAGAACTAAACATCTTGTCATGGCCATTGTCCCCTAAACTGAAAACTTACACAGATGCACACATTTCAAAATGAAAGAAACATTAGAAGAACAGAGAAGAAGGCACATCCAGAAGTAGTCTTCTATAGCATCACTTTTACTTTTTTCCAGAAAAAAAAAAAAAAAGAAAAGTAATATACTATTTTCCCTAAAACTCTGATGACCACAGTGATCCCATGAACATATCTGCACTGATAAAAATTACGTACGATTAGGAGAAGGATGGGGATATGAAATTATCACACTTCATATAACTAACTAAATACGGTCCATGAACACACCCTTTACAAATTAAACTACACATATAGATCTGATTGATGACTGTGGTGAATGGTTTGCGAACTACAGCATGATTAACAGAAAGTGGTAGATTTCAATCCATGCTCTTGCCAGAGATATTAAATAGTGCATGTGGTTGTATATGACTCCCTGGCTGAAGGCTTGACACTCAAGCAATTAAATGATCCTGACAAACATCTAGTTTATGCCTTTGCAAATGAATCTGCGCATGTCTATGCAAATGAAAATTACTCGAGAAACTGGCACATGAAATATGTTAAACAGCTCACAAATGTGAACTTTCCCCCCCCCCCCTCCTCCACCCAACCCCAGTTACGGAGATAACCAAATAATTTAAAATCAAAGTGCGTATACATAGTGCTCTTTGAGGTCTGAAATATAATAAATCTGCTAGTTATCTAAGTTTGCCTAGTTTATGGAGGTATTCTCCTTTCAAATTTTCTCCCCGTTTCACCTTGCTTCTTAATTTCATTAGTCTATTGAGACACTGCCAATATTTACTGAATCTTCTTCTACTGAAGACCCTCACACTAATGTTTCAGTGTTCGTCAAATTATATCTGTAATGGAAGCTCATAGGCCACATGAAATCTCTCATAACTTTTCATAGTAAAACTCTGCTGGGGGTAAGTGAGAAGATAGCATAAGAGGCAGAGCAAGGAAAGAATAAAGGGAAAAAAAAAAAAAAAGTATTGTTAGTTCTTTTTGTCAATTACAATCAAAGCCCACCCTTAGCTTACTTCCCCTATTGTTAATCTTCAGTCAATATCTGAGTTCTTTCTCCCCCTGCAGATCTATTCTTTTTTAACTCTCACATTTTTCCCTCCCCTAAGTCTCTCTAACACTTTATAGCTAGAAGCTGTTTCTTCATGTCCTCTCTCCATGATGTCTTTCCATTACCTGAGTTCCATATCGGTTTCCGACTTCCTTTCACAATCACTCTCTAAATCCTTATTCTTGTCTTCAAGGATCCATTCCTGAAAATCCTATCATGTCTCTCTTGTTTTGATGCTTATGTGTATCTTATATTCTTTCAGCTCAGAAGCAGGAATTTCCTTAGCTCAGCTGTGAAATCTGTGCTACAATAACATTCTCTATAACATTTCAGCTTCTGCGACTGTAAAGAATATACAAAATTAAAACCAAAGCATACAGTCCTCAACATTGCTATAACCAAGATACAGACAAGAACACATAGTAACTGTCTTTACGATAACAAAATTGAATATAGCTTCCAGCAGTATTTCAACTTCAATATAATAAACCATGTAAAAATAGTGATAGGAAAGAACCAGACAGAGGCTGAAGCACACTTTTTTTCTGTCAAAATACAGACCTTCCTCTCATGCAGTCCTGATGATGTATCATTCCTCCCACAACATTACTTTCCATTACTGCACCCTAAAATGGGACCAATGTCCTGGTCATTACTACCATGGTATTTCTGATGAAACGAGGGCTTGTTGTATGTTCTGGATCTGGTCTAGTGGCCTTTGGTCTGGATTAGTGACTGGATTAGAGGCACAGCTAATTAAATTTCAACTATTGAAATTCCTGCTTGTAAAAATTTCAATCAGAAATGCAAATGTCTTACAAAAACCTGCCCCAAAATCTACATGGGCATCCAGACAGTGATGATATGGAGCTGTGTCAGTAAAAATTCCACTGAAAACAAATGTCCTGTCCAAACTAAAGCAGGTAGAATCTTCACTTCTCTTTGTTGAAGTCAATGGTAAAAAGAAGATCTTATTTATTTATTTATTTATTTTTGGTAAAAAGAAGATAATCCAAATTGCTAGAGGCTATAATTTTACACTTAATGTGTTACATCATTTTTATATATATCTCCATATTCTCAGCTATATACAAATTTCTTTCAGCATTTTAAGAGGTAAAGATAAAACTACTCCAAAATTATGAGTGAAGTAGAAGGGTGTTTTCTGGAAAACAGAAATAAAAATAGATAAACAACAACAACAACAAAGAAACACAAACAAAAAATCATTTGTATGTGTCATATTTCTATGTCTGTATTACTATATTCTTTCCAAACCCCAGATAACCTTGCATTTACAGCATTTATGAACAGGGGAAGAGAAACTGATGTCATCTACCTGGATTGTAAAAAACATTTGACACTCTCCCACATGATATCCTTCTCTCTCAACTGGAAAGACATGGGTTTGATGGATGGACTGTTGGAAAAGAATTGGGGAAATGAATAGGGGAAGAGGAACTGATGTTATCTACCTGGATTGTACAAAACACGTGACACTGTCCTACATGATATCCAATTGGAAAGACATGGGTTTGATGGATGGATAGTTGGAAAGGAATTGGTTGGATGGTCTCACTCAAAGAGTTGTGGTCAGTGGCTCAATGTCCAAATGAAGATCAGTAACAAGTGGTGTACCTCAGGGGTCAGTATTGGGACTGGCACTGTTTAACGTCTTTGTTGGTGACATGGACAGAGGGATTGAGTGCACTGTTAGCAAGTTTGCTGATAACTCCAAGCTGTGTGATTAAGTCAACATGTTAGAAGGGAAAGGATGCCATCCAGAGGAACCTTGACAGGCTTGAGAGGTGGACTAGTGCAAAACTCATGAAGTTCAACAAGGCCAAGTGCAATGTCTTTCACCTGCTCTGGGGCAATCCAAAGCACAAATACAGGCTGGGCGGAGAATAGACTGTGAGCAGCCGTGAGGTGAAGGAGCTGAGGGTTTTGGTTGATTAGAAGCTCAACATAGAATCATAGACTCATGAATCATTAAGGTTGGAAAACACCTCCAAGATCATCTGGTCCAACCATCCCCCTACCACCAATATCACACACTAAACCATGTCCCTATGTACCATGTAACATGATCCAGTAATGTGCACTTGAAACCCCAAAAGACAACTGTATCCTGGGCTACATCAAAAGAAGTGTGGCCAGCAGGTCAAGGGAGGTGATCTTCCCTCCTACTCTGCTCTTGTGAGACCCCACCTAGAGTATTGTGTTCAGCTCTGGAGCCCCCAGAACAAGAAGTACACTGATCTATTAGAATAAGTCCAGAAGAGGGCCACAAAGGTGTTAGAAGGGCTGGAGCACCTCTCCTATGAAGACAGGTTGAAGGAATTGGGGTTTTTCAGCTTGGAGAAGAGAAAGCCTCTCTGGGGAGACCTTACAGCAGCCTTCCAATGCCTAAAGGCCTAAATGCCTACATGAAAGCTGGGGAGGGACTCTTGTTCAGGGAGCGTAGTTAAAGGAGGTCTTTAAACTAAAATAGGGCAGAGTTAGATTAGACATTAGGAAACTCTTTACTCAGAGGGTGGTGAGGCACTGGAACAGGTTTTCCAGAGAAGCTGTGGATGCCCCATCCCTGGAATTGTTCAGGGACAGGTAGGATAGAGCTTTGAGGCAACCTGATCTAGTGGACAGTGTCCCTGCCCATGACAGGAGGGTTGGAACTAAATGATCTTTAAAGTCCCTTCCAACCCAAATCATTCTATGGCTCTATGATAAACATTTGTTGGGTTGTGGGGTGGAAAAAAAAAAAAAGTAGATGTTCAAAATTTCGTTTTCAAATTCATCTCCATTTTCTCTTGTTTAGACTTCCCTTTTCTAATGTTGCACTCAGATTGTATTCATATTTTTAGACTTCAAGGCCTCAGTGAAGAAAATTTTGCACCATCTTACTTTTTTCAGCAAAAGACTGAAAAACACATACATATACAGACAAATCTTAAAAGCTGTTGCCACAGAAAGGTTGACCTTTTTTTTGATAAAGGCCATTTTAAATGGAAAAATATACTTTAAATAAGAAAATAAATATTTATCAGCTCCACCTTCAAAAGCCCTGTACAGTGAAAAAGGGTGAATAAACTATCTTGTGAGGTGCAGATACCTCACTGTCCAAAATTCGGGAATAGCACAGAAAGGCAATAAAGAATTGTGTAGTCTGGAACCCAAAGTGCATCTCTGGGATGTTCAGTTGTTGCATTGCTGTAATAGGCAGTAGAACTTGGGAGTTGGGGTGGCTCTGCAGTCCCACACTGAGGACCTCTGCTTGCCCCATGTCCTCTGTTAAAACACATTTAAGGATGAGAGTAGTTTGCAACGAGGCAGCTTATCTGCAAGGGATAAGACAACAGAGAACAGTTTTCTGGAAATGAAAGATCCTGCAGTAATTAACAACTTTTGTACTACTAAAGACTAGTGGGCTGGAACTATTATCCTGAGGAGAAGATTTCAGATGTCATTACCAATCCCTTGTGTCATTATTCTTTCAGTCATTCATCACCACAATGTCTTGAGGCCATGTACTTGCAGAAATAATTGGACTGTGCCTTACACTGAAATTCAATGCACTTTTTCCTTCAAGTTGTTTTTTTGTGATTCATGACAAGGAGAGATTGAGAAGGAAAAAAATATCTTAAGTATAAAGAAAATTTCTTTTTGTTTCAGAAACTGAAAAGATATACCTAAATGTGACTTTCTGCAGTTCTCATGAAAATCAGATTTCAGTCTTCTTTGACCAGATTGCAGGAAGACAGAATCTGAAATGTTCAGAGCAGCAATTTAGAATAAACTGCTCTGGAAACAATTCTGACATTAAGAATTTTAATGAAAAGGAAAAAGGCTAGAAAAATAAGTTTTTTTTTTTTTTTTTTTTTTTTTTAAGTCTTCAAATGAGATATTTGCTGCCTCAATAACAAATGCAAGGGCTACAATTTCAAAAGAAGGTTTAACAAGGGAAGAATGTAGATTTGCCTGATAAAATCACTAGACAAAATCACAAACTGCTTGTGTAAAGAGCTTATGCTGATCAATGATACTTTTTAACACCATATCTCCCCTGTCTGGTTCAAGCCTTTTTTTTTTTTTTCTATATTTTTTGTTTGTCCCCTATACCCCCTATTAAACTTTAGTTCTTAGGGATAAGAACTTTCTTTCTTTTATTGTATATTTAGTGTCTTACACATTAGGGACATGGTACTAGATTACAGATTTTAAATGCTGTCATAGAACAGAAAAACAAACAAACAAGAACTATGCAACTAACACAGCTTAATTTTGTTTAAGTGGAAGTTACTGCACTGACGTGTGCTAAAGTGATGCAGTGACTATGCGTTGATTTCTTGGTTCCTGTTGCAAATCTTTCAACCTGTATTTGATACATTTTATTTTATTGATAGAATATCAACAAAATAATAAAACACTTTACATAATGATGGTTGACCATGATTTCCCTCTGATATGGTTTTGAAACTGATGACAGCCAATCCTCTTTTCCACATTAAAGGTTACATCCCCATTGTTTTGTTGATGGTACACACTAGAAGAACACCTTCTCTTTTGCCCTGTTGTGCCTTTAATTGTGTAAACAGTGAGTGAAAGACCTCCTGTTCTGACAGTATTTTAGTTCTTCTTTCACATTAGTATTTGGAAATATGTATTGAAAATATAAATCAAGTTAGGAAAAATAAAAATGGTAATTACAACTGTTTTTGAGAAAATAAATGCATTTTTTGTGTGTTCTTTTTTTTTGAAAAGGTGATTTTATTTTGATGATCTGTGTTACAAAATAGCTAATGCTAAAAAAGTGATAGCAAGTATTTATTGTCTTTACAAAACTTAAATTGACAATACATAAATATTTTAATAAGTACATCCACAGAAGAAAAATATGAGTAGAATCTGAGTACAACATAAGAAAAATGCCATGTAGGAGGTCTCATTAAGATATCTTTGAGATGAATACATGAAAACAGCAGGGCCACTGATAATTCATGGTTGAGAAATCATGAGCTATTTTCTAAGGAAAAAAAAAAGTAGAAGATGAATTTATTTTCAAGTACTGGATTATTATAGGGGTGGCAGAGTAGGTACAAAGACAGAAGTGCTATTCTGTTTGAAGAGTTAAAATGTGTCACATAATATTCCTCATAGTTTTGCTGGTGGTACATGTGTAAAAGCAAACTCACCTAAAAACTCATCGAAAAACTTTCCTGCCATCAGTCCTTATTTCCTTCAACCATATGGGAATCTTTACATATTAAATCATATATATATACATACATATATATTAAAAAAAAAAAAAAAAAAAAGGAATGGACAAAGCAAGCAAATAGGAGGGGCTGGGAAGGAAGAAAACAAATAAATCCCACCCCAAGTATTCAAGACCAGAGAAGATACTGACAAAAAAAAAAAAAAAAAAAAAAAAAAGCATCATCTAACCCCTAGCATCAGAGAACTGCTACCTTTGATTTGAAATTTCTCCATGGTTTATTTTTTTGATTTACATTTTTTAAACAGTTTTGTTAAGGAAATGAGTATCCTGAAATGTGTATGTAAGAAAAACAAAACAAACAAAACAAACAAAACACCCAACCAACCAAAAAAAAATAATAAAAACACTAAACCAAAAAATAGCTGCTTTGTCTTGAGCAAATAATTCATTGCCTACCCACTGAGACAACTTTTTTCTCCAGGCTTTGTCTGAACGCTGCCCTTCTGCCTTATAGCTCTTTTGACACCCATTATTTTTTGTCCGCAGTCACTGGTCTCCATCCTGCCGAGTGCCACTGACCGAACTCTCCACCTTTGCTGATATGATGTAATGTTACTTGGCTATGCTCCCTCACATGATGTTCTTTTGTCTCAGCAGACAGCCAGCAACACAGTGTAAGTAATTGCAATCAGAATAAGCTCATACATAGCTTTATTTACTGGCTTTTGGTTCACTTCACTATTACTTTTTTTAAAAAATAATAACAATTATTAAGAAAAAAAAAGTATAAAGGAATATTTTCCTTTTTATTTTCTGAGAATTCTAAAACAAAAGAATAATGTATCAACTCTTGGGATAATTCTTACGAGTCAAACAACTTTGACGAAAATCACTGTTTATTAGGGGAAACTATCTGCCTCATACATATGGTCCTGTGAACTACTGTTTCTGCATGAATTATATAGAAATGAACAGTGGACTATGCCATCATAATTTATGTTTTGTTTTATTTTGCTACTAAGTTACTGGAGTTCATGTTAACATTTTATGGTCTATTCCCTCATGCTTGGTAAGGAAAGAAAATTGTCTTAGGCTACTCACACTTTAATTCTGCTCTATGGAGCTGTACCAAAACCAAGATAATGATACTGAGACCCTACATTATTAGCTGTGTTTAACTAAAAGTATTAACACAATAATAAAAGTTCTGAAGAAGGCAGATATTATGGGAACTCAACCTTTCCACTTGGAAATATGGTGGTGAGGAAAAAGCATCTGTTGTGCTAGTGAATTAACAAAAGAGATACCATCTGTTTCCAAGCTACACTTGCTTCCTGTTAGAAAACTTGAAACTTCAGAAACAGATACCATCTATCAATATCTCTAAGAGAGACCTGGATACCTATGCATGTTAATGTATTCCTACATGAAATAAACTCAAATTTAAGGTAAGAGGTTTGAGAAACTATAATAAGAATGATTTTATCCAGCATATGTAAGAGTTCAGGGAGGGCTGCTTTTTTACTGACAATAATTTTTCATTTTCTAAACAAACAGAAAAATAAAATACTACTAATAATTAGTAGTAGTAGTAGTAGTAGTAAAAAGACTGAAGAACTATTCTAACTGTGCTGCAAGTATAACTGTATATTCAAAATTGTAAACAAGTATGTGCTTAAAGGAGATTAAACTTAGGGGGAAAAAGTTTTATCATTTTGTCCTTGCAAATTACAGAAAGCAGAAAAAAAAAACGGGAAAAAACACACACACCAAAGTATTCTTTTTTCTTTGTAAATTATAGAAAGCAGAAAAATATAAGGCAATTTTTAACAGTGTAGTATATAAAACATATTTACAACACTGTCAAGCTTCACAAATGTCTTTTCTCTTCAAAGTGATAAAGAACTTATCTATGCCCAATATTTATATTTCACTATATCCTGGAACACTGTAAAAAAAAAAAAAAAGCTTATATATTCACTACTGATATCACCACACAGAGATGAATATTGACCATACAATTAACCAAGTACCTTATGTTCTATAACCCTTATTATGGTAATAATTAAAAGCTGTGACAAACTCTGACAGCCTCTGTACTTCTAACTGATAGGTAAATGGGTATTCACAGCAGTCAGTATGTCAAGCCCAAAGCCACCAAATACTGCAAAGAAAAATGCCAAAAATCTTCATCAACTGTTTTAGAAAGGTGGCTTCTTTGTAAAATGGAGATGAAAGAAGAGAAATTCTTAGTTCTCCCTGATCATTCTGAAATGTAGCTACATTTTAAAACTCTGCCTATGAAAATATTTCTTGCATTTTTTCTTTTGCCACAGATTTTGACAGTTTCAATACTAAAACCTTTCACTGAATGTTTCCAATCATTTCGAGTATATCAAAATGAGTGTCTGAAAAATTGCTGGGCAGAAGTGTGTATCAAGATGATTCAAACTATACTTATTGTTCGATTTGTCATCTGGTGACATATGGGACTTTGTATTATAAAAAAAAATCATAATGATGATAATAAGCAGAATGTTTTACATTATATGTTGAGGAAGACTATTAGGTTATAGTCTCTTTTGTGATGGAAATAAAGACTTTGCATATATTATTGCACAAATATAATGCCTTTACTTAAAAGTTTCATTCTGCTTTTGAAGAATGGCTAGGGTGGCATAACAGTTAGGTTAGAATAATTAAAATATTATTTCAATTTGACTTTTCTGTGGAAAACAGATAGCAAAATCAGGTTGTTCCTGACATTCTTTTTCATTAAACTTTCTCATTACTTGAGATTTTGGGGTTTCAATTTCAGGCCCTTGAGGGTTTATTGTTGTTGTTTTTATAGTAGGAGATTCTTAAAATGTATTTTATTTTATTTTTTTTTTCATATTCCAAAGACCTCTATTTTGCATAGCAGTCTGCTGGTACCAGCTCTTACAATTGCATGAAGTCAGCAGGAGCGTATGAAAGCAGAAGGGAGTACATGAACACTTTTTACATCATCATATGCATATAAATCAGCTTGGAAAATCAAGTATTTTTCTAAATATCTGAAGTATACTTGAAGAAACATAGCAGACAAAAAATGATCCTTCTCCATTTATCAAAGGAACAATGGATAAGTTCATAAAGACAACCAATTGCTGCTGATCTCATCATTTTTAATTTAATTTTAAAAATGAGATCAAAACATGATCTCATCAGAAAAGATATTTCTATTACGTAGATGAAGTTTGTGCACTTAGTCAAGCTGGGAATGCCTGTTAGTTAAGGTGGGAAAAGAAGTTCACTAACATGTACTATGTTTCATGGTGAGCTGAAATGCAACTTTGGAAACAGATTTGACATTTGAGTTTTCCCTGTGTTGCAAAGGCAGAATTTGTTGCAGACATAAAAACACTTGGTATATGCATCTGGAGGAAGTTGTGCAGATTTCTTTGAAGCACCCCTGGCAGCTGATAATAGAGAGCTGTTGGCAGTGATTAGAGAGGCAGATGCTTACCTGTGCTCCTACAGTGTGCAGTCTTGGCTTGATGACAAGGTGAGAAGAAGGACAAGCCATCACAGAGTGGGGGCAATTGGCAGCTGGTACCCTACTGGGGAAGGGTAAATGGGTCACCTAGGGTGTCTTGCTCATCTGTAGCAGATTCATCAATCTATACCAGAATATGTAGTTTTCAAAAACAACAAATATCCCTATACAAAAGAATGGAAGGAAAATAAAGTGTTCTTAACTTAAACAGAATTAAACAAATACATTTTTGGCTTGGAATTTTATATATTGCAGACTGAAAAAATATGACCCATACAGTAAAAGTGCATCCTGGCTTATCTGTGTACCTAGTGAATGCAGGACTTGTCGAGCCAAGTGGCAGGTGTTTCACTGGAAGTGTTCAAAGTCAATTGGATGCTACTGAAGCTCCAGAGAGGGCACTTCTCTACAAAGTGCTGTTTCATGACTTTCTCTTGTCCAAGTTGCACGGCAGGTTGAATTATTTCCCCCTCTTATGTAAATGTGTTCTATTCCATGAGTTGCTTGTCCTAGAGTGATAGTGTGAAAGGTCGAAAACAGGAAACTTTTCAGTAAGACAGACAACAATGAATCTATTTTCAGTAGAATAAAAAGAAAAAAAAAAAAGAAAAAAAAAAAAGAAAAACAAACAAGCAACTATTGCTAACAACAACAAAAACAGAACATTTCCCTTGCAGGTTATAATCTGAAATTGAACGATCAGTGGCAGATAAGATGGATCGTGCAAGCATATTTATTTTATGCTCAGCCAGCTAGCTTACTGAGAAGTTCACAGTCAATTTTAACATTGGCAACAAGGACTTTTTAAGCATTTGTAAAATCTCAGGATGCCATATACTAAAGTATCTTAAGATTCAAATGCATTTAAAACTGGATAACAGGTGAAATATTAGACAAGATAACACATTAGGTATCATTTTCATTGTCCTGGGCTGAAGACGAAGGCACCTCAAGCATTCTTATTCAATGTGTGTTTAATTCTGAGAATGGCCAAGCGTGGATACTGAGACAGATGTCATTTGAATAAACAAGCAAAGAGTCTTTAATGTACATGTTGGATAACATGTGACAGCACAAAGACAAAAGACCATTAATTTGTCATCTTCATACCCTTTCCACTGGAAAAACACTCGAGGTATTTTGATCAAAAGACTAGAATCCTCTTTTAAATTTTGCTGAAAGGTGTTTTTTTTTTTTTTTGTTTGTTTGTTTGTTTTTGTTTTTGTTTTTGTTTTCCAAAAGGAGCTTGCTCCATAATTTGGTCTCAGGAAATAAACATTCATTAAAATCCAGTATACTTTTCATGATGGTCAGTGTTTCTAGTCATATCCATCGGAGAATGATGCATTCCAGTATCTTAAAATATCCAGTCAACACTGATATTCATTAATGAATTAATGAATTATAGAGGTTTTTCTCCTAGTAAAACAAGCATCTTTGGTTTTGGCCTTTGGAAGCTTGCCCCTTAATTATTTATTTATGTATTTATTTATTCCCTAGATTTGTTGCTGGCTCTGATTACTGTGATCTGAAATCAGATGCAAATAAACTGTTCTGTATGTTGTGATATCAGATGGAAAAAGTGTCCAAACATAGCTGAAATTCACCACCTGGACAAATGAAGAAATGTACCCTGTCATTAACAAGGATACCAACAGTTCTGATGTGAAATCTAATGATTAGTCTTTGTATGATGGTTCTGAATATCCTGAAGCAACACTATAACTAATATAATAATTAAAAAAAAAAAAAAATTATAAATGAACCAGAGTTGGCAGCATTTTTTCTTCACTGTTAACACAAAAAGGCTTGTGCAAGCTTAATCAGAATACTCCAGACTTGTATGACTTTAAAAAGGTCAGAATATGTAACTTCAATGTAAAGCACACTTCAGTACAGGAAACGTCAACAACAAACAAAATTTATATATATATATATATATATATATATATATATATATATATATATTGTTTTAACTTTAAACATATGACTGCCTGTTTATCAGGCACAAATTTGCAAGAGTGACCAAAACTGATGTTTGTGCTCCTTTTTGTAACTGTTTTGACTAATGAACTTGTTTTTCCCCAAGCTTAGAATTTCTTAATGACCACTTATGCAAGTCTGAGGTAGAGAAACAGAAAAACTGAAAAGCGTTTTTTAGTCCTGATGGTAATAAAAGTCTTGATAGCATCTTAGTTTTAGCAAGATGAATTTATACACCTCCGATGTAGCTCCTGAAGAACTTCTTAGACTGGCAGATCTGGGTCTACAACAGTCTCACATCTGTGGTCCTATTTTTCTGTTTCCAAGTTGCTTTGTCATTGATATATTTTTTACATAGTAATGAAAAGATGTTCTAGGAAGCTGCTGAGGGAACATTGGCAATTTCAGCCAATATGTTTACTTTACTTCTTCAGTTGGTTATAATAACATGTGCTTCATTAAAGTAGCTCCACTGGTAAACAATAATTCATTGAATCTGAGAAGAGTCGTGGTAAATGGATTTAAATCCAGTTGGAGGCTGGTCACAAGTGATGTCACAATGGTTGACTATTAGGAAAAAAATCTTCACTGAAAAGGTTGTGAAGCATTGGCAAAGGTTTCCCAGGGAAACAGTTGAGTCACCATCCCTGAAAGTATTCAAAAGATCTGTAGTTGTGGTACTTAGGGACATGGTTTAGTGGTAGACTTGGCAGTGCTAGGTTAACAGTTGGACTTGATGATCTTGGAAGTCTTTTCTAACCTAAACAATAGTATGATTCTATGATTTACCCTAGATTTCTAAATGACCCTCAGAGTTATTATTTCTATACAGAAAGGGTCTTTCTACATCCTTCGGAGCTAGCATTGAACAAATGGTGAGGTATCCATCATTTCTGAAAATGGATCACACCCATATTAATTTCCAATGCATAAGCAAAGAAGTACTAAACTTACAGTGTTATTCTACAGGCTTCTGCCTTATTTTTGCTTTATCACTTTTGGTTAGCTTCTTCCTCTTACACTGGTGTAAATGAAAATTTAGGCTGTAATGTTGCTGAACATTGCAACCCAAAATGTACCTAAGACTGTCTAATGAGATTGCAGAAAGCAGACAATCAAGCATCTGTGTGTCTTTTTTGCTTATTGTTGCTCTTTTTCCAGAACAGCTATGAGTCATGCTATGATGAAAAAAGACATAGAATAGCTATTTTGACTTTCAACAAGTGAAAATGTAGGTTCCTATATATAGAAAGATCACCCTAGATTTTCATCCTAAATAATATATTAAAAAAATGAAAAAGTGTCACTTAAGGGGATATATTTATATTTTATCAAACATATTTCATCCATTTGGCATCATAATTTTTCACACGATCCTTCTCCTCTATCTTGCAGTGCTTCAGCCACTGACATGTAAAGGTATGTTGTGGTTTAACCTGGACAGCAGCTAAACATCACACAACCGTTCGCTCGCCCTCCCTCTTCCCTCTCTGAGATGGGGGAGAGAAACGGGAAAGTGAAGCTTGTGAGTTGAGATAAAGACAGGTTATTAAGACAGGAAAATAATAATAACAATAATAATAACAACAATAATGATGATACTACTACTAATAATAATAATGTGTATGAAACAAATGATATACAATAATTGCTCACCACCCACTGACTGATGCCCAGCTTAACCCCAAGCAACCGGTCTTGTTCCCCCCCCCAGATAGCCACCTCTATATTTTGTTTTGTATGACATCAGATGGTATGGAATACCCCCTTTGGCCAGTTTGGGTCAGATGTTCTGAGTCTGTCCCCTCCCAGCTCTTGCTGCACCCCCAGCTTGCCCGCTGGCAGGACAGAGTGAGAAGCTGAAACGTCCTTGGCTTGGTGTGAGCACTGCTCTGCAACATTTAAAACATCAGGCTGTTATCAGCACTCTTCTCATCCTAAACCAAAACATAGCACCCTACCAGCTACTAGAAGGAAAATTAACTCTGTCCTAACTGAAACCAGGACAATGTATTATGGGCAGTCCTAATATTTATTCTTTCTTCCATAAGCATTAATCTATAGAGTGAGCAGTATTTATCTAAACCTTTCATATCACAAGTTCTTTTAGAAAGAAAAAAATAACAAAAATAAACAACAACAAAAAATATTGGTAACAGTCATGAAAAGGGACCATCAGCTTTCCCTGAACAAATATGTATCTTTATGGCTGTAGTAATATCTTAGCATAGTGAAGTCTGATTAGAGACCTTGATAATGCTATTCTCAGGTATATTTCTTGGATTTGTAATACTTCATATTAATTGTTTCAATCTTATGATTGGACCAGCAATGGTCCAATCACCATCTATCACAAGTTAGATTTCACACTCACTTCGGAACACCTGGTGTCCCTTAACTTCTAACTTTGATTTAGCAGAAGTCTGGATGCATGACAAACACGATCTTTACGAGAGATAGCTCTGCAAAGTCTTTACCATTTTGTACAAATTTCACATAGTTTCAACTTGCTTTCTAATATACAGTGTGAAATGTGTCAGTATTTTTGAGGATCATTCATGTATCCAAAACATAAAGGTAGATGTATATGCACTGCCTCAACACAAGCTAGCTATTCTTGGTAATTACTGCACTATGTTTGATCTCAGTATCATACAGCTCTGTTTTACACCACTGGCTATGACATAAAATAGGACTACTGTGGCTTGACTTTTTACTGCAACACATGAAATCCCACTATAATTAATTAGTGTTGTTATAGCAACACACCATAACATTGCCTGATACTCAAGGGAGGGAATGACATAGGGGTGAAGTGCATGAGAAATCATTTTGTAAATTTTGCTCTCAAATTCCCTGACTTCATTGCTTTTTTTTTTTTTTTTTTTTTTTTTTCTAAAATCGTTTTTTCCCTCAAATTGGTTCCTTGCCGTATTGAAGCCATTGAGCAGTCAAATCTCAGTAGTAATCTTATATTGGTCTTGCTCATGTGAATCCTGAGGGGCTAATGCTAAAATTTGCTCTCAAAAAATACAAATGCAGCACAACTTTTATTTCAGGGTTGTAGGTCTTTTTATAATTATTATTTACAATGATTGCACACGGGATGGAAACTTCTTGCTGTCCTTCACTATCAGTAATGAATATCCCCCACTAACATAGACAGTATTAAAGAATAAAAGTTTTATTTGAAATCAAAGCTGGCCTAGCAAAAGGTTTCCACTGTGCATCACTTACTGCTGTGGAAAACTTTTTAACCTTTGCTCATTATTAGGAAATTAATACAGCTTTGGATATTCACAACAACAAAAAGATAAAGTACAGTCCGTGTAAAAATTTTGGCAAAGGAAGTCCCATCCATTTACTCAGTCTAATAAGAAATTATAAACTTTTGAGTCACTGCTTTTAGCTATCAAAGAGAGATTCTTGTAAAGGAAAGTTCTCCAACTAACACGTTTCTACATTTTTATTAATGGCATGAAAACAAAATGTGTGAATCAATGCAAAAGCCTCAACAGTGAGTCAATTGTAGGAGCAATTCTCTTAGGACAGGACTGCTACTTTTACTACCACTCAAGCTTCAAGCAAGCTTTGCTCAGAAAGTTGTTGCTACTCCAATCTTTATTTGTATGGTTTATACATTGTTAAAAATAGTCAGGACAGAAATAGTCCTTCTTCTTCACCTGAAGCTGACAAGCTCAAGCATCAGACATTGCCAGTTCTGTGATCAAGGTGAGTAATTTGGCTATTGCTCATCTTCTCTGAAAGGAAACATCTAGGAACTCCTGCTGCTTCTTCTGCAACATACAGCAGTCTGGGTTTCAGTCTGTGGTGTTCTTGCACCATTAGCAGATCCATACAGGAAAATGAGAGAGAAAAGATAAACGATCTAAAGCAAATAGTTATGAAGAATCAAAAAAGAACCAATAGTTTATTACAAAGTTATGATATATATTATTAATATCAATAATTCATTTTTACTATTAGATTCAATATGACAACACCTTTTTTTCTCATTGTTAGTATAATCAAATAAGTACCTATCCTATAGCTTAATGTGTAGAAGTCAACTCTTCCAAGTTCCTATGTGATTTATGAAACTAATTTCCCCACAAGTCATTAAAATCTAAGCAAGACGATGTCACTTCAATGCTTAAGAGAGATCGAAACAAAGCTTGTTTCTTCAGATAAATCACGTGGGAGTCCAGGAAAGTCTAATCTAAAATCCCAATCAGTTCTTGAAAGCAAGGACTCCAGATTACAGTAATCTGGAGTAATCTTCTTTAACTCCCTCTATCTAGTCAAATGAATCGAAGTCTGAATTGTATCATGGCTTTTACAAAGAAGGAGAGAAGGTGATCACCCCATCTGGTGTGTCAACTAGTGATGCAAGTCTTATTCACTAAGCTAAGAATGGAAATAGGGAAAGAAGCAACCTGGTGAAATTTCTGATCAAGATATAAAAAATAAAAGGTTCTTTCTCTTCCACTGACACTTCAAAAAAGAGCAGAAAATACTAAGGCAGTTTGAAAGACATCAGTTCCATTTCTCTTGTTTTATGCATACTCTGAGATTGCACCCCAAAGCCAACTCCAGAGAGATTTAGGCAGAGGACCATCTGATTTCTATATCCACAAAAAACTCAGATGCTGAACCTAACCCTGTAAAGACTGAGTAAATTTGGGGTATAGTGCCCAAAAAACTTTATATTTGAATATTATGATGCCTGCAGATTATATCTGTCTGCAAAGTCTCATTACAGTCTCACTTCAGTCTTTTTTTTTTTTTTTTTTCTTATAATGGCCCTTAGGCACTTCTGAATATTTTATGTTGTATTTCAGAATATTACAAGGTAACAAAACAAAACAAACATAGAAATAAAGAAAAAAAAATAACAACACACACACACACACAACAAAAAAGAACAAAGAAACAAAGGAACAACAACAACAAAATGAATGAAGGTGGAAAGGCAAACTAACAAAACGGTTCAGCAAAAGTATTTCCTTGAATTTCCAAGTTCATACTTGCATACTGAAGCACTACAGAAAATGAAATGAGTGTATGAGCAGGTCCGAGGTCCTGATCACATCTAATATGTAAATAGACTAAGTTTCAGACAGTTATTTATTTGTACCTATATTGTATTCAACAAAATGTTGTCTCCATAAACACTGGCAGAGAGATGTGTGTTGGAAACTTCAATGAACAAACTAAAGACGTATTACAAGAATATCATATAAATGTATTCCAGCTCTATCCTGACCTTTAATTTGCCAGTGGAAAAATAGAATTATAGTGGTACCAACGGCCATTCTTAGTTGTGTAGTTCATAAATGGAATTTGATCCTCTGTTTCTCCCTTAAGCTGTCTTTAAAAGTCTCTTCATTAAAATTAGTCTTATTTAATGTTCTGTTTACACTATATCGCATAAACTGTTAACAGCAAATGCTCTTTTGAATGTAAGTAAATACTGAAGTGGAGAGTAACTACCATATCAGTGATCTTTTTAAATATGTGAATAATTTAGGAAAGCACCAGTGATGATAGAAATGACAAACTTGGTGATAGATGTCGTAGCTTAGTAAGGATTTTTTTTTTTTACTTTTCCAACAGATGATATAAGAAATTATATATTTGAGAAAATCTGCAAGCTTGGCAAACTAAAAGGGCACATAAATATGGGCAATACTACATTAAGACGAAAAACACCAAAACAAAAACAAAAACAAAAACAAGAACAAAAAGAGAAAAAAAGAAAAATCCACAAATGAAATCAGAAGTACTGCTGAATCTGTAGTCTACAGTTAAAACAACAGATACCACATACTGGTTCTGGATTGTACATTTTTTTTAAGTATTATTATTTATTTTATTTACTTATATATATATATACTTTAGAAAAAAAAAAACAAAAAAACAACAAAAAAAAAACAACAACTATATTTTCCTTTAAGGTGATATTTAAACTGCTTTTTGATCCTTTATTTTATTTTTTTTCCTACAAAAGAAGTTTCATGTGTATATTATTAAAAAGAAATAACAAAATATTTTATACAGTTTGCTCCTTTATCTTACAAATATTTTTTCAACAAAATGAAGCACCAAATGTAAATGCCTTCTATAAAGAGTTGAGCTTGTCTAATTCCAAACTCAAATGTACATTAAGCACTGTTGCTCCCCCTGTTGCTCCCTCTGCAGGTATAACTTTCATCTTGTTTGGCTTAGCTGTGTGACATTGGCATTCACAACGAGTGACAAATAATATCAATAACTCAAATCAATAAGCAGTAGAGAAACAAGATTTTATGTGACAGAAGTCTCATTTCAAGACTGAAAATGAGTGGTGTGGCTTTTAATGAGATCAAGCAAAGAAATGACTTCCACTGCTTCTCTTTTGACCATACTATAAAATGTTTACAGGAGATTTGTGTCACCTGTAGCTAACTGAGGATGTCAATCACAAAGGTTTCCTATAGAGTCAATAGAAGATGGCCTTGCAGGGCAAGCTGAAATACTCTGGAGACTCACACCTTTTCTTCCTTGGTGGTGTCAACAACATTACTATTACCTCTTTCACTGCTTCTATTGTGATTTTCACTGTGTGAAGTTTTCAGGAGTCCTCAAATGTTCCTACTCTGTGCTCTTTCCTGTGATAGGTGCTAACCTGGAAACAGTATTCTGGTCCCACTTTAGCAAGGCCACACTCCTTCCATTTCTGTTCTCCCTAATAGGAAAACCTTCCACATTTCTTGAAAGAAAAATGAAGAACCTTTATTTATCCAACATATTTTATTTGATTAGCAGTGGAAAAGGAAGAATTGAATGACCATATAACGATTAAACAAATACACAACTAAACACTTTTTAGTCATACAGAATGAGAATCCTACTTCCTCCATAAGTTATGAAAAAGTACTGAAAACATCTTGTGACTGAATTTTAACGTTCAGTTTTGCTTATAAGTCAGAAATAAAGTTTTTCAAACCTGAAGAAGGATTAAGAGGTGTATGCTCAAAACCAAATTTAAAAGAACTTGGTTTTATTGTGAGAAAATGGAACATTTTGAAGGTGCCATATTCATACCAAATCAGAAAAATCCTGGGATAAACCTATTAAATCAGAAATTAAAACTTAGTGGAAATTTCATTAATTATGTGTATTCCTATACTGTTTTGATCTTTAATAGTACTGAACAGAAGACTAATGTAAGCTGCAAAACTTGAGGAGTACTCTCTACAAGAGTTGTCTGCATTATAAGATGTGCGCACCCCAGGAACTCCACAAGACAATTCATTTGGGTGTTGAAGGAAAATATTTTTTGCATCATTAATAGATAAAATGAAATTAAAACAATATTTATTTTTAAAATAATGTTTATTTCATCCATATCTCATCTATTTAAGTTTTAAAATATACATCGTATGTCAGTATATGTTGTGGTACATTGACATTGGCTGGCTGCTAGGTGCTCAACAAACCACTCTCTCACTCCACTCTCTTACTCTGCAAGACATAATGTTGTGGTTTTACTCGGGTGGGCAACTGAGTTCCACCACAACCACTCTCTCACTCCCCTTTCTCAATGAGGAACAGGGAGAAAATACGATGAAAAGGGCTCAAGGGTTGAGGAAAGGATTGGGAGATCACTCAAAAATTATCATGACTAGCAAAACAGACTCAGAGATAGTAAGATTTATTGCCTATTAATAACAAGCTAGAGAAGTAAGAAACAAAGGAAAGAAACCAAAAGTACCCCCCCCATCCACCCTCTTCCACCTCCTCCCCCTGAGCGGTGCAGGGGAATGGAGGAACAGGGGTTATGGTTAGCCTATAGCGCTTCTTCTCTGCTGCTCCTTCTTGGTCAGTTTCGTCCCTTGTGCTGTGGGGTCCTTCCAACAGGATGCAGTCCTTGTTGAACTGATCTGGCGTGGGCTGCCCACAGGCAGCAGCTCTTCCAGAACTGCTCCTGTTATGAGTCTGTACCATGGGGTCCATCCCTCAGGAGAAAACTGCTCCAACCTGGGTCCCCCACGGGCAGCAGCTCCTGCCAGGTCACCTGCTCCTGCGTGGTCTCCTCTCCACGGGCTACAGGTCTGGCCCGGAATCTGCTCTGGCAGGGGTCTTCCACAGGCCATGGCCTCCATCGATGCAGTTCCACCTGCTCTACTGTGGTCTCCTCTACGGGCTGCAGTGTGGAACCCTGGTGGTTCCACCTGCTCTACCGTGGTCTCCTCTACGGGCTGCAGTATGGAACCCACTATGGTCCTCATCACAGGCCACAGAGGACTTCTGCTCCAGTGCTTGGAGCACCTCTCCCCCTCCTTCTTCACTGACTTTGGCACCTACAAGGCTATTTCTCACTCCTGTCACTCTCCCAGCTGCTGTGTGTCGCAGCGTTTGTTGTTGTTTTCCCTGTCTTAAGTGTGCTCTCACAGAGGCACAAACAACATTGCTTATTGGGTCAGCTCTGGTCAGCAGTGGGGCCCTTACCTAACATGGGGCAGCTTCTAGATTCTTCTTACAGAAGCCACCCCTATGGCCCCCTGCTACCAGAACCTTGCCACATTACCCCACTACACATAGGAATGAAATAAGATGAAAAAACTCATAAGCTAAGTACACGGAGATCCTTCACCAATGAACTTTGTGGGCAAAAGAGACTCAACTTGGGGAAGATTATTTTCATTTGTTGTGAATTAGAAATAGAATAGGACGGTGAGAAACAAAAAGAAAGTAAAATTGCTTTTCTTAGCCCACCCTTCTTCCCCATCTCCACTAATTCATTCCTGATTCTTCTGCCTCTTTCCCACCCCTAGTGGCATGGGAGGTTGTTGCTGTAGGGAGTGGGTGTAGTAGTGGTGGGCAATGGATGCCGTGGTTAGTCTGCAACTGTTCCTTTCTGCAGTGCACCAGCATGTCTCATGGGGTCCCTCCCATGAGACATAGTCCTTCACAAGCTACTCCGATGTGGGTCCTTCCCACAGGCTGCTGCTCTTCAAGAACAGCTCCAGCCTGGGTCTCCCACTGGCCTCAGTTCCTGACAGGAGTCTATTCCTGCCTGGGCTCTTCAGGGGCTGCATCTTCCCTCGGGCCATATCCAGCTGCTGCGGAGTAGGGTCCTCACTGGTTGCGATGTGGAGATCTGTTCCAGGGTGGTACACCATGGGCTGCAGGGGAAGAGCCTGCTTCACCATGGGCCCCCCCACAAGCTCCAAGGAAATCCCATCTCTGGTGCCTGGAGCAGCTTCCTCTCTGGCCTTGGTTGTCTGCAGGGCTGTTTCACATATTTCTCACTCCTCTCTCTCACAGCTGCTGTGCAGAACTTTTTACCCTTGCTTGAATATGTTACCACACAACTGCCACCACCATCTCTAATCAGCTCAGTTTTGGACAGCAGCTGGCCCATTTTGGAGCTGTCTGGAACTGCTTCTGTCTGCCATGGAGTCAGACCTTCTTTTCACTTCACAGAGACCGTCCCTGAAGTCCTGCAACCCCACTATGAAAACTTTACTGCATGAATCTAAGATACAATGTATATACTTTATAAATAGACACACATATATACTGTGTGTGCATGCTCAAAAAAAAATAAATAAAAATTACTGCAAGGGGTGTGCAATCGAAGTTTGGAAACTATTTTACAGAATTTTCTAGCTCAGCTTCCATTATACTTTCACATAGTGAAAGTCGGGTTGGTCAGCCATTAGTCTTTTAAGAAATTTCAAAGATTTTCAAACTGACTTGTCAGCTAGAAGCATAAACAATAGACAGCTGGTCACCCACTTGAGCTATTCATTATCACCTCTGTATAGATGATGTGGGATTAAGTCTTTAATCACATCTTCAGTCAAGTAAAGTAAACCAGAAGTGTTCTAAAGGACCCTGTTTCCTTTCGTTGATTGCAAATGCAGCCATTGGATGACAAATTCAGATTTTGACGCTTGCACAGTAGATGTCTAAAGCTAGATTAGATAGGTCCTGTAATCTACCTGGCACATACACTCTTCCCAGAAACTTTGGTTGTTCCATATATATTAAGTGATGTAAGCATTTTCTGATGATGTCATATATAGCAGATAGTATCTAGTCTGTCTTTAAAACCTTTGTTGTGAATAAATATTTTTGAAGGAATTAGACTTTCCAGTTTCTCCCTTAATACCCATTAATTTTAATGGAATTAATCCCTTAACAAAATTTGTCATTCTCCAATCTCTAGATTTTTACTTATTTCCCTTCCCTTCCCTTCCCTTCCCTTCCCTTCCCTTCCCTTCCCTTCCCTTCCCTTCCCTTCCCTTCCCTTCCCTTCCCTTCCCTTCCCTTCCCTTCCCTTCCCTTCCCTTCCCTTCCCTTCCCTTCCCTTCCCTTCCCTTCCCTTCCCTTCCCTTCCCTTCCCTTCCCTTCCCTTCCCTTCCCTTCCCTTCCCTTCCCTTCCCTTCCCTTCCCTTCCCTTCCCTTCCCTTCCCTTCCCTTCCCTTCCCTTCCCTTCCCTTCCCTTCCCTTCCCTTCCCTTCCCTTCCCTTCCCTTCCCTTCCCTTCCCTTCCCTTCCCTTCCCTTCCCTTCCCTTCCCTTCCCTTCCCTTCCCTTCCCTTCCCTTCCCTTCCCTTCCCTTCCCTTCCCTTCCCTTCCCTTCCCTTCCCTTCTCCCTTCTCTTCTCTTCTCTTCTCTTCTCTTCTCTTCTCTTCTCTTCTCTTCTCTTCTCTTCTCTTCTCTTCTCTTCTCTTCTCTTCTCTTCTCTTCTCTTCTCTTCTCTTCTCTTCTCTTCTCTTCTCTTCTCTTCTCTTCTCTTCTCTTCTCTTCTCTTCTCTTCACAACACTGTAGTAGAGTGAAAAGAACAGTGCACTGGGGGAAAACAGCAAAAGGAGTAAAATTCTATTAATATAATAATTTAAAATGCTGTATTTACAAGGAACTAATAAGCATATTATGTCACTGCAAGATGTCTGTACTAGCTAATGGCAAAACTAATCAGGATTTAGTGAACATTATTAATTCACTACAGTTCTAAAATTGACTGTTTTCACAATATCAAATAATATGAGTAGTGCAATGACAAGGTTATATGTACACTTCAATTTTTCAATTTTTCATTATTTTCCTTTTTTTTTTTTCTTTTAAAATCTTTAATATACATATTTTGTGTTCACACTTCAGATCACTTTATAGTTTTTCAAATCTGTGGCTGATCTCTGGCTTTCAAAGAGTAGCATGTTGTTCCGTAGATGAGTGAAGATCGCATTTTGTTTCTCTGTTTTTATTTACTTGATACTTGTATTTCCTATCCAATTTCTTTCTTTAAGGAACCAAAAAATATAACTTGAGATTTTCTGTCTTGTTTATTTCCATAGTGGTTTTTTTTTTTTTTTTTTTTTTTTTCAAATTAGAAATAGGGATATTCTGTGGATTCAGGGAACAGATTGCTGAACAGGTTTAGCATTCCTGGCAAACACTTAATTTTTTTCCATATAAAACAGTTTTCTCTTTTAATGGTTTGATGTAGGAAACTGTATGTGTCACTGCTATTCAGTAGCATGACTATGTCCAATGAGCCAAACTATCAAAACGCTGAATGCTCTGTCATCTAAGTAGTAGCTAGTTTAAAGGGCAATCATGATAAAATATTGTTCTAAAGGTAGACCATTTACTCAGATCCTGAGAAAATGCCTGAAGCTCAAGATTGAAGAATATTTTTTGCACAATAAAAGTAACACCTATGTCCAAAGGGAAATATTTTTATACAGCTATAGCTCAAAAAAGTCACCAACTCATTTATTACAATTTCCTGTTTCTTTCTTTTAAAATGAATAGTGTAAATCTTTCCTGGACAGTCCTTTTAAATAGACTTTGTTGAATTATTCATTCTGAATTATATGTGTTGTCTATTTATTTGTTTGTTTGCTTGTTTGTTTGTTTTTTACTCATAAACTTATGCAAGCTGATCTAGAAAAGAAATCATAGCCTCAGTGAAGTCAGTAGGAGGTTTGCTTTAGAAGGCCAATCTTCATCGTATTTATCTGTCGTTCATATTTAAATATCCTGTTGATGCTTATAAGACTTTTATAAGTACAAGGGTTCAGTACTCTTAATGTGTTTTGTTGTTGTTGTTGTTGTTGTTGCGGAGTTTTCTTGTGCGTTTGTTGTTGTTTTGTTAAAGCATATTGATTACTCTGAAGTAATGACAAATATTAATGAATGACGACTTGATGAGTCTTCAGTCTGAAATCAAACAAATACCTACAAGCAGAAGAAGATAAAATACTGGAGAAAACAATGATAACAGTTTCATGCAGGTCAAAACCAACTACCCAGAGTCTACTGTTGATGCTTATACAGCTATTGAGAATGCCTCAATTCTCAAAATTTTATCAGACAGCAAGAAAAGGTCAAATTTAAAAGCAAAGATTGTCACTAAAGGGAGTGTGCCTGGGGGGGGGAGTGGGGAGGGGGTGTGAAGGAAGAAATATTAGAAAGATTATCACAGCCCAAAACAGGGAGGATTACCATCATATTAGAGAACTTGCTGAAAGCTAGCCCATGCATGAGGCCCAGCTTTCAACATCATGAAAAACTGGCCAAAGGTCATCTCAGAGAAGGGCAATAGTAATCCTTTTCCTTAAGTAGAACATGAAGACGTTTAGATGTAGAGCTTAGGGAAATGGTTTAGTGGGGACTGTTAGCGTTAGGTCAGAGGTTGGACTCTATGATCTTGAGGTCTCTTCCAACCTAGAAAATTCTGTGATTCTGTGATTCTGTGATATGATGTTGTGAATACGGACTTAAAGTTATCTGGGATTTGTTCAGAATAGCTGTTACATAGAATATATCTACTATTACTAAAAGATAAAAAAAAATAAAAATATAAAAATAAAAATAAATAAAAATATTAACTAACCAACCAACCAAACAAAAAAACACATCCACAACTTATCTGCTTTTAAATAGATAGTCAAAATTTCAATTATCACTTTACACTTAATATGTTAAAAAGTGATCTTATTTTACTAAAAGTTCTTGAAGTGCAGTTTTCTTAAGCTGTTATTTATTAGCAACATTAGCATATCAGCCAGCTAAAATCTTATTTGACCAATTTATACTCCAAAGAACAACCCAAGCTTTTGAGATTTTGTGTTTCATTTCAAGTTGGATTAATAATACAGATTCTGATCGATCACACTGAATTAAAGTAAATGGAAGAACTAATCTATTTATGGTGAAGCAAATTAGTGATTAAAATATTTTTAGACTTTTTTTTTCTAATTCTATAAATATGTTTTAGTATTTTTTTTTAATAATAGTTGCTTTTATTTTTGTTCTAAGTATAGTTTTGCAGATTATTTGAAGTATTAACAGAGATAGAAATCCAAATGCATTATTCTTTATAATGCATTTAATGGATGCATATAAATTCACACATACACACATTAAAAACAAACAAACAAACAACAACAAAACTACATCTATTCTTGTCTAAAGTTCTTTCAATGAGGTTAGAGGCCAGGAAATAAGAACTTGCTAATGGAGAGGTCAAAACTAAGGACAATCCATAAAACAAACAAAAATCCATAAAACAAACAATAACAACAACACAACAGAAAACAAAATAAATAAAATGTATCCCTACCCCCATATCTTCAAAGATTTTTCTTTAGGCAAACAACATCTTTTTTCTGCTTCCATTTTAAGGAATAGATTGTTAGTACATCTGTTCCTCCCATTAAGTTGTATCAGATGAGGGAAGATAGAGTACAAGTGGTATTTAGTAAAGCGATTTTGCTTGTGAAAAGGAAACCCAACTTTGGACTTCAGACCATTATTGGGTCTGTGACCCAAATGAAGATGAACCTGAACATTTTGACTGCTTGTGCAGTGACATTTTTGCAACATTTTGTACTATAAGGAAAAGATCTTCTGACAGAAATCTTAAGAGAAATCAGCTGGTTGCTCAAAATAAATCTCAGTAAAAAAGTGATCTTGCAAACTGTATGTTTGAGGATGGAAAAAATTGGGGCTTGCTACTTAAATGAACACATGTTCGTTCAGCCTGTTTAGTTGCCACCTTTCAATTTAGCCATATGGGATGTTTCCAGTTGAGACATTTAATAGCTCTAACAACGTTCTATTCCAGAGAAATTTGATTACAGTGGCATGCTGCTTACATAGCTGGCAAGGCTGTGATACATGGGAATACTGTTAAAGCATGAACTTTTTATCTTGGCTTATCACCTGACAGCCATCAGGATTACAAATGTAGATAGTTTACCTCTATGTTCAAATTTTACTGAGTCAAGATGCTATTTTAGACACAATATGCAGGACATTCTGCTATGAAAAATCCAGTTCTTGGTTTGGATGAGGATGGTGATATTTCACAGAATCACAGAATCACACAGAATCACACAGAATCACAGAATTTCTAGGTTGGAAGAGACCTCAAGATCATCGAGTCCAACCTCTGACCTAACACTAAGAGTCCACACTAAACCATATCCCTAATCTCTACATCTAAATGTCTTTTAAAGACTTCCAGGGATGGTGACTCCACCACTTCCCTGGTCAGCCCATTCCAATGTCTAACAACCCTTTCAGTAAAGAAGTTCTTCCTAAATTTCTCCTTCTCCCTCTCCTTCTCCCTCTCCTTCTCCTTCTCCTTCTCCTTCTCCTTCTCCTTCTCCTTCTCCTTCTCCTTCTCCTTCTCCTTCTCCTTCTCCTTCTCCTTCTCCTTCTCCTTCTCCTTCTCCTTCTCCTTCTCCTTCTCCTTCTCCTTCTCCTTCTCCTTCTCCTTCTCCTTCTCCTTCTCCTTCTCCTTCTCCTTCTCCTTCTCCTTTCTCCTTTCTTCTTCTTTCTTCTTCTTTCTTCTTTTCTTCTTCTTCTGTTATTTACTACTATCATGTAAAAATCTATAATGACATAATAGTAATTTATGGAAAAACTGGAAGAAAACTTTTGGGGCTGGGAAAAAAAAATAATTATATAGGAAGAAAGGGAGATAACCCTTCTACCTTTAAGGTATAATTAATGTGTTTATTAAACTACTTTAGCTTTCACATTGCTAATTTTTAATTAATTCTTTAATTGATCTTTTGCTAACTTATCTGCTTCTGAGCTATATAGTTTGCAAACATTCTGGTATTATTCATTGTTAAAACTCAATTAATGGAAAATCAGAAGTAAACAGGGAAACATAAAGACACAAAGCATAGGATTAATCTGTAAAATTTTGGTCATTTATTATGTGAGAGGTATAAAGTAACTGACAGCATGATCAGTTCTGACACTTGTAGTTCCACTGTCATCATACAGACACATTCTTCTGCATACCAATTTTTAACAATTATTTAAATATTAAAAAATGAAAATGGAAAAACTCTGTGGCATTTTAAAAACTACTACTTTCATTCTTCTCTCTTCACTTCAGTATTTTTTTTAATCCCCTATTTATTTTCCCTTAACATTTTGTCATATTCTCTCAGCTGTGAGATCAAATATTTTCTTCCTCAGGTTAAAAAAAATTCTTGATCATTAGCCATTCAAAGCCATAAAACTATTAATAATCAGATGTGTATTTCTTATTTTATGGCAAAGAAAATAATTTTTAAGTTGAAATTCATGTCATCCCACTACAGCTGAGAACAAGATTCCTATGCTAAACTATATATATTTTTTTAGGGCTTCTTGGTAGATGATGTTAACTAGGTTTCTCTAGAGGGTAATTTATCCCATTAATTTAAGCATTTTACAATGTCTACCTTGTAATGGGATTAATTGCTGTGTGGTAGAGACTTTTTCCAACAATTAAAGAAGCTCTTGAAAAAGCAGCTTAAACAAAATGTCTTTCCTACAATTTTGGTTAGATTATATGAATTTGGCCTTCAGAAATTACATTTTTCTTTAAAAAAAAAAATCTTAAGTACCTATACTGAAAACTTGTTCAATACCTGATTCATCTCTATCTCTGTAGCTTTCCTAATCAGCTGTTTCAAATGCCTTCCACTCAGTGATCAGGTTACCTCTTCTGGAATTATATATGGGTTCTTAGACCATTAGAATACATACAATTGCAAGTTGCATAGCATTCAGATACTGCAATAGTAATTACTAAAAATCCAATTTCCTTTTGGTTAGATTTGTCTCCTGTATATATTTCTCCTAAGCTATGGAAAGCTTTCCTGGATTTTAAAATTTAACTGCCATTCTCCTAAAGAGTTAAAATATGGCATTCATACAACACTGTACAGAAATATATATATATATATGAAAGATGTACATAAATTCATAGAGAAAAATATATGAATAAATGTGTCAATTATATATATATATGTGTGTGTGTCAATTATGTTGATACATAAGGATACACAGGTATACTATATTAGCTTAAGGCTTACTTTATGATGATGTCATTCTGGTACCTCTCATAATTTTCCAACTGGTTTCTATAGACTTTATTTTATTTTTATTTATTTATCTGGTGCCTGGAACATTTGAATATTTTATTAGAATATGGAAGTGACAGAGTGCTTTAAAAAAAAAAAAAAAAAAAGTGTGTCTTGTGCTAAAGTTATAAGAGATTAATGTATAGGTCATTCTGTCATTCTTTGTTTTACTGGTTATTTTTATTTGTGGTTAATTTCTCATCAGGTTTAAATAAAACCATAATTCCAAATAATTCTTGTCTACACATTATTGTTCCTTCCTATCAATGTGCCTTCCTACATTACTTTAGAGATTACTGAAAACTCAAAGAAAAGAAATAGCTACTTCAGACTCAGAAATCTCAGAGCTTGACCTTGACAGAAACCAGTGCTGCCAATTGTATCATCCTCTAATTTTATCTCAAAGAATGACTCCATACAAAAAAATTGAAGTTTTGTGAGATGTTCTTACTCCTTACCTATCACAGAATTCCTAGGTTGGAAGAGACCTCAAGATCATCGAGTCCAACCTCTCACCTAACACTAACAGTCCTCCACTAAACCATATCACTAAGCTCTACATCTAAATGTCTTTTAAAGACCTCCAGGGATGGTCACTCCACCACTTCCTTGGGCAGCCTGTTCCAATGTCTAACAACCCTTTCAGGAAAGAAGTTCTTCCTAACATCTAACCTAAAACTCCCCTGGCACAACTTTAGCCCATTCCCCCTCGTCCTGTCACCAGGCACGTGGGAGAACAGACCAACCCCCACCTCGCTACAGCCTCCTTTAAGGTACCTGTAGAGAGTGATAAGGTCGCCCCTGAGCCTCCTTTTCTCCAGGCTGAACAAGCCCAGCTCCCTCAGCCGCTCCTCGTAGGACTTGTTCTCCAGGCCCCTCACCAGCTTCATCGCCCTTCTCTGCACCCGCTCAAGCAGCTTGATGTCCAAAAATATTGATAGGTAAAGTGTAAAAGAGATAGAAAACAGAGAAGAATTGCACTGCATTGTTGATTTTACATCTATGAATGTAAATTTATATTTATGAACATAGATTTACATCTACTATGAAAAAAAAGTTCAAAGAATAATTATAGTTAAGTAATAATTAAAAAAAAATATTTGTAAGATTTCTTCACTTTTTTGAAAATAAATTAAAAAAAAAAAAAAAAAGTGGGAAAGCAATCTATATTGTTGTTCTTTTTTTTTTTTTCTTTTTTAATTTGATTATTTTTTTTTTTTAACCTTACAGTACATACATATTTATTTAAGGAGGGATACAGGTCAAAACGGAAAAAATCAGATATTTTTATTGTATATTTGCAATGGAAAAAACACTTTCAAGACAGAGGGCAAAGCATCTAAAATACTCTACTATACATCTGGCCTGAGGAAATGTAGCTCATAATAAATTATTCCATTGCACCAAAGTGATTTTGGTTTACATGTAAGTGAGGGCCATAAGAGGTTATATTACTTCTGCAGTTGCTAGGACATCATAAATAGTGGAAGTAAATTATGTTGGCAAACTGTGGATAAAGGATGGGTGAGCCAGTTTAAGAAAACAATTTGTATCTACCCTGGAGAAAGAAATCCTAGAGGAAGTTTATTAAGGTTGTGGTATTTGGGAAACAGGTATATGCAAGTTTTTCTTTATTTATAATGTTTTCTAGCAAGATACAAAATTTCTTCTTTTTGTCTCATAAGGGAAAGAAACAAATTATGTCTAATTAATGTGTTAATTAATGTTTCTTATTGACAGCATCATACTTCTGGTCATGCATCATTTTATATTTTACCTAGAAAAAAAATCTACTAGGACCAACAATATAAAATGTTAGCAAATATTTTTTTGAGAACATCATTAAAAAAAAAAAATGAAAAAAAAGAAGAAAGTGAAATAAGCTGTTCTGATTTGATACATCTTGTTACAAGTTCAAGAGGTCAAGTAATTATGTGTAGCACTATGATTAAAGTATTTTTTTATTATTATTTTTATTTTGGTAACAGACAATACATTAATGTCTGAAAAAAATCATGGAATTCTCCACATCCCAGTATCAGACAAATAAATATGACTGGACGATTGGAATCATCACTCTTTAACTAACTCCCATTCCAAAAAAAAACAACACCCTTCCCCCCCCCCCCCCAAAAAAAAAAAAGAAAAAAAAAAAAAAGCAGAAACCACCATAGTATACAAAATCTAAAGTCCTCAACAATAGGATTTCAGTCTGGGATTTCTCTAAGATATTTTTTCCTATTATCTCAACTGCAATGGCCACTAATCCAAACTCCACACTGTCCAAAGCTTTTTATATATTTTGAATCAATTCAAAATCAAAAATTAGATTTAAATTTACTGAAGGTCAAAGTTGCCAGTTTAAACCACATCTTTCCTCAATAAATTCTTTTTCCAAGCAATAGGAATGTAGTAGATTTTACATACCCATACAGTATGAAGAAAAAAAAAAAAGTACTTCATGCATGAAATTGTATATGAAGTTAGGGAAGAAAGAACTTGTTCTGGGATTATGAAATTGCTAAAGAATGATATAAATGAGAAGTAAAAGAAGACTTTATTGAGAACATATGTATTAAAAGCTGTAGGGAGGTTATATGTATCAGCACAGCCCTGAATCTGAGCTGATTTAACATTTAGCCATGACTTATTGTGAGTAATAGTTATAGACCCTCTGGCACAACAACTGGCTATAAAGAGTCTATGAATTCAGGATGCAAATTTAAAGGGGTTTACTGTTCAGAGCAGCAATCTTTAAAAACAAAAACAATGAGAGCAGAAGGTACAGACTGATATTTTATTTATTTATTTTTGTTTTTATTTTATTTTACTTTATTTTTATGTTTTTTAATTTAATTTTATTTTACTTTATTTCATTTTTTAAGTTGTCTATACAAAAGATTATATATAATGCTGTTACAGGTTTTACCATCTCCCTGGAGCTGATCGCTCATATTGACTTTTCTAGACATTTACTTAGTCTTACTTAGAAAATACAGTCACCTATTGTGTTCCTCTTTCTGATTTACTGGAGAGCTGGACACTCAGTGGTTGTACTGATCATTCACTATATCATCACAAAAGGATTTTAAAGTGTCAGCTTTTTAGTTGATGCAGAAAGGTGAAAAAAAGATCCACTGCATCCCTGTTATGTGGCAGCTAAGTAAAGGCCTTGAAAGAGGTTGACAAGAAAATATATCAAAAGTTAAACATAACTTGAAATAACCATTTGCATACAGACCAGTAAGTACATGGAGAGGTGTAGGACAGTTATTAATCCTATGTTGCATACATCTGCTAAATACGTTTTTTTTGTTGTTGTTGTTGTTGTTGTTTTTTTTCTTTTTTTTTTTTTTTTTCCCCACATAGAATCATAGAATGGCACGGGTTGAAAGGGCTCTTAAAGGCCATCTAGTTCCAACTCGCATGCCATAGACCTAACCCACTAGATCAGGTTGCCATGGGGCCCATCCAACCTGGCCTTGAACATCTCCAGGGGTGGGGCACCCACAGCTTCTCTGGGCAATCTGTTCCAGTGCCTCACTACCCTTTGAATGAAGAATTTCGTCCTAACATCTCTAAGTCTCTCCTCATTTAGTATAAACCCATTCCCCCTTGTACTATCACTATCTGACTGAGCAAAATGTTGCTCTCCCTTTTTTATAAGCCCCCTTTAAGTACTGAAAACCTGCAATAATGTCACGCCCTCTGTACGTTAGACCACAGCTCTCTCAGCTGGATGCTTCGTAGGAGAGGTGCTCCAGCCCTATGTTCAACATTGTGACCCTAATAATAATTAGATAATGCCTGGTTGCCTGTAACAGATAGGAAAACATACTTGATTACTGAGAATGAGAAGTACCGCTCCATTCCATTCCATTCTTTTTTTTTTTTCTTTTTCCCTCAATGTTTTTTTACATCCTTTACATGTTAGTTTCCATTTAAATATAAGTTAGCAGTTAGTTAAGTGGCTAGGAAGATCCAAGTAACAAAGATAGCCCTCCAGGAATGAAGGTAGTAGCATTTCCAAGCAAAAAAGAGCTGGGAAAATATTTAGCTCTCCAGAACACATTATGCTTACTGCTAACATGGTATAGCTGCTGTGAGATATGGATTTTTTTCTTTATTTAAATATTTGATCCTGTAAACATGTAGAAGTTCTACAGAAATACAGGCATTTGTATAACAAAAAAAAAAAAAAAAAAAAGAGAGAAAGTTTAAGCAAAAGCATTATACACAGAATATTTGACTGTGGCTATGTATTTCTCACCTTATCATCTGCTTTTTACCTTCCTAATTTCTGATGCTATGGTAATTTATACAACGTATTTGTATATATTTATACAAATTTATTATATTCTGAAAATCTGATGTTTGATAGGTAAAACAGATTAATTTAGTTTTCCTTTGAGATACTGGGAGACTGGAAAAAAAAAAAAAAAAAAAAAAAAAAAAGGAAGTACTGTATTTACTGTATTTCACAAACTCCCTTACACTTATTTTAATGGCTTAAGTAAAGTTTCTAAGTTGATCTGGGAAGAAAAAAACTGAGACAAGCCTATGGAGATCTATGAAGTCTCTAGAGATTATAGTGATTATAGTGTAGTGTTTTTGGACTACGATAGTAAAATCAAGCACATGCATTAAAAATCTTCTGAAGTTAATAATTATTCTGATAATTTATGCCTCTTTTGTTTCTTTGTTTGGTTGGGTGGTTTGTTTTGTTTCTTATATCTGCATCTTCCCTCGGCTTTGCATACCTCCAACTTTCTCAGAGATGTAATACGCTTCTACAGAAAACCCCAAGTGCATCACAACCGATGAAAGTTTTCCTTTATTTTCTGTCTTTATCTCAAACCACAAGCCTTCATCCCAGACAGGGAGGAGGGAGGGTGAGCGAATGGCTGCCTGGTGCTTAGCTGCCAGACTGGTTAAACCACAACACACAACAAGAAGGAAAAAAGTTTCTATGATATCGGGAGATCAGAGAGAATGACCCCTCTGAAAGTAGGACCTATCATTGACTCTTTCTACTTTTATCATCTGTACTGTATTTTGAAGGACCTCAGGAAATCCCATCAATTCTGAAAGAAATGAAATATAAAACTCCTCAATTTTGATTATGTAACTATTTGAAAAAGGAAAAGGGGAAGGGAAGGGAAGGGAAGGGAAGGGAAGGGAAGGGAAGGGAAGGGAAGGGAAGGGAAGGGAAGGGAAGGGAAGGGAAGGGAAGGGAAGGGAAGGGAAGGGAAGGGAAGGGAAGGGAAGGGAAGGGAAGGGAAGGGAAGGGAAGGGAAGGGAAGGGAAGGGAAGGGAAGGGAAGGGAAGGGAAGGGAAGGGAAGGGAAGGGAATTAAAACAAAATAATTGAAGTATAATGTGTTAAATTACATATCAGTCCATTTAATATATGGATGATTGATTGTCCATATGTCAAGTATGTAGAAATTAAAGGTAATTGTAGAATTAGCAGAAAAACAGAAAATAAGGAGAATGCATGTACATGAGAAGTGAACAAAAGAGCTATCTTTCAGAGGGTAACTATATTTCTGACATTATCAGAATCATTTAAAAGTACTCAAGAAGTGTGATGAGGTTATTCATATGGATTTAGTGTACTTGAATTTTCAAAAACTATAAAGAGATATTTTATAATAGGCTTCTGAAGAAATTAAGTTGTCCAAAACTAGAAGTTAAACAAAAACAGAAATTCTCATGCTTTATGCAATAGTTAAGAGAGAAAAACAAATTGTAATAATAAACTGTTATTTTATCAATGAAGTGTGACTGCTAGTCTCAGGTATCTGTTGTTATTTTTGTTGTTCAGAATATTCTAAAAGGTGTGAATAGTGAGGTAACAAATTTTGTTGATGATACAAAAATAACGAAAAAAAAAAGTAAATCATTGAAAAGTTACTTATGTTTTTCACAACACTTACTGACTAGATTGCCAGGAGAATACATATATGTAAAAAACAATGTAACAGTTATGAAAATGAAATCAAAGCTTGACATAATTTTAATGCAACTTCTTTAGTGCTGGAAATCATAAGTGGTAAGACAATCAATAGATTTTTTTTTTTTTCAGCACTATTTGAAAATCTGATCACAGAATCACAGAATCACATAATATTAGGGAATGGAAGGGACCTTGAAAGATCATCTAGTCCAATCCCCCTGCCAGACCAAGAACACATAAATCACATCACACAGGAATGCATCCAGGTGGGTTTTGAATGTCTCCAGAGAAGGAGATTCTACAACCCCCTGGGCAGCCTGTTCCAGTGTTCTTTCACCCTCACCGTAAGAAAGTTTTGTCTCAAGCGGAACCTCTTATGTTCCAGTTTGCACCCACTGCACCCTTGTCCTATCATTGGACATCACTGAGAACAGCTTGGCTCCATCCTCCTGACACTCACCCTTTACATATTTGTAAACATAATAAGGTCACCCCTCAGTCTCCTCTTCTCCAAGCTAAAGAGACCCAGCTCCCTCACCCTTTCCTTGTAAGGGAGATGCTCCACTCCCCTAATCATCCTCATGGCTCTGCGCTGGACTCTCAAGCAGTTCCCTGAAGAAGACAGTTTGGGTTGCGATAATGATGTTTCCTCAGTGCAGATAGAAATTATATGGTAGAAGGGAATGTGAAGACAAAGTAAAAGAAACTAGTAACATGAAAATATATAAAAGCTGAATTAAGAAATACGCTGAAGGCAGGAGATTCTGGAGGAAATTCTTATTATGTCAGGAAAAAAAAATGTATCTCTCAGCATATACTTATATGTCATCAATAGAGGTTGTGGAGACTGAAAGTCTACATGAATTTTGAAAGGGATTAGACAGGTTAATGAGGCATAGCCCGATTGATGTCTTTTGAAACCAACAATTTGGATACAATTTCTGAAGTAGGCAACCCTTAACAGATGATTGCTGGAAATTGAGAACGTATGCCAGAGAGAGATTATATATCATCTGGTTTTCAGTTTAGATTAAAAAATGGAACTGCCAACTAATTCACAAGAGTGGAATTCATGTTCTAATGCAATAAGAGGTCTAAATGAATATTTACTATTTTTTGATTTACTAAATATTTACTGTTATTCACTGTATTCTATAATATTATTTACTAAATTCTATAATATATAATATATTATTCTTATATATAATATATATAGCTATATATTACAGAACTATATGTTTGTGTAATTATGTGATAGATATATTGTGATAATTGAATATGCAATTATATATTACATACGTCATATATTGTAGTAAATAAATCTTTTTGCTTGAAAGAAAGCTTGAAGACTGAGTTTGGGCTCACTGTATTTTTATTTTTATTTTTATTATTTTTTTTCTCTAAGCTGAAATTCTTATTTATTTATTTATTTATTTATTTATAATTTGAAATAGTCCTGTTTCTTGTAAGGAAATTCTGCAAAATATGGTACTGATAGAAGCACTGTTTTCATTTATGTTCTTTGCAAGATGGTATTGAAGTTTGAGGCAATTCTGAAAGGTCAATACATTTCAGATTCATACAGATATTGTACCATCATCTAGAGTGTTTGAACTTACCTGAATAATACTCTGGTCTTAGATAACTAATTCACAGAAATACAGAAATACTTTTCTGCCTAATATGGGATTCTTAAAAAAACAGATTTACAGAGCTAAGATAAAACATCTCATTATTTGTGGTGTGATACAATACTCAGGATATATGAACACACTCTTTTACAGAAGAAACTTTAAGTAACTAGGGAAAGTATCTCCAAAACCATAATCAACGTGATTTTCTCTGCCTCAGAGGCAGGTCTCTGAACATCACTTTGCTCTTCTGTGTACAGAAACAAATTTGTTAGGATATCTGAGTCCTAAACGGGCTTCATAGCATTTCACAATGTGGGGAAGGATTCTTTTAAAGAACAGAGCAGTTTCACTGCAGCCCTGAAAGTTTGATACAGAACTGGGACACATCTTACAAAATGCCATCATTCAAGTCATGAATACTAAATCTTATTGAAGACCAGGTGATTTTCTTTCTTCCTTTAAAACAGAAAGTTTGTAAATAGTAAAAATAAAACTTTCAATATGGTGGTTTTAACACTGGTAAGTAGCTAAGATCCACCACAACTGCTCTCTCACCTCCTTCCTCAAAATAACAGAGAAAGAAAATGAAGAAATGTTCAAGGATTGTGATAAGGACAAGGAGTTGGCTCCCCAGTCACCATCTTGGGCAAAAGAGTCTCAGCATAAGGAAGATGAATGTAATTTATTACCTATTGCTAAAAGCAAACCAAAAACGTCTTCCCTCCTCCCCCTCATCCACCCTCTTCTATCTTCCACCTGAGCAGTGCAGAAGTACAATATCCAACCTGTTGTTTTCTGCATTTTTATTGTTTTTTTTTTTATAAGTTTTTGTCTAGCTTCTCTTATATCAGTATTTTTCATTTAATATTGTTTCCTTTATTATTCAGACATTTTCACTGCATGGGTAGAGATAAGGGGTATCAGTTTTTACAGGTATGTGAAATAGGCATGACTGCTTTGTAAAAAACATAACAAAAAGACCACAATGTGCACCTTGTACATCTAATTGGTGAATTATATTTCTGAAAATAGAATGCATATATCTCCTTTTTTTTAGGTTTTCATTATGCATTTCTAAGCTTTTATTCAATTATAATCATAGAATACATGGAAAATTTTTATTCAATTATTATTAGAACCATGTTTTACATGGCTTGTACTTTGACATATCCAGCCTTTAAACCAAATAACCAAGTAGAAATAATCACATTCAGTACATCTTTTTGAATAATATTTGTACTGCTCAAGCTATCAGTCAACATTTGATGTTGTTTTTTAAATAAAGGTGGTAAATCTGCTAGAAAAGCAACACATCAAGCTGTAAGCAATGAGACTTCTGGAGTACATCAAAAATAACTTCTTGGTTAATAGATAGCCCAACCAGTGGAAAAAGTCATGATTCTCACCAACAAAGATGAACTAATAACAGAGCTCAAGATTGGAGTACTGGCAAAGGTTGGCAGAGAGGTTGTGGAGTCCCCTTTTCTTCTCCTCCAGAGGTTGTGGAGTTCTCTTTCTCCTTCTTACTTTTCTTAGAGTGAAAGACCTCTTGATTCCCATATGTAAGAAATTAAGCAGGGAAGACAGGGAAACAGCATGGCTAAGTACTTGTTGGTCAAATGAAAGTGTAAGAAGTAAATGCACAGGCAGTGGAAGCCAGGACATGTGACCTGGGAAGAGAACAGGGACACCATCTGAATGAGTAGGAATGGGATCAGGAAAGTCAAGGCACAATTAAATCTGAACTTGGCAAGCAATTCAAAGAATAGTAAGAAGCAACTTTATACGTACATTAGCCATAAAAGGAATACTAAAGAGAGTGTACTTGCTCTGATAAACAAATAGGAAAACTGGTGACAACAGACATGGAGAAGACTGAAGCACTCAACATATTTTTACTTCAGTCTTCACTGAGGATCACTTTTTCCATATCTCACAAGTCTCTCAAGCCCCTAAACCTCAAGGCAGGAATTGGGGGAGTGAAATCCCTTCCACTGTAACTGAGCACGACTACCTGATGAACCTGAACATATGTAAATCTATGGGGCCCACTGAGATGCATTCACATAGAGTAAACGGTCTGATGTGCCTGGAAAAATCATGGAAAAAATCGTCCTAGAAGCAATGTCAAGGCACATGCAAGACAAAGAGGTGATCCAAGACAGCCAGCATGGCTTCATCAAGGGTAAATCATGCCTGAACAATTTGGTGGCTTACTACGATAGAGTGACTGCATCGGTTGACAAAGAAAGACCGACCAATGCCATGTACCTGGACTTTTGCAAGACCTTTGACACAGACCCACATGACATGCTGGTCTCCAAATTCTAGAGATACAGATTTGATGGGTGGACCATTCAGTAATAAGGAATTGGCTTGAAGGTTACACCCAGAGAGTGGTGGTCAATGGCTCTATGTGCAAGTGGGGACCGATGAGGAGTGGTGTCTCTCTGGGGTCTGTCCTGGGACTGATACTATTAATATTTTTATCAATGACATAGACAGTACGATTGAGTGCACCCTCAGCAAATTTGTAGATGACACCAAGCTGAGTGGTTCAGTTGATACAAGAGAAGGAAGGGATGCCATCCAAAGGAACCTGGACAAGCTTGAGAATTGGGCCCTTCTGAACCTAATGAGGCTCAACAAGTCCAAGTGCAAGGTGCTGCACCTGATTCGAGGCAATCCCAGACACAAGTACAGACTGGAAGAAGAACTCATTGAGAGCAGCCCTGCAGAGAAGGACTTGGGGGGTCTGATGGATGAAAGGTTTGACATGAGTTGGAAAGCCAACTGCATTCTAGGCTGCATCAAAAGAGGAGTGGCCAGCAGGTGGAAGGAGATGATTGTTCCCTTTTTCCCTGCCCTTGTGAGGCCCCACTTAGAGTACTGCATCCAGGTATGGAGCCCAAAGCACAAGAAGGATGTGGAGCTGTTAGAGCGGGTCCAGAGGAGGGCCGTAAAGATGAACAAGAGGCTGGAGCACCTCTCCTACGAAGAAAGGCTGAGAGTTGGGGATGTTCAGCCTGAGGAAGAGAAGGCTCCAGGGTGACCTCACTATGGCCTTTCAGTACTTAAAGGGGACTTATAAAAGCATGGAGAGCGACTGTTTGTTCAATCAAATACTGACAGAACAAGAGTGAGTGGTTTTAAACTAAAAGGGGGGAGATTTAAATTAGAGGTTAGGAGGAAATTTTTGACTCAGAGGGTGGTGAGGCACTGGAAGAGGTTTCCCAGAGAGATTGTGGATGCCCCATTCTTGCAAATGTTCAAGGCCAGGCTGGATAGAACCTTGCCCAACCTGATGTAGTGGGTGGCATCCCTGCCTCTGTCAGGGGTGTTGGAACTAGATCCAACTAGTCCCTTATAACCCAAGCCATTCTATTACTGTATGATTCTATGAAACAGTAGTGGTCCCAATATGGACCAATATGGACCACTACTGTTTAATATCTTTATTAATGACACAGCCAGTAAGATTGGAAATGATACCAAGCTGAGTGGTGTAGTTGATACAATAGAAGGAAAGAATGCCATCCTGAGGGACCAGAACAAGCTCAAAAATGGGCCTACATGAGCCTTGTGACATTCAATAGGGCCAAGTACAAAGTCCTGCACCTTGATCAGGGCAATCCCAAACTTCAGTAGAGACAAGGGGAATGGATAGATTGAGAGTAGCCATGTGGAAAATGACTTGGAGGTACTGCTGAATGAAAAATTGGACATAAGCTGTCAGCGTGTGCTTACAACCCAGAAAGCCAATTGTATCTGGGCTTGCATCAAAAGAAGTATGGCTAGCAGCAGGTCAAGAAAGGTGATTGTGTCCTTTGCCTTCCCCTCCCCCTTGAGAAATATCTGGGAAGAACTTATAGAAGCCTTAAAATATCTGAAGAGGGCCTACAGGAAAGATGGAGAGAGAATTTTTACAAGGACAGGTAGTGGTAGGACAAAGGGGAACAGTTTTAAATTGAAAGAGCATAGAATTAGATTAGACATTAGGAATCCTTCCTTACTGTGAGGAGGTGAGACAATGGAATAGACTGCATGGAGAAATAATGGATGCAACATCTCTGGAAGTGTTCAAGATCAGGTTAGATGGAACTTTGGGCAGCTTGATCTAGTCACTGCCTATGGCAGGGGGTTTGGAACTAGATGATCTTTTGTTCCAACCCAAAACATTCATTTTATCAGAAACTACAAAATATATGCTCAGCTTTAACAAAACCTCTAAAGCGTGTATATTTTATTTTTATTTTTATTTTTATTTTTATTTTTATTTTTATTTTTATTTTTAATTTTAATTTTAATTTTAATTTTAATTTTAATTTTAATTTTAATTTTTATTTATTTTCATTTTCCATAGTTACTCATTACTTGTTTTATATTTGATTGTCTTCTTGCTACTTAAGAGACACTGTGCAAACAGTGGAACCCAGGGACTCTAAAAAATTTAATAGTGTTCATTAACACAATGCATCCCCTACAAATCTAAAGACATCTGAAGTAGAACAAGGAAACGACTCAATGAAGATCACAAATCAAACCAGTAGAGCAGGTTTTATGAATCCTTATGTATGCAAAATGTCTATGAAATTGATATTGAAATGCATTTAAAGCAACAAAACAACTTCAAATCCACTTTGTAATGACTCATTTAGGAAAAAAGTGAAATGAATGCATATTTTAAAAATGACTTTAATCTAACCTGGGTCAACAGACTACTATGTTGTAGCCAGAACTGCTGCTATAGAAGAGCATTAGTGTTGTTTGTCTTCTCTAATTGTTCATTTATATACTTAAACACATTTATATTTCTCTTACATTTAAATTTAAAATTATATGGTTTGTAATGATTGGCAGGGAAGGATAATTAGTGCATTTAAGTATTTTTTTCACTTCTATTTAGTGAATGTACAGAAAATTGAATTTCATTTTATTACATTTTTTTTTTCAGCCAGACAGATTACTGTAATCTCACTTCACATACATTAGGGAGGCATATTCATCTTTCAAACTAACTATAACATTGCTATAACATTGTATTTTAACAGGTATTTAAAAAAATCTGATTTTTTTTTAAGACATATTTCATCTGGCTATGTGTTGCTGTAAGCAGTGGTGTAAAAAAAAAAGACAAGAATACTGAATTAAACACCTATCTGGCTTCTTTATTTTTATTTTTATTTTTATTTTTGGCACTGATGTGGGTGTATTTTTTTGTTTGTTTGTTTTTGTTTTTCCAGAAGAAAATAGCCTGTTTGGGGAACAAAAACAAACAAACAAACAAACAACAAAAAAAAACTTTTTACACTTAAGTCTGGAAAAGTCTTAAAAAGCAGGCCTTTGTGAGAAAAAAAAAAAAAAAGGGGGCAATTCTTACGTGTTTTTCCTTCTGATGTCCTGATTACAACAGCCAAAAGTGTTAAAAATAAGGTAATTAATGAATTAATTAAAATAAACTGATTAAACTGAGTAACTAACTAGCTAACTAAAAACATCAGCCTTACAATTGCTAAATGGTGGAAGGCAAAAAGCAAAAACATAGTTTTTGCTCACCTTTTTTTCACTGCATGTGTGTACTACACACTTTCTTTTGGCACTAAAGCTGCTTCAGGGATAATGCTTGCGGGCCATCACAACCCATGCTAAATTTACTATGCAAACTCGGTTTGAAAGGCATGAGAGACCTTCACCACAGATTTCAAATTGAATTAGCATAATAAATGCAGTATAGGCTTTAAATCTGCCTTTTAGGGGAATATGACAGATGTGTAAGCCATTTCTATGGTAGAGTCTGCTCTGAATAATCAGAACTGCTCAGGAGCTCAAATTTGAGGTCATAGGAGGACTTGTAATAGCTAAAAGTGACAAAAAGAGACAAAAAATCTTTCTGTATCTTTTGCTTGCTTTTTGCATTATTTTTTTTAATGACATATTGTTGATTGATTTATGCTTATTGTTGCAATGAACTCTTTGGTCCATAGAAATCAGTTAAAACTTTAACATTGACTTCAATACAACCTTGTTTTCACCATGAACATTTTAGGCTGTGAGATTTTTTTAGGGACCTTTGCCAATGTTTATAGGACCCAGATGGTGACTACACAGAAGGATTAAGTTTTAATATGATTTTCTTCTGTGATTCTTTATAAGGAACAATGCAAGTTGCCCCCATATAACGTAAATTATTTTCTTAAGGCAGGCAGGCTTTTATTATCACTGATAAGTACTGTCTTGTCCCTGTCCTAAATCTTTTCATAATCTTACAGTTTCAGAAACAACAATAACAGCAAAACAAAACAGCAACAACAACAAAAACAATGGAAGGGATTTAAAAGAAGGAAAAAAAAAAAGTGAAAATCTGCAGGTAAATACAGGAAAGTGAAGATTTTGTATAATGGTCTTGATGGAAAAAAAAAAGACATAGAGTAAGGATATATATAAATATTGAAATGTTTATGATATGTTAATCTACTTACAAATAGGAAAGCATGAGTCAATATTTCTTTCACTTAAATTACTGTTTGTTTTTAGCTCAAGATAACATCAAGAATTTTCACTATGAAAAGCTGCATTTTTATTTTCATCCTGTAACTAGTAGAACCATGAGGTTTTGTGGTTTTCAGGATATTTAATCTAAATAATAATCTAATAATCTAATTCTAAAACAAATTCTGAATAGATTTGATGATACCCAGCAGACAAAAGTCTGACTTTTCTTGTTTTACCACAAATTGTGAAACTTTTCTAATATTCACTATTTGTAAGTTCTTAAATTTTCCATGCAGTATCTCTTGGATCACATATAATTTGCAAGAGGATGGATGAAAATGTTCCCATTTATTTGTTCATTGTTTACTTAAATTGTACAGTCAGAATTTTTCACTTCTGACTTAGGAAACCAACAAAAAAATAAAGGAAAAAATGAGGGGAAAAATCCATTTATTGCTCTTATATTACATTTTCATTTGATTACTGTATATTATAGATTTCACACAATTTTGAGTTTCTGCTAAAACATGATTTGTAAAGTATAATTTTTGCCTTGGCATGTCTAGTCTAGGCCAGTCATAACATATTGTCAATGCAGCAGGAAGGCAACCCACTATATCTAATGCAGATGCCTTAAAGAGACAGGGAAAATGTCTCTTTTATGAGACACAGCCCTCCACTGATTAGAAATTATTCTGAGATTAATCCCATCTTGAGTACATAAAGATGAAGATAGATGTTCAGTAGAATTTTTCAAATTTGCAAACTGATTTGATACCTAAACTGCCTGTGAATGTTATAGAAGCAATCACTTAATTTGATAATGTAAACCATAAATGTGATCTGAATTTAAATATATTCTAATATCTGCTCTATAACTTTCAGTGTACTGTCTTTCCTTGACCTCCACTTAACTTTTATTTATAGACAATGAGTCAGCTTTGTCTTGTTCCACACTAAAGAACTGCATTTCATTTTGTGAGGATGTTCAGTCACATACTGAGTTACATTTTTGAAGTACAATTTTAACTTGCATATTTGAAATCCACACCACTTACGGGTTATGCAATCCAAAGTTTGCTTTTGGCAAATAAGCATTCAAGCTGAAGGTATCTTTCATGAATTTTATCGCCAGTAAGACTCATTCACAGCAATACTGACAGAAAGCAAGCACAAAGAGGGTATGAAAATAACTCAAATGTACTTACTTAAGAACATGAATTAATATTTATATGAATGTTTTACAACATTGTCCCACCTGTATTTTGGTATAAAAGAAAGTGATTACCTGAGGATGAGTTTTACATTTTTCTTTGGATTAGGAATGAAACACAAAGTATATGAAGCAAGTTAGAGGACATTTTCAGTGTCCCAGATGAAGTCAGACACTAATCTCTTTGTTTTCAATTGCAATCTGGAGCTAAAAATCAGTGACAGGCTTTTGGAAAGCTCTCCCAAAACACATAGCTCCTCATGTTTCTAAGGTTGTTTAAAACAAACAAAAAAGCACACAGACATTATATAGATATATGTCAGATAAACTTACTTGTTTGTGTAACAGTGATTGATAATGGTGAGCAGCTTTGTTGTAGTCTGTGTGATCAGCATGATTTTTATTACAGTGATGATACTACACCTTTCTAGGTACACAACAAAATTTCAGTTTCTCAGAGTTTCTCACACAGCATTTTACAAGCTATAAAAGGCTGACATTTGAGCATCTTGAATTCAAATAGCAGGTGAAAAAGCTGGAAAAGAACTTTAATCCTATATGGATTTAACTTGGGACCTCAGCAGAGGAAAATCCTATTTCTTTTTATTAGCTACAGGAGCCAGGCAACTAAGGAGAAAACAATCTATTATTTATCTTAAGATAATGTGTTTTTAATGTAACAGCTTTTTTATTGCTACCATTTCCTATCTAAAGATACAGACAGGTCTCATGTTGTCTTTAGCTCCCCAAATGAAAGATGTTTAAAACATCCTTTTCAATGCCTATAAATCATGTCTCAGTCTTCTTGTCATTCATTATGTTTCTTTCTGAAATAGTTTTGTCATAATCTCCAGAAAGAAGTCACGCTGAGTAGTATTACCCATGGACTTGACAAGTCTTCTTTGGAGGTGAGCATTCATGAATGGTGATAGAGAGAAGGCCTGTTTTAGTTTGCCTTGAGTCTTCAATACAAACTAATTGTTTTCATGTTGTATGTCAGTTATGCCATGAAATAATATCTTTATCTGTACCAACGTCACCATCTCACGTTGACTTGTTAGGTTTGGCAAGGGATGGTCATTTGATTCAGTTTGACTTACTTACATTGTTGAATCCCACTTAAACTGGAAGCCACCGTTCTCCCAGTAAATTGTGATATTTGAATAAATGAGGTCTGCTAGTTATATTAGTAAAAATTAAAATAATGTATCTGATCTAACCTGCTTTACACTAGAGAACTGTAGAAGCATGTAGGCTCCATTGGGAAAGTGATGAATTGTGAATGAGGTATTAATTTCATAAACCATTCAAATTTGGATGGAAGTTCTCATCTAATAAGGTCTTTCCTTATTTGTTCATCATAAGGGCTTCCAGAATGTTTAGGGGGAGCAAATAGCAAATTTTCTCAATGATTAAAAGAAAAAAAGAAACAAACAAATAGATAAATAAATAAATATAACATATAGCATACCAGACATGATATATAAAACACGTACAATGTTCTATAATTTCACAAAATTAGAACAATTTTTTTCACCTGAGATTAACTCGACTTTTCTCTTTCTTTCTTTTTCTTTCTTTCTTTCTTTCTTTCTTTCTTTCTTTCTTTCTTTCTTTCTTTCTTTCTCTCTCTCTCTCTCTCTCTCTCTCTCTCTCTCTCTCTCTCTCTCTCTTTTGGTGGAGGTGATAGTGTTTTTGTTTGTTTGCTTGTCTTGTTTTGTAAACGTGTGTGTGAGTGTGTGTTCTGTGTATTCTGTTTAACACACTGTGTTGTCCCTAGCACCTGTTTTCCCTTTCCACTGGACTTGCTTGACTCCCAGTTGATATCATCCTTCCTTCAAAATTAGGATGCCTTGGCATCTGCCCACAACAATGATCATTATTGTTAGCATGTATAATTAATGTTACTGTTTCATATAAGCCAAATGTTCTTTTTTTTTTTTTTTTTCCTCCAAAGAAAATACATTTTTACTATAGAAAGTAATCCCAATCCCATTTTAATGAAGATTAGAATGTTTCTTTTCCTCCATTCTGCAAAACAGAGACAGTTCTACATGATAGTAAATCTACATGATAACAGTTTGTCTGTTCAACTCGAAGACCTCAAGAGGCCTGAGCTTTTAGGCTGAGCATTTTGATACAAATTCACTTCCTAATTACATCATTAGGACCTGTGGATGTTTGATTCCTCTGACTAACTGGCTCAAGACCTCAGAAGCCATACACCTAAAATGTCAGCATTGCCTACTTTTGAAGTTTTTTGCTCAGATTAGTCATTACAGATTGTCATATACAAAATAAATTTCCTTTTTTTCCCCCTCATTTCACCTCCATAGTCTTTGAAGTAGTCTATACATGTCAGCTTTATTATAAAATGCACACAGACATATTTGGATATTAATCATTTAAATATGTTTACAACATAATTCCCTAAACAAAAAATTATTAACACTTTTTTTTTTTTTTTTTTTTTTTTTTTTTTTTTGTCAATGATGTTCCAGGATAGCTTTATTAATTACAAGAACCCTATACCACATATTTAGTATAGGGTTCAATCTGTTCAAGTCAAGCTAATGACTTACACCCACCTTTTATGTACCAAAGAATACAGTACTGGTAAACTAATTCCTGTATTCTCTGTGCAGACAAGGGGAAAAAACAGGTGTCCTGGAAAGACTCCCAGAAGAAATCTGCAAATCACATAGATTGTGATCATAAATGTTCACAAGTTTGAAGAAAAGAATAATTAATTAAGAACTAAAGATAACATTTTGAAGGCTGTAGCCTTGAGGACTGAACAACCCTCTTACACTGTTAAATGTTGTGGAAAAATAACATTTGAATTTCTGTTTCTTTGCATTTAAATTTCAGTATCATTTGAGTGTTATTTTTCTGATGTAAGCTGGAAATCTGATTTATCTCACATTCTTGAAGATGAATACATTAAAAAAAAAAAGTGATAGTAAACAATGCATTACAATAGTATGCTTTGTGTTGGAAAGTATATAATACTTTTTGAAAACAAGAATTATGGCCACATCTTGCCAGACAAGATAATTCATCTGGCCTTTCTTAAAGGACCTCTGAGTCACACAGATATTGACTTGCATTCCAGATGAATTGTTCTACTGATTGGAGACCTTATCTCAGGCACAAGGAAGCAGTAAGGAGAGATTTACTTTATACATTTCTGCTGTAGAAAAACAAATAATCAAACAAAAACAAAACAAAACACCACCACCACTACCACCACCACCAACAAAACAAAACGAAAAATAGAATTTCTGAGACATGTTGGGTTTGTTTCATATGGACCTATATGCTGGACTGTATATTGTCCTCACCAGCAGCCAAACACTGACCTTGGCCATTGCTCACTCCCCTCCTGGAACAGGAAGAAAATGTAAAGACGGCAAGAAGACTTGAGAATTAAGATAACGTCAGTTTAACAATGAAGGCAAAGCAAAAAGAGGAATTACTCACTACTTTTCATTGGCAGGCAGATGTCCAGTTACTTCCTGGAAAATGAGGTGTTAACTTAAGTAACGTGTACTTGGTACTTCCAGTGCCATAGCCATGTACAACTCCCTATTCCTCCCCCTTTCCCTGAGCTTTCATTGTTAAGCATGACTTTATATGGCATGGAATATACCTTTGGTCAGTTTGGGCTTTGCTACATTGGATGCATTGGCCCCAGTGCAAACTCTTACCTTCTCTGAAGCTATGAGCTTTTAGCAGAACAGGCAGAGAAAGCCTTGATGCTGTGCAAGCACTATGCAGCAATAGCCAACACGCTGGTGTGTTATCAACAGTGCTTTAGACATAAATGCAAAGAACAGTGACACAGGAGCTTCTGTGAAGAAAGTTAACATCCACACCCAATCCTTTAGAGATGTAAAAAGGAAGGAACCCTAGCCAAAGTCACTTGGTGACTTTAGGATAATGGGATCTGCTAAAACAGAAAAACTGTTCAGGTGCTTAAGTTTATCCCATAACACTACAAAAACAACACAAAAACAAACAAACAAAACAAACAAAATAAACAAAAAGCTACAAATTAACTATATTACAGTCATGACCATTACGAAATCTACTATGGGAACAATAAGCAGTGCCAATAATATCTAACTGCCGTCTTTTATGTTGTGGAAACATATGGTAGGGTGGTTAAGGCCTCTTATTACATATCCAGAAGTCTGCCACTCTTTCATCTTGTTGAATACTGCACTGGCTGTTTCATTCTGAATGGGTACTCAGCCATTTGTTGTGAAGTTAAAGGATTGGTGTTAATGGGGTTGGTAGTGGGTTGACGGTAGTGGGTTGGACCAGATGATCTTGGAGGTCTTTTCCAACCTTAATGATTTTATGATTCTATAGTGCTACATGCTCACCATTTGGTTATCTGTTGTTCAGCCAGCTACAGAATTGGTCTGTTTTCCATTTTCTTATATTTTTGTGTATCCCTTGTCCTGTTTCCCTTGAGAAGAAGTTGTGTTAAGTCACATTTGGATGAGGACCAGACTCTACTCATTCACTTCCTCTTCTCAGCAGAACACAGGGACAAAACAGGATAAGATAAGGAGGGAGAGATTGTTTACCTTTTACTGTCAGGAGCAAAACTGACTCAACTTGAGGAAAATTAATATATTCTATTGCCAATTAAAGTAGATTTAGGTAGTGAGAAATAAACAGACAGATATTAAAACTACACGATTCCCAGGCTCAACTTAACTCCTTCACCTAATGCCACCCCCCAAGTGGAGCAATAGTGGGGGCAAGGAATCAATCAGTCTATTTAGTCTATTTTATTTTTAGTCAATAAGAAAAAAAAAATCTAGTATCTATCATATTCAGGGTTATTTGGGTGCTGAGGTTGATAGTTGTAGATAAGGGTTAGACATATTATCACTGAATCACAAAATGTTAGGGATTGGAAGGGACTGTGAAAGATGATCTAGTCCAATCCCCCTGTCAGGGGATGTTATGAAATTTATTAGCATTTTGAGGTCTTCACTTGGAGGCAAGTGATGATAATGATGAGTGTTTCTTCCTCATCTTCTTTGGAATGTGTATGATGCAGATGTTGATAGTTTCTTCCTACTTTCTCCAAGGTTTGCTTGAAATCATCCTTTCCAACATATTTTATACCTTGATTTCTCTTCACTGATCTGAAACTCCACATTACTTCTAATTTTAAAACTCATGGTACATAGTACATGCTAGACACTTGTTTGTTGTCCTTACACAATCTAGGAATTAGTCATCTGCTTGTTAAATAGTTCTTGTTGCAACTCAGCTAAGATAAATCTACAATAGATCCAAGAAAAATCCAGGTAAAGCTAGCCAGTACCTGACCTGAGGTCTGTGTTGTAGCTTATTAAAGGGCCTGTGGACTGTTACCAGCAATGACAACAGGGCTATCTATATTCAGAAGACTACAAATTACTACTCACAGTAATACACATGGAAGTAAAATAAATCAGACTAGTTTTTGTCTTTAAAGGGAGCTGAACTGATAGTTCTTTGTAGTAATGGGAATATAAAGGTATGGAAATCACTTCAGCAAAAAGAAAAACACATTTACACATCAAAAGACTAAGAGCAGAACATGATTCTTGATGACTTCAGCACTGGAAATTGTGCACGTTCCTCATAAATAAACTGAGGACAAAGATAGTTAGCAATCGTACACATGCTTCTATGATTGCTGCAAAAATATCTTCTGATCTGTCAGTATTAGACATCATGGTAATGTGATCAATGTCAGCAACATATATATGTGAGAGCTTTAATAAGAATTTAATAAGCAAAAGAGAAGCATCTTATTTACTGTGAGAAATGTTAGAAACTGACTACGGAGAAGAGTTATGCAGTATTTTTAATGGAATGTATGTAGATTTCCACTTATCTTTTTATTTTAAACTATGATCTACAGAGACCAGCCAGATGAATTTATTTTAAGGGAGAAGGATGGTTATTAGTCACTTCATGATAACAGGTTCCTGAGAGTTAAACATAGTAAGTAAAGCAAAAATGAACCTAAGATTTTATAGAATTTGTTGGTATGAAGAAAAGGAAAGAAAGAGTTAGAATTTTTGTATGCCTTATAAATTAATTGTACACATGAGAAAATATCTCAGGGATACTATAGGTCAATTAGCTTGTAGCTGATAAAGAACCATTAACATAATCCATGACTGAGCCTTTCTGACAAAATAAACAGAAAAAATGCTTTTTCATTATTATTATTATTATTTATTTATTTATTTATTTATTTTAATTTGAAATTCCGTATCTAAAATGGAAGAATGTCAAGAAACCTGAGAAAAGTGCCTCTAGATATAATACTGCAATCTTACCTATGAGCTGCAGCTCAGAAAAAAAAAAAAAAAAAAAAAAAAAAAAAAAAAAAAAGTAGAGACATGGAAATCTCAAAGAAAGAGTTGGAAAACTGGTAAAATTTGTCAAGAACAAAGAATGGACAAAAAGTATGGACATATGAATAATACGTACTTTGTACTTAAAGATGCTGGAATTACATGGAGTGATTCTGTACACTGTATCCAAGCAAACCCAG